>NC_140214.1:6195137-6852637 GCF_951802725.1 Rutilus rutilus
CCTGACTCTCCATTTCCAGTGTTATAGCTTGAGTCTTGAGTCAATCATTTGACTGGAATGTAATTTCTCTCTCTCTCTCACACACACACACACACACACACACACACACACACACACACACACTGTATATTCTATCCCCTAACCCCAACCCTAAACCAACCCATCACACAAAACTATCTGCATTTTTACATTTTCAAATAAGCATTATATAGTATGTTTATTAATCCATTTCTCTTGTAGGGACCGCTGGCTGGTCACACTCACACACACACACACACACACACTCACACACACTCACACACACTCACACTCACACACACTCACACACACTCACACACACTCACACACACTCACACACACTCACACACACTCTCACACGAAAATCTAAGAATTTAAGTTCAGGTACTAAAATAAATAATTAAAATAAAAAATAAATCAAGCTATCTGAAACTAGGGCTGGGCGATAAAACGATAACGATAATTATCGCGATATAATTTTTCTCGATAAAACGATATCAAGAGTTCGATAAATGTTCGATAATGTTTATGCGCCAAAAGCGGAACGAAACTCATTTGAACCGCGCGCCACACGGACCATTTATCTGCTCGGCTCAAAGTCCAAACGGCAGCGCAGCGCGAGCTCACTAGAGCAGATGCGTTTACTCTGATCAGTCTCGGTCAAGGTCACGAGATCCAGTGAGAAGCGCTTGAATTTTCAGCGAAGAACACAAATGTCTCAGTGATTTAAACCAGTTTAGAGGCAGATGAATCAGCGCTGACCAACAGGAGAAACACTGTGCGCAACGATACAGTCAGAAGGCTTTTCTGTCAACAAATTCCCATCATTTACCACGGATTTACTGTAACGTTAGCCTAGTAATATTAACTGCACCATGAACTGTGGGATATATACATATTGAATTGTATTATATTATTAATGTAGACGATGTATTAAAGGACTGATGGAATATAATTACAGTATTTTAATAATGTATGTAAGCTACTGTTTTTCATACAAATACCATAGAAACCATAAAGTTACATTTTGCCATAAAAGTGAGGTGCTACAGGCTATGCCTGGTTTTATCTGTGGTTATCATGATCTAAATGCATGATACTGGATGACCAATGGTTAAGTTTAATAAAACTCAAACAGTCAGAATATTACATTTTACCAAATAAAAATGAGCACATGCAGAAACTAAGAAATTAATTGTCCAATAAAGATATTTATTTTGTTAAGGAAAAATGACAAATGTTTGAATGTTGTACCTCAGATTTGTGAAATGTTCACCTGTTTGGTAAGTGTTTGTACTGATATGTTCTGACAATAGTAGTTTAAAACCACAATTAACGCTCTTGTTTCTACAACTTTCACTTGGGAGCAAAAATCTGCCTTTAAACTTGAAAGAAATAAAGATTTGACTTTTATCGTGATAATTATCGATATCGACTGATATAAAAAAATATTATCGTGATTTATTTTTTTGGGCCATATCGCCCAGCCCTATCTGAAACTAATAAAAAAAAATAAAAAAAAGCATGTAACAAAATTACTAAAACCTAAACTGAAATTAAAATTAAGAATGAAAATATAAAAATAAAAGCCAATTCAAAATAAATACTGTATGTAAATAATACTAAAATAACACTGAAGTACACACAATGCAGTTCGCAGAATGTTAGTGTTCTGTTTCGAACAGAGCCAGAGAGAGGGAAATAGAAACCGAAACAGATGGATGTCCCTTGCTGGTCTGGCCAGGTGGCATCTTGCCCGACTGGTTGGCACACTGGCATGTGCGCCAGATCCACGAGACTAAACGAACACGAAATACAAAGACCTGTCTCTCTACTCACCTTTAAAAGAAAATCCTCCAACTCACGGTGAGTTTTGGTGACAGCAGTGGACGAAGAGTCTGACCATTTCACCTGCAAAAGAACAGAAGCTCGGTGAGAAGAGACTAGTATTGCCGTCATCGGTCTGGACATAATGAATCTTTTACTTGGATTCCCCAAAAGCTCATCATATTTCACCCAGACATGAATAACTGCACTTGTCCACTTGCCACAGATGCCTTAACTTGGATTTCTTCACATTGTCCTCGGTCAAATATTCCAATACTTTGGGCTCCAGAAATGACATTACAGCAAGAGAAGAACATTTGAGCTCTTAGACTATTACCTCATTTTCAAATCTTATGGTGTGTTAGGTAAATAAAATATTCTAATGGAATCTCCCATTGAAATATGGGCATACCTGAAATATTTAAACCAGTCTAAATAAAGACAATGACATCAGCATGGGGCGTATGCCCAGAATCCATTCTTGCCAAACTAGGTCACTGCACTTTTTTAGGCCTCAGCATTTCAGCCAATAGCATTCAATTGGTTTAAATGAATTCCGCAAGGCTTTAGCTCATGCAAACGTTTGGTAGAAAAGAAATTGAAGTCTCTGAGCTAAACTGAAAATAATATTTAAACATGCATAACTAGCATTTTTAAATCGGTAAAGACTAAAGTCTGTTATTTTCAAACATCTCTATGGTTAAAAAAATTGGGGACAGTAAGGATGCACTTAATAAGGAACACTTATTTAGTAAGGATGCATTAAATTGATGAAAAGTGATTTTTGTAACATTATAGATGTTTTTACTGTATATATGTATGTGTACATATACATACATACATATACATATACATATATATATATATATATATATATATATATATATATATGCCATTTCATGTTTGTGGATTTACAGAATAGAAGAACTTTTTTCACTGTAGTTTTCAGTAGAAATACACAATACATGTTTAAATAAATTACAGCCATTGTGAAAGTTCCAGTCCATTCCAGATCTCCACTCAAAAAGACTTGATTAGATGATGTCTGTAATTGCGGCAATTCCTCCATCTCAGACAACAGTGTTTATCTGTAACTCCAAACCGGCTCTTTCAACACCCGGGTAGCCCATCGCACGGAGTAAATATTTTAGCCTTAACAAGGGCTGGCACGCGGTTTGGTCTGCTTCTCCAGTGAATACTGATGTCTTAATCGTAGGGTTTGGCGAGACACAGGTGGTCAGGGTTCAGTGGTAAGCCTGGGAAAGGGTGGAGAATCCGTCTTACTAGTGACGCATGGGGATTTCTGATTGGGATGCAACTCACATTAAGTTGGAATTCAAGACTTGAAGACAAGCAGAGTAAAGGTAGTGGCTCGAATTTGGGGGAGAAGACAGATTTCCCTTTCCTTCGATTCTTGTTTTGATTAGAATGGTTGAGGTGAACTCATTCTGGATTGGAATAACGCCACGTAATAACCAGGAGTGATTGTGCACAAATCACAGCATCTAAAGATTTTATGTTCACACTGAAAATATTCCAGTATTTTCAGAATTTCCAGTAAACGTGAATGTTACACCATGTTTAATAATATGAAGTAACAGTAATTTATGCAATTTATGATGATATCGAAACAAAAGTGACAGAAGCCATGTTTCCATCCAAAATTGCGAATTTAACTTTTAAACATTTGCGAATAAAATACCGTTTCCATCCAGCGAGTCGAAGAGGACAAAATCGTCACTTCCTGATAAACTGGCGCTTAATATCACTTAGAAAAGTAGGAAAAGACACTGTATATTAATTTTCATACATGATAAATTACTTGTGTCTTAGAGCGCGCAGACGAAATGCAATAAACGTGTAATCTATCTTGCTTTCCGGGGCAGATGCTGTTGTTTGGGAAGAGAGTTCTGGGAGGGAAATCTACCGAATCACTTTGACGAAAGACTTTGCTCAGCCATTTCAGAACAACCAAAACAGCATTTCAGATGCTGTGCAAAAAAAGATCGTTCCGCTGGTTAGTCCGTTTATGCCATTCCATCGAAAGTCACATGACTTTTTTTTTTTTTTAAATACGCATCGAGGAATTTATTCGGTAAACGTGTTTCCATCGAAGTTGATACGCATGTTTTCTCCTCGGATAAAAACGAGTCTTTAAGCGCATTTTTAGAGCATCTTTATGCGTTTCCGTCCTGCAGTTTTGGATACAATATCCTCAAATGCGCATAAAAATAGGACTATGAAACCATAGCTACAGACAGATTGTGATTTTAAACACTTAAAAAAAAAATCTCTGTCAGCACTGTTTTCTAGCTTAATATATCCTGGGCAAAGTAGAGCAAAAGTCTTGTCACGTCCTCAATACGTCTCCTTCCCACTTCAGCCTCCAAACAGGCTTTAGGTTACGAAAACTGAACAACAGCCCAGCAGACAGGCTGTTATGGAAGTTCTGTTTATTTGTAATAAATGAAGAATTTTTTGTCACTGAACATTTAGCCCCTGAAATAGAATGGTTGCATAATGCCGAACCAAGTCAAATAACGTTTTATTTACTTGTCAAAGCCAATTTTCACTCGCACCCTGTCTGTAAGTTTTAGGCAGACAGCTCAGCATGACCTTTTACAAGACCTGATTAATAGTGAAACTGTCAAAGCCATTTTAAAAGTGGAACTAGTTCATGCGTCCTAAAAACACAACGCTCAAAAAAAACAAAAACAGAACGAGTCATGGCGCGACGGCTAAAGATGTCAGTATTGATGAGTACGGCTATAGGAGCGGTTCTAGCGGTCAATTTAAAGACTGGTGTCTTAAAACCAATCCATCAGGATGACCAAAACCTAGTTAGCGGACTCTATCGTTTTTTCAACTTTTCACCTTCAACCACCTTTTCACGGCCCATGGACAAATTCATGCGCTTAATTCTTCATTAAATACTGTTTCAGTATTTAGTAAGTAGCAAAATGCTACACAATATCAAAGTACAATGGGTTGACCATTTATTCAAACTAAAAATGCAAAAAAATGACACTCTCACTTATCAAAGATGTCAGACAATTGCAGTACAGCCCAAACAAAACATGCAAGATTTTCATCTTGCTTTCCTTAGTTTCATATTTTCCTTGGAAATACAATGATTTTTACAGGATATTTATCGTAGCTTTTGTGATAAAACTGTATTGGAGGATTCCAGGGCAGTTTTGACCCCTGAAAATTACACGATACATTAAGCAGAGGAAAAGAAAAGCACTTCTCTCAGTCAGGCCTCTCTCTCTCTCTCTCTCTGGCCGTTTTGGCACTGGTCCATACTCTCACTGTGAGCCGAGCCAAAGCCTCTTTGGTGAGGCTGTCAACTCTGTATCAACAACCGGATGTTTACAGCTCAGGCTTTGCATGTTTCCTCACTTGTCCCAGAGAGGCAAGAATCTCATGTACACAGCCGAGAGCTCAGCTCAGCTTTCAGGACATGTCTGGAGCCATAGAGGCTGAGAGCACGTCGATTTTAAGGCCTTTTTAACACCATGAATAATGCAAAGCGTGTGTGCAAATCTAAAACAACAGCTTCGACAAAGACATTAACTGTGATTAACTGTGAATTGATTCACACTGCACCTACGCAACATCAATGTTCTTTTTTACCAACCACGTTAGCACAAATAAAACAAATTGTTTTAAATTCAAACTTTACTGTACAGCGTATTTCCGAGTGGAACATGATATTCAATGAGGGGGAAAAAAAATGTAGTGTAGGACTTTGTCCATCGGGAATTGACTAAATCGTGAAACGTGGGTGTTAGCATACCAGAATGTGGCCAGGCGGTTTGGTATTGAAAAAACATGTACAATAACACCAAGAACATGAATTAAGAAAGTGAATGGGGTCCATTTTGATTTCATGTTGAACCTTATCTTTTCCATAGCAATCTAAGCACACTCCATATAGCTGTATAATATCAAATACATCAAATATTAAGGATGCAGCAATATTAAAATTCTGGCAGATATTGAGATTAGATAATAATTATTGTTATTGTGTGGCCTAAAGAAAACGTATTTTAAAAATGATTAAAACTCTATTATATTTAGCAATGATTATGCGGGGAATAAATTTGGCGATTTGACTACAATCTTATTTCACAATATGAGAAATTTTAATTCACGATAACAATATTTATTATAATAGTTTTTTTTGTCACTTTTTTTTGTCAAACTCTTTCTGAAATCCACTGGAAAAATGCTGGAATTTATACGGAAAATCATTACGGTTAATATCACTGTGTAAGACGATCACTGAGGAAGCCTCCAGAGCTGAAATTCAGATATGGTAATAGGCGTTTCACTTCCGGCACACACTGTAAACACTAGACCAGTTACAACAGACTGGGCGATCTGACCAATCAGAGCAGAGTAGGCTCTCGGAAAGGAGGGGTTTAGAGAGACTGAATCCTGTATTGAACCGTTTCAGATGCTGTGAAAAAACATATGCTGCTTATGCAAAAGTCTTTTTTAACCTTGGATGCATGTAAAACTATTGTAGGAGACCTCCAAAACAAAATTAGGAACTTTTAAAATACCATAATAGGGGCACTTTAAATTATAATTTAATTCAAATTCATTAATACAGTCATTTGAATTCGGTGGAAATCTGTAGATTCTGTGCAGACCAACCAACATTTCTTTTCTTGCTTTCTTAGGAGACTCTTACTTACCGTTATGACACACAACTACGGGTGCATGTCTTTCTAAATCATTTTCCACAACTGTGAAAATCCTGGAAGCTTCTTTTAAATGAAACGTCAGTGTTGAAACTCGGCTGTCTCTGAGGGGTTTTTGAACTTACCTCGAAACTGTACAGCCTGCCTTCTCCTCCCATGGTAACCTCCTTCAGAATGATCTTCTCAATGTGCACCACTGCAACATCAAAGAACATCATCGTTACAGGGCTGCAAATGTGGCTTTATTCTTTAAGGTTTTCAACATGCGACGGAGATATTACCTTCCCTCGGCGTCGTGCCACTGAGGTGTGGACTGGCGTTGCTGCAAAGAGTCCAGTCTACGTCATTCTCCCGGTGTCGACAGAGGAACCCCGGCCTGGAAAACTGGCTCTGTCACAGCGAAAGAAAATTAATTAAAAAGGTGAGTAAACACATTCATTTCCAACATCACACTTTCTAAAAAAAAAAGTTTATAATATAGCCTATACATTTATATACATGTAGGTTTATTGTCCTTTCCACACTAAAATCAAAACTGTAACGTTAAGCAACAAAACAAGCCATATTTGATGTTTAATATACAGTTAAGTGAAGGAACCAACAAAAACATTTGTCTAAGGTGACAAGACTCAGGTTAAAGGTGCATTCACCCAACTTCACACCTATTGTCATTGTGTCTCCTAAAATTGCCTACTTTATCATGTCAGAGCAGGTTAGAATAAGGTATGGAATTGTGTGTGTATATATATATATATATATTATATATATATATATATATATATATATAAATATATATATATATATATATATATTATATTTTCTTCTACAATGATAATTTTTATCAAGCTTGTATTATTTAAGTTCAGTAATTTCACTTAAATGACAATTAATAGGTAATTTTCATTGCCGTTTAAGTGAAATTACTGAACTTAAATAATACAAGCTTGATAAAAATTATCATTCTAGAAGAAAATTTCAGATGGCACTTAGAGGCTTTTGCATATATATATAAAATAGTTGATAAATGATTTTTTTTAATGGACAATACCCATCTAGTAGACAGCAGGATGGCCATTATAATGTCAATAAATATAATAAAAATGAATGATAGCTAATGAACTGCACAAAGAAAATGCTGAATTTAAATGAACACTTAAATATTTACTTAAACTCAAATACTTTGAAGATGCATACCGAAAATTTGCAATATACTTTGACAGCTGTCGGTAGAATTCGTTATTGGACGCTACACCACTTCAGTTAACCAATCAGGTGCAGTTATAAACTCTTAATCAATAGCCTATAGACCTTATGCGCCAGAGAAACGAGGGCGCCGCCATCTTTAGAATATTGTCTTTGAACTTCCGTTTTTGCAGTCGCTCTGTATATTTCTATGGCATTGCTGTCCAGGAGTAATTAGCTTTTGAAGTGGATTTACTTAATGTAAAGTTAACGGAAGTTATCATGAGGATTGTAATGTTTAAAGCAGATGTCTTAACAAATGTCAGTAGACCGGGAAGATTTTAAAACGAGCCGTTCATTCATAAATACTCAATATCGCTGTGAAAATACAGACCGGAAGTCAAAAGACAACGAGCGCAACGCTGAAAAGGGGCGGGGCTACAGCCCACATATTGCCGTATCACTAATTTAATCATTTCCTAGTTTCAAGACATTTCGTTGGTGTTAAAAAAAAAAAAAAAAAACACGATCTGACAACAACTCATCTAGAAACCTGACATTTCCAAACGTGGGCCGTAAATCAAAGCATTGCATATGAGGCGCGACACTTACACAAACCAAATAAAAGCCATTCACATTCAGTCATTCAAAATATGTCAATTACTTTGAGTGAACCAAGTGATCCATCGTTTCCTCTTGTTTTATAGCAATTGAGCATAATGCTACAGCGTACATGTCCGCGACTCATCGCCATCATTTAAACCATTAACATCATTCTCAACTTGACATCAGCAACAAACAACATACATTCATAAACAGACAGACAATGTCATTTTGGAGACCCGATTCAGTCTAATGAGTGCGACGAAAACCCCCACACATGGCCTCATTTACAAAATGCAAAGCCCACAATAAAGTCATTCACATGGAGAGATCAAAGGAGATCAGGGAGGATAGCATTGAACCACAAGCCTATAAGACAGACGAATTTAGCAAAGCAAACGTCCCATCATGTACTTGTGTTGGATTAAAGGCTTTGTCGATTTGAGATAGCACCTTCCATATTCCTATCAAGGAGGAAAAAGGAATGTGCTATCATTTGCTGACACATATAACTCACATTAGATAACCAGGCAAAAAAACAAACAAAAAAAAGAGATATATATATTGCAATGCAATATGCAAATATGCAATTTTTTTTTTTTTTATGTTGATTAATAATATATTTGATATATAACTTTAATAATATAGTTATATAGTTAATAATAATATAAAATAGTTAATATAGTTTAATAATAATAATATAAAATAGTTCATATAGTTTAATAATTATATTTGATATATAATTTAATAATATAGTTATATATAAAATATGTAACTTGTCTCGTATTCTGTCCAAACACACCGCGCCTTCTAAGTCAGGTTAATGCGCAAAAACTGTTTCCATTGCAGTTGTGCGAAATATTCCTTTTTCGAATTGCCTGAAAAACCTCATGCGAGCGTGAAAACTTTTTTGCGATAAACGGGAGTTTTTGCGAAATCGACGTGTTTCCATTGGGCGTATTTCCAATTCGCAATTTGCGCAATTTGAAGGGTGATGGAAAAACGCGGCTAGTGTCTTGTTTAAGAGAGACACTTTATATGACTGAACATATTGACAGCTGTCAATCATCTGACATGAGCACAGCACATGAATCCTGCAGATGTCTGATACACCTCTGGCTCTCCCTAGTCAAAACCAACAAACGGAATCCTATCGGAGTATCTGAAACCAATCCCAGATGGAATTTTCTTCCAAGATTCCAACAGATCTAAACAAAACTGCATCTTTAAAACTCCCAACAAGACCAGCACAGGAACAGGCACCTGCAGAACATCCACTGGAATGTAAATACAATCTTTCAGGAGCCATGTGATTCCTTTAACTGCCCAAACAGTGAGACATTTATTCCAGCACAAAACATTTAGAACTTTAATAAGCACTGCACAATATCCAATAAGACTCTAAAAATTAAATAATAATCGAGAAATCTTGTAGGAGTGTCAGTTTATCCAGTAGGATCTTACTTGATCCTTTAGGATTGATTCGAAAGTATGATAGAAATTCCAACAGGAATCCAGCACACATTACTTTTTTATGTTTTATGCTAGAGGTTATTCAGTTTCATGAACCAGTTTAAGTGGCGGTACCATGGAGCACTGATGGCATCACATGATAACACCACGGTATTTTGATATGTAGCCTATAATAAACAATGGTATTGGCATAAAACATGTTCAAATTATACTATGGTACTTTTTGTTAGTGACTTTAAATCTTTACATGATTCATATTGGTACAGAATGGTTAGTATATGCTTCTCCAAGTGTTTTGGGTCATTTTTATTAGTAACTTTGGACAATATATGAAAAAGTATCATATTACTTACTAGTTACTACCATGTTTTGGACATACCATAGTAGAACCATAATATTCCCCAGAGTACCATGTAAATACAATTATACATGAATTTCAATACCTTAGGATATATACCGGTACGTATATTTTTAAAGTTTAAAGATTTAGGTTTAAAGGTTTAAAGTTCTGAAACATTACCATTTCTAATGTTTCTGAAAAAAAAAAAAAAAGTATCTTATAATACAGAAAAAAAAAAAACACTAATATTGTAAAATATTAATACAATTTAAAATAATATTATATTTTAATATAGGCTACTTCAAAATATAATTTATTTCTGTGATGCAAAGCTGAATTTTCATCAGCCATTATTACTTCAGTCTTCAGTGTCCATCAGAAATCATTATAATGCTGATTTATTATCACAGTTGCTTAATATTTTTTTTATAACCTGTGAAACCTATGATTTTTTTTTTTCAGGATTCTTTGATGAATCAAAAGTAAAAAGAAAAAAACAGCAACATTTATTCAAAACAGAAATATTTTGTAACAACATACAATACCGTTAAAAAGTTTGGGGTAAGCGATTTCTTCTTTCTTTTTTTAAAAGAAATGAATATTTTTATTCAGCAAAATGAATAAATGTTGTTATTCCTCAATTGATCCTGAAAAAAAGTATCACATGTTCCAGAAAAAAAATAAAAATTAAGCAGCACAACTGTTTTATAACATTGATAATAATGGAGCAAATCAGCATTAGAATGATTTCTAAAGGATCACGTGACTCTGAAGACTAGAGTAAATCCAGCTTTGCATCACAGAAATAAATTACATTTTAAAGTATATTAAAATAGAAAACCATTATTTTAAACTGTAAAAATATTTCACAATATTACTGTTTTTTCTGTATTTTTTTAAATCAAATAAATACAGGCTTGATGAGCATAAGTCTGTGCTCTTCTTTCAAAAACAATAAAAATAGTAATGTCGGTAGGCCCTACTGTATTTATGTATATATATATATATATATATATATATATATATATATGTGTGTGTGTGTGTGTGTGTGTGTGTGTGTGTAAGTTATATATGTCTACCATATAATGTACCCTGGGGTAACAGTTACTGTCACATGAATTTTCCCTAGGGTTGGTACTTCCAACTTCCATTGTATTATATTTTGGAGAACGTGATCAAAACATTAAATTACCATAGTATTTTTGCCACTATTATTATTAGTGATTTTGAGGTAAATATCACACACCCATTTTTGGAGTCTGTCCAACTGCGCACGCAGCTCTACCCGCTGATGGAAACTGAACGCCGGGTGTAACGAGCCCATCATGAAGAGCAGCCGCAGTTGGTCCACCGTCTCCGGCTCCGGTAGAGCCCCGCACATCCCCGCGTCCATTCGACTCAACGTCCTGAAGAGAATCCCAGCGCATTCCCTGCTCTTGGATCCGAGCAAAGACAAATAAACAAGCAGTTTGGACAGCACCACGGGGTCGCTTACGTCCACCAGCCCTTCAAGATCAGCGGGGCAGTTGGCCCGGATCTCGAAGTCCCGCAGGACGCTGAAATCTCTCCGGGCCAGATCCTCCAGACAGGCGCCGAAGAAGCGTAGCTCCAGCGGCTGACACATATGCAACAGCCCGCAAAGCAGCTCCACGCGTCCGGCAGGGTTCAGCTGTAAGCCGAACCACTCGAACACCGTCTCCTTATCGAGCGGAGCCGCTCCGGTGCCGCTCTCCCGTTCGGTTCCGTTAACGGAATTCAAGTCGCATCGGTGATTTTCGCCTCCCGCCGCTCGCAGCTTCATCTTCATCATTATCAGCTCTCAAACACGATCATCAGAGATAGAAGTCCATGGGTGGTGCTTTCCGGACAATATTTCGGCATCAAAACACGATGAAATTCCCGAGTTGGGGCGGAATTTCGTTAAAATTCGCCGTCGGTAGTGTGTGACGGTGTGGCTGTGGTCAGTTTGCCAGAGATTACTCGCCTGCCGTGCCTCCAGAATATCCTGTCAATCATCCGTGACTCCACCCACCCGTCATATCATATGAGACGCAGGGTCCTAAACTCGCCCTTTTGCTCTCATTTGGCAGCTCGAAATATACATTTTTATGGAGTGATTCTATATACAAACTATAGCAAATATATTTAAATAATTAAATATATTTATGAAACACTAATTTAACAAAATACAATGAAATATTACAATGATTAATTACATAAACCACAAGCTTATTTTTCCTCATAAATCCATAATCCAGACATTTAGAAATTGGTGACGTCAGGACATGAAGGGAGTGTGTATGATTTCAGGCATATTTTTAAGAACTTTTTACTTTATTTGAGTTAAAGTTGTTGTTGTTTTTTTTTTATAAAGGAAATTTAAAAGCACACATGAAATGTCATTTTACGAATCACTTTGTGAACCACTAGGGGTTCCCGAGCCCAGGAATTAGTTATGCAAGTATGTACTCAGTGTAAAGACCATTGTATCCACTAGAGGGCGACATTGTATAGCCGTGACATGATATTAATATTTCAACAAGCACTTTCAACTTCAAGAACATGTAGAGTTAACATTATGGAAATGTCATAATAACCACTCTCCCCAATACCACCATTTCATTGAATTTATTAGGACAAGCAGAAACATTTCTCCTTCTTCATTCTTGAGATGATATATCATTCATTTCCAGTGCTTTTCCACCCTAGATCCTCGACACAACAAATGCATTGTAGTTCAGCGTCATTACATCATATTAAAAACACTACACACCATTAAACTAAACTCACATGCTTCAGTTCAGTTGAGTTGTTTATGTCTTCTCTATTTTTGTCTAATGTGATTCCTCTGGTAGCTGGAGAGGCCCACCTTTGATCCAAAATAGCTCTGTTAATATATAAATGTGTTTGAACAGCGGATATGTGTACAATTCTGTGGTGTTTAAATATATACACAGGGACGTTTAGCAAAGCAGCTCACAGGTACATATTCCTTCCCCAGGTACTAATGTGGTTGGATGTGCTACTTTCTTTCTAAACATATTTTCATTCATAAACAGCCCAATAGAGAACGACGGTGGTCCCCTTTTCACAGTATTGGGATTCAGAGGAAGGCGCCAACATCTGTGTTTAAGTATCTGGCCTAAACAGCTAGATGGAAACAAACTATGTGCTACTGGAAGAATAAAGACATATTCTTTGCTGTAACACAAAAGACATTGCACAGACGTGATGTTAATGGACTCTTCTAAATAACTCAATGCATGACGGCAGAGAAAATAAAGACATTTTGGACTGCGCTATTTGTGGCACGGGCCTTGGGAATGGAGGCTTGGAGCCATTTGGCTTGACTTTCTTTGAAGATGGTTTTGTGGAGGGTTAAACCCGTACTCCTCCCTCTCTCTGATGCCTGTCGCTCCTTCATTCTGCCCAGGGAAGGCTGTACGTCACTGTGGGTGCAGATATAAAATAGTCTTTGGCTGTATCTTGCCATCTCCGCACTGGACTGTAATTCACGTCAGTGATGAAAGCATTTTAAGCTGTTGCCTTGTAACGTGTTGGTGGCGACTGACTTTTTAAACCTCTGGATATCCAGGAATCACACTGTTGGTGAGACATTTAAGTTTTTACTTGTTTATTGACATTTTTTATGTTCTCTCAATTTAACTTTTCCAAGGACCATGGTATTACCATAAGATATACCATGGGAAATCATGGCAACACCATCGTTTTTGGATGCATTTGTTAAAACAACATCATTGAATCATGTACTTCTGCAGTGCTTTTTTGAAAATGTTTTGAAGTCTGAAGACATTTTTTTTGAGTCTCTACATTGAGCATTTACAATTTAATTGTAAAAAAGTAATAATTCTGAGAAGGCTCATTACATATATTGATAATTATATATTTGCATAAACTTTTTCACAGGCTACGTGGCTTCTAGTTGACATACCATGAGGACATGGAGGTTTTGTTCACTGGTCGTTTGTGTTTTGTTGCCGTACATCAGTGGATTCCAGCAAGATGACACTCAAGCTGGTTTGTTATCCTATTCTTAGTCTTATACTTTATGGTATATTAGTCAAATGGTTTAAATCTTTGAACATTTTAACAATATAAATGTGCCTTAAAGTGACACTCTTGAGGAATTTGTAGCTCACACAGGAGATCAAGGCAGTAGCAATGTCAAGGTCATGGGTTCAATTTCAGGGAATGCATGAACTGATCAAATGTACAGGTGTATCTTGAATGCAATGTAAGTCGCTTTGTATAAAAGCGTCTGCCAAATGCATAAATGTTAGTGACTACTCTTAAGTAAATTAGTAATATTTATTCAGTCATTCTTGTGTTGACACTGTAGGGTGAATTCAGGTAAATTGAGCAACTCTTGACATTGAGATATCAGGAATGGACAAATGTACTTGTCTCCACTTTACATTTCCTCAAGAATTGTAACACGACTCTGTGTGCATGTGGACTCTATGGGCAAATGTTTTCCTGGGTTTGCAGGTTGTAGCACAACTCCCAATGATCTTGCGTTCATCATCGATGGCTCCTCAAGCTTGGGGCTCCCCAACTTTGAAACAGCCAAGCGCTGGCTAATCAACATCACCAGTGGCTTTGACGTGAGCACCAGGCACACTCAGGTGGCGGTTGTCCAGTACAGTGACACCCCTCGCCTGGAGATTCCTCTGGGAAAGCATCAGAACGGCCAGGAGCTCGTCAAGGCCATCACCTCCATCTCGTACCTGGGAGGCAACACGCGGACTGGCCGCGCCATCAAGTTTGCCACGGACCACGTCTTCGGGATGCCCAACCGCACCTCCAAGTCTCCCAGAAACCGCATCGCCGTGGTTCTCACCGATGGACGTTCACAGGATGACGTTGAGGATGCTGCAATAGAGGCCAGGGCACAGAATATTGTTCTGTTTGCAGTCGGTGTGGGAAACGAGATCACTAACTCTGAGTTGGTGTCCGTGGCCAACAAGCCAGCCTCTACTTACGTGCTACACGTGGAGGACTACAAATCTATTGCAAGCATATGGGACCTGATGGAGCAGAAACTATGCGAGGGTGAGTCGTGCTTGACTTATAACCATTACAGGGACATAAACCTGGGGCCCAATACATTTGTTTACTCCTGAAGAGAGACTTGGTCATCATCTGCCATGACAGGATGCAATACAGACCATTGGAGATCTTTGGACTAGTGACTTTTTTAATGCACTGGCATTAATTTTCTGTTGTTTGGTCACTGCTTGTTGATTAGTTGATCAACCTTGTCTCAGATGTTTTTTCCTGAAATTCCTTAGGAGGAACAAAAAATGAGTATAGTAATCAAATTAATGTGGATAGCTGCTCAGATTTGGTTTTGGAAGAATTTGATGCATAATCTTGAGTTTATGTTAAGATCTCAGACTTTTGAGACTTTTTTTTTTTTACAGTGTTGAGATCTCTTCTGAAAAGTCTCCTGAAAGGTCCCCATTTACTCTCCATTTAATCTCATTGCTGTTTAGGACAAATAACTGAGATATCAAAGAGGTCTCATTCAATTATATAATTCTTATTCTGTTATGGTTGTCTTGTTATCGAACACGTTCTGATCCAAAGCATTACACAACAGCTGAAGTGCAACTAGAGGCTGTAAAGTGTCTGTGAATTGAGTGGCTGCATTATATCATTCACAGAATCGGTGTGTCCGACGCGAATCCCTGGGACAGTGAACGATCAGAAAGGCTTTGATTTAATGAGCCTGATGAAGATCGAAGAGGGGGCTCAGAAGGTTCAGGGCTCTTTGATATCAGAGAGAGCGTCACAGCTCAGCCCTCGCATGGACATCACTCGTGACACCAGGTGAATTTGCTTTGCAATTTATAGCTCATAGATATATTCTTGCACATGTTGAAGTGCTTGACTTATGTCAATGTGATGTAAATGAGATGTTCCTGAGGTTTTCCTACTCTGACCTACACCTAATGTTCCTCACAGAGAGATCTTTCCAGAAGGCCTTCCACCAGCTTTTGTGTTTGTGGCAACTCTTCGCTTGAAAAACCCAGCTCACTGGATGGAGTTTGACCTCTTGAGGGTGTTATCTCAGGACGGAGTTAAGCAGATCGCTGTGACTGTGAACGGACCAGACAAATCTGTCACTTTCTCCTGCACAAGCACTCTGAAGGAAGAGCAGACAGTCATTTTTAATGACAGAGGGATCAAGGTCTGTGAAATACTTGTGTCACTTTTAAATCTGATTAAGACAAACACTGGCTGCATGCATCCCAGTTCACAATATATCCATCCGAATGAATATAATATTCATTTTTAGGTGAACTAACCCTTTAAGGTGTTCTATAAATGAATAATGTTCATAAATTGAGATACTATTCTTACTTGAAACGGAGTAGAGGCTTGGACCCAGAAGCATTATTTGATAACTTAACAATTGAATTGTGTATTTATGTCTTAAACAATTTGTTACCTGTCAGGTGTGCCTTGCAAAATGGCAGGACTGAATGTATATGTCTTTTAACAATATGATTTATGTCTCCATAGAGGCTATTTGACACAGATTGGCACCAGCTGAAGTTCTTGGTGAAGCCCAAACGCGTCACTTGTTTCGTAGATGGCGCATATGTGGAGGAGCAGCTCCTAGATCCAGTTGTTCCTATCTACATTAACGGAAAGACTCAGGTGGCCAAGAAAGTCAGTATTGAGACAACAGTCCCTGTGAGTGTTTCCAACATTTTAATGCTCTTTTTGACACCTGACTGATCACAAGTTTTAACGTGCCAAGTTAATTTAAGTTAGTTTGCTATCACAATATTCAGATTAGATCATTACATTTCTGTTGTGTCTGGTGCTGCTTTATCAGATTGTGCTGCAGAAGTTACGGCTCTACTGTGACCCCCAGCAAAGTGAGCGAGAGACAGCATGTGAAATTTACTCTGTGGTAAGACCGTAATGTTATCTGCCACACTACTGGGCATGTACAGCATGGATCAACATCCTTTGTTACCAACTCGTTTATGCTGCTTAGTGCTGGTTTGGTGTTGGTCTTGCTTCACCATCAAAACTTAGTTGGTGTCAAGTCAACCAGCATAGTGTTTCTGGAGAAGTTGCTTAAAGGGGTGGTAAAATTCCCTTTTCACAAGATGTAAAATAAATCTCTGATGTCCCCAGAGTGTGTATGTGAAGGTTTAGCTCAAAATACCCCACAGATATTTTTATATAGCATGTTAAAGTTGTCACTTTTTGAGGGTGAGCAAAAACACACAGTTTTTGTGCCTGTTGCTTTAAATGCAAATTAGCTGCTGCTCCCGGCACAGGGGGGCGGAGCTTCAAGAGCTCATGTCCTTTTACCTCACACGGACATGCACTGGAAATTTCATGTAGACAACATGTGGACAACATTTCTGAATGGTTTGTAGATGAATTTAAGTAGCTTGTGCATAGTATCTTATAGTCATTGATTAGCATATTTTTTCTTGATAATCTATAAATTGTGTTCCAGGGGCGGGGCTTATGTAAATTATAGGGTCAGTGATGTCACTAACCCTGGAGGAATGTTGTGTAGTCCTTACCAGCCGTTTGTTGTAGTCCTTAAAAAGTAATTTCTTTAAAAGAAAATATCTCCCTTTGGATGTTGGACCCAGGAACGTGTCCGTCTAGTGTTTATCTGCCAATGTTGATTTCCTGCACACTTTAATTTATCTTTCTGTGTTTGTTACAGGATGATGACAGGGTAAGTCACCAACCTAATACTTGCTTTTTAAAATGTTCAATATGTAAAATTCCAATTTTATTTTTTTATTGTGGATTGGTTTATTACGTTTGTGTTTTATGTGCAATGTTTTGTATCTCCAGTGTCCTTCGGATCGCTCTCTTGCTTTAGAAGGTTGTGATTGTCCCAGTGGTAAACCTGGTCTGCCTGGTCTACCTGGGCCTATGGTGAGGCATTTTTAAACTATGCATCCTAGTGGATTGCTGAGGCCTTTTGCTTGTTATTTGATTAAAACACATATTTAACTCTTCACTGTTTGAACACAGGGCTTCAGAGGGGAGAAAGGTAGAGAAGGACCTCCTGGCCCTGATGGGAAACCTGTAAGTAGAATTATTACTGGCCTAAGTAGAATTATTAGTGGCTCAGGAGGTTTGGACAAATGTGTTACCGTCATGATTTATTTGTCCACCAGGGGAAACCAGGAGAGAAGGGAGCATCTGGAGAGCCTGGTCGAGATGGACAGAACGTGAGTGAAACATCAAGAACATTTTCTGATATTCTCAAAGCTTTATGTTGTTATTTTATTTCTTCATTTACAGGGTGAAGCTGGTGAACCAGGACAAAAGGGGGAGCGAGGGCTCGAAGGACGCAAAGTATGTAGATTTTGAGATTTTCATTGTCATTATTAAAAAATATATATATATTTAAAGGCTTGAATACTTCCCCCCCAATCTTTTAACAGGGAGAAATGGGGCCACCTGGGCCTTCAGGACCGACAGTGAGTCTCAAACTTCCTGATCATTTAATATTCATTTCCTGTTGTTGTGTTTAAAGGTTTAGCAAGCAAAACTAAAACTACAATGACTGAAACGATTCCCTTAAAATCTCCTTTAGGGCACCGGCTTTTCCAGATTGGATTTAGATGGCTTTGAAATTCAAGGAAACAAGGTAAAAAAAAAACAAAAAAAACATTATAGTATATCTATTAAAAATTACATTGAATGATTACCGAATATTATATTTGCTTATGCAAACTATCGTGGCCTTATAGGGAATCCCAGGAGAGAGAGGGGAAATGGGACCACCTGGAAAACCCGGACCAAATGTAAGGAATCTGCTTTTAGCGTCTACTCATGAATGTTCATACTGTGCATTATTGATCATTAACAGATTTAGCACTTTACAGTATTCTGTTTGAATGAAGATTGGAAAAGTAAGAAGTAAGTCTTATTTTCTTTCCCTTGCAGGGTGAACCTGGGCCGCCTGGTCTACCTGGACTTGCAGGACCCAAGGTAAGACAGATTTCAGTCTGACATTGCATCCAAAACTGTTATAATTCAACTACCACTACTTCTGTAATCATAATCACTCACAACCAGAGGTTTTGTCCTGGACGTTATGATGATTATTAAAAGGCTGCGGCCTCAAGCACTGCAAAAAGGGATTTTCTCTGCGTGTCTTGTTTTCCAGTACAAACCCAGATCTGGGCCAACACTATGTTGCTGTCGTCTATATACAAACATTCTTAAATCAATATACATACTTGAGAATCAAGATGACATAGGAAATGAAGTCTTGTTTTCTGATAAATGTATCAAAATTAAGTGAGTTCATGCTTAAAATGAGAAAACATATCTGTAAAAGGGTAGGAAAAATAAATGTTAATCTTTTCTTTACACCACTGGATTTTTTTCTCTTCTTGTTTTAAAGGAACACTCCACCATTTTTTGAAATAGGGCTTATTCACCTTCTTTCCTACATTTAGATAGGTGGGCAAATGCATTTTTGTCTCAGTGCATGCATTGTTTTAGTTTGACAGGGTCGGCCCTAGCTTAGCTTAGCATAATAAATGGAATCCTTTGTTGCCAGCTAGCATGTCATGAGTAAAAGTAATATATATAAAAAAAACAAAAAAAAACCTAATTATTTCTTGTGGCCTGCGTTTTCACAACAAGTACAAATAGTGATGCAGATTAACACTAGGCGATTTCCTATGCAGATATTGACTTGGGACTATATTAGGGGGAAGCACAGGCGAAGCACTGCTACTTGGGTGCAGAGATATCACGCCCAAGTAGCAGTGCTTCGCCTGTGCTTCCCCCTAATATAGTCCTTAATATATAAGTCAATATCTGCCTAGGAAATCGCCTAGTGTTAATCTGCATCACTATTTGTACTCGTTGTGAATACGCAGGCCACAAGAAGTAATTAGGTTTTTTTTTTTTTTTTTTTTTGTCACTTTTACTCAGGACATGCTAGCTGGCAACAAAGGATTCCATTCATTGTGCTAAGCTAAGCTAGCACTGACCCTGTCAAACTAAAACAATGCATGCACTGAGACAAAAATGCATTTGCCCACCTATCTAAATGTAGGAAAGAAGGTGAATAAGCCCTATTTCAAAAAACGGTGGAGTGTTCCTTTAAGCATAAACTCACTTCATTTTGATAAGTTTATCAGAAAATCAAGATTTCTTATGTTACGTCCCTTTGCTTTTCAGGTAAATGTCACTAAGAATGCTTAGATCTTCTTACTGATTCGTTTTGATTGCATAGGAAGGAAATGCTATATCAGAAGCATGCATCTTGTTTTCTGTTGATTTGTGCGTGAGAATGAATGCGCTTCCTGTGTCAAAACACTGTTGCGCTGTATTAAAAAGTCTGTAGATGCACCTTTTTGTGGTGTACATTTTAAGGGAAAACCCACCCGCAAGTCTTTGGTCCTGTACCTCAAGAATTCACGTGATGTTGATGACTTTTATCTTGTTTTTGAAGTTCATGTGAATTAGTTGTTTTCCTGTTCCTATAGACGGCATAAACAAGCAGTCTGAGTTTCAACATCACACCCAGAATTTCAAAGTATTTAAAGCAGCACAGGGTGTAAACCGTCAGATGTGTTAGGGATACGATCAGACGTCCTCTCACACAAGAAAGTTCTGGATTATTTTAAGCATAAGGGCATATTTGTGGCCTTGTCGTCGATCCTTTTTATCCGTCTCTCTGACATTTTTCTTAGCTTTTTGCCAGCAGCAGACTGCCGTCTTGCCCAAAGCTCTATATATAGCGACTTAAACGCCTAGATTATGATGGGTCAATGACACAGTACACTTCATGAGCTGCTCTCTGCTCTATATGAATGTAAGGTCACATGCCAGCCTAATTACTGTGTGCTGGTTACATTTTACATCAGGTTGAGCATTATTATAGATGAATACTGTGGTGTTATGATAAATACAAGAAGAATGTTGCGTCTATGAAGTTTGTGTTTCATGGCAAAGCAGATTTTTTTTAGCAGGATGTTGACACTTGTAAAAAATAAAATAGAAGCACATATAATATTTGAATGCCACTATGAATATTAAAAACACGCATGATGCATATTGTACGCTCATGGTGTTGTAGGTGAACCCAGATAAGAACTTTAGGTAACACTTTAGTTTAGGGCTCAATTCTGACTATTAACTTGCTTATTAGCATGCATAGGATATTGGCAGTTTATTAGTACTTATAAAGCACATATGAATGCCTTATTCTGCATGACCATATTCTACATCCCTTAATCCAACCCAATACTTAATAATAATAATGATAATAATAATACGTTTTATTTATAAAGCGCCTTTCCAGGGCTCAAGGACACTTTACAATGAACAAGCAACAATAATGGCAATGGACAATGATAAGAACAACAATAGGTAGGTAGGTTTACTTAAACTTAACAATTACCTTACTAACTATTAATAAGCCGTAATTAGGAGTTTATTGTGTCAAAAGTCATAGTATTTAGTTAGGTAATAGTGAGAATTGGACACTAATCTAAAGTGTGGGCGAACTTTATTGCTCAGATGTTGCTCTTTTATAGTTCAAAGGACTTCCTGGAGTTTTGAGGAAGTTTCACCTTCACTAAGCATCAGCTTTGTCTCAGATATTTCTCTTTCAGTATCTTAAGAGGAATACAAATACAAACAATTTCGGACAAATGGTATGCTCAGATAATTTGGTCTTTGTTTGAGCTCATATTGAGATCTATGACTTTGGTATTTTGGCAATTCTGAGCAGAGTTAGAGACATTTTTATCTCTTTTGAATCTCTAGAGGAGACGTGTGAGATTACTGTGAGGGTTTCTTGAGAGAAACGTCTGAAAACATCTCATTTTAATTTAGTTGCTGGCTTGGAGAGATATTAAAGAGATAGTATATATTGATATACTATACCCCCAGATTTTTAGACATAAATTGTCAGTGTGTCGCTCAGATCTATTTTCAGGCTACAGCATCTGTCTCAGCATCTGCGTGCCGCCCGGTCCCTGAAAATTAGTGCCGCCCTGCCATTTACTGCCCCATTAAGTCAAGCCTGTTTATCAGTCCAGGGCTTTGATTTGACTCTTGGCGGAGCTCAATGTTTGTTCAGGTTAGGATGTGGCTCTGTTTAAAAGATGTGACATTTCGATTTTGTTCCACAAACTTATAAAATAACCTTTAAAAACATTCAAAACACTTGTTGATAATGTTCACTGAAATGATCTAACTTATAAAAATGATTTATAGAATGTATTCGGACTTGTTAAATCATCATGATTTAATACTCAGATTAAGATCTTTGGGTATTTTTGACTGATTTTTGTAGTTATACGAAGCCCCACATCTATAAACAATAGAGCTGTGCAGTTTGCAGTGCTTAAACACGAAAGACATTTTCAGTTCAAACTATGAGTTTCTTCTGGGGTTTACATGCTTGATGCATCGCACAACCGTTGAAGCTACTTGTTTAAAGCGTGCAATGGTTTCAGATTCACGTTTTAAACTGTGTTAGTTGGTGAATTAGTTTTTTGCATTATAGCTATTGCTATATTGTGCATTTTAGCACTTTGATAAGAAATTGTCTTCCAGTTATATACATTCATAAAGGGTTTGCATATGCATGATGAGACTTATGTGAAAGTTGAACTGGGCTTCGTTTCTCAAAAGCATTGTAAGCCCAAGTATATCGTAGAGTCATTGGCACCACTGGTCTCTACGATCAACTTTGCTCACAATGCTTTCGAGAAACGCAGCCCTGGACCGGATCACTATTATAATGTTTGCTAGTTTTCCTTGTTAACTCCCAGCCTTCCCACTTTGGATCTGAGACAGAATTGCTCGCTGTATAGCGGTACCATCAGGTTTCCCCAGACCACTGAGGGATGATTAGTTAACCAAAACTCGGTTTCATGTGGCGCACCAAAAGAGAGCTCCCTCATAAGGGTGGGTTTCCTGAAGCACTAGTGGTGCCACCAGCTCTGGAAACAGCCTTTAATCATGACATGCAAACATACATGCATATGGACTGTTAAAAGAAACTGAAACACACAAATCCCAAAACCTAAGAACAACTCGTGACTTGGTTAATTATGACTTTATTTGATCAGAAATGGCTCATTACTGTACGTTTCACCTGCATCAAACATTCAGTGCATGCACAACAACCACCAAAAGGTTAAGAGATAAAAGTCACGTGGAATCTCATAAATTCCTTTTAATTGGCCTTCTCCTGGATATAATTGCAGAGCAACGGTATAAGGTACAATTATTGTTTGTCATGTTTTGAGAGCATGCTTTGTGTGAGGTCTTTCCAAATGTCAGAGCCTTAGGGTGAAGCATACATGTGCATGTATTTGTGTGCATGAAAGAGAAATACACTGGGAAATATACATTTTTACACTAACATTCAGTAAAGAATGAGAAGACTGGCACGTTAGACATGGAACACTTTAGTATCTTGTAGCACAGCCCAAGTATTTTACATCAATACTGAGGGCAGTTCATTTAGGCTGCATTAGGAATTGCATATTTACAAAAAAAAATGAAACACAATATGCATTGATAAGTGATTCAAATTGCAGTATGCTACATTGTTGAGTTTTATGTAGATTAAATATGACTGTAAATATATTACAAGAAATAGTGCAAGTACTGGACACATACAACATCCACATATGTCGAAAATTCATATATACTGTGAACAGAATGCAGAATTATTATTAGTATGCTACCCTATAAAGGCAAATCTACAACTGGAAATGTCTTTAATGTTTTTTGATTGATTAAATATACATTTTCACACTTTTTTGTCTGAATCTGAGCTTAGTCGAGTCAAACCCGTCGAGACAGGGCCGATAATAATATCTAAAAGATTTTTGATAAAATGTGTAGTTACAGTGTTTGCCTTTGTAGGGCAGTATGGGTGTGTTATACCCCATGCCTCATGCAGATTGTGGGACATTACTTATTTTCTGTCAGGTGTGTTCCACCATACACAAATTACATCCACATGTAACCAGAAACATGCCATTTTAGAATTCACATGATGGGCAGCCACAGCCCGGCAACTCGGGAAAGGAGGACATTTCTTACCAGCGTTTCCACATGTGTACGGCTTGTAATTTAGTACCTCAGAAAGTGCAAAAAAGACTTTAGATAAGCTCTATTTACTGTTGGGTGTAACATGTTTAGATTTTAATGACAGACTGTCTCAAATTTCATACTTACTTTACAATTAAGATGTGTGCGTATTTAACTTTTCTGCGCTAGATTTCTCTTTATGTAATTAGTATGTAAAAATGTAACCCAAATTGGAACTGCAAAACTCTAATTATATCTGCAATTAGTGGAATGTACCATGATTATTTAAGGCACAGTGAGAGTCTTTACCTACAGCTTACTATTTCTAGAAATATGTGATGTTAACACAACAGAAAAAAAGGTTAAGAATATCCTAAAAAAAATCAGTAAATGTGTATAATATATATTACATTTTCAAAACAATTTTTTATTTTTTATTATTATAAACAATTTATAATAATATATAAAATTATTTACTTTTTTTGCATTACAGTAATGTCAATTGGGGCATAATTGTAATTTAATTGTCATGAAAATAATTTCTCAATACATTTAATGATCCTTTGTGGTGCAATATGATTTTAACAGCATTTGACCGCTTTGTTTTCATTCAGGGAGAGAAAGGAGAAGATGGCACTGAAGGATCAGATGGACAACCAGGAATCCCTGTGAGTTTATTTTACTTTATCCGCCTGTTCTTTGTATATTTATTCCCTATTTTGTTTTCTGCCACAGTTTAGTTTAGTTTAGTTAAACCATTTTTTAAGCCACTTAAAAATTTGTAGATGCTTTAAAAAAAATATACATTCGCTGGCCACTTTATTAAGTACATCTGTTCTAGTACATCTAATCAGCCAATCACGTGGCAACAACTCAGTGCATTTAGGCATGTAGACATGGGCTGTGTCCGAAATCGCCCCCTATACCCTTAAATAGGGCACTATGTGAGGGGACAGCCATTTGTAGTGGTGTCTGAAACCATAGTGGACATTATCAAATGCATTCATTCAATTCCACAATGCACCGCAATAACGAGTGTTTAACAGATGCATGCTCAACGGCTAGAGAATACCCATAATGCACTGTTACAGTGATGCCAAATGAATTCCTGCCTATCAAACAGCAAGCACAAACTATGCAAAAGCGGCAGCCCTTCCGGCGCACTCAGTCTCCGAATTCACTCACTCGTTTTCATTCACTCTTCAGGTGGACTATATTAGTGGAGTAATGTAGGGAATAATGTGTAAGGGTAGGGAAGATTTCAAACACAGCCACGATCAAGACGATCTGCTGGAGTTCAGACTGAGCATCAGAATGGGGAAGAAAGGTGATTTAAGTGACTTTGAACATGGTTGTTGGTGCCAGACGGGCTGGTCTGAGTGTTTCAGAACCTGCTGATCTACTGGGATTTTCACACACAACCATCTCTTGTGAGCGGCAGTTCTGTGGGCGATTGCCTTGTTGATGCCAGAGGTCAGAGAATGGCCTGACTGATTTGACCTGATAGAAAGGCAACAGTAACTCAAATAAGCACTTGTTACAACTGAGGTTCAGAAGAGCATCTCTGAACACACAACATGTTGAACCTTGAAGCAGAAGAGCTAGCGCAGAAGACACACCAACACTGGACATCAACCACACGGCATAGGCTAATAACGTTTTTTTTCATATACTGTGTACTGTCTATAACAATTCTATCTAACATGTTAAACAGTACTGTTAGACAGATCGCTAACTAATGAACACAGAGAATGCGAGCATTGTTTGCTCTGGCGTTCCCTTACCCCTCCTACCGGTTCCTACGGCCACTTGGCCAGTGCGAACGCAAACAGCAAAACCGAGTTTGGGGGAGAGTAGTTCATAGAACTGTTTAGACGTGGACAGTTCCTATAACTAAGTTCCTGTAACTACTTGGTCGGAAAGCGGCCAATGAAAATAAGTTCACTAAACTCAAATGCCCCCCACAGTCTCCAGATCTCAATCCAATAGAGCTCATTTGGGATGTGGTGGAACGGGAGAATCGCATCATGGATGAGCAGCCGATGAATCTGCAGTAACTGTGTGATGCTCTCATGTCTATATGACCAGAATCTCTGAGGAATGTTTCCAGCACCTTGTTGAATCTCTGCCACGAAGGGAAAAGGGGGTCTAATCCGGCACTAGCAAGGTGTAGGCCTACCTAATGAAGTGGCCGGTGAGTGTAGTTAGTTCAGTTTGATTGATAAGGCACCAAACATCTGCAGTCACACTGTCATGAACCAGTACAATTCTAGTTAACTTTTAGGAGTAGATCATCAGCTTTTCTGTGACACAATACAAAGATTTTACAGATCTTTGCTTTTTCTCTAATTTCATGTCATTTTCATTATAGATGAAACATTATAGAACTCTCTAGGAAATCTCTAGGTTTCAGCTTGCTGTGAAATTTCTCCAGCCCGTCAGATTAAAACTTTCTAAATGACACATTAACTCAATAATAGTGTTGTGTTATGATGTGTTACGCTTTTAATCGTGTATTTATGTTATGAGAATTTGACTGTGTAGTGAAAGAGTACTAAATATGTAAAGTTTCATGTATGATGTTTCTGGTGGAAAGGTGGTTTGCAGGAGGCCTCACAGATTTGTGGTGTGCTGCTAACTCTAGATTTGGAAATGATGAAACCACAGTGTTTACTAATCCCCAGAATACATCACGGAGATGTAGAGTAACAGATGATATATATAGTCAACAGCACTGTTTATGCTTAAAATGTTCTTTAAAATCATCCTGCTTCATCACCAATCACGCATATGTGGACTGCAATTCTCTGACTATGAGGAAGGAAAACGCATCTGTGGCACAACAGATGAGGCCTTAATCATTCTTGAGTTTTTTTTATAGGGTCCACAAAGCAAACAGGAACCATTTTGTTTTACATAAGGGTTAATTATTATTCCTAATCCTAATATTATTCAGTTTTTTTTAACCAGCTGTTTTTAAATTTAAAAGCCCCGCCCTGCTGACCTGTTTGAGCTCACTCATACACACATACAAATAGCAAGAACATAGTATGTGTGTATATAAAAAAAAATATATATATATATATATATATATATATGATACGTGTGTGTGTGTGTGTGTGTGTACTTGTACAACTATCTTTGTGAGGACCAGTTTGAGTTTTAGACCATTGGAGTGAGGACAAAGAGAGTAAAGTGAGGACATTTTGGCTGGTCCTCACTTTCTGAGACCCCTTTAAAGGCCTGTTTGAGGGTCAAGACTTGGTTTTAGGGATAAGGTTATAATTAGGTTAAAGGGATAGTTCACCCAAAAATTCTGTCAGTAGTTGATATACTATACCACCTGTCAAAAATGATTGATTGACAGGTGCCCCGCCCCTTCCGGTGACAGGTACCCGCCCCTTTTGGCATAGGATCAAAAGGATCAAAGAAGATGATATGAGATCAAAGGGCTTTTGAAGTCTTTTTGAAAGCTAGTTTTGATTTTTGATTGACAGGTTGACAGCTAGTTTTGATTTTTGATTGACAGGTTGACAGTTAGTATGACTTTTGATTGACAGGTTGACAGTTAGTTTCGGGTTTTGAAGTCTTTTAATGCCTTTTGATATGGACAGAAGGTTTTGAAGACACTGTGATTAAATAATTATGTCATGATATCTGACAGAAAGTCTGATTGTTTGAAGCCTATTGAAGCCTTTTGAACATGACAGTTAGTGTGTGTGTTTTTGAAGACACAGTTATAATAATATGACAGCTAGTTTTGGACTTCTGAAGTTGGCATCACACACGATCCTCCCTATACATATCCGGGCTGTAATGTGAAACTGATAAGAAAAAACTGTGGAAGTTTATCTCACACAAACGTTGAAAAACCATTCAGTTCTTTTAAAAGAATATAAATGTTTATAAATAAATAATATAAAATAAAGATCTTACTAAAACCTAATTAATCTGTTTAGACTGTTTGCGGTAAATGCAGTTGGGTTGTCGAGGTCAAAACTCTAAATAAGCTGTGAATCAAATAAACTTACTATAAATAATGTTGTCATTTTTTTTACTCTTACACTGAATTTTTGGATTTTGTGAAGGTGTGAATCATTTTTGATTAATATTTAATATAATAAAGTTCTGTGTAACAGATTATTAACGGAGATTATTAATAACCTATAATAGGTTCAATAACAATGTTCAATATAAACAAGAATCCGACTCTAATGCGACTGAGCTTGTTTCACATATAACTGTTGATTGTTAGATATAATAGTTAGATGATTAATCTAACCATTGAAATTGACGATATGTTAAAACATTTCGGCATTATGCCGAATAAAAAGAAGATCATAAAAAGGAGAACAATTATTAAGACATAAAACACAACGTCTGTATTCTGGATCGGGCCTAAAAGACCGATGCCTAAAACTCAAAGTATTGGTGTGGACAGAATAAAAAATGAATCAACCCTCCTTTCACGTAAAAATACCACGTATCAACTGTAATTCATTAGCTTAACTGTTGTTTTGTCACACACAAAAACACACAAACAAAATAACTGTGTAATAATAACAAAATAAGTGTAATAGTTAGACGAGTTTGAAGTGTAATAGTTTTATAGGTAACAGAAAAAACAGCAATACTCATCTTTCACGTCGATGTTTCGTAGACATAGCAGAAAGATGTTCTAAAATAAATATGATTTGTTTAGTCTTAAACACTCTCATACTAGAAGGACCGTCATTGAATTATCTTTATGCAATATTTGTTCATGTTTTTCATACATTCCCATATGAACATGTTTGACCACGCTCTGAGACTTTTTGCAAACTGTACAAAAAGAAAAAGAAAGAAGAGTTCAATTACAGACATTCAAAAACTAAAACTGATCACTATAGTGGCTTTTCTGTATTGTTTTAAATGGCTCATTATGATGCATTTACTTTTAACCCAGTTGACCTCTAGAATTTACTTTTGGTGCAATTTTATCTGCAGGTTTCACCAAAGCGTGGAACTTTGTTTAAGGGCGAGACACGGCAGGCAAAAACATCGGGGTTTTTTTACTGGTCAATTTTGAGATTTTTGGATATTTGTCTTCAATAACATGTCTTCTTTGAGACTTTTGCTGAAAAAAAGTCCGAAATACACATTTAGGTCTTTATTTTATTACACTTTGTCTGTTTGCGTCTGTAGATTTCTCATAAATTCAACAAAAGTTCGCGTTCTAAATCAACATGCTGCTCCGCGATCTCTGCCGTCAGCCTGTCATCAGAAGCACCGTGTGCGTTCACACCGCCGCCGACTTGAGCTGCAAAGAAGCTCTGGCCGCCCTGTCAAGGACGCTTGTCAAAAAGTACGGAGAAGCTTGTTGACGCTTGTTGACGCTTTGGCCGCTCTGAAGTCTGTGTCACACCATGAAATGTAAACAGGAAAAAAAACAAGCAATACATTGACACTAGAAACCTTTTATAATGACAGCATTTTTATAACCGTTTTGGTCACATTTGGTCGGGAAAAATCATTTTGATTAATATGCGCGAGGGAGAGCGAGCAAGACGTGTTGTTTGAAGACGGTTAAGGTGAGTGAGTGCGCGCGCGCGGCCGGGGCTCTCTCTCTTTTGTAACTGGTCCCTATATGAAAATAACGTCATACATTTTTATATAATAACGTCATAAATTTCGTCATAAATGATAGGAAACCCAGCAACAGCGATTATCAGTTTCTCGGAACTAATGTTTTGGTAGGAACGAAAGTTTACATCGTATGTTTCTCCGGAATCAGCCAGCGCGAAGGACGTCTATATTCTGATTGGTTGCTGGCGTTTTGCCGCTGCTTGCCGCTGAACCGCGTCATAGCTCATTACCATAAAGTTGAGCTTCAACTTTCAGATTGACGCTCAAAACGCCCAAAACGCGACGCCGATGGATTTGACGCTCCTTGCAGCTGAGAGAAGCCAGCTTCCATTGAAAATGAATGACTTCCGGTAACTTTGGAAGCTCAAGTCGGCGGCGGTGTGAACGCACAGTTAGGAAGCTCTCTCTCTTGTGTACAATCCTGTCGGATCCAAATATGGTCATTTCCTTTTTATCAGCAACCAATCGTGAAAGTAAAAGGGCTGAATGCGCAATCTCATTGGCTGATGAAAAATCTTTAAAGCCCGTTTTCTCAAAATGACTTTTCTCTCATACTCCAAGTCCGAAATCTCCACTTCAGTCGCACCTATATACACCAAACTTTCCAGTCTTGTACCTAGTTATATTATGAAGACATTTACAGAGGGATTTGTAAATATATTATTCCTAGCCTGATTTATATAACATTTTATTCCAAAAAACATGGCGAAAATCATTTTTTTAAGGCTATTGACAGTATTTTCTGATTTACAGGACAACAAAAGTAGATATCCATAAATCCCTCTGTAATTTTTTTCCCATCTAATATGTGAACACAATGAAAAAATAATTTTTAACCTGGCTTTATCCAATACTCAGATATCGTTTTTTAAAATATATGCAAATTAGTGCATATTTGATTAGATATTGCCTGATTTGTATATTTAAACATTAAATTACAGAAAACTTGTAATACATTTTTTTCTCATCTTAATGTAGGTAATCAACTGGGAAAGTTTCATGGTGATATCTGCTAGTTAAATTTTTTACCCTATTCACCTGTAGTGTCTCGCCTTAACAGCTTCAAGTTTTGATGAATATGCATCTCTCGGTGCAATAGTTTAAGTGTAACTTTGTTACTCATACTTTGTGTGATTCGTAGATAGAGGGAAAGTTGCCCTAAACAAAGTATCAATGTAGTTCTCAAACAGAAAGACTATCACTTAAATTCTTAATGGTCATTTATTTCTTTAAACAATGATTGTTGACCGCTCTCAAAGAAACGTCTACACCTAAAACACATACAGTCCGACATACAAAATGTGAAACAGTGTCGTCTGCTATCTGGACAAGATGACTAAATCTAGTGGAGTAATAAAACCATCATTTGGAAACTTTTGTGTATCACAAATTCTTAGTGATTTGGTCTTTTGAATCTTAAAGATAAAGAATAAGATTATGTTTTAAAGTTAGTCCATAGGGTGTGGAACTTTGCATCACTATGGTGTGTAAAAATACACCCAAAGATTTAAGCACAAATATTTACACACATACTAAGTAGGAGAATATCTTACTGTATTGTGAATATTCCATTATCTGTTTATTTGGGGTCAGAGAACATCCTTAGCTCATACATCTCTTTACTTTTGTGCTGGATGTTAGTTAAAAAGATAAAGGTATTAGTTAATAACAAACAAACAAAAAAACTTTATATCAGCATGAAGCCATAATATTAATAAATCAAATATGGTTTTCAATTACAGTACAATGACTTCCATAATATTTTCTTTTAGTAAAGCTATGTCTGCATCAGCCAACACAAAGTTGTGCCTTGTGAGTGAGACCTGGCAAAGATTACACCAATATTAGATTTCTCGAACATTGCATGGTTGCACTATGCCTGAAACTATGCTGTCAAAAAAATCATCTGTTATCATGGTTTAGTTGAATTTTAAAACACTGTTTTTTCTTAAAAATGTATTGGGAAGCATGATTATCTTGTTTAATCGTGTATTAAGTCCATATTTATCAGGTTGATATTTGTAGAAATAAGCAAAATACATTTATAAAGCAAAAAGAACCAGTTAATGGCCTTGTGTCAGAACACAACAGGTATGAAGATATGTTTGGTTACTTTTAATTCTAACTTTAAAGCTAGATTATCCTTTGAAAAGTGTAATACAGTATTTGATTTTTACACATGCAGTGTTTTCGCTAACTGACCTACCCCTGAAGTTATGACTTCTGAAGGCCTCTCATGTGCAGATTCGCTCGGTTGAAAAATGGTATTTTATTAGCTAAAATCATTGTCTTTATTCATAAATATGTCCTCATTGGTGTAAAATGACCTCTGCCAATGATCTGACTTATCCTTGTAAGCGAAACATTTCTTATCTTTATTTACATGGGGCGGGTAAGTCCATGGAAGCTTCCATGTCGTTCCGCCATCTTGAAAAACTATAAGTGCAGAGAGGGACAAAAAGCACTAGCCTACCTCAACACGTTTCATCAACGCGTGTTCGTTCAGAGCCGGCTGCCTGAGACCAGCTAAAGTGGACAAGGAGATCAGTGAGAGGCGCTTGTCACTACCCCGGAAAATTTGAAAGGCTGCAGTGCACGGGACAATATAATGCAGGATCATACTTATGCAGAGCCACAGGAGAAGGAATCCTCGTGGCCAAAAAGCAAAAATGTTATTTATCGGGATGCAAATAAATATCGGGATAGCTTTTCACAGGTGGAAAGAGCTAATGAAGGAGAAAGACTTTGAAAGGGAAGTTGCCTGCTTTCTTCTCGACAGGTAAGTCAAAATGACGGTCTAAATGACAAGCTTTTTTCATTGCTTGGTTGTGTAAATCATTATATAGGCAGCATAACAGTAGAACATGTGTAGTTAAACTCGATGATGTGCTATTGGAAGACATGTTGTCATAGCTTCTTGACACATAACGGCTACCGCAGTTGCAACACGCATTTGAAAAGCGAAGCGCTAGAGAGCACTATTCGTTAAAATGCAAAATACAATTTCACCGCTAGATGGGAGAAATTCTTTTGGGAGAACTAACTTGTAGGGTCTTTAACAAAAAAGTCTCCAAAATCAAGGAGGTCAAAGGGCATGCTTCCTGCTATAGTATCATCAGCTCTCCCCAAAGTCTATTCATACGGCCACCAGACAGATTTTAAACACCGGATTTAAACTTCTACATATATTTTGAGTAGATAACCAATAGTATATTCTCAGTAAAGGGTTTCACCCTGTGTGTTTCCACACTGATTAAGGATAGTTTGGGAGTTACAAGTAAAAATGATCTTATACGTGTAATAGATCATAGCTACCAGAAAGATCATGATTTGAATTAAGACGAGTAAAATTAAATATTCGCCAACTTGACTTATGCCGCGTCTTGGACCACAGAGGCACATCGCGTCTCTGAAATTGTGTGGTGATTTTCCAAATGATACAAACTTAGTGTAAATAAGGGCAATGTGGAGTCCTCGGATTTCTTAAAAACAACACAACATCAAAACATTGTGACAAACTTTCACAACATGTTGTATGGACAAAAGATCTAAGATCTAAGACGCCTAAGCATACTTTTTTGCTTTATTTATTTATTTCATTTTTGAAAAATGTACAAATGTAGTTTTCTGTGATGGTCGTGTTTAGGTGTACATGATCGAATATGCAGTTACGGTACAAAAATCATTATGGCTATGGAAAGCCCCCACCATAAAAATTGAAACCCCAGCATGGACAAAAAATGCTGATTGAATCTTTTCATATAAATGAGATTTAAGACGACTAAGTACAGTTTTTCAACCATCTAAAGTTTTTGAACAGACATTGTTTAATAACAATTATACTTTAGGTCACAGTAATCTTCTAAAAGGTAAATAGAAGATGCGTATGTATTCAAACTTTAAAGATTTCAAACAGTCTTTTAATTTTAAAAGATCATATTTAAACTTTTACGATTATGCTTTGAAATAAATTTAGTACGAACAAAACTTGGCTCTGGAAAGGCGTTAGCAGACTAACATTACATACGCTGTGACACGATGCACATAGAGATTAGGTCATTTTTTAGAACTGTGTGTGTGCGCGTGTGCAATACAGCTTAGAAATGATATTAAATTATTTATTTATTTTATAGTTTTCTGTGATGGTCGTGTTTAGGTGTACATGATCGAATATGCGGTTACGGTACAAAAATCATCATGGCTATGGAAAGCCATCAAAATTGAAACTCCACACTCCAAATTATGATTGAATCTTTTCATATAAATGAGATTTAAGACGACTAAGTACAGTTTTTGAACAGACATTGTTTAATTACCGTTACACAAAATCATTACCGTAATCTTCTAAAAGGTAAATAGAAGATGCGTATGTATTCAAACTTTAAAGATTTTATTTAAACAGTCTTTTGTTTTTAAAAGATTTCATTTAAACTTTTAAGATTATACTTCTTATAAATAAACTCAGCACCTGATATCCTGATCGCTGAATTTGTGTGACTCTCTGACACACACACACACACACACACACACACACACACACACACACACACACACACACACACACACACACAAACACACACACACACACACACACACACACACACCGTTTGGCTGGTGCTTTTTGAAAGCTCCGCAGGTCAAACGCTGGTGTAAAGAGAGGCCAGAGGGCCCTGATTTCTAAACATGTTTTTTCTTCAGCTCTCTAAACATTTAACTGATTGTTTCATAACATGTAGGCCTATGTTTTTTCTTCAACTCTATAAACATTTAACTCATTGCAATTTTTTTTTTGTGAATCCATTTTATTTAAACTGGTTGTGTGAGGTTTTAGTAAGATCTTTATTTTATATAATTTATTTATAAACATTTATATTCTTTTAAAAGAACTGAATGGTTTTTCAACGTTTGTGTGAGATAAACTTCCACAGTTTTTTCTTATCAGTTTCACATTACAGCCCGGATATGTAGGGAGGATCTTGTGTGATACCAGCTTCAGAAGTCCAAAACTAGCTATCATATTATTATAACAGTGTCTTCAAAAACACACACACTAACTGTCAAAAGGCATCAAAACCCGAAACTAGCTGTCGTGACATAATTATTATAACTGTGTCTTCAAAAACAAACACACTAACTGTCATGTTCAAAAGGCTTCAATAGACCAATTATAGGTTTGTAAACATCCGGGATGCGCGCGCATCGTGGTTGCAGAAAGACTCGTTTAACAGCTGATCATTACACGGATACGGATAAGAATAATACTAATAGTTCGATTTAAAACATTTTTTATACAGATTTACGATTCTGGCAACCGACTGCACAACACGAAATTTTTCCGGATGTTGTCTTTTGGTCCCGACATGCGCAGTAGAACCTGCGTGACACCGTGTGACGTAGGTTGATAATTCCCCTATAGGCTTCAAACAATCAGACTTTCTGTCAGATATCATGACATCATTATTTAATCACAGTGTCTTCAAAACCTTCTGTCCATATCAAAAGGCATCAAAAGACTTCAAAACCCGAAACTAACTGTCAACCTGTCAATCAAAAGTCATACTAAGTGTCAACCTGTCAATCAAAAATCAAAACTAGCTGTCAAAAAGACTTCAAAAGCCCTTTGATCTCCTTTGATCTCATCTCATCTTCTTTGATCCCTTTGATCCTATGCCAAAAGGGGCGGGTACCTGTCACCGGAAGGGGCGGGGCACCTGTCAATCAATCATTTTTGACAGGTGGTATAGTATATCAACTACTTCTGTCATCATTTACTCACCCTCAAGTTGTTTCAAACCTGTAAGAATTTCTTTTTTCTGCTGACCACAAAAGAAGATATTTTGAAAAATGTCTGTAACCAAACAGTTGATGGACCCCATTGACTTCCATGGTAGGAAAAAAAAAAAAGCTATGGAAGTCAATGGGGTCCATCAACTGTTTGGTTACAGACATTTTTCAAAATATCTTCTTTAGTGTTGAGCAGAAAAAAATTAATTCTTACAGATTTGATAAGGGTAGGTTTAGGGTAAGGGTTCGGGTTTGGCACTTAGTTGTGATAGGTAAGGTTAGAGTAAGCGGCTAGAGAATGCATTGTGTCAGTGAATGTCCTCATAAAGATAGATGTACAAGAATGTGTGTGTGTGTGTGTGTGTGTGTGTGTGTGTGTGTGTGTGTGTGTGTGTGTGTGTGTGTGTGTGTGTGTGTGTGTGTGTGTGTGTGTGTGTGTGTGTGTGTGGCTTCCCCTGCAGCTACCACTTTACACATAAAAAATATGCATGCACTAACTACACTTATGCATAACATGTTTTCCAACCCCTTTTAACAACGTAATTGTGACCACCTAATGTAAATCACTAATCAATCTACCCAAGCACTAATAATACGTCCCAGTGTCAAATGTACTGTTTTTTGGGTTTTTTTTCAGCCCGGATATTGTCCCGTCTCATTTCCTTCAGTTGTCTGTCTGTCACCTTGTAGTGTTTTAGGTGTTATGTGTTTCACTCTCACTCTTTACTAATTTATTCACTCATGTGTATGTGGTGCTTTAATCACCCATGCCCTTATAAGGATCCAGGGTCTTACTAAAACATGGTGAAAGGTTATGGTAGGACAACCGTTAAATGCACTGAATATAAATGTAATTTGAATGTAACATTGTGTATGTAGGCTACTTCAAAAATATATCGCCTTACTAAAAAAAAAAAATAAAAAAAATAAAGTTGTCCTCCGAAGAGAGCGGGTGGAGGTGGGTTAAAAAAAAAAAAAGACCACGCAGTGAAATACAGTATTTTACACACATTAAATGACATTAAACTCTCTTTGTTAAACGTTCTTTGTTCTCAGTGTAGCATGTGCAATGGCAGGAAGAGTGCGAACTGCATGTCATGCAAAGTTTCGTGACTGTGGTTGCAAGGGTGTTACTTCTAGAGAATGACTTAATTACTTGTTTTATTAAAAGCTGCTTTCTAACACGCAACACTATTATGTTTGCTCCTACCTCTGGTTAGTGGTTTGAACAGACCCGACCTGAAGTATTAAACTTTGGCAACTCGTTCTGCACAGTTTGGGCATGAATGGCACATCAAATCATGTGTATTGTTGAGCACTGGTGTGTCATTACTTTTGAGATGGAGACTTACTTTTATTTATTCATTTATGTATTTAACAGCTACAGCTTGATACTTGCAGCTGTGGTTAGATGGTTTCAATCCAAGGCTAAACTGAAGTCTAATTTCAGCTAATGACTTGAAGTGATGTGGTTTAGGCCTCAATGTAAATATTTAGATATCCTTGGCTTAGTTTGATATATATTATTCATATAGTAAGTACTCCCTTTCTGCCCGTTTCCAAGCCCAGATGCTAAGAGTAGCTGTATGGAAACTTTTAGGTAGACTGTGTCATGTGATTAATATAACAGTTAATACACCCCTCCCTCTTCCTGAGGTTGTGGCGAACCTCTGAATGTTCTAACTTCTTTTTCTTTCCTGCGGAACCGTTTTATTTGGCTGAATCGTGGACACAGCAGGGGGAGACAGAGGTGTTTCTAGTAGTAACCAATTCATTAATGTCAATAAATGCTCTAGCCCACTCCTAGAGGTCAACAGTTCTTCAGCACGGCCACGACATCTGTCTCCTTGTCTTTCCGTCCGTCTGTCTCTGCACTGTCTCTTTCATGTCTGCTGCCACATGCACTGTGTGGAAACTTTGCTGTTTGATTGAACAGTTTTACGCTCATTTATTTCACAAGTTGTTTGGCCTGCTTCCTGTTTATGGCCAATGAAACTTGGCTCATTTGAAAGAAAAATGTACAACATTCTGAGATTCCTGAAATCTTTTGGTGCAGGAAACGGGATGAATCAGCTGTGGCTGGTTATAGGTGTGGTGATGTAAGCTTCTCTTTTATCTTTCACCATAAAACTCTTATGTAAACCGTTCTAATGGAAGAATATGTGCTTGCCAGTCCATTGGATGGGTTACAGTGTGGCTTGGCAATGAGACAGAAAGGCAGCACTGGGCAAGTAAGCATGCAGTAGTGGTAGTAAAAACTGCTGCCAGCATGTTAAAGTCACCATGATATCCAAATTGCCAAATCATATTTTTTTATGGAATATTGCAGTATTTATTACAAATGATTTAACCGTGCACATCATTATTTCTTTTAATTCATAATCTTTAAAGTGAAGTGACGTGAAGGCCATGCATGGTAACCCATACTCAGAATTTGTCCTCTGCATTTAACCCATCCAAATTAGTGCACACACATTAGGAGTAGAACACACACACACACACACACAAACTGCAAGATTCACTGCGGTGCCCGGGGAGTGATTCGGGGTTAGGTGCCTTGCTCAGGTGAACCTCAGTCGTGGGTATTGAGGGTTGAAGATAGCGCTGTTATCATTCATTCACTCCCCCCACCCTTTTTCCTGAGGTGTTGACAAAAGAAAAATGTAGGTGGGGGGAATCAAAATAATAAAAAATGTAAGAGTCAAAATGACTTGCATCCTCCCTCTTGCAGCGACATCTGTTCTCTGATAACATGTTTCCTGGCGTGTGGGCGGGGCAACCTGTCACTCACATGAGATCGACCAATGGAAAACCACAATGTTTACGATCCAATCAATTCCCCACGGACAAAATCAAGCTTAGAAGCTCAAAAAATCTACAATTATTACATTTTTGATTATTTTTACTCCCCCAACCTTAATTTTCCTGAGGTATTGAGAAAAAAGAAAAGAAAATGTAGGTGGGGGGGAATTAAAATAATAAAAAATGTAATAATCATAAATGAGTCGAAATGACTTGCATCCTCCTTCTTGCAGCGACATCTGTTCTCTGATAACATGTTTCCTGGCGTGTGAGCGGGGCAACCTGTCACTCACATGAGATCGACCAATGGAAAACCATAATGTTCCAACGATCCAATCAATTCCCCACGGACAAAATCAAGCTCAGTCTTGTTCGAGAAGCCGTAAAAAAAAAAGAAAAAGAGAAGCCGTTTCACTCTGATATACGTCACAATACGGAAGAAAATACTTCAGTTTCAGAGTAGATCCATAATTGTGTATTTCAGTCATTAACAAATTTGCACAGATAGAAAAGGGCTCATGGGATGCAAAACTGTACTGCTAAAACCATACACTACTCATGATGACATGTGATTGCTTTTTTGTTTTTAGGGGATACGGGGGCTTCCTGGAGAGATTGGCCCTGCTGGACCTCAAGTAAGAACCCAGATTAATCATAAAAAAAGTCTAAAACTTACTATTAAATTTACTTAAAAGCTATTAATAATAATAAATTAAAAAATCTCTGTTTTTTAAAAGAAATTTTAAAAAATTATTAAGCGAAGATGCATTAAATTGTACTCCAGTATTTCACAATTTTACAGTTTTTACTGGATTTTTGGTTGAATAAATGCTGCCTTGGTGAGCATAAGAGACTTATAGACATTAAAAAATTGAAAACATGAAAAAATATAACCCAGACAAACTTTTGAATGATAGGTAATGTTATTTTGAGAGTGTTGATTTTGTCACAGCTCTTGTGCTGTTGTATAACAAATTATTTTGACAGGGTGAGCGAGGCATGTCAGGACCAGCAGGCTTTACTGGACCAACAGGACAGCAGGTATCTCATCATTTCAACAGATTTATGTTTTGTTTAATGCAATTTGTTGGCTTGATGCTAAATTGCAATTTTGCAAGCAGTAGCTGTTTAGTTTCCTCATCAAGGCCTCTAATTGTAAGCAAAATGCCCAACATAAATGTTCCTATAGACAAAATCATGCAGCTATTACTTTAGTAAGAAAACAAACATGACTCAAACCATATCTTGGAATCAGAATATAACAGAGTTTTTGTGGAGCGGTTCTCTTTTGTAACCACCTAGCAGCCCACTCACAACACTACCAACCACAAAGCAAAACCATGCCAACCACCCAAAACACCCTAGATCTGTGGTGCCACGTTTTGTCCCACTTTTTTCACAAAATGTGTAAATCTAGTTTCCAACAACAGATGTAAATTATACATTTTTTAAAGGTGAAATGTGCCCCAAACCCACGTCATTGGTTAATGTTTCCAGACAGAATGGTTTGATCTGTATCACGGTGTTTGAACTTTTGGAGAAATGTATTCGAGCTGTTTTAACTGAAAGCAACTCACACTGATATATCTTAAAATATGTCCATGCCATTGTTTTGTCTCAAGATGCACACCGGTAATGTTTATAAAAGCTGCTTAAATGTCCTAATTGAACTACGGCCTAATCCTGGCTTAATCTCTAAGACCTGTCTGTGAAACCAGGCCTAGATGTTTTAGCATTGAATTACTGATATTTGATGCTTTGTCTTATTGCAAAGTTGTCTTCAAAAATATCTTTAATTTCAGGGACCCCCAGGCCCAGCTGGCCCACCTGGCATAGAAGGTCCTCCTGGTCCTAAGGTAATTCATCATGCAATTTTGCCGTTTTTATTTAGCAATGACATATTTAATTGATCAAAAGTATTTTCATATCACTTCTTAACATCACTTTACCTATTGTCTTGATTATAAGTATACTTGTTATATAACATTTTATTGAAACTCTTGTTTGTTGACAGGGGAATTCTGGCTCTCGCGGACAGGATGGGCTCCCTGGTGCACCTGGTGCAAAAGTGAGTGAGCTAGGGGAGGGGGATTTCCACACATAAAGGTCTGAAAAATATGATAATATCTCCTTTTGTGACATACATGCCTCTTTCTCAGACAGCTTCAGGAAATAACTTTGAGTAGCAGATGCTATGTTAAGCCTCCATCAAGTCATAATGTTCAGAAAGATATCTCAACTCAAGCTGAGAAAATGTATGCATTTTACAGAGTGTGAAATGGCTGCAATTTTTAATTCAATGCATTCATTGCACATTAATGCAAGTTTTAAAGTGATAGTTCACCCAAAAATGAAAAGTAGTCCATATTGTGCATTATTCCAGGTCTTCTGAAGCCGTACAATATGTGAAAAACGGACTGAAATGTCTTTATTCGTTGGGAAGTGTCTATCCAGAGTCCCTGAAAAAGTCTTAGACTGTCTTAAATTGAGTTTGATCAAATTTAGGGCCATAGAAAGTCTTAAATATCTTAAATGGTATAACAGAAGTCCTAATTATAATTTTAAGAGGTCTTAAATTTGGGGACGGAAAACCAGTAATTGCAATCGGGCCTAATGCGATTGATAAACTTCAAAAAGCTGATGGGCTTCAATATATAGATTTCACTATCTGCACAATAATCTGTTTATTGCATTCTTTAAACATATTATTATCGTATCAGCAACATTCATTATTGGTGTGGATTTGTATGCATTGATAAGTTAGTACATCAACCAATTTCTATACATATGTGTATATGAAATAAAACATGTCTTTTATTATTTTAAAGGGTTTGTTCTGTATGGACATATTGTATTAATTTTATTTGAGCAGGCCTTAAAAAGTCTTAAATTTGATTTTAAAGACTCTGCAAATACCCTGTAGCCAGTGATGTTCAGTGTCCTGTTTCTTCCTTTACTCAAAAAGATAAACAAAATGATACCTGTTAGTAAGTATAGCAATGCTGCACAAGTGATTAATCTTATAAAGGTGTATGTGTGCATTTGTGTATCCACAGGGTTCAGACGGAGAGTATGGCATTCAAGGTCCCCCTGGCTTTAGAGGTCTACCAGGGTTCAAAGGTCATAAGGTATGTTCATCTTGACACCTCAACAGTGACAAACCTAACCTGAATTAGCGTCTGCCTTGCTTTAGACAGGGAGTAGTAAGACTGTTGTCAGATGCTTTAATAAAGATGTCCTTACTATGATGGACTCATAGGTTGCATTACAATTAGTCATTATCTGTCACCGACTGGTTTTCATGTTGTTTTGTTCAATAATAAAATATTGTAATGCTTGGAATTTTTAAAGTCGTAATGAAACGAAGTAGCAAAAGTTATTTTCTTTTGTATTGTAACGTACATCCAAGTGTAACAGATTATCAATGCATTGTATTTAGCATAAACACAGGCTTGCTGGGATGGAGTTTACTAAATGACTGGAGAAGTCAACAGAGAGAAGTCTCTCATTTTCACCAGAAGATTTATAACATTTGGATACAAATTTTTTATATAAAATAATAAACATACATGGATGAATCATTCACACAACATGCATTTACAAATTAGACAGAATGATTTCATGATCATTGACTTTAATGACTCAGATTGTTGACTTTCCCCCTCTTCCCACCTTCCCACAATATCACATGAGTAATTTCTAGAAAGGTTAAATTTTTCTTCCAATTTCTCACTCTATTTTCGTGGTGGCGCTTTAAAGCTTTCTCCTCTTTTATTCAGTTTGAATTCTTATAGGCATTTTTTGCAGTGGGAATGATTCTAAAAGAATCAAAATAGACAATTCTTTTCTTTTTTTTATGGAATATTGCAGTATTTATTGTAAATGATTTATCTGTACACATTCTATTTTTTTATGTGCCCTCCCTCAGCGACATGACGTGTTTACTGGCGTGAGGGCGGGACAACTGAGAGGCTGCTCACCGCAGAGCCAATGGGTGGAGCTTGACTTCCAGTTTCCCCTCGCTGGACGTAATGGGTGGAGCTAGACGGTCCAACTACACTCTAACACAGAGGTCTTCAATCCTGCTCCTGGAGGGCCACTGTCCTGCAAAGTTTAGTTCCAACCCTAATCAAACACACCTGAATCAGCTCATCAAGCTCTTCAGAATCGCTTGAATATTCAAAGGCAGGTGTGCTGAAGCAGGTTGGAACTAAACTCTGCAGGACAGTGGCCCTCCAGGAGCAGGATTGAAGACACAACCCATAACCCTATCACTAAACGTAACTCCACCCATTACATCCAGAGAGGAGGAGCTGGACGCCAATTGGCTCTGCAGAGAGCACCATTTGCAACACCCTTTCCAATCATGAGATCACAGCAATAGCAAACCACAACCATCCAATCAATTCCTCGTCAACAAAATCAAGCCCTGTCCTACATTTCTTCTTGTTCAAGAGGCCGTTTCACTCAGAATATATACATCACGATAGGGAAGAAAAGACTATCACAACTTCCATTTCATGCTGGCTTTCACACAAAATGATAAAGAGTTGAATTTTAAATTTAATTAAAAAAAAAAAAGATTATTCTTGGTTAATGCAACCTCTGGATGGACTGCAAACTTTTGCACTTGAATGTATTTTTTCACCTGCCCATCCAGTGTTAATAGTTCATGGTTAACAAACGTGGCTTGCTGTCAAGCTCTGAGCTCAACCCCCATATAACGATACTGCGTAGAGGGACATTGAGAGAAATAGAGGATGAGGTTGAAGGATTTTGGAAGAATTGTCACTGTGACTGCTGCTTATATACCTTCATAATGATGATTGACTGGACTAAGTTTATAACTTCAGTGTTAGCACATTTAGCACTGTTAAAGGTATCTTATATGCTTGATTACTTTTGCAGGGTGACTCAGGATCGTCTGGACCGAGGGGAAGTCAGGTACTGTGACTGCTCAGTGATGATTGACATCTTTGACATTTGATTTCTCACCGACTGTTGAAAAGAAACTTCTCTCTGTTGAGAGAGAGAGAAAAGAGGAAGTAAAAAAAAATAGGTGTTACTTTTTTTCTGACAGGAATTACAACCTACAGAAGACTCACACGCACATACACACACATTTTTATTCAGCATTTGGAGTCAAAAAGTTTTAACAAATTACATGTTCTAGGCTGTTTTATTGGTTAATGCTGACCTAAATCTAAAAACTAAATCATGCTGTTTACTAGCAAAACAAAGCAAATTGGTTGACCTAGTAAGTCTTTCTGTAATTAAGACCAATTATACTGTTTGCTGGCCTTTTTTGCCATGATACTGTACATTTTTGTTAGAGCAATATTAACATTTTGATTATAACAAATCTCTCATTCCAGGGCGAGAAAGGAAACCAGGGAGAACCTGGAGTCGCTGGAAAACATGTATGTAACAGTCGTTATGCTTTATTAGTGGTGTTGCTAATACAAGTGCACTTCTGGTTATGAATTTGGAACAAACCCGTAAAACCTACGTAATAAACTTTGACACACAGCTTGCCCCACATTGCTTGTGCAATGGAAATGAAAACATCCCACACACTTGTTTTGAAGGAAGAATCCAAGTATCGTAGAGACTATTAAGAAAGCACTTAGCGACCATCCAGAAGACCCATGCAACCACATAACAATGCACTAAAAACAAATAGTAACCATAAAGCAATGCTCTGGCAACACCGTAGTATCCTGACGATGAGCTTTGCATAAGAAAATTTCGGTAGCACTTTACAATAAAGTTTCATTAATTAACTAACATTAACAAAGATTATTAAATACTGTAACAAATGTATTGCTCATTGTTAGTTCATGTTAGTTTATACATTAACTAGTGTTAAGAAATGAGACCTTGTTGTAAAGTGTGAAAAAAAACAACAACATAAAAGTTATATACACAGTACTGTTCAAAAGTTTATGGTTAAACTTTTTCTTTCTTTCTTTCTTTCTTTCATTTTTTTTTTTTTTTTTAAAGAAATTAATACTTTTATTCAGCAAGGACATATTTATTTGATCACGTGACAGTAAAGACATTTATAATGTGACATTTCTATTTTCAATAAAGGTTAAAGATGTTAAAGATTAAGAAATGTTTCTTGAGCATCAAATCAGCATATTTGTGAAAGATCATGTGACACTGAAGACAGGAGTAATGATGCTGAAAATAATTGCCAATAATTTATTTCATAATATTATGGTTTTACTTTAGTTTTGATCAAATAAATACAGCCTTGGTGAGCATAAGATGATGTCTTTAAAAAAACCATTAAATTACATTTTTATATTAAATTTCTTATAAAATGTCAGGATATATAAATGCAAATCAACTGAACAGCACCTAATGTGTGTGTGATGTACCTCTGTCATTCTCAACAGGGTGAAGCGGGCCTGAAAGGGAACAAAGGAGAGGTACATAACTACTCAAAAACATAACTACTGTTGTCAATGTCTCACAACTGTTTCCTGACGAGTCAGAATCTGAAAGTCTCTCGGTTTCCTAGCAGGCGACTAATACAACTTTCGATGTTTTGAACCAAAAAATCTTGTTTGCAACTCCATCACAATTTAAAACACTTCTACTCACATTACTCAAATAAACAAATGCACACAAAATTTTTTTTTAAACATTATTTCAATATATAGATTTCACTATCTGCACAATAAAAAAAGTATTTTTTTGAATTAATACTTCTGAATTAATTCTATAATAGTAATGACACTGTTTTGAATTGTTCTCCCCACTCCCTCTCAGCCAGGTGTAGCAGGGGATCCTGGGAGCAGAGGGGCTGATGGGAAAAAGGGAGATGTGGGTCCATCAGGTCCACATGGATCTCCAGGCTTTCCAGGTCTAGATGGGTTACCAGGACAACCAGGAGTTCCAGGTCACCCTGGGAAACCAGTGAGTGTGATGCTTATGAGAATTTATAAAGTACGCATGATTTTGATCTGTCTTGTTCAAATATGACACACTGTGTTACAGGGCAAGCCACCTTCAGAAGACCAGCTAATGAAGATTTGTGCTTCTGTGCTGCAAAGTAAGTTTTCATGTTTTGTACTGTCAAGAATTATATGAGTCTTTTGTCTCGTTTCAATGGCAAATTCATTTTGTGAGGTTAAGACAAATGAAAACAATTCCTGCAAATATGCTTATGCAAGCATTACTTTTGCTATTGCTCATACTTTTGGTTAGAATTTGAACAAAGTCTTAACCGTAAGAATTAAATTTAGTCATATAACTCATATTGCTTACACTTACCTAGAAACTGTCACGCAAGCAAACAAAAAAGTGTGAGAAAAAAAAAACCACCATAGCGACACCTTAGAATCGTGTCAGTGACTTTTGCGTGGCACATCAATCTCAAAATCTAGTTTTGAGATATGTCTCTATGTCTTAATGTGCATTTTACTTGTCAGATCAATTTATTTTGGAAGAAAAGACTATGAAAAGTTATGTCCCAAATGATGCACTTTACACTATACACATACACTATGCATTATGTACTCAACCATGTATAAATTTTATAAAAAAAAATTGTCATTGGACTTTGGAGTCTGATAGCCCATTGTGACAGTTGAGTGCATGAAGTCTCCAACGTTCCTCATTTAATTAAGTGCATCATCTGGGGATTTAAAGCGCACTTTTTCTTTTTGGAATCTTCAGTTTGAACAATCTACAAAACAATAGAATAGTGCACCAGTATGCGAATTGGGATGCACGTAAAGAAACTCCTGAAGAATAGCATTTAACTCTATGATAACTCAATGATGAATATAGTGTGTGTATAGAAGAGTGTATGCTTGCCTCACGGTCAGATAGCTAGAAACATCTAAAGTGGTAGGAGCGTTGATGCAACTTTCAGTTCTCTATAAAAAAAGAAGAAAAACGTATATATAGTTGAGAAATCTATGGTTTGAGCGAGACCATCGCTATTTTTAATATTGGTGATACTGTCACAGACTAAACCCCTTCTTCACCACACTCTGTGTAAAAAAAGTCTGTGGAGTCCGCAGTGATTTCACTCGCATGCACACACTGTAGAAAGGGATAACAGACAGTCAGATTGCATAATAATGATCACGATGCCAGTGTGAAGCATTTGTACATTATCTTTCTCATTGCACACTATTTGGCCACTTAATAAATACATGAATAATTTATTAAGTGAGAATAAAAGATGTGAAACTAGCACAGATATGTAGGAAAAGGTTGCCAGGGACAGTGTTAAAATGTTCAGTTTAGCATTGTTATACAAAACGTTTGATAGTAAAACACAGCAATTCCAGAGAGCCATAAAATAACACTTAACAGCATTATATCTAGCAACTGCGTTTGCAGGTGTGTATGATGGTCTGTCATATTAGAAAACTCAAATTTAAGCATTAAGTACTCAATGTTTTGATATAATATTGTAACGTCCATCACCTCATTAGCTGCTTTTACAACAGGGATTTCTTATTATTGCTGTTAATATAATTGTTGCAAATAAATATACATTTTATAATGAAGTTATGCATGATAAATCTGTGTATGAGTGTGTTCCCTCTCTGCTCTCAACATGAAAACTTGACGTCTCTTCTTTGGACCTTGCATGTAGAAAAATGTACCTAACATTTTAAACACATTTCTTACCTATGAAAGTTATTTAAACTTCATATGAAAAATGCGTGCATTTTATATCTAACAAACGGCTTGAATTATTCTGTTTATACACTGACTCCAACTATGTTGCCGTCTGGGTATATACAAGCAAGAGTTGGTTGTTAGTCTCCAGTCAAACAATGACAGTGAGTCAGAACTGTCCTGTTACTATAGCTAACATTACAACAACAGCATTTCTTGGTTCTGTGAAACATAGTAAACCAATGTTAGTCAGAAACAACACAACCTCTGCATTCGTTTTCAGGCCTTCCCACTTCGGTCTCTCCAGCGCTGAAAAGCTTTTCCAATTTTTTTTCCTTCATTCAGTAGATTATTGCAGAAGTGAAAGCAAATTGTAAAATAAAAGCGTATATAGGTTCTGCAAAGCAAATGTGCTGAACTAAACATTTTTATTTTATACAAAAACAAAACAAAATTATATATGTACATATGTGTGTGTGTGTGTGTGTGTGAATTTAAGGTTTCCATGGTCCAATTTCGATGAAATTGAATGAAATTCATTGAAAATCTTACGAAATTCATTGAAAATTTATAACGATTACTAAAATATGTGATAAAAAATTATGCCAAGTGTCCTGCTGGGGCACTGACAGTAACTTTTTGTTATTTAAATAAATTGCCAGTCCTAGTTTAGTATCATATACCAGTCAAACAGGTTGAGAAGCACTGCTTTATTTGTTCCTTCAAAAGGCCAGCTGCCACAGCTCCTGCAGGTGATGGGCCAAACAAGTTGCCAGCACTGTGAAACCAAACAAGGACCACAAGGCGATCCAGGTCCCCCAGGCCCAACAGGCCCATCTGGACCCCCAGGGTATCCCGGCAGGGCAGGGTCTCCAGGCTACCCAGGACCTCCAGGGAGGAGGGGACCTGAAGGGGTGAAAGGTGAGAGCTATATCAAGCTGTTTTTACGTTTATTTTCTCATTATAAAGTGACAGTTCTAAAGAGAAAATGCTGATTTTCTCAAATGTTATTCTTACAGGTGATATTGGCCCAATGGGAATGAAAGGTGCTAAAGGACAAGGTGAAATCGGCTTGCCAGGTCCTCCTGGCCCAGCAGGTAAAAAACAAATGTTTTTATCCAGGGCTTGACATTAAAGGTCAATTTCAAAGTGAACTATCCCTTTAACTTTTTTTGTTCACCAGCCACTGTGGTTACTAGCCACTCAGCATTTTCACTGGCCACAATTTTGACATTGATTCCATGGGGGAAAACTGCCATATAGATATTTTAATATTATCTTATAATTTGGCAGCAGGTTTATTAGCCTGGTTCTACCAGACTCTCGTACATTTCATTTGTACAGAGAGTCTGGCCTCGCTCCATTGAGAAACGTTTACTTCCTTGAAGGCGGGTTCTCTGTTAAAGTTCAAAACTATTGGATCTGCCCAGAGTCACTCAGGATCTGCCATAACCAATCGCTAACGTGTGGTCGTCCGAATGATCAGAGGATTATGTTTAGAATAAGATGTCTGTCTTTTATAAAGTTTATAAAGCGACGAGAATACTTTTTGTGCGAAAAAAAAAAAAAAAAAAAGACATTGGAACATTCATTTCCTTCTCTCTGTTCCTCGAGTCTTGATAAAGCAGCGCGTCTGTGTGTTGTACGTCACACGTAGGCTCACTATTGGCCGACGCTAGTCATGTGTGTGATCACATCAACGTCATCGTTCTCAGCCACTCCCTCTATTCGCTGATTGGTCCTACAAAAAATTTGTTTCTGGAAACCTAAGAATATACAGCAGTCCCAGACGTAGTACTGAAGGAAAATGAAATTGAGCGGAAGTACGTAGGAGGGCGGAGCCAGGCTACAGGTTTATTAGGCTTACGTTGACGTTTACGTGAATACTCCCCAAGTATATACTCACAAATAATGCATTTTGGCATTATTTTGTGTGTGTTTGACTGTTTAAGCGCAATAAGAAGTGAAAAAGAACTTAATTTTTGTACTGAGAGGCGGCTTTATGTGCGCACACTTTGGGTGTGAGCACAAAATCGGTGGGAATTATTAAAATTATGCGCAACACGCGCAATCCCACAGCGAAACATCCGGAGCCAATTAAACGAGTGAGTGAGGGGAGGCGGGTTTGTGTGTCACTCGCTGTCGGAGAGATGATGAGAGAGAGAGAGAAAGAGACGTGCATCTATTCTGCGGAAAATGAGTATTAGATATTTCAGTATCGATATGTATCAAAATATAGATATTTTTGACAACACTACATTGCACTTAGTTGACTATATCAGATACCTTTTTAAAAGACTACAATTGAAAAATGAAAATATTATATATAATATTCAAGCCGCCAAAGTGTCTAGTAGGAGTGACTGTTTTACACGCCATGCTGAAATCCACCACATTCGGCGAGGGTTAATGTTAAGCCCTGTCTATATCATACTCATGCATGATAATAATTCATCTTGTTTTTTTTTTTGTGTCTTTGTAAGCACAACCTTAAGTAACTTTCTCTTCCACAGGTTTGCAGGGCCCGCGTGGGGATGCTGGTGAGGGATATCCCGGGCCTTCTGGTCCACCAGGGAAACCTGGCACTCCGGGCACCCCAGGCAAACGTGGGCCCCCAGGATCCATGGGGATTTGCGACCTGTCCTCTTGTTATCAAGCCTATGGCTTTCGGGACGATCCATTTAGAAAAGGACCTAACTTTTAGCATCAGGACAGTGGGATCTTACTGATTCTGTACAGTCTTTGCTCTCTCAAATGAACATTTCCGGTGCTCAGAATTGACCTCAAGAACTCATAACCTCTAAAGAACGATGTCATGATCTTGACTTTAAATATGTGACGTGTTTTCCTGTCTGAGAATCTTGAATGTGGTCAAATCTCATTTTTGATGCCATTCTTTTCCATACAATGGGGGCAGGGGCTATTGGGCTTCACAAAATGACACAACTAGCACCATAAAAGTGGTCAGTACAACTCATTCCATGTCTTCTGAAGCCTTTGTGCGAGAAACAGTGTAAAAAATAAATCATCATTCAGGGAAAATGCTTTTAAACACCATGCATATGCGTGTACTGTATACATACATCATTCTCACGTTTCCTGTGACCAGTTTAATTTAAAATTTAAGTTTTTTGTTTTTGGGTAAACTGTTCCTATAAAGAAAAATGACTATACTGTATCATCTGCACTGCCCTAGCCAAGCTACCTCTGTACAGGATGTGAAGCATTTTCTACGGGCTATACATTGAACGCTTATGTTAAAATTTAAGAATATTTCTGCTCTAAGGCTATTTGTTAGTTTGTTGGTTTTTATACAGTAGGACAATTTTTACTGCTACAACATTTTTTAATTATTTAATTATACTTTAATTGTTTGATATTTTGAACATGTCTTGTAGAATTTAGCAGTACTCTTAATAGTATAGTTTTGGCATGTCTATCTGTTTGACCTGATAGATTTGTGCAAACATCAGCAATTAATGTTTTTTAATTCTGTCAGTAATTACTCACCCTCATGTTGTTCCAACCCTGCAAGACTTTTGTTCATCTTCGGAACACAAAAGTATTCTCGTCGCTTGATCAACTTATGGTTGAGCCACTGTAGTCACTTGGACTGTTGTAACAATGTCTTTACTAACTTTCTGGGCCGGCAATTTTCAGTTACATAGAAGCCTATGGAGGAGTGATCCAGCTCTCAGATTTGATAAAAAATATCTTAATTTGTGTTCCGAAGAGGAAACGAAAGTCTTACGGGGTTGGAACAACATGAGAGTGAGTACTTACTGACGGAATTTTCATTTTTGGGTGAACTAACCATTTAACATCTATTTATTATTTAAAGTTCCCTGTTCATGTTTTTTTTGTGTGTGTTTTTTTTATGCACGTAAGGTTTTAGTTTCGTCATGTTTTTTACTGAATTGATCAATTCATTTGTGCAGCTGACATTTCAAACTCTAAATTACAATAAATATTTAAAAATGTTGAATTCAATTGTTTAATTCTTAATCATTGCCACTCTGTCCACTCACTCTCTCTCTATTTAAAAAAAAACATGACATTTTACCCAAAATAGCGATGGTGAAACCGGTTTTGCGTAGTGCTGACGAGGTTATTTAAATGCCCTTTATAGTTCCTCGTTCAGGATGTGTGCTGAGTTTTTCTTAGTAAGCCACAACGCGTTTGCATCAGTCCTGCCGCGGCTGCAGAGTGTTGCACACACTTCTTTACCAAAGGCACAGGTGAGTGAAACCAATATTTCATACTCAGAATGAACCTCAATAGAATTGTTTTATTAACTCTGAATTTGCTGTTGTTTGATTTTATTGCAACAGAATCTGACTTCAGACACCAGACAGACACCAATGGCTGAAGATGATTTTTATTTAGACGGTTTTTTCAATGACACCAGTCCCACGATAGCATACAGCGTCGTAACCGGAGAGGTTCGTTTATGCAATAAAAACAATGTCTACCGGTTTGGTGCAGCATTTCTCCCAGTGTTCTACTACACTAACTTCTTGCTGAGCTTGGTGGGGAACGGACTGGTGCTGTACATCATCCACAGATATGAGAAGCTCAGCACGGTCACCAACATATTCTTGCTCAACCTCGTCATCTCGGACCTGATCTTCGCCTTCAGCCTTCCCTTTTGGGCGGTCTACCACAAGTCAGAATGGATCTTTGGGAAAATCCTTTGCAAGTTGGTGGGAAGTTGTTACTTGATCGGCTTCAACAGCTCCATCCTCTTCCTCACTCTCATGACTTTCGACCGCTACCTTGCAGTGGTCCACGCCATCTCCGCAACCCAGAGCAGGAGAAAAAAGTATGCGTTCGCATCGGCTGCTACTGTCTGGGCGTTCAGTATATTTGCTAGTACAAAGGATATAGTTCTATTTAATGTGATGGATGGTCCAAATGGTAAGCAGTGCGAAGTGTCTGGTTTCCACCAGACTATCCTCACAAAGTGGGAGCTGTTTGGCTATTATCAGCAGTTTGTCCTTTTCTTCCTAGTGCCTCTGGCTATCGTCCTGTACTGCTACATCTGTATAATCATCAGGATCATGTCCACACGCATGACGGAGAAGGTCAGGGCAGTCAAACTCATCTTTGTCATTGTCTTCACCTTCTTCATCTGCTGGACTCCTTACAATGTGGTCATTCTGTTAAAAGCCATCAAGACGTCATCTAGAGACCCGAACGATTGCTCAGAATCCCTCGACTATGCGCTGTACGTAACGCGTAACTTTGCCTACCTGTACTGCTGCATCAGCCCTGTTTTTTATACCTTTTTGGGGAAGAAGTTTCAAAACCATTTTCTGAAACTTCTGTCTAAGCGTATACCATGTTTGAAGATCGATTTCGTGCACTCAATGCCAAGTAGTAAAACCACATCAATCAGGAGCCCGACACAGATTACAGACCACTAACGTGACCATTCATTTTGTTCGGAAATGTGTTGTTAAGAGGACACAAATCAGAGCGCAGAGAGAAAGAAAAACATAGAATCCAAGATGCAATGTTTGACCATAAAAATACATGTTCAATAATTTGCATTTAATGAGCTCCATCAATTTGACCAAATTGAGCAAAAGTATTGATAAACATTTACAGTTTATTTGATGTACATTTGTGAATATTCCTTCATAAATATCCCTTTGATGACATAAAAAAAGCACAAAAAAAATGTTTCCAATAATTTCAAGAATAGTGTATGTCTAGTGGGCGCCATCAATTTCACCTAATTGTGAAAAGGCATTTAATACTTATTATTGTTAATAATAACTTTTCATATTTTTCTGTCCATACATGTAAATATTTCTTCACAAAAAAAAAAAAAAAAACGCTTTAATGATATCAAAAACAAAAATTAAAAATTAAGTAAAATTAAGCAACAACAAAAAAACTTTTTTATCAATAGCTTCTGTGATGAAAGAGTATCATTGCAACATATTGCTCATTGTGTAACCCTCCTAATCTATTTGTACTTTTGCAACATATATCTTTTCTTACTTACATTATATTCTTTAAGGAGTAATATTGTGTAAAATATTTAGTTGTAAGTAGGTATACTGTTAGTAGTAGGCTAAATAGCTAGACTTTATATTGCTGATGTAACCTGTGCAAAGAAGTAAAATATTAGTGACAGGACTTTGTCATTCTGTTTGGTGACCTGTTCTTCAAACAATATGAAACTCTTTAAAGTTCTCGGAAATGAGTGGGCTAAACATCCTGTCCTGTCAACATCTAAATATATCCTGTTCTGATCTTCATTTTGAACGTGAACTCAGTCTCTACAATGTGTTCTTTTGGCTCTGTAATATATTTCATTTTAATGCATGCCAATAAATGTTCTAAATAATCTGTTTGATTGTGTTTTTTTTTTTAAAGAAATTAGTATCTGTTATACGATACGCATTGTTTTTTATTCAATGCATATTTTTATTTATTTTTATTTTATTTTATTTTAACATGACCAGTGACCACCATCAGAATCAGAATTGTCTTCACATCACTATGCATTTTTGAACGCTTTTAAATCTTTGTCTGGAGAATACATCAGCTAATTGAATATTTTAGACACAAAAATATAATAATAATCACTATGCATTTTTGAACTCTCTTTAAATCTTTGTCTGGAGAATACATTGGCTAATTGAATATTTTAGACAAAATGTAATAACATGATTATTTCTTCTAGGCAACACCAGCAATATAAAATCTTGAATTTATCCCTATTTATATTGGACTAGTGTGAATATCTTGCAGTTATCACTACACAGTGTGTGCCATCTGGTTATCAAAAGTTTTACACACACGTGCAGTCTTCACACCCACTTGAACACTTGGGCCATAAGTCATGTTGTCAAGCGGTCAAGAGCAAAGACTGCAAGTGTGGTATGGTCATAGAGAGGGTAGGACTTATGAGACCAACTACATCCAATCACACCCAAGCCCAACCATACATTCATCCAATCACATTTCGTCACAATAGGAACGACCAATGAGCAGCCAGTCGCTGTCCAGACATCCAGTCAGCGTCCAGACTCTCAGTGCGGAGAGCGCGTACGTGCGCGGGTGGGGTGGATGACGTAACCACGGTCATAACTGGAAGAACAAAAACAGAAATCAATCTGACGGAGCGTTTCCATTGGTTACAGGCTCCTGGTACCCAGGAAAGAGGATGTAGCATCTCCTGCGGTAGCTTAGCAAACAGGGCAAATGTGAGGAAAGGGCGGCTGTTGTGCGGGTAAATATGGGACGGATAATGGCCATATGAACGAAAAGGTGATGATTCACCGGCAGGTGATACTGACCCAGGTGAGTGTTTGTGTATTACACACTAATGTTCCCTAGTCAGGCGTGTTTTGAGATGTCTGTAGCGAGAGGCAGTGGATGACAGCACGATAACAGTCACTGGGCTTCAGCATTGTAGTGCTCTGCGATATAACGCTGTTTTGTTTTATTTTGCCTGGCCTTTTTCAGTTGATGTTCAACATCAGTCGCGGCCTCGCGCGTCTTTGTGTAGTGTGCGCGCGCGTGTTTTTGCGTGCACGTGCGTGTGTGTGTGTATTTGGCCCAGATGAGATGAGCATCATCATTCCTGAACCCTACACTCGACACTGAACCTCAAACCCAAATCGACACAGTAACACTTCACCTAAACCCACTCTTTATTCAGTTATTGTAGTAAATTGTGTTACAGATTTTGTAAGCATATATTGTATGGTTGTGCTTGGACTGGAGGCAATTGTTTAATTAGTGATAACGCAATGAAGCATTCAAAATTGTGTGGTTATACATTTTGGCTGTTGTACAACGAAATTATGGACAAAATTAAGAGAGAACCAACGAAATTTTAATAACTTTTTATGCTGTAGTCAGCGTATGCTTTTTTCAGTGAGCCTTTTTCTTTTCTATGCATTATTATTATTATTATTTTTTTTGCAAAGTAAAATATAACCTGTAGCTGTGGTTTGCCTTTTATGCCTGATATTTTTGCCAGATATATATATACCTTTACCAAGTTTAGGGATTTGTTCTTCCCTCATATTTAAAATATTGTTTTCAAAAATATATTTTCCTCATATTTATTAAAATATTCCCTAAACCTGGAATGAAAAAAAAAAAAATGAAAAAAAAAAACATGGTCAAATCATTATTAGGCCATTTGTAAATTAAATAATTATTTTAGGTAAACTTTTTACAAAAATAAAAAGTCAAACATCCTGAATGTCACTGAATAATTCACATCTTAAACCTTACAATCTAAGCTTAAACTACACCTGATACTAAAATGTTTTACACCTTAACCCCAATGTAATGGATGCAAAGAAGGTTAAGATGAAATCAGACAGTCATAGATTGATAATCGTTTTAAATTATTCTGTTTATGGCTGTACAGGCACTTCAGGAACTGCGGAAAATATCCACATAAAAAAAAAAAAATTCTTACTTCAAATAACATTCAAATGAAACTCATCAGAATAATAATGCCTTATGAGTAATAAATAAATAAATAAACAAACAAATAACATAATAATGGAGTTAAAAGCTGATATCTGGGGTGGATGATAAGCATGGTTGTCCGTGTTTAGTTGTGGACATGTGTTCGTTACTCAGGGGTCGTTAAGAGCTTAGGCGAGGAGCAGAGATGAGGTAGATTAGTATTGATTCATCTGAGACCAGCAGTCTATGTATTGACCCGCTGTAAAATCAGCATCGAGGAACGGAAAAGCTTAGAAGAGGAAAAAAGGCCTTGTTCCTTTACAAGCAGAAGTGCTTCCTGTTAAACGACCTTCACATGATGACGTGGATGTTATTGAGTGAACTGACTTCATACGTTTTTATTTATACATGATGTCTACCGTAGATGAGTTCCCAGAGGGGATCCCAGAGCCATTATGTAATGTCACCATGTATTATTTCCATTAGTATGTCTTATAGATTGAAATGAAAATATGTAACAATGTAGAGCTTTTCTAAGGATAATATTTTGCTTTTGCCTTTTTTTTTTCTTTTTTTTACTCATAAAAATGTTTTTGATATTTTGAAGAATGTCGGTAACCACACAGTTTATGGACCCTATGGACTTCCATAGTATTTTTTTTTCCATACTATGGAAGTCAATGGGGTCCATCAACTGTTTGATTATCCATTTTCTTCAAAATATCTTCTTTTGTGTTCAGCAGAAGAAAGAAACTCATACAGGGTTGGAACAACTTGAGGCGGGTGAGTAAATGATGACAGAACTTTCATTTTTGGGTGAACTATCCCTTTAGTAAGCTATACTAAATTGATGTCACATTGCATTTTTAATACAGTTAGCTAGTTGCATCCGGTTATGATCTCAGAAATAAATATGATTATTTTGCATTTGTATTCCAGTTTGGTTCTGGTTCATTTGATATATTGGAAATTCTTCAGATTGAGCACATTGCATTGTGGGATACAGTATCACACACAGTGTTAACCGGTTGTATACTGCACGTTTCGGCAAATGTTAATTAAATGCATCCAGGCATTTAATGCATGCTGATTTGCATAATTGCATTTACATGCTTTTGTCCAAAGCGACGCAAGAAGTATTTTCATAGAGCCAACAATATTCGTTCTTAGTATACAATGCCAGAATGCTCATGGTAAACTGTAAACTAACTGAGATGCAAAAATAGTAGCATGATAGTATGCCATTAAAAATAAATGTAAACCTCCAAGATGTTTGCAGATTTACTGCCATGTTCTGTGCCATGCTAGAGTCTATTCTACGTCACAGAGGAGATTACATACTTCAGATCTTCTTGGTAACAGAATTGTGGCTTGATCTCTGTATTCTGGGGAGAAATATCCCGCTCCCGTAGGCCTTCACGCTCCGTTATGTAAGTACATTAAGATTCTTAGGTTTCATTTTGGCACGGCGAGCCTGACTCTGCTCGAGCTAATGCATCTCATCCTGCGCGACACGCAGACACTCGCAGCGGGACTGAACGGAGTCTGCCCTCGGGGGCCTTAATGATTATAATTAATTTATCTGTATCAGTGTGATTGCAAGGTGCGCTGTTGAAGCTTCCTTTCGTCTTGTAAACACACATTCGCCCAGTGGATGATTCAATTTGCTTTGTCAGGTCACAATGATTCAATCAGCATCTGAATTTGCATTCCAACTAATTTCCATCAATAAAACGGAGCAAAGAAATGGCAAAGAAAAAAGCTTCTATTGTTATCTGCCCTTTCATTAACCTTTAAGAGGATCACGTGTGTCCGCACCGCTGGAGGTCTGCTACTGATATTGCTTTGCTGCAATCGGTTGTGTGACCCCTACGGCCTTCTGGCCTGTGGTGACCTCAGCATGAATTCACATCCCTTTTCACACACACACACACACACACATTTCAGGTCAGTGTAATGCAATTCCAGTAAATCTTTCGCTAGTCAACATAAAAATAAAGTACTGTATCTCTATTCTGCTTTTCTGAATATTACCTTTGTAAAGTAAATTACACACACCCATGGCGAAAATGCACATTTTTAAGCAATTAACTAGATAAGACTTAAGTGTGTGCAGTGTATGTTGTAGAACAAAACGAGTTAAGTTTATATCGTCAAGTTATGTTTACCACAGACTTTATCTTACTCATAAATTGAAAAATCACATTATAAAACCCAATAGGAAAATCTTGAAGGAACCAGCGGCGAATTAGACATTTCTAGGTTCTAACATCATACCTGCACCACTCAATTAAAGTATTAATTTCTTAAAATATATATATATATATATGAAGAGTTCAGATGCAAAAGCCTCCAAGTGCCATCTGAAATTTTCTTCTAGAATGATCATTTTTATCAAGCTCGTATATTTAAGTTCAGTAATTTCACTTAAATGACAACTAATAGGTCATTTTCATTGCCGTTTAAGTGAAATTACTGAACGTAAATATACGAGCTTGATAAAAAATGATCATTCTAGAAGAAAATTTCAGATGGCACTTAGAGGCTTTTGCATCCGAACTCTTCATATAGTCATACTAACCTCAAGCTTTTGAAAAGTAGTACTGTAAATCTTTTAGACAAACTGTTAACTTGATTTTGCTATTCAGAGCTTACATAACAGCAGACAGATGTTTATATTTGCCTCCTTGAGCACCGTAGCTCAGCTCAATGTGTTGGACAACAGGTTATATTTTTCTGAACTGGTTTTCTTTGGTGCAGTCTGTAGTGTCATTTTTCACTCGGTCAGTTTCCTGGTCTGAATTCTAGGAACTGTTTTTTTTTTTTTAAGCATTATCTGCCCTCTAAATTTGCCAGATTGCCTCAGCCGAATTTAGGAAGTAGAAATGGCTGATGATTGTGGGTAAAATTGGATTTGCTGACTGAGTGTCCTTTGTGTGGATTAGTCTTGTCTACAGTACATCTTATGCAGTGCAGTTTCATGCTGTTTAACAGGGGCTTCAAGTTCATGTTGTGTGAGTTCTGTTGTTCTGCAGGCTTCATGCGAGCGGGGATGGTGAGGAGGAGGAAGTGAAGTCTCGGCTTATGCTGTGAATCAGAATGATTCTGCATTTGGTGACTGTACACCAGGGTTGCAATAATGACTGATGCATTTGAGTTGGTTTTCTTTATTGCGACAAACACTTCAGGTCATTGTGTCACTCGAGATGACTTCGTCTGCACCTGTCACAAAAACATGGATCAACAACACTGTCATTTTGTTCCTTATATTTTTGTAGCATAATGATGTAAGAAATATTCTACATGTGCGTTCTGTGAAGGAACTTTTTTTTTTTTTGTCCTTTTCCAAAAGTCATTGAAAGACAAGAAACCTGACACATCATGTATTATGTTGCAGTAATAGCCTACCAAGTTATTGAGTTTCTCAGTTATACCATATTTACCTACCACACATTCATATTTTGACTAAGACATATTTTTATATAGGTTTTAAACTTTATATCTTTTGTCATATTTTTTGCCTTCTTTTTGTAATAAAAAACATAAACAAACAAGTTATTTATTTTTGAATTGTAATAATACTATTATTACTGTTTTTTTTTACTCAAATAATTGCAGCCTAATTGCATAAGAGACTTCTTTCAAATATATTAATAAAATCGCACCGGAGTTATTTCAGTAAGTTTGTCAAATTATATAATTTAAATGTAGTGACATTAAATATCTGATATATCAAATGTTATATAGTGCCATTGTCATGTTATGGGTTATGAAAAAAGTAAAATAATAATAACAGTAAAGCCTATTCTGTATAAAAAGCTGAATTTGTGTTCTGTGGAGAAACAAATGTTAGTGTTTTTTCCAAAAGATATTAAAAGACACATGCAATCTGACACATCATGTAGATCTATGTTAAAGGGATAGTTCACCCAAAAAGGAAAATTCTGTCATAAGTTTCTCACCCTCATGTCGTTCCAGACCTGTAAGACTTTCGTTCGTCTTCAGAAAAAATTGAAGTTCTTTTTGATGAAATCTGAGAGCTTTCTGTATCACTAACACATATTAGATACACTAATATGTGTTAGTGTAAACACATATTGCTACGCAACTACCACTTTCAAGCCCCAGAAAGGTAGTAAAGACATCATTAAAGTAATCCATGCGACTCCAGTGATTTAACCTCAATTTTATGAAGTGAAACGACTGCTTTGCGCCAAAAAAACATAATTTATCACTTTTATTTACAAAATTGAATCTCCCAACACGTGTTCACGCATCAACGTCTGCTCTCGTGTCAACACAACACACACACGTGGTGCTCTTGTGAACGCGCATTGGAGATTAATATTCTGTAAATAAAGTGGTAAATGAACGAAGTCTTACGGGTTTGGAATGACACGAGGGTGAATAATTAACGACAGAATTTTCATTTTTAGGTGAACCAATCCTTTAAGTTATCGAGTTACACAGTTATACAGTATTTACTCACCACACATTCATTTTATCGAGTTTTATAATTTAAACTTTATACCTTGTCATATTTTTTTTTTTTTTTTTTGTCATGAAAAAATTTACATGGAAAGTAATTTTTTTACTCAATTAATTACTTAATTTTGGACCCTGTGTTCGTCTGCATTGGTACGTAGAACAAAAAATGAAAAATATGTGAAATCTTCACATTTTAAAATGGTTAAAGGTGTTGTTTATTACAAAAGCATTTTAGCATGTGGACAGTCCTACATTGTATTCTGTCTGCATGCTAAAACCCTTCAGAGGAAGTCATGTCTCTAAGTTAATCTCCAACGCTGCAAAAAAAAATCTCTAGTTGACCGCACCAGTTGACTAGCAGTTGTTGGATTGACTTGTTAACCACTCTGACCCATTCCTGCGGCACAGACAACCACAATATTTTGGCGTCCCATAGAGAAGTGTAGGCCGACGCAGACGCTACACATGCATCTGTGTGTCCGACCACATCTGCTAATTGTTACTTGACTGCCTCTTTCTCTTCAGAGACAAGAAATGCTGTCTTTAAAAAATGCTTGTTACTGTGTAGACAGATGAGGGAGAGGATGTTGTGAATAATCCAGTTAAATAAATAACCCTATTTATTTATGAGATTTACATTACGTTTATATTTCATTAATTACAGATGAAAACAGGACATCACTCGCTGAATTAAACATGCAATGGAATGAGGTCATGTGACAATGTTTCTCATGAACTTTTTTTTTTTTTTTTTTTAGCAGTAGGCAGAATGCAGGGTTGGTTTTTTAATTTTGGTTTTATTTTATTTTCAGTTAAATTTAATTTCTGTTAGTTTTCATTCTGTAACTATTAGTTTTTAGGAAAGTTTTGTATCATATACTATACCTACCGTTTTAAAGTTTGGGGTCAGTAAAATTTGTTTTTGAAAGAAATGAATACTTTTATTCAGCAAGGATGCATTAAACTTATCAGAAGTGACAGTAAATACATCAGCTTTACTTTTAAAATATATATTTAAAAAATATTAAAAATAGAACATTTTAAATTATAATAATGTTTCACAATACTGACACCAAACCTTTGTTAGTATATATTAAGCTATTTCAATCATTTTATATCAAATGATCTCATTTAAATAGTGGCATTAAATATCTGTTATTGCTAGTGTTGTCTGTTGTGTCATTTTTTTTATGTTATGGGTTATGAAATTAATCAAAAAGTAAAATTAATTTCTTGTCATTTTTATTTAGTAAGTTCATACAAAATTTTCAGTTCAGTCAGAGAGAAAAAGTTTCAGTTCTTATAATTATATAAATTTTTTTTTAAACAAAAATGTTTTCTTTGAAGTTTAATTTAATTTGTTTTGGAATTTTTTTTTAGATCACATTAAAAAAAAAGGAAAACTAATTATGCGTTTTGGCGTCATTTACAAGACGACGGCGTTTTGGGGGCCTGATAACACAAACTTTTGAAAACTATACTGTTATCATCTCCGTGTAAACTAAAAAAAACGTGAAAAAAACGTCATGCACATGCGCGTTACATGTTCAGTCTGTATGCGTGTAGTGTTTCTTTCCAAAGTGACATCGCCAACATCTGGCCTGACAGTATTTTTAGTCGTTTTCGTGGATCCGTGTGAACTGGGATCGTTTTGACAGCGCTGTCGTCTGTACTCTACGCGTTTTTTTTTTTTCTTCAGTGCATTGTTGTTGTGTAAACGTGCCCTTAGTTTTTTGTAAATGATAATAGCACCCATCTAAGCTAATTTCATTCTTGCAACTTTGCCGTTGTCTCAGATTTCAGCAGGAAGCACAGCATTCTATTTAAGCACATGTGTGCCTTGCATATTTAGTATGCATCCATTTTCTATATGTTCAATGCACGCATACAATTTGCTCTTTGAGAAGAATCTCTCAATGCAGATGTTTTTTGCCAGCTGAAGTAGATGTCCTGCACTATAGAACAATCTTCTTAGTCCCCTGTTGGTGACATGTAGTGTCTTAGCCGCTGTTTTCCCCCTCAAGCATGTCCCGACCTGCCTCGCTCCCAGCGGTTTTGTCTTTTCTGAGCTGACCATGAAAAGTCTGCATTTAGCACAGCATCTCCAGGACATGATTGTTCGCAGGACAGTTGCATTCGCACACCACAAGTTCGAAAAAATCCAAAAGCAATGATGGGACACATCCTGATTTACTCTTGTTTCTTGATTTTTCCTCAGAACTTGTACCAGAACAGGTTTCTCGGGCTCGCAGCAATGGCCTCTCCATCTCGTGCATCTCATGGCAGGAGGCGATGCAAGGACCCGATCCGGCACAGTTTCAACCCTGAGCAGTTCCCCAACGTGGACTTCCAGAATGGCGTTTCTGAGGAGCTGGCGGCGGCCGTGCTGCGCTCCACCAGCGACACTGACCTCGTGACCTCCCACTGCCGCTCCACCCTCACCGTCAGCACCTCCAGCTACACCATCGGTCAGACGCAGGACATCACCCTCTGCTGGGACATCAAGGAGGAAGTGGACGCGGGCGACTGGATTGGCATGTACCTCATTGGTGAGCGTGTTTCTGTTTGGTCGTGTTTTATCCTGCTGGTTGAATGTTAAGACTCAGATTTAATGAATATTTCATTCAAATGTTTGGAAAATGATACTGATCTCATATGATCCTTCAGAAATCATTCTAGGAGTTTTCACACTTGGTCCTTTTCAGGGGTTTTATCTCGGTTCGCTGGACTTTTGGCCCGTATGTGAACACTCGGGAGGTGGTCTGTCTGAGTATGGTTTGCCTTCAGCTAACGATACGGTTCACTAAAAATGTGCATTGTGAACACAGATCGCTCCAGCTCACTTCACGTTTTTTACATTCACGAACTCTAATATAGTTTGGTCATCAGATGCCATGCCTCCATAGAAATCAGGTATTTATCATGGCTGCTAAGTTTTTACTGTCACTTTTGATCAATTTAATGCATCCTTTCTGAATAAAAGTATGAATTTCTTCAAAAAAATATATTGTACTGACCACAAACGTGTGAATCACAGTGTATTCTTGAAGTTATAGATTCTTCAGAGCTGTGTATTTGGTTTCTGGGGGTTTGGAGCACCAGTACATAGATGGTTTTCTAATGCATATACATGGTTAGAAACAAAAAATGATTTAATGTAAAAGGCCAGAAACATCACAAGCTTTTGAAGCCCATTTCTACCTCAGTAAAATAAAATGACTAGTTTATTTCTCAGAATTTACTACTTTGTTTCTCATATTTGCAACTTTGTAACTCACAGTTTGACTTTGTGTCTTGCAATTGCATCTTCATATCTCACAGTATGACTCATGTTAAACTTTAGTCTTGCAATTACCTTTTTTTACTCTGAGGTGGAAATCAACTTCCATACAAGCTGACTTTGATGTTGTTTAGCATAACATTCACTACTACACTTATGTTTCTTGCATATTCATCATGTTAGAATGATTTCTGAAGGATCATGTGACTCTGAAGACTGGAAAAATGATGCTGAAAATTCAGCTTTGCATCACAGAAATAAATTACATTTTAAAATATATTCAAATAGAAACGATGATTTTAAATTGTAATATTTCACATTATTACTGTTATTACTGCCCCCCCCCCCCCCCCCCCATTTTTGTAAAAAAAAAAAAAAAAATCTAAATTATTCAAATTTTTTACTGGTAGTGTAAGTTATATAAAATTAATTGATTAAAAAAAATCACGTTTTTTGTTTAACAAAAACATGATATATGTGTGATATGTGGTATATTGTATTTCATATAGACAGGGGAAAAATAAAGTGGCTAGAGTAGCTCTGCAGCACAGCAAAAAATAAAAGCAGTCTGTCCCTCAGCTGAAGGCCACACATTTCCTTGTTGACAACTCTGGATGACAACTCTATAATGAGAGCGATATAGTTTTGTCTCATGTGTCTAGTGTTATAAAGGTTCTCTGATGGCCTTTAAAAGCTGGTAATGCTTTTTGGCTTTAATTTGAGTTCAAAAGCTTTCTCGTCTTTTAGAACTACCATGAATGAATAATCAAAAGATGTGAACTTCCTGTATGCCGTAATTGTGAAGAATAAGATACGAGGCTTTTCTTTTCTCTTTATCTTAGATGAGGTTCTTTCTGAGAATTTTCTGGACTACAAAAACAGAGGTGTGAATGGCTCCCACAAAGGTCAGATCGTCTGGAAGATCGAGGCCAACTCCTACTTCGTAGAACGTATGTGCAGTTCTAATTGCACATTGCAAAACATTCTTATTAAATGATGCAGCATTATAGACACTTATTTCTCACAAACAGGATGCCATTCGCTAATATTTGCTCGTGGCTGTAACTGTTCGTTTGGCTGCTATAGTAACAGACACACCAATACAAACCACTTCCATACAAACAAAATGTTCAAAGATGTTTCAAGTCAAGAAGTGTGAAGATAAATCGTTCAGGTGTGACACTCTCATTTCGCAGCACTCAAAAATACATTTAGTTTTAATATTATTTAATATAGTGTGTCTCATGAAAAGTTGTGTGCCTTGTATTAATATAAAGCACAAGCCTCAGTTGTTTTGAGGGTTTTGTTAGGCTATGCTGTCTCTGCTTGACGGTCCTGAAATCATTCTCATGTATTACACTGTGAGGCCATATGGCTTATATGCGGTTTCTTTTTTTCGATTTCTTTTTGGCACTTTTACAGATACAGATACTAGAGAGAAAACACGCCTACATACGGACTCAAACTCACAAAACCAATCAGGTTTAAAATAGATCAGGTTTTTTTTTTTTGTTGACAAATTAGTGATGAAGTGGGGCTTTATGAAATCCCATATTCTGTTTTAATATTTCTCCATTCAGCTTTAATGGATCACTTTAAAATCGAATCAGTCTTTTAAAATGTAGTCAAATCAAAAGAAATGCATTTTTTTTTTTTTTTTTGCAACAGAACACTGCATTCATGGTGTTTTAAAGCAGGTCAGATGTCATATGTGATAATTTTTTAATGTCCTATAACTTAAAATATATTAAAAGTAATATTACATATTATAATATTGTTTAATATTAAAATATAAATTCTGGCCATTATTTGGCAAATTTTTTTTTATTTTTTTTATTTAACCTTTATTTAACCAGGTTATCTCATTGAGATTTAAAACCTCTTTTCCAAGAGAGACCTGGCCAAGATGACAGTGTATTGACAGCGCACAGTAACAAATATAAACAACAAACACACATACATAAACAATCAGCATAAGACTACTTAAAAATACATATTAAAAGCAGTGACAGCAATTTATAGCATCTATAGCCAAATAATGAAATAGCAAGACTTTTATCACAGTATTTTCTGTCCTGTGTCGATGTGTTTCTTAATGTTGAAAGAGGAAGTTGGGGTGGGATATATTAAAGGGCCCATTTTTAAAAAATAAAAATGAACAATAACCACATTCAACTATTTTTACCTTGAACGAAACCAGTGACGAACATTTCCAGATACTTCCTTCGCAACCAAATGATGGTTGGGGGCCTGAAAAAAAGTAAGCAACCAATACACAGACGATGTAAAATTGGCTACTTGCTATTTCTAGCTGGTGACAGCATTTATAATTTACTAGGTGGGCTGGAAACTATTTAGACACCTTCTATAAAGCCTTTACAGGCCCATGTGAACAAGACGCGTTTACTCGCTCTGACCTTTGACGTTTTCTGTGCTTGGCTCTTTTTCAGTGGAGACTAAAATCTGTTTTAAATATTATCATGGAGTGAGCGGAGCCCTGCGGGCCACCACACCGTGCGTGACCGTGAAGAACCCCTCCGCACCGGTGAGCAAATCAAAAAAGAAGGTTTAAATGCCTGTAGTTCAGCAGTGGTGAGTAACATAAGTGTGTAGGGATCAGTCATGTGACCTCCTGATGTGTGGCTCTCTGCGGCGATTCCATTGCATGATATTACAGAGAATGCAGCTGTTTTATCTTGCGTCACATTTCATCAAGAGTTTTTCAAGAGCAGGATAGTCCGTGCCATCTGTTTCTCAGAGGATTAATGCCGCAGATAATCTCAGGTTATCATCTGATGGCTTAATACAGGCCTCCATACCTCCATAAGCACAGAGTGAACCAAACTCTCTTTTTGTTTCTTAAAGGTAAAGTGTGTCATTTACAGGACACACGTGATGTGTTTTTCACCTTAACATTTTATTTCCACGTGTGAAAGGAACACATTTTTACCAACGTAACAAAATTTGTTTTCCCCACACTTAGGTTCACATTACATCAATCATTTTCATTAAAGTGCCCCTATTATGCTATTTTTAAGATTTTGTTTTGGAGGTCTCCTACAATAGGTTTATGTATCAAAGGTCAAAAACACTTTTGTCATTTTATCATAATATATATTGAAGCATCACCCCCTTTCCAGGCCTCAACTACAACTACAGTGTTTGAGGGCGGGTCGTTGTCTGCAGGCAGCCAATGAAGACCATAGGCCGGCATTATGCAAATTTGTTACAAATGTTAGTTCAGAATTGGTTCTTTCTTTTGGGAGACAATAACTCTATTTATCATGCACTTTGAACTCTAAAACATTGCAGACTTTATACTTTCACAAACAGTTATTTTACGCACTGCATGAAAGGTAATATTCAGAAAACAAAAGCATAATAGGTGCACTCTGAACATTTTTATTTTTGATCATTGAGTTTCAGAGTACTAAAGACTGAATCATCCTTGATATCTTTCTCTTTTCCTGTCAGTTTCTGTCGCACCGAATGTCCGCATCTGCTTGCGGCTTTTTGAGTTTTCTGCCAAATGAATGTGTGAAGAACAGATTTAAACGCTTTGGTGTTAGTTTCTATTGTTGAGAATGGCTGTGATGTAAGAATGGTAACGTCTGACCTAGAAGAGTCAAGTCAAAAAGACAAATGTTTTTCAAAAGAAAATCTCAATTGCTATGGCACATTTTTAAACCTTCGTGAAAGGTTCTCTTTTTTTTATTGTTGCAATGAGGAACAAAAAATTGCAAAAAATTCTGAGAATTGAGATCGTCTCAAATATGATGCTGTGAGACTGTGAGTAATTTACCCAAAAGGCTGTTCTGTCGTAATTTTTTATCAGGATATTGCTGCTGATATTATGCAAAAGGTGTGTAGCTGTTTCCAATGAAATCTGACGCACTGAACTTTCTGCCGTCAGGTGTTTAAGCCGGTGGCCACAGATGACGTACCTCAGAGTCAAGGCAGAAGAAGACTCATCAGCTTCTCTCTGTCAGGTGTGTGTTTCCATAAAAACTGGTATGACCAGACAGTCCATCATTAAGCTTTATCAATATTCATGGGGCTTCTATATTTAGTTTATCCAGGGGATTTCATTATTGATCCAATGCTTGCAGTGTCCTGTAAACAACTATAGGAACATGTTTACCTCAATTACTTGTTTCTTTCCTTACAAAAGACCACTCCTGCAAGGTACATCTTTGTTGAGCAATTTAGGAGATTTTAAGATGCAAATTTGGTCCTGGTCATGTAATGATAAATAAGCATGTTCGATTCTGTTCTAATACTCTGGATTATTCTGTTTTCTTCTTTTCTCTTATTTTGTTCTATTCTGTTCTTTTCTACTTTTTGTTAAATATGATCGTTCTCTTTTTGTAATATTCAGTTCTGTTTTGTTCTATTCTCTTTTCTGTTTAGTTTGTTCTGTTTTATTTATTTTGTTATTCTTATTTGTTCTATTCCATTTTGTTCTTTCGTTTGTTTTGTTCTATGTTTTGTTTTATTCTGTTCTATACTGTTTTGTTCTGTTATCTCTTGTATATTCTTTCTGTTCTCCTCAGTGCCTGTTTTGTTTTGCCATGTTATCTTCTGTTCTATTGTATTCTGCTCAATTCTCTTCTTTTATATGGTGGTCTGTGTTTCTGTTCCTGTTCCTTTTAAAGGAGAACTCCGGTCAATTTTAACATTGAGCTCATTTTTTTGTACATTTGGAGTGCTGTCAGTACAGAGAACAACGACAAAAATCGGTGCTGCCTACAACGTGTTATCCTCTTTTTAAAATTTGCACCCTGTTGACTAAATGGGGCAAGTTTTAAACCTGCTTTTAGCCTCTTAACATCCTTGATGTGTCATTACAAGTGCACAGGTCATGTGAGTGATTCCTTCGGAGTGAACGCGGGTGAATCTGACTGCAGTAGATGTGAAAGATATGAATAAAAATGATGTTTATTCAGCCAGCGCACATACCTGTATTTACATCCTGTTTTCGGTTGAAGTCCACAGTAGTCGATTGTCGAGTTCACGCGCATAGGTGATCACGCGCGTGAACTCGACAATCGACTACTGTGGACTTCGACTGAAAACAGGATGTAAATACAGGTATGTGCGCTGGCTGAATAAACATCATTTTTATTCATATCTTTCACATCTACTGCAGTCAGATTCACCCGTGTTAACTCTGAAGGAATCACTCACATGACCTGTGCACTTGTAATGACACATCAAGGATGTTAAGAGGCTAAAAGCAGGTTTAAAACTTGCCCCATTGAAGTCAACAGGGTGCAAATTTTAAAAAGAGGATAACACGTTGTAGGCAACACCGATTTTTGTCGTTGTTCTCTGTACTGACAGCACTCCAACCCCTGGTTTCACAGACAGGGCTTAAGACTAGTCCTAGACTAAAATGTAAGTCTGAGCTGTTTCCACTGAAATAAACTTGCACTGACTGATCTTAAAAATATATCAGTGCCTTTTTAGTTTTAAGATGCACATCGGTAATGTTTTTTTCTAAGCATGTTTATAAAAATTACTTAAATGTCCTAATTGATCTATGGTCTAATCCTGGCTTAGTCTAAGCCCTGTCTGTGAAACCGGGCCCAAATGTACAAAAAAATTTGCTCAATGTTAAAATTGACTGGAGTTCTCCTTTAATGCAGTTATATTCGGCCTGTTCTGGTCTAAAACACACTGAAAAGGGGTAACGACACTTCTTCTTTTTTTTAAACATTAAACAACATTAAATGTTGTTAAATGTACATTAAAAATTGTCTTTTTATTTGGGCTAGTAAAATTCATTTCAGGCTACCAAAATCTGAAGAGTGCCTGCCCGAAGGGCTACCAGTGATTTTGAAATTTTGCGAGCCCTGATCTTTCAACAAAAGTTGAAACTGTGCCTTGATTACAAAATAATATATAATCCTCAGACGCGAGGCGCTATTAAAATAAACCATCCACTTGTTCCTGACGCTGGGATCCTTCTGAAGTCTGTACAGAGATGCAAACAAGCTGTTTAAACTGGACGTGTCAAAGCGAACGTTCTTTCACTCTTTCATTTGTCTTGTTGTCAGCAGACTTAAGCGCATGGAGTATGTCTGAAACTGAACGTACATCTGTATACTGTATCCAGTGTAGACCGTGTCAGTGTCACATCCAGTGAAGGCAAATGTCAGCCGTTAAGCAACTGAACACCAGGGGGCGGGACCTATGGTGCAATGCTGTATACAATTCGTCAGTGTCTTGCTCTGGAGGCAAGCATATGCACATGTATTTGTCCGTGTGATGTCACAAATCCCACAATATCTAAAACACATCTTTTTTGGAGCTTTGTTTGTAATGAGAAAGACGTTTTATGCTATGAAACTTGCAGGATATTTTAGTATGTCAAAAGTTCAAGGCCAATTTGATTTCTCATGTCATGACCCCTTTAATATCCAGCAATATTATGGCTTTTACTGCACTGACAGTAATCTTGAAAAACAAAACCTGAACTAAATTGATCTGAATAATGGCACGGTTGTCTTCTGCTTTATATGTGATTTTCTTTTTCTTTTTTCAAAACATCAACATTGTTATTGAACTGATTTGAGTTAACACTGAACTGACTAGAGCTGAATAACATCATTCCTGTCTTCACTAGAGGTGCTTATAGCTGAATTGAACTTGCTTCATATTGAATGAACTTTACACAGTTATTGAACTGAATTGAATCAACGCTGATCTGAATTGAGCTGAATGATGACACTATCATCTTGCTACAGCTGCTTTACAGCAGAATTTGAATCTGTCCCATATTTGATGCATCAGGTTTGCATCATTAATTCTGTTACTTTCCTGTTTATCACTGTGAAGCTTCTTTGAAACTATTTCTATTGTATAAAAGTAAAAATAAAGCCGACTTGACTTCTAATTCTAATTCATGTTTCTGTCTTTATGCTGTGGTCAGACTTCCAGGCCACCGGGCTGAAGAAAGGCATGTTTTTTAACCCCGACCCCTACCTGAAGATCGCCATCCACCCCGGCAAGCACAGCATCTTCCCTGCCCTGCCTCACCACGGCCAGGAGAAGAGATCAGGCATCGTCTGCAATACCATTAATCCCGTTTGGCAGAGGGAGGTATGGGAAACAAACAAGCACATACACATTCTAGATTAAACATGCTCATATATAAATCCTTATAAAACAATATCTGGCCCCACTGTTATAATTCACAGACGTTTAACCCAACGCTGCCCTTCTGTGTTTTTGTATTCCACATGGAATTTGTCATGTAAATCCTTCATTCTGCAAATTAACTTGATGCGTCACTGCAGAATCCCAAACACGGCTCACTGTCCTGCTGACTGACGGACCGGATTTAGTTCAAATCTTTTTCTGTTTTCATTAGACAGCATGTCATCTTTGTAGGACTGGGAATTGGGAAACGGTTCTATTTATAAACAAATATGAGAACTGTATGATTTGAGTCACAGACAAAATCATTGGTTTAAAATGGCTCGCTCACTAACAGACCCACTTAGAGAGAATAGAGATACACAGTTAGAACCTTTGTTTAATCAATGGTATATAAACAATGTACACTACCTTTCAAAAGTTTGGGTAGGGTAAAAATATATTTTTTTTTATTGTTTTTGAAAGAAGTCTCTTATGCTCACCAAGGCTGCATTTATTTGATCAAGATACAGTTAAAACTATGTAATATTATTACAGTATTATTATAATGGTTTTCTATTTTAACATCTTTTAAAATGTAATTTATTCCTGTGATCAAAGCTGAATTTTCAGCATCATTACTCCAGTCTTCAGTGTCACACGATCCTTCAGAAATCATTCTAATATGCTGATTTGCTCCTCATTATTATTATTAATGTTGAAAACAGTTGTGCTGCTAAATATTTTTTTGCAAACCAACCATGATTTTCAGGATTCTTTGATGAATAGAAAGTTCATAAGGATGACATTATTTGTCACTTTTGATCATTTTAATACATCCTTGCTAAATAAAATAAAATCGTACTAACCCCAAACTTTTGAACGGTAGTAGCTAGTATATGCAATTAGGATGAATTATTTGGTGCTTTATCAAAAGTATTTAAGAAACCTTAAAATAACCGTAATCTTTAAATGGATTGAGAATCCGAATCGTTAAATTCCTTACAATTCACATCACTACATCTTTTTGGTGCAGATGAGATGAGATCACCTGGATTTGATGGGATTGTTTTCATGTTGTAGAGTGGCTGTTTCTGGATGATATTGTCCTCCGCTAAGTGCTCTTATTAGATTTGTGATGAGTAGAGGAGATCGCCTTACAGCAGAGGATTGAAATAGGTCAAGATATGGGGAATGAATGATGGAGAGCGGGTTTGTTTCCTTACTATCAGTTTTTGAAGAGATTTGAGTGAGGTTAGTGCTGTATCTTTTATAGGTGATCATAATAGCTGAACTTCAGTTCTTAATTATTATAGGTTAAATTAAATTAACCTAAAAACTTAATGTTTAACATTAAAAACTTAATGTTAATGTTTTTGACTAAAAAACTTAGAAGGTCAATAGACATGCTATGTATCAACTGCCCATACAACTTAATATTTTAATATTTGGAGTGCCAATACAGCCAAGCTCCAAATATAAACAAATATTTCTTTTACTTCAGCAACATCCATCTACTGTACGATGATGAATGACTTCTCACATTGCATTCACATTACTTTGTAAAATGCGCAATTGCTTGATACCAACAAGTTTACTTTTTTTCATATTAGGTTACAAGTTCTTCTTGAAATGATTGCAGTCTCTTCCTCTGTGTCTTTGTGTTTCTTTCTCGTAGCGCTTTAATTTTGTGTCTCTGCCCACGGATGTGTTGGAGATTGAGGTGAAGGACAAGTTTGCCAAAAGCCGACCCATCATAAAGCGTTTCTTGGGCAAGCTGTCCATGCCAGTGCAAAGATTACTGGAGAAGCATGCTATCGGGTACGTACTCACAGAAAATCAAACCTAAACTGAACTGAAAAAGAAAATTTGTTATGCTATTGAGTTGAAATACTAATTGCAAGGTGCTTGCTTGTGTTTTTTAATAGTGATCGAGTGGTCAGTTACACTCTGGGTCGGAGGCTTCCAACAGAGCATGTCAGTGGCCAGCTGCAGTTCAGGTTTGAGATTACCTCCTCCATCCACCCAGGTAATTCCAGTTTTTATTCTACCTTTTATTAAACATAATAAGTCCTTAAAAAGTTAGTTCACCAAAAAATGAAAATTAGCCCATGATTTACTCACCCTCAAGCCATCCTAGGTGTATATGACATTCTTCTTTCAGACGCATACAATCAGAGTTATATAAAATAAATTCCTGTCTCTTTCAAGCTAAATAATGGCAGTGAATGGTCGTTTCTGTTTTGAAGTCCATCAAAGTGCATCCATCCATGATTAAAGTGCTCCACACGGGTCTGGGGGGTTAATAAAGGCCTTCTGAAGTTCGTGTAAGAAAAATATTCATATTTAAAACTTTATCGACTAAAATAACTTGCTTCCAGCAGATGGCCGTACGCATCGATTTAAGGTGACCCTTGACCTTGACGCACAACGTAATGACTAACGCGGAAGTGCAGAGGATAGAGCATAACAAAACACCAGTCACAAATTAGAAGTCTAAAACGACAATTTTTAAAGAAAATGTCGGAGGAGCTTGAGTTTGTTGCCCAGCCCTGTTTGTTTGAACCGTGAGGTGAGAGGCGTCTAAACTTACACTACTCCTATAGCCTATATACGTCATACATGCGCCACGGGTTACTCTTGTGGCGTAAGTCGACTTGCGTATGCGTATGGTCATCTGCCGGAAGCTAGTCATTTTAGTCGATAAAGTTTTAAATATGGATATTTTTCTTACACGAACGCATCGCTTCACTTCAGAAGGCCTTTATTAACCCCCCAGAACCGTGTGGATTACTTTTATCATGGATAGATGCACTTTGATGGACTTCAAAACAGAAACGGCCATTCACAAAAAATTTTTTCATGATTCTTTGATGAATATGAAGTTTTAAACAGCATTTATTTTAAACTTTATTTATTTTATAACATTATAAATGTCTTAACTGTCAATTTTGATCAATTGAATGCATCCTTCCTGAATAAAAGTATTCATTGCTGACCCTAAACATTTGAGTGGTAGTTTAGTTAATTATCATAAACCATCATATTATTGGCTTCTAATACTGGTCTAATCAGAACACTCATGATAACATAAAAACGTCATATGCTTGCCAGTATTGTGCATCTTTACTAGACGGTATTGTCATGTATGCATTGTACCATGTAGGTCACAGATTTCTGTCCTCTTCACAGATGATGAGGACATGTCTCTTAGTACAGAGCAGCCAGTGGCAGAAGCTCAAGTCCAACCTCAAGCAGAAGACACCATGAGCTTAGACCAGGAGGCCCCAGAGTTGCCCTTAGATGGAGATGCAGCTTCTGTAGAGATGCCCATGGACGTTGAATCCGGGCAAAACTGTGCAGCTGAGGAAGATGCAATAGAGGAAGAGCCTTTAGAGACAGAGCAGCAGGAGGCAGCTGCCGAGAGCCGCGAACAAATGGAGCACAACGTAGGTGGACCCAACGTAGAAGCAGAAGAGACGGTCCAAGAAGAGGCAGAAACTGATAGTGCCTTTGCCGATGAGCCTGCAGACTCTTCAGGAGCTCCTGCTGGAGTCGAAGAGGAGGCGATCTCGGACCCGCAGCCGGTTTCAGAGGAACCAGAGGTGGATCTAGAGGAAGGCTGCTCGCTCAGGATCAGAACCACACCGAGACGGAAGCCACGACCATGCTCTTTACCCGTGTCTGAGCTGGAGACGGTCATCGCTTCAGCCTGCGGAGAACCCGAGACGCCACGCTCCCATTACATCCGAATCCACCACCTGCTGCACAGCCTGCCATCCACTCAAGCTCAACCAGGAGATGCAGCTGGGCTTGAGCCCGACAGGCCGCAGGGCGTAGAGGAGGAAGAGGAGGAGGAGGAGGAGGAGGAAGAGGGTGCGACTCTTGAGCCTCATTCTTTAACACCCAACGGCCCCCGCAGGACGCTTCCCCGCAGCCGCTCACACGAACGCCTGTCCGACCTCATTCAGATGCTCGACGGAGATGGGCAGCCGCTCGGGGCTGAGGGCCAAACCAGAGTTCAAAGGTCACCAGGGGAAAGCGAATGTGATTTAAGCCCGGTGCCCTGCTGCAGTCATATGGCACATAGGGCCTCGGGCCCCGTGCGGGCGCCGTCTCTAGACAGCGCACGTAGATCGGAGAGCACTGTGTTCTCCTCACAGGATGACGAGGACGAGATGGACAGGGTGAACGGTATTCTGGGATTTGAGGGAGAGATCGGACAAGGCGCTAAGAGCCGGGAGCCGGGGGACGGAAGCTGTCAGTGGGAGGAGGCGCCAGACAGTCACGTCCAGAGCCCGCATGGCATTATGGATAATGGAGAATCACCTGTAGCTGGTCCAAGCAGCAGGAGTGAGTAGACTGGGTTTCCATGCATACAGTAGATCATGTGTTGTGTATGTAGATCTAGGTTTTCCCTTTAGCAGATACTCTAAAGTATCTATGAAGAATGCCCTGGCTTGTGTTTGTGGTATGTTTAGGAGAATGTCCTTTGCCTTGTAACCATCCTGCAGTGAGCCAGCTTCCAGCGCTGCGGCCCGACCCACATCACTATCCCACCATAGACGAGCCGCTGCCCCCAAGTAAGTTCTGTTGTCTCATCACGCATTGTAATGTATTCAATGTACTACAGGTGATTCGCCTATAAATTATACATAGTTATCAAAATAATAATATATATACGTATATATATTAAAGAAATAAATACTTTTATTCAGCTTTTATTATTATACACATTAAATGGATCAAAAGTGACAGTCAATACATTTATAATGTTACAAAAGATTTCTATGAATGCTGTTGTTCTTTCTGTTTATCAATAGATTCATTCCACAGTTTCCAATCCACAGAAATATTAAGCAGCACTACGGTTTTAAACATTGATAATAATAAGAAATGTATTTGAGCACTAAATCAGCATATTAGAATGATTTCTAAAGGATCACTGAAGACTGGAGTTATAATGCTGAAAATTCATTTAAAATTACATTTTAAAATGACATACAATATTACTATTTTTACTGTATTTTTCAGCAAATAAATGCAGCCTTGGTGAGCATAAGAGAAAGAGACTTCTTACAAAAACATAAGGAAATTCAGACACCAACCTTTTTGAATGGTATTGCATGTAACTTTTTTTATATTGCATTGATTTAATTGATTTTTTTTTAATAATAATTTATAAATAAAGATTTTCAAAAACCTAACTTATCACAAATAACATTTTAAATGAATAATATGAGGTCCTATGTCTATTACGAAACATCAGCTACTGTATGAGCAAAATGTTACTTCACAAAAACATCCACTTTAGGTGGTTTATTACACATCATGCTTTATTTATTTGCAGAAAGTAATTGTTTTTTATACATTTTGTTGCCTTTTAAATTGGAAGTTGGATGGAAGTTCAGGTGAAAGTAAATATTGCATCATCAAAACTGTGGAATCCATCCAAATGTGTCACTTTCTTCTGGTTTACCGCCCTTCACTGTATTTCAAAGCCGTAGAGAGTCAAAATACAACCACTTGGACGCAAGCAAACTTTCTAATCAGATATGAGTATTTTCAGTCTCACTCACTAACCCACACTGTGAGATATTCAGCACTGATTACTGTAATGCAGTTACCACTCAAGCAAGTCTGCTTTCAAAGACTTAATTTTCAGGCTGCTGTGTGTGTTTGTGTAGTGTACCCAAAAAATGAGTCAAATCTGAAACATCCTACATTGAGGGGATTTTTGAGGTGTTCTAAATAATGAAGGCACTAAATAATGCTAAATAATACTAATTAAAGTTAAAGTTAAAATATAAAAAAACAAACATTTAAGCAATCAAACTTCAATATTTTTGCCTGGCAGACCAGAATATTGACTTGGGCATGAAATGTGTGTTTGTGTTTTGTTTGGCATGCTCAGACTGGGAGGCCCGTATCGACAGTCACGGTCGTGTTTTCTACGTGGATCACATTAACCGGACCACCACATGGCAACGGCCCACGTCCGCAGCCACGCCGGATGGCCTGCGCAGGTCTGGTTCCGTCCAACAGATGGAGCAGCTCAACAGGAGGTAAACAGCTCTGTTTATCAGCTGTTCCTCTTTTAACAGTTTTCTGAGTAAACCAACATTTTACACTTCTAGATACAGATCAATTGGATTGCATTAATGGTGCATCCTGTGATGTCCACATTTTTAATACGAAATGAATAGTTCTGACTCACAGATCTGATTTCTGATTAAATGAGCCACTGTTCTCTATTAATGCACCAACTTGACCCTTGCCTTACCAATAGTAAACAGCCTACATTTAGGCTAATATTACTTGATGAATAATAATTCTTTCATTTCATTATTAAAAATGTATTTATTGCACATTGGTGTCTTTTATCATTAAGCTGTTGTTGCAACAACTGATTTTCTTACTCAGTATTTTTGTCTTGTTTTTCAGTACAGATATCTAAGCATTCTCAAGTTTATTTACTTGACAAAGGAAAATGTTAAATGTTTTTGTTGTTCTGTTCCTCACAGCATCCTTTTAACTGTGGTAAGATCACTGTATTGATCAGCATCAAGTGGTTTATTGCAAGTGGTATATTTAGCACTAAAGGGATGTTGTTGCTGTAGTTAAGAAATGGGCACATAACATAAGTATCTATAGCAACCTCTGTAGTAATTGCATACTTCAAAGCCAGTGACTCATTTTCACACTCTCTTGGGTCAAATGCTGCTTTAAGCACCGACTCTGTCCGGTTCACATGGTATGTGTACAAGTATGTTCACATGGGCTTATAAACATGCACTCTTTTGCCACCTACAGGACAACAATATAGGATGTTGGCAAAAGTGTGTTTCAGGTCATGTTTTCACAAAGAATGTAATTAAAGGCTGTTTATTTAAGAGTCCACAAGCAGTGGATGACAGATTTAGATTATTCTTAAAGCTTTACTGTACAATTAAGCACCATAAGGGATATATGTGAGGGTATGCGGGTAGAAATAGCTGTAAATAATTTTTTACTGTACTGCTATTTGTGACTATAACAATACTCTTGTACACTCGTCAGGTATCAGACCATCCAGAGGACGATGGCCACAGAAAGGAGAGACGAGGAGTCAGGCAGCCCCCGCAATGAGAGAACAGCCAACACTGAAACGGACTCGCCTCCACAAACAACCGGTAACTTCATAAACATTCAATTCTATTCAATTCACATTTATTTGTTTAGCTCTTTTCACAATTAATATTGTTTCAAAGCAGCTTTACAGTAATCTGTTATCAGAGGTGACTCAAATGAATGTCTAAATGTCAAAAGTGTACAGTTCTAATATATTACAAATCATGCAGTTAGCTAATATGATGTATTCATCTAGGCAGAAACAATGATCTCATTAAAGCAATTATTACAAGTTGTGATCATAATGATTACAACATATAGAAAATTTGGCAGTGGTGCATGTTGATTCAGAGTTGGCGTCATCTGAAGTCCTCGCAGGAGTTGGCGTCATCTCTTCAGAGGTGTTGGGTCATCTGAAAGAGGCTGGATCCAAAATGAAGCTGGCGTGCTCTCTAGTTACCTCGGGATGAGCATCCGGAGGTAGAGACAGAAAAAACAAATGGAAAAAATAAGCGTAGCTGCTGTTCATAACATTTCAAGCAAAAAATATTCATGTGCATTTCATCTGATATAACTGGAGTACAAGGTTATGAGATGCATTATGTGAATGCTTGGCTTAAGAGATTTTAGTCTAGATTTAAACTGGGAGAGTGAATCTGAGCCCTGAATATTATCAGGAAGGTTATTCCAGAGTTTAGAGGACTTCGATATCTTAGGTACTACCAAAAGTCCAGAGTTTTTTACCTTAAAGAGCATGAAGGATTGTAGGGTAATAGAAGATTGGTTAAATACACAGGAGCCGAACCATTTAGGGCCTTATAGGTCAGTAGCAATACTTTGTTATGTAGAGATGATAAAATTGGGGATATGATTATATTTTCTTGACTTGGTAAGAACTCTAGCAGCTGCATTTTGGACCAATTGTGGCTTGTTTATTGAGAATGCAGGACAACCAGCTAGTAATGCATTACAGTAATCCAATCCAGAGGTCATGAATGCATGAACTAACTTCTCTGCATCAGAAACAGATAACATGTTCCGTAGCTTAGCCATGAGGTGGAAGAAGTCTGTTTTTGTAACATATGAAATATAATTATCGAAACAAAAAGTGCTGTCTAATATAACACCCAGGTCTTTAACGTAATACCTCAGTCTTATCCAAATTTAATAGAAGAAAATTACTGGTCATCTTTAACACACTCTTCAACACACTTGGATAATTTAGAGATTTCATCTGGTCATAATGTGTGTGTGTGTATAACTATATAACTGAGTATCATTGGCATAACAGTGGAAATTAGTTCCATGTTTTTCTAAAAAAAATATTATCAAGAGGCAGCATGTATATTGAAAATAGCAGAGGGCCTAAAACAGACCCTTGTGGCACTCCACAATCTAAACCACCCTAATGCCTGTCCCTGAATACCGGTGTAATTTTGTAATCGATCTAAGAGTATGTCATGATCTATAGTGTTGAACGTAGCACTAAGATCAAGTAAAACTGGTATTGAGATGCTGCTTTGGTCAGATTTTAATGAGCACAGTTTCTGTGCTATGATGGGGCCTGAATCCTGACTGAAATTTTTCATAGATATAATTTTTTTGCAGGAAGGAGAACAATTGAGCAGACACAACCTTTTCTTGTATTTTAGACATAAATGGAAGATTTTGCTTGCAGCTTTTAGATTCTATGCGATTCTAAAGACCTCTAAATGAGTTTGTCTCTAGGTAATGAGTTTCTCTCTTGAGAGCGCGAGTAATACTGTTCTACCATGGTGCGGTACTTTTCTCTCTAACCTTTTTTAATCTGATGGGTGCAACAGTTTCTAATCTACGTTTGTAATGTAATGTGTGAAAGATTGTATTCCTGTATTATGTACATAGAGAATCACAATGCTGAAAAAGTGTTTTCAGTAACTTTAACTATGTTTGGATTTGAAATCAAAATAATGAATAGGTGGAGAACTAATGTTGTATTTGTGGTATACAGCCGCAGATCAATTGTGCACTGCAAACGCTTCTTATGTGAAAGGACAGTGAGCCCGTCCTGCTTATGCACTGCATACGTACCTACATACAATCTGCGTATGCACTGCACACAGAGATGAAAATCATTTGCTCACCCTCATGTCAGTCACAACCTCTTTATTTTAGTCTTTATTTACAAAAAAAAGTAATTATTCTGCACATAATCCAATGCAGAATGTTCTTTTCCAGGTCATTTGATAATGCGTCCAGCTACCAATTAGAGTATCATTTTCTAAGCTCCGTTTAACACATTTTACCATGTTTAAATCCATTTGCAGAATTATGCAGATTTTCCACAAAAGCAAAAATGTGAAGATTCCATCAGGGCTTGCTCATTTGCATGTAACAAATGTAGAAAGTAACCAATATCTGTTCTAAAAAGCACAAAAAGTGTCTTAAATATATGCTACAGTACATGTCAGGTCTTCATATCAGGCTTTCTTTGAGAAAAATTGATCAATGACTGAAAATCCAGTCGCTACTAATTTAAAAACTTGCCTTCTGTCTTTTGAAATCTGGTGTGTTCATGGTGCATGTGAGATTGTCTTTTTTTGCATTCAGCCAAAAGCAGAGCACACTAGACGTAGAAAGACGATAAGAAGAAACTGCACACAGACCTCACATATCTTGTGAATGTGGCAGGTTTGACCATGCAGAAGCATAAACGAGATTTGAGAGCTGGGTCAAAAGGAAGGATTTTAATTTTGTGTGAGCTATCCCTTTAAATTATCTTTCTTTCATTTTAGAGTTGAGGAGAGACGCACCATGTTCTCCGGGTCATTGTCAGAAGATCACTTTACTACTGCAGAGTCCAGCAGTCAAATTCATCACTCACCCAGAGTTCTTCACTGTGCTTCACGCAAATTATGTGAGTTGCTACCTCACTACACATTTATTTTATTTTTTTAAACATTAATTTTCTATCTATAGAGTATTTAAGTTACACCACCGTTATACAGTTTGGGGTCAGTAACTTTTATTCATCAAGGATGCATTAAATTGATCGAAAGTGACACAAATCTTTTGTAACACTATAAATGTCATTACTATTTCGATAAGTGCTGATCTTTTGAACTTTCTATTCGTCAATGAATCCTGAAAAAATGTATCACGTTTTCCACAAAATTATGCAGCACAACTGTTTTAAGATTACAATATATGATATATTACAACAATGTATTAAGATTACAACAGTTAAGAGAACAAAACATTATTTTAAATTGTAAGAATATTTCACAATATTACTGTTTTAACTGGATTTTTGATCAAATAAATGCAGAGTTGGTGAACATAAGAGATCTTAGACGCCAAACTTTTGAATGGTAGTGTACATTGTAATTAAGAAGTTTATGCCAATGTTAACTTCCTCTTTTTTTAAATAGGGAGCGTATCGCATGTTCACCAACAGCTCGTGTCTGAAACACATGGTCCTGAAGATCAGGCGGGATGCTCGAAACTTTGAGCGCTACCAGCACAACCGTGACCTGGTGACCTTCTTGAATAGGTTCGCTGATGCTCAGCTGGAGCTGCCGCGGGGCTGGGAGATCAAAACAGACCCACAGGGGAAGGTACGTCACAGCACGCAGTTCTCAACAGCTGGCATCAGTGCCATTATTTCAACTGTTTGTCCTCCACTTTTCTCTGCAGTCGTTCTTTGTAGACCACAACAGTCGTGCCACAACCTTCATTGATCCCAGGATCCCCTTGCAAAACGGCAGATTGCCCAACCACCTGACGCATCGCCAGCACCTGCAGAGATTACGCAGCTACAGCGCAGGAGAGGTCTGACACACTCACAATCTAGAGGAAATTACTGTTATGTAATATTACAATGTTTATTAGTTCATTCATTTATTCTTTTCCACCTAGGCATCAGAGGTGTCGCGCACCCGAGGGGTGTCTTTGTTAGCCAGGCCTGGAAACAGCCTGGTAGCAGCTATACGAAGCCAGCAGGAGCCGGTACCATTAGGTAATGGTCAAAAATAAATACCTATACTATATGTATACACTCCTGTTTAAAAGTTTGTCAGTTTAAAAGTCAGTACGATTTTTTTTTTTTCAGCAAAGATGCTTAAATTGATCAAAAGTGACTGTAAAAAGATTTATCTCAGTTTTCACAAAATATGAAGGAGCACAACTGTTTTCAACAATGATTAGGCTATAGTAAGAAATGTTTTCCTTCTGTGTCCCAGCCTACAATGATAAGATTGTAGCATTTTTACGGCAACCAAACATCTTTGAGGTGCTACAGGAGCGACAGCCGAGTCTGGCGAGGAATCACTCACTCAAGTATAACCCTCCACCTTCCTCTGTTATTGTAATGAAATGCATCATTAGCACTTCCAAGCAGTTCTCAGTTTTTCGGGTGTTTATGTCTGAAGGGAAAAGGTGCTCCACATCCGAACCGAAGGCACACAGAGACTGGAGAAGCTGTCGTGTGATGCTGACCTGGTCATGCTGTTAAGGTAAAGCACCCAGCAGATTGGCCACATGAAAACAAATGTACCTGTATAAGAATGCACAGATTTCCTGGGCTGCACAAGGTGTGCATTTGTAATTTATGAACTGTCACACATGCTTTCTTCAGAATGTGTTTTGATTTGCTTTTCAGTTTGTTTGAGGAGGAAATCATGTCTTACGTTCCTCTCGCTTCATTTCACCCCGGGTTCAACTTCTCTCCGCGCTGCTCCCCCGGTTCTTCTCCCCAGAACTCTCCAGGTGAGTCGGCCGAGAGCTTTAACCATAGGCTTCAGATGGTCTGCAAGTGACATTTTATATCATTTAGAAGACAACTTGATATGATAATCCCAAGTCAGGCCTCATTTGTATCTCCTGACCGACTTTTCAAGACACATTAGCCCATATACATCAGTATTTTAGCACTGGGATAGGATCTGAGATGGATATTAAAACCAGTTATTACAGAGCTCTCTGAAATGCTTGATTCTGATTGGCCAGTTATGACATTCCGAGGTCAGTCGATAATGACTGTTGCCAATAGCGAAGCTGTATGATGACGGCTCATCTGGGTATTTGAGGCCGGCGCTTCTTTCTCTCACATCATAGTCTGATGGACTCTGATGCCATCTTGAGCCTCAATTATCGACTCTACAGTATTTACTGTCAAATGAAACCAGATGACTTCAGTATTAATAATAGCCCTGTGGTAATATTGTTGAAGTGTTTGTCTTGTTGCTCGGATTTTGTACACTGTAATGGATTATAATATAACACACAGGTAAGATTTTAAAATGATTCTTCTCAAATCAATATTTCCATGTCCTCGTCATTATTTATGTGGTGAAAACAGCTTTTCTCCACAAATAATAATAAGTAGTACTACTATAGATTATCACTTAAATGTCCTTGCTGATTGCTAGAAACTGTTTTTGTTTGCGGATTTAATGAGCTTATAAAATATTTAAACTCAAATCAATATTCCGTGTCTAATTATTTATTGTGGCAAGTAGCCGTTGAATATGCAGGATAATGTGCATCCAACCGGTGGTTATAGCAGAATAAACCCGACCGGGTGATCAGGACCCTGACACGAAAGGGACTTGCATAAACCACTTGAGGCTGATACAAGCGATATCAAAAGGCTTGATGTACATTATCTCTTACTTAAAGTGATAAGAGATCCTTATTTTTGCAAGGAAAGTTATAGATTATTCACACGCACTCTGATTTACTCTGATAAAGGCTTCCTTGAGCGAACTCCTCTCGTTCCAGTCTGCTGTCTGTCTGGTGAGGGCTCTCCAGGTCAGCTGCTCTCAAGCCTTCAATACTGTCCCCACCCAGCTGCCCCTCTCTGTGTCATGATGGACATGTTACAGACCCTAAGCCTGTTTTGTGTGAATATTCAAACCTCTGTCCACAGCTTTTCCTTATTCTGTCCATAAAGTGGTTAACTAACCAGTCTTGTTTTGTATACTTTCATTTTGTAAAACTTGACCGTTGTGCATGTTTGGACACTCTCAAAAAACGGTCAAAAAATGATCAAGGATAAAACCGTACTCCGGTACATTATCAAAGATCCGTGTCCTGTAATATGTCTTTTACCTAACGAAAGGAACAATCATCTCACCCATTCGTGTGTTTGTTCTCGAGGTGAACAATCTCCTCTTTCCTTTTGGAGTTGTTTTATGGCCTGCTGATCCTTCACAGTCATTCCCTGATGATTGATATGTGAAGTAAGCTGGAGTTCACATCTGTGGTGATGGTTTGGTCTTTTGTTTAGGGACCCAGAGGGCTCGGGCACCAGCGCCCTACCGCAGAGACTTTGAAGCCAAACTGCGCAACTTCTACAGGAAGCTTGAGGCAAAGGGCTACGGGCAAGGACCTGGGAAGATCAAGTGCGTGAACACTGACTATTGATATACAGTGCCGTTCAAAGGTTTTGGGTCTGTGAGATTTTTTTTGTATTGTTTTATAGTATCTTATGTTCACCAAGGCTGCATTTATTTAATCAGAAATATTGTGAAATATTATTACAATTTAAAATAACATTTTAAAATTAATTCAAATAGAAAACAGCTATTTATTTCTGTGATAGTAAAGCTGAATTTTCAGCCTCACATGATCCTTCAGAAATCATTCTAATATGCTGACTTGCAGCCCAAGAAACATTTGTTAACATTTTCAATGGTGAAAACAGTTGTGCTGCTTAATAATTTTCTGGAAACGTGATCGTTTTTTTTTTTTTTTCAGGATTCTTTGATTTAATAGAAAGTTCCAAAAGAACAACGTTTATTTTGAAATCTTTGGCAATATTGTAAACTTTTGATCAATTTAATGCATCCATGATGAGTAAAAGTATTAATTTCTTTATAATTTTTTTTTTTAAACGACCGACCCCAATCTTTTGTGTGTCTTTAAATATGCTGCTTATAATATTTAAAGTAAGATCAAGTGTAAGCCAATAAAGTAGTATCAGCAAGATAAATGTCCTACACTTCTCACTTAATCTTATTTTTTTTAGACTGATTGTCAGAAGAGATCATCTTTTAGAAGGAACGTTTAACCAGGTCATGGCCTACTCCCGCAAAGAGCTCCAGAGAAACAAGCTGTACATCACCTTTGTCGGAGAAGAAGGGTGAGGCTCCTCGAATAGTTAGTGTTTAAGCAAAAGTCATATGTGGTTATATCTGAATTTCTGCTCTTCTTTCCAGACTGGACTACAGCGGACCGTCGCGAGAGTTTTTCTTCCTGCTGTCTCAAGAGCTGTTTAACCCTTACTATGGCCTGTTTGAGTACTCCGCTAACGACACGTACACTGTCCAAATCAGCCCCATGTCTGCTTTTGTGGAAAACCATTTGGAATGGTAAGGTTCTTTCCACTTCCTCCCAAGGAATTCCACTTCCTGTGTGGTATGAGAAATCATACTGAATTGCCATTGACAGAGAAATAATTAAGTATGTCATTGGCTGCTCTCACAGACTGCTATTTTTGAGCTTCTTTCATGGACCGCATGATGTGACGTGTGTTTTCAGGTTCCGTTTCAGTGGTCGAATTCTCGGCTTGGCATTGATTCATCAGTATTTGTTGGACGCTTTCTTCACCCGCCCATTTTATAAAGCTCTTCTCAGACTGTGAGTGGACCGGAAAGCATATCATGCATTACATTAAATCAACGTGTAGAGTTCGAAGATGACAATAAAAATTGGCTTAAATTGTGAATGTCCTTTGAATTGTATATAAAGGTCTTTATTGAAAACACAAATCTAATTGTCAGAATTATTTGATTAAATAGAAAGTTCAAAACAGCATTCATTTGAAATAGAAATCTTGAGTAACATCTCTTCACTCTCACTTTTAATCAATTTAACGCATCCTTGCTGAAGAAAAGTATTAAATTCTTTCAAAAACAACAAAATCTTACAGACCCTTAACTTTTAAACGGTAGTTTATATTCACTTCCAAATTAGTGGCTGACAGAAGTTGTATTTTTGATAGCCAATAGGAAGCAGATATCTAGATTTATGTGATTTAGGTGATTTTATTATGGTAAATTCACCTGTTTTTTTTTTTTTTTTTTTACCACAATCTCAAAAATGTTCCTTAATTCACTCTTAATGCAATTTAACAATAAATAAACTAGAATAAATGTTTTACCCCTGTTTGCAGATCCACAGATCTCAGTGATCTGGAGTATCTGGACGAGGAGTTCCACCAGAGCTTACAGTGGATGAAGGAAAATGACATCACAGATGTGCTGGATCTTACCTTCACTGTCAATGAGGAAGTGTTCGGCCAGGTGGGAAAAACCCTGAAACAAATCCAGTCTTAACATCATGAAAATGCTTTCTCATTGTAGATTGTTATGCTTTCTCAATTCTATATATACGTATATATAAACACAGCAAAGAAAGAAACGTCCCTTTTTCAGTATACTGTATTTTAAAGATAAGTTTGTAAAATCCACTTTCACACATTCATTTGGTGCGACGCTTTAAATTCCTTTTAATAACCCAACCCAGGCGTGTACGTCATCTTACATTGCATGCAGCTTAGTTATGAACATGATGCTGGGCAAAGACTGACTGTGTGATTAAGCCTATTAGAATCCAGTTCAAATACCTCTAAAATTCAAGAAATTATTACAATATTTTGTAATAAAGAGCTGTCTAAAGATCCCTATCTTAAAAAATTCAGGGAGAGTGGATTTGGAATGAATTAAACACAAAATTATCTTTGCTGAGACAGGGTGTGTATGTTTGTTAGGTAACAGAGCGGGAGCTGAAGTCCGGCGGGACAAACATGCAGGTTACAGAGAAAAACAAGAAGGAATATATTGATCGGATGGTGAAGTGGAGGGTGGAGCGAGGCGTCGTCCAGCAGACTCAGGCTCTGGTCCGAGGCTTTTACGAGGTAAGCATGCTTGTCATCTGATTTATTCTCTGTCTGTCCGTGAGGCCACCATTTAACCTTTAACCTGTGTGTGTGTGTGTGTGTGTGTAGGTGGTGGACTCTCGTCTGGTTTCTGTGTTTGATGCCAGAGAACTGGAGCTGGTTATTGCAGGAACAGCAGAAATTGATTTAAACGACTGGAGAAACAACACAGAGTACAGAGGAGGTCAGAACACACACTTACACCTATATAGACACAAATACATACACAAGTGCACCACATAAATGCAGTCGGAAATCTTGATATTTGGGCTGTGCCATAATCCATACGTGTTGAAAGATGTCAATATTTATCCGGATTCTTTTTCTCACTATATTGTATTGTCACTTCAAGACCTCTTATTCATTATGCATTATATTTTATTTATTTACGTGTTCATTCATATAATTTTCCTACGGTATATTTCCTACCTGCTTGATTAAGGATGATGTTTCTCAGTGCAGTCAGATCTGCTTCTATGGAAAAAAGTGAAATGTAAAATTCTAGTTGTTGTAAGAAGGTTGTGTATATTCATCATCAGGTTATCATGATGGGCACATCGTCATCCGGTGGTTCTGGGGAGCGGTGGAGCGCTTCAATAATGAACAGAGACTGCGTCTGCTGCAGTTTGTGACGGGCACCTCCAGCGTGCCGTACGAGGGCTTTACCGCCCTGCGCGGGAGCAACGGCCTGCGACGCTTCTGCATCGAGAAATGGGGCAAGATCACATCGCTCCCGAGGTATAGTGACACACCTTTTCATCTTTCACAAACCTGACTTTGATTTGAGCTGGTATGTGAAAGGTTTCAAATTAATTCAAAGATGCAAATATCAATAATGAAATGATGAAAGGTACAAGTTTTACTAAAAATCTGTAAGCATTCGATTGATCGTTTATCCGAGTTTCTGCTGCAATGTTAAAGTCAACTTATTACAGCATTTACACACCAGTTTACTTCTATTGTATTTGACGTATCATTATCAAAATGATATACCTGTCCTTTGTCTTTTCAGTCAGGAAAGAAACTTAAAAAATTCTGTGTGAAAGGTTTTAAAAAAAAAAAAATTATATGAAAGGGTTTGACTGACTAATTAATTTTTGTTTTACAAAAAAAAATTATGAATTTAAGTGCCTTCTGCTCTGTTAATTGAAATAAAGCTGAAATAAAATAAAAATATTAGTTGAAAAACTTTGAACAAATAAAAATTAATTCAACATAAATAGCAATATTGTAAATAAATAAATAAATAAATAAAATGACAAAAGCACATTTCAAAATTCCTAAAAATGTTACTAAAATTAACATGATAAAAAAAAAAAAACGAATTCAACTTATTAATAAAACTAGAATAAAAATTACCAGTATTTAATAATATAAATAATTGAAAAAGAAATGTATTTAATCATCTAATTTAAAATAAACATTCATTCATAATATAAATAATTACAAATGATCATTAACAGTATAGTTATATATTGTTATATAAATTGACCATTTTAATAATATAAATAATTTAGAATGATCACTTATTAAAAGTATAATTACAAATGAAGTGTATTTAAAAATATTAATAATTTAAAAAGAAAGCTTGTCCCTTGATTTAGTTTTTTCATTGGTGTCATCAATGTTAAAAACATGACCAGACCTAAACAGATTGGCCAAGATTGTAGAAACTGACGACCAATCCATTTGAGATCAGAAAGGTGTTTTCAGCCAGGCTGATGGATGTGTCATGTCTGGTTTCTCAGGGCGCACACATGCTTTAATCGTCTGGATCTTCCGCCGTATCCGTCCTACACGATGTTGTACGAGAAACTGCTGATCGCTGTGGAAGAAACCAGCACTTTTGGCCTTGAGTGAGGACTTCACGTGACTTTCCGTGTACACTGTATTTAATTATCTACTAGCGTGGATCGTATCCTGTGTTCGTTTCTTTGGTTTGTTCAGGACACCACTGCATGCATCAGTCACCTGCGCGGGTGTACAGTGTGTAACGGGTATGCAATAGTGAAAGAGAAGCCTTCAACCTGCTTTAACACTCAGGGCCTCGACCTCCGCTGGAGGCGCTCTCAGTTCGCACACCATCATTTCGCCATAAACCGTCCTTTTCTTTTGGTGCATTTTGACAAGAATTGTAAAGTTAAAACCAAATACACTCACAGAAAATATCTGATTGAGGTGCCGTAATTACTGTAAGTGATGACTTCACAGAATCTCACCCAACACGTCATCATCACAGGAAGTGACATCACGTCATGTCACTTTGCAGGAGTCAGAGACAGACTAGGGGGAAATGGCAAGTCTAAACCTTGATTTGACACTTTTGATGTATTAGTTTATCAATCAATACATTTTACCACTCAAATCTTTAAAGCGTCAGCGATGTTCAAGGATGTTCAAGGCTTCATGCTGTTTTATGTTTTGTCTGTAATGTTTGAATGAAATTTTTAGTGTTGACACATGATTGCTTTCAATGAATGAATGTTTTTGGGTATGTTAAAAAAAAAACGCCTCAACATAGCATTTTTTCTTTAAGGTCGTCACTGAAAGTGGAAATGCTAAGCAACTCAACAAATCCAGTTAGAATATGTTAATTATACAGCTGTGCAGAGTGAGATTTTGAACCAATGAGATTGCACTGTGGGCGGAGTTATCCAGCAGAACAAAACAAAAAACAAGGGACTTACAACATGTCTTGTCAGTTGCGGCAGTTGCGTTTGGTTAAGACACTGTGCAAAGGTGCATTCATGGTGACAGTGATTTATAGCGATTTGGGCGTGTACTTTATGTAAATGACCACTGCCAATAGGAGTGAAGACATCTCAGTCACTGCTGCAGTTTATATACAAATTTCCCTCAAGCATGTTCATTTTTAATGGCAAAGAATTGATTAGTTGTCAAAATGGAATGATTCTTTGTTTTATTTATTGTGTGGTTGTTTATTTATTTAAATTTTCAAAAACCGATCATGTGGGCGTTACTGTCTGCACTCCCATTGGCTGTTCATCGTGGCTCATTTGCATACGATTACATAAAAATTTACTTAGAACTTCCTGATGCCATGATATGCACTCATTTTCCCCAATGTTTATAAAATGTATAATCTATTTATATCTATTTATATGGTGTCTTTTTATGACTTAAAGTGGTGAAGAGATTGTAAAGAAATGACAGACCAAATAGTAGAAGAATTTGTGCGCCACACTTCACGTTCACTTGAGTGTTTCAGCTGTTTGCGTGTTTAGGGTGAAGATAAGTGAGAAATTCTGAAAGTAATATATTTATTCAAAAAGGAAATTGGTTTAAATGTCAGAAAACATTTCTTTGAAAGGTCAGATTGGTCCGTTCTGTGGGTTGGTTTATTGACGACTAGATTCCTGTGCTGAAGTTTTGATTATTGTTCATGTTTACATTTTAAAATGACGTGAATGTGTGTTTTATACATTAAGATCGTCATAAATCATCTTAACTTGATGCCATTTAAAGGTGCATGTGTTTGTGTCTAATCCACACTTGATGAATCAAAGTCTTTTATTTGTATCTCCTAATATTTTCATAAAGGGATTGTTCACCCAAAAAAATGCATTGTTTGAATATGCAGAAGATTTAATCGCAACAATGGTTAATTACTTTTTATTAATTTAATTATTATTTTTTTTTTGGGTGTACTGTCCCTTTAAGGTGGTGATGGAGAAGTAAAGCAATCAGGCTTTGATAGTCTCTGAAATGTAATTCTATCTAAAAATCAATTGCAGCTCAAAAATGAACAACACTTCAACTCAGCTTAAGATGTTAGGAATGTAGAGAAAGTGCATTTGTATTATTTATCCCAATTAAGAAATTATAAAAATGTCTGTATATCAAATGTGTACATATTTGCTTGAACAGTCTATGTAAAATCTAAATTTTAAAATGTGATGAATCAATTCAACAGCCAACCGGTCATCTTTTTTTTTTTTTTTTTACATGTCTTCGTACTTACTATTGACATAATGTTAGTTCAAAATGGTTTTCTCAAATGTATATTACTATGCATATTTGTTTGGAATGATAAGAAAAGCTACTCCTTGGCAGTTGTGAAGGACGTTTCTTCATTTATCAAGACTCTCGCAGCCCTGAAATGAAAATGTGAGAGAAATAAGGAGAAGGTTCTGGAACATACTGCCTCTCTGTAAACATGTCATTGTGGGAAATGCAGAAAGAGTTGGCTCCTGCTTCCACCTCGGACACATACACTAGCCTGCTTATGTCTTTTTACACTTTTAATCTATCTGTATGGAAGAGAATAAGAGCGGAAATGTACAAATGTTAATTTGAATTGTGTGTTGAGGTCAATTATAGCGCCTCTCTCAGGCTGAGCTCTGTAACTACAGCATTACACTGTTAACGAATGTCAATAAACAATCACTTTCTATCTGAATTTGAGTGTTGCTCCTGTGTGTAATCCATTATGATCTGAAATAGCGACTCTGGGAAATTGTACAATTTCTTTGTAGCATTAGATATTAAATTATATTCTGTGTAAAGTACTGTGTAAGGATGTGTGGATTCCATACATACTCTTAAAACTGATGGATTTTACTAAATACAGCAAAAAATACAAAACACATATTACCAAAAATGTATTATTATAGAAAGCACAGCAATTATTTGTATAATAATGATAATAATAGTAATAAATTATTATTATTGTTATAGCCAGACAGTCAATGCTCAATATACTCTTTGACTGCAGATTGACCAATCAGAATCAAGTATTTTACATATATTAATTTGAGACTTCAAACATGTGCCTTGAATTATGTCTTAGGCATTTCATTTAAACAGGGTTTAGCTATTTATAGAAGGCATTTCACTCGAAAAAATTGCACATTGAAGAAGAAAAAAATAAGTTATTAAGATTAATGTGAGGTTTATAGGTGTTTTCCTCGCCCCTAAAATGTGCCAAATCTGGTGTCTTCACAGTCTCTCTTCTCAATAGAATCTCAAGCCAGTAGAAATGTGCCAAAGCCAGACTGTTACTGTGACCATAATCTGCAATAAATAAATAAATAACAAGATATAGCCTACATTAAAAACGTCATAACATTTAATGAAGGATTTATATATTTAATTTGCTAAAACACTGTGATGTAATGTAAATATATTACAAAATCAGATCAGAACAGATTGGAGGAGGTGTTCATATGGATGTTTTGGCAGATGAACGCGAGGACAGATGGTCGCCAGAGCTCTGTGGAATATGAGGATATTTCTGGAGCAGGAACTGGGTGGTTTTGGGGGATAATACTGGGATTTTTGAAGGGCTTGAAAGAAGAAGGAAAGTTTGAGACATGAAGCCTCAACTCGGTCTGGAACGAGATTTTAGTCCGATTCAGAACAGATTTAGAGAGAACTGAAGAAGACTTTAGTTGAACAGATCACTGCTTACTTCGTATACTGTTTTCTTTGATCATTATTATTATTCATGTAGTATGTATGCTGCGATGTTGCATCTTGGAAATACAATGGCATACCTACTACTGTACTCTTCCTATTTTTGTTATGTGGTCGATATTCTGATTAATTGGTCAGTGTACTTGAAAGGCCAAGCTGAGTCTGAGTGCATTGCATTATGGGATAATTACACATTATACAATATGCACTTATACTCTATGTACTTATGCAGTATGTATCCGTTTAGTGTGTGAATTTGATATGGTTATTTTGTCATTCAACATCGGAGTCTGATGTAGTAGTATATGTAGTATACAACATTCACACTTAGTTTTTTTCAGTTAATTAAGTGCATCATCCGGGTATTTAAAGTGTATTATTTCTTTTTTGAATTTCCAATGTGAACACACTACTCACACTTAAAAACATCATACTGTAGCTTAAGTATGCAAGTTGGGAAGCACCTACTATTTACTCAACCGCTTAGTGTATGAATTTTATAAGGTTATTTCAATGTTCAACATCTGAGTCTGGTGGCCCTTTCGCTACGTGTCCAACATTCCACATGCACTTCATATTTTTGGGTAAATTAGTGACATGACATGAAGGCCAAGTATGGTAACCCATTCTCGGAATTTCTCCGAAAGCATTTAACCATGTCAAGTTAGTGCACACACATTAGGAGCAGTGAGTAGTGAACACTCACACACACACACACACACACACACACACCATTTTATCATTTTGCTGCGGCACCCAGGGAGTGATTGGGGGTTAGGAGCCTTGCTCAATGGCACCTCAGTCATTTCTTGCCAGTATTGAAAATCGAACCCACAACTTTCGGGTTACCAGTCTGACTCTCTAACCTTTAGGCCATGACTAAGTGCATCATCCGGATATTTAAAGTGCACAAAAAAAGGCATAGAATAGTGCATGAGCACGTCAATTGGGATGCATCTACAGTTTTTTCTCGTTGTATGCTGTACATTTTGGCAATTGTAATAGTTCATGTGATTGTGTACAGTATACATACACTCTTTAAAAAAAAGGGTTCATTGGTTTCTATATAGAACCATTTAAGCCAAAAAGGTACTTTTGAAATGTCTTGTAATACTTTAATGTTTAATGAGTTTTTTTTTCTTTTTCTAGTGATAAAGAACTTTATACGTATATTTAAAAGCTGTTTAATTCATTAAATTTCATTTAAAAACGAATACTGTGTATGCTATTCCATACATTATTCTAAGACGTAGGCAATTTTCGGAGAGGCTAGCAATAGCGTTCTAGCTTTGAAAGCATAAGATCCCGCCCTCCCTTCAGAGCGTCTCCAAAGCCACGCCTCCTTCAAAACACATGAACCCGTACAGCAGGGAGCAAACAAGAGAGTAACGGAAGACAGTGCTAAACTACCTCATGTCTCAAAGCACATTACATTACAATAATAATGAACATTAACAACTTAGAGCTCTGACCTGTACCACCTGACTGCTGCAGATTCATTTCGGTGATAGTGTTGCCACTAAAACGCATAAATTCGAGTCATGAACCGCTTCGAGTATAACGTCATGGGTTTCTCTTCCAAATTCCAGTATTTATGGTGTGAACGGAGCATAAGCTGGTTGCTTTGGTCCAGGAGGAACTGATAAAGGTGCTGCTGTTTCTGTTGTGGTGCTCAGTGACTGACGTCTGTCTAACTCTGCTGAGCATGAAACACTGATGATGACGTGTGATGTCAGCGTGAGCAGGTGTGCGGAGGTATGGAAATACATGTTGACATTCAGGTAGGAGGCAGGACATCATACCATTGCATTCGGACCGTATGCAATGATTGGACAAACATTTTATGGTCCTACGCCTTCCACAGGCAAGATGTATACATATAAATACATTTAGATCACTTAGCCTAACTTAGTGATTGCTATGAGGATGTGAAGAGGCTTTCAACCAGCGTAACAAAACATGATTCTGGAACAAATCGCCTACCCTGCCTTTAATGCAATTAAATTATTATTATAGCTTTAAGTGTAACCATGTGTTTTGGGGGCTCACTGTGCTGCTGTGGATGAAATCTGCTCACTCTTGTGAATGTTGATTTTTCATATGTAATGGTGATGATGAACTGAGCATGGTTTAAATTTGTCAAATGAAAGAAGTACCAAGGGAAATCTTTCAGTGCATGGCCCAAAAAATCAACCAATCTATGTAGTTTTATTTCCAGTGAAGAAAGAAAAATTAAGATAAAGATTTTTTTTTTATGTCACAAAATTGTCTTAAGTTTATATTAACCACATGACCTAAAGCACTTTAACAAAGTGCACTTGTTTTTCTGCATATTTCGAAATTTCTCACAAAATGAAACAATTGTGACTGTTTTGACAGTGTCATGAGAAACTTGTGATTCAAATTTCAAGTTACTGAGGCTTAATGTTTTACTGACTCCTACTGGTAAGATTTAGTAACTACAGTGGAACTAGACAAGTCATGTCAATAGAGTAATAAATGATCCAAAGATCATTTAATTCATGCTCAGTAAGCTGAATTAATTTGTAGTATTCAAATGCTCATGTTTTACACACATTTTTAGAAAGTCAAACAGATATAGGTTATTATTCCTGTGACCTATTTATTTTATGCAACCCTGCTTTTTCAATATGATCAGATATATACTGTTAATAAACATGTTAAATATAATAAACAATAAATAAACATAAGTATTTCAATATATATACGCGTACACATACACACACACACACACACACACACACACACACACACACACACACACACACACACATACATACATATATATATATATATATATATATATATATATATATATATATATATATATATATATATATATATATATGATAAAATGCATAAAATTACAGTGTATGACATCATCCATCTTTAATGAAGCACATAAACAGCAAAAAAAAACTAAATCACAATTTCTCCAAGCTTCATCCTGGATAAATATATATTAACATTTCAAGTAGGCAAATACATGAAAATGCCATAATCACATGTGCTTAAAAAAACATGCTGTCAATCATCTGTTGTACAGGAACTCTCTGACCGTCCATTGGCATTTGTTGTCTGTGTTTAACATTGATGCAATGCTTCTGTATGAAGTTACTCTTCAGATTCCGTCTTGTTGAAGATCTCAATGGTTTCTCCTTCCCTCAGTTTTAGGAACACTTGCTGGAGGAGCCATCTAGTGACAAAAGAGGTTAAGATTATTATATAATGTAACATATCTATTAGCATACACAAACCCATGAAGACACAGTTAGGCTTTGAAGGTTTCAGAGGAATGTCTCTATTCTGGGATTTTTGAAAACATGGTACCTGTTCATGAGAGTGTCTCTGGTGGACGTTGTGTAGAGATAACCTCCAGTCTTTGACCCGGTCACTGGGATCTTCAGCTGAAAATGATTTATACAGTGATTAATATATAGAGTGTATATATACACTGAACAAAATTATAAACGCAACACTTTTGTTTTTGCCCCCATTTTTAATGAGCTGAACTCAAAGATCTAAGACTTTTTCTATGTACACAAAAGGCCTATTTCTCTCAAATATTGTTCACAATAAAACTGCACATTTTAGAGTGGCCTTTTATTGTGGCCAGCCTAAGGCACACCTGTGCAATAATCATGCTGTCTAATCAGCATCTTGATATGCCACACCTGTGAGGTGGATGGATTATCTCGGCAAAGGAGAAGTGCTCACTAACACGGATTTAGACAGATTTGTGAACAATATTTGAGAGAAATAGGCCTTTTGTGTACATAGAAAAAGTCTTAGATCTTTGAGTTCACCTCATGAAACATGGGGGCAAAAACAAAAGTGTTTTGTTTATAATTTTGTTCAGTGTGTATATATATATATAATTAATATATTTCTCAGGTTGATGGTGCTGCTGACCTGAGCGCTGCTGTGATCCATGCGATTGTGTTGGTCAGATAAATGGATGTTGTGGATCTTTAGAGGAGGAGCGCCCAGACTGGCCATGGCTGTGGAATTATTGTTCAGTTGTTCGAGGGCCTGACGGTAGTACTCTGCTTTTGCAAAGTTTTCTGAAAGAAACAAGACACAATTGTTTACAAGATTTTTAACAGATAACATAAGATGTAATTAACTTCAGACTTACTCTGCATGAGGTAATACATCATAGCGCAGCCGCCACCGGTCACTACAGTGATGAAGATGGTCATCTGCTGCAGGAGGCCGGTTGATCGACTCATCCTCACTTCAGCTGGAGGAAAACTCTATACAACAGCAGTAATGACAAACATTTAGCTTGATCATAGAAATATAACAATGTCAATGAATTTATTTCCTTCATGATCTTAAACACCTTATCAGGCTTCTCCTTCAGTGCTTGAAATTAGGTTGAAACAGTAGCAGTCAAAAGTTTGAAAACATTAAGTTTTTAATGTTTCTGAAAGGAGTCTCTTATGCTCTTCAAGACTGCATTTATTTGATCAAAAATACAGACAAAACAGTAATATTGTGAAATATTATTGCAATTTAAAATAATGGTTTTCTATATTAATATACTTTAAAATAGAATTTATTTTTGTGATGCAAAGCTGGATTTTCATCAGCCATTAGTCTTCAGTTATTATCAATGTATTGCTGCTTTTATAACAGGATTCTTAGAAGAATAAAATGTAAAATAAGCATTTATTTGAAATAGAAATCTTTTGTAACCATATGCAATGTGTTTAAAAATTTTAAGATATTTTTATGTTGAATAAATGCTGTTCTTTTTAACTTTTTATCCATCAATGAATCCTGAAAACATTATCACAGGTTCCAAAAACATATTAAGCAGCTCAACTGTTTCCAACATTGATAATAACTGACTCATCAAATCAGCATATTAAAATGATTTCTAAAGGATCATGTGACTCTGAAGACTGCAGTAAAGATGCTGTTGTGTGTTTTACATACTGAACACTACTTATTCTCATACTGCCCTTTGATATTTCATAGTTCCATGGTTTTACTATTCTAAATTGTGGAATATATATTTGGTATTCACCTGGTGCCTCAATGTCCTTGAAAGACAGTCCTAGCATGGGACATTCTCTAAAAAGAAAGCGTTAAACAGTATGATTTAGTATTCTAGTTAGTACAGTGAAATTTATTTTACAAATCTGCCTTCGTCTTAAAGATTGGTACTTTACTAAGATAGGGTTTATCTAAAAAATGGTCTAAAAATGTCACTGAACTGAGACCTAATTTCGTTCATTCATGCATTGACTTCAAGGGCTGTTCATAATAATAATAATAACTCACCGTCACATCGATTATTTTTATAAGACACTAACAGCAGCGCGCTATGGACGCGGCCATGTTCGTTTTACTTTGAAAAACTTTATTCAAACATTGATGTAGGTATTCTGATCAAACGCATAGTAAAGCTATTTATTATCATATAAATGAAAACGTAAACGTGTCAGCAAAGTTATTAACTCTTGATATTTTTACGATACTCTGATTATGTATTATGTATTTGTCGACAACCGGAACACGAGCGGCTGGAGCGCGTGACGTCAGACGCACGCGCGGTTATGAAAAAGAGTTATGAAAGTTCTTTCCTGAGTCACACTAGAAGAGCATTCATTTCTCTTATTTCACTGCGGATGCATTAGAGATTCACACCAAAGGCTCGTCGAGGACATTCGGAGGTGAGGACATTTATATCTTGCTCTTGTACTTATGCATATTGTTATGGTGGAATTAAAATGATTCGTTGTGTAATCTCTCAGTTGCGCGTTCTCGAGCGCGATGCAGATGCTGATGTGTTTCGGTAATGTGGCGCTTTTGGTGATTTAATTAACACGCGTTTTGAAGCATTTCAATAAACCGATTTCTTTTCCTGTATATCAATATACATGTTCTAGTATTTGAGAAAATATATATGCATTGGCAGCATAATAGCCAAATTATTGTTGTCAGTAGCTGCTGGTTGCGGGTTATATATTATTATACACCATGTCACATGACAAAAAAAAAAAAAAAAAAAAACATTATATATATATATATATAGGATTTTTTTATTCATTATGTCATTTGAAAATTAAAATAATAATATAAAAATGTTCACTTCATTTAGTATCTACGTGTATCGTTTGTCTTTTTAAAATACAAATGAATGTCTTCAATGCTGCTGTCATTACCACCATTCCAAACACTTTAAATGTTAATTCTATTCATAATCACATAAAAGTGCCGAAGTTAAGAAATACCCTCAAACATAAAGTAAAGCTTGTGATATTTATCATGAAATAAAAAGATACATTTATTTTAATAGCATACACTTTAAGTAATAATTTATTCATTATTTAATGAGTAGGAAGGAGGGTGACCACACAAAAATAAAAACACACTAAACAATTTTAGGCAAAAATGTTTTACGTTCCAGGTAATAGGAAATGTCTCCCATTTTCCCCATAAATGAGTGACTGATATAACCAAGACCTGTTTTTCCTTACGCAATATTCAGAAAAGCACTGCAGTTATTCAAGTTGATTCTCAAGAAACATGTTTTTTTTTTTTTTTGTAAAGGAAGTGTGACTAAACAAGCCGTTATCAGTCAAACACACATGCAGACACACCAAAAACTTCATTTCAGCGAACATTCTTCTCAAACCAGTTTCTCAAAAATGTTATGCTCTGCCATGTCTTTACAAGCTTGCTTTCATAGGATGACAAGGTCAGTGTAGATGTGGATCGATCCACTCCATGATTGTGTGATAGATTTCCCCTACGCACATGACTTAAGTTAACCTCTGACTCAAGTTAACCTCTGACTCAAGTTAACCTCTGACTCAAGTTAACCTCTAGCGCTTCTCCAGTCGAGTCAGGTGACGTATCTCCCCTAATGAACACTATAATTTGGGAATAATAACATAATTTTTCTCTAATATGATTGGTTCTTCGTATATATAATTCTGTTACGGGGTAAAAGCACATTTGGATTCCTTGATGCTTCAGCCTATTGCTCAAAGTCATGAGGTAAAAATATATATCAATGTACATATAAATGTACAAAAGCATATAAATGTTAATTCTGAAGGAAAAAGGAATGTTAGTTATGATTAATTAAATTTCCTTTCACACTTGTTTGAAACTTTTTCCATATATGCTGCATTTGATTTGATTCTTCATCATACAGAATTTTAACGAGGCTCAGAACAAACTCAGTTTTATTTCTTCACGATAAGCACACTCGTAGTTAATGCTGATTTTCTGCTTCAGGAATCATGTTGGGATCAGTGGTTGTAGGTCTGGGCATCGCAGGATGTGTGAGGATGAGAGATTTAGTGGCTCCTCTACCGTCCAGCGCTGCAGAGAAGCTCAGCCTCAGAGGCTTTGTGTCCAGGTCAGTGCCTCGTCCACACATTCACACTGACACTTGATTTGTTCCACACTTTAAAGCACTTACGTTGCAGGTTTTTTTGTGACCCTATAGAACACAAGATAAGTTCTCAGTAGACATTTCATATCATATAGCAAATATTTACTGTGCTTTGCTTGGTGTGCAGTTTAGAAATCCATACACCTTCATAAATAGACCATAGTGATGATGTCTGCACTTTAAACATGCATTTGAGTCCTCTTATTGAAAGAGCCACACTGAATCTGAATGTGTATATATATACACACATTATTATTTATATTAATACATTATTTATATTTATAATATAGACATAATATAGACATAAGTATTATTACACTTTCAAATAAATGTATTCTGTTTATAAAAGAAATAGAAATAAAAAATTCTTTTTTTTCACATTTGATCAATTTGATGTGTCCTTGCTGAATAAAACTATTAATTTCTTATTTCTCTTTTTATTTTTTATTTTTTTTTATCTTACTTACCCCACATTTTTGAATGGTAGTGTTTAAGGAGGATCAAACCTGCAGAAATGATAAATATATAAATAATTACACACACACACAAAAAAATTGAATTCCCAAATTTATTTATTTTTATTTAATTTTAAACTTTGTTTATTATTTTTTAAAATATTATTTTTAGCTTTATTAAAAAAAAACATTTATTTATTTATATTTCCCACATGTATTGATTTATTGATTTATTTATACATTGATTTATTTTTACTTAACCTAGAAATGAGGGATATATATCCGATAATTAGTTTTGTTGTTTGTGCAGGAGGACTCTTGAAGATCAGCAGAGCGTGGAGCAGATCACTATGGCGGAGGCGTTGAGCAGAGCTGACATCCACGTGGCGTTTATATGCACGGAAAACACCAACCATGAAGAGAGCATCAGGTATCCGTATCACACAGATAATCTCTTCTAACCCCTCTCACATGGCAGAAAGCCTCATTCATGATGGTCTCTCCTGTGATCTGCTCGGTCTCAGGCAGTTCCTGGAGGCGGGGAAGCACGTGTGTGTTGAGTATCCCATGACCCTCAGCTACTCGTCTGCAGTGGATCTGTGGAACCTGGCTCAACAGAAGGGTGAGCTGCTGTCTGAGGATGCATGTCTTCTGTCTTCTTCAGTAAATATTTGAAATAGTGAAAAGATCGCGATCTCGATTCAAACACCCACAAGATCTTATTCCTTAATGACAATGATTCGGCTATGTCTATTAAACCTTTGACGAGTACGATCACAGCGAACATTCAGATCTGGGTTCTGATCCAGAGAGAGCAGTTGTCGTGCAGATATGAAACAGCTTCACAAACAGTCTTTTATAATCTGTACAGGGATGAAAGTTTATAGTTTGGATATAAACACTGATGTCTACGGTAGCGAGCAATATAGAGTAAATCACCTTTTGAAAGTAACAATAACGGATTGTATTACGCTTCAAATAACGCTTCAAATAACGGATTGTATTAATTACATCTTTACACCAGTAGGTGGCGACAAGTGACTGTTAAAAAATGTATTTGTCGTTGAATCATTCATTCAGGAGATTCGAGATTCTATCAAAGTATTTTTGAGTGAGTCATTGAATCAAAATTCATTCAAATTGATTTAACATTTTAAGATGGCGGCAAATTACATTTTGTCAGAACCTCTTGTAAATGAAATGTTATTTTTGTTTAGTTGTCTGTTCAGACTCGTGGGAGAATCGTGATCTTCAGTTTATCCAGAAACGTGCAGCTCTAGTAGAGCGTTTGTCATTATAAAGCAGCTAAATAATATTTTTAACTTCTATATGGTATCTTCAGGCCTGGTGCTTCATGAAGAACATATTGAACTGCTTACTCCTGACTATAAACAACTGAAAAAAGACATCTGTGGGAGAACACTGGAGAAGGGAACACTGCACTTCACAGGTAGAACAGCACACAGGTCATCTTCTTTTTAAAGGTTTCCTCTGGGGTTTTGAGTGACAGTCATGTTTCTCCTCAGGCGGACCCCTGAAGCCAAATTTTGGGTTCCCGTCGTTCAGTGGCATTTCCAGGCTGACCTGGTTGGTTGATCTTTTCGGGGAGCTCACGGTTACTGCCACGTCTCTGGTGGAGGAGAAAGAGAACAAATACTTGAAGATGACGGCACACTTACTGACCCAACAACACAAGTGAGCACGCTGTCACCACAGAGAGGGCCTTCTTTGCTTCTATTTTTGTATTATTACATTTATTCTATTTTTTAATGCACAGCTGCCAAATAACGTGACCATAAACAACAAAAAATTTAGGTTGAAATTGAAATGAATGTGCTGTAAATTCCTTCAAAGGTTTGGGGTCGGTAAGAGTTTTTTTTATTGTTGAAATAAGTATATTATGATCACAAGGCTTCATTTATTTAATGAAAAATAAGGTAAAAAACAGTAATATTGTGAAATATTATTACAATTTAAAATAGCTGTTTTATATGTGAATATATTTTAAAATGTAATTTATTCCTGTGATGCGAAGCTGAATTTTCAGCATCATGACTCAATACTCATACTCAAGTATTATTATTATCAGCGTTGAACAGTTGTGCTGCTCGATGTTTTTGTGGAAAGTGTGATTTCTTTTATTTTTCAGGATTCTTTGATGAATAGAAAGTTGAAATGAACAGCATTTATTTGAAATGTTTGTTACAGCATTGTAAATGTTTTTATCATCACTTTTGATGCATCCTTGCTGAGTATAAGTTCATCTCTTTAATGAAACGCGTTGCTCCCAAACTTTTTAACAGTAGTGTCTATTTTTAGAATGTGAAACCGGTCATCATTTCATCATTTTTCAGTACTTTAGCACCTAGTTTTTTTGCTATTCACTTAGATTGAGATTGAGTACATTTACTTTTCTGTGTAGATTTGTACAGTTTTATGGGTGGTGCTTGCATTTCTAAGTGGTTACTTGGGTGTGACTAAATGGTTGACCAAACCTTATCCCAAAATAGCTCAAAACTGTATGATTTTTTTTTCCACCTGTTTTATAATCTGACATGCAAAAAAACACAAGTGTTTTCTGCCGCAGACCTCTCACTTGGATTGAAGAGCGAGGCCCAGGACTGGGCAGAGTCAAACGCATCGACCTCCACTTCCAGGACGGCACTATCAGCGAGCTGCCAGCCGGTCAGCGGGAGCCAGTGGGGCTGTTCATGCAGGATATGGTGCTGTTCGGCCGGAAGCTGCAGGGTGACGTCTCCGCTGCCGAGCTCCAGGCGGAGAGGAGCCGGATCTTACACTGTCTGGAGCTGGCGGACCGCATGCAACAGCTCAGTGAAAGCGCTCAGGCCTGAACCTGTCCACTGTGGGATATGCGCTCTGTCGTCTCCCAAATGTCCCGTATGGAATTGTGGGATAATAGACTGTGGTATAGAGACAGACAACTGGAGTGTAGAATAATATATAAAAAAAAACCTTTATATATAATGCATTATAAAAACTATTTTAATGCATTAATTATGCCTTGTAATGTACCTTATAATGCATTATATGATCTCATGAATAATTGTAAAGACAGATAGTACTTTATAATGCATGTCCATTCATTAAACACACCTTTAGAAAGTAGAATGTGTTAAAACAAGACAAACAACCAGTTTCTGATGTACCAATGAATCTACACATATTATAATGCAATTATTTATGAAATGCCTTATAATGTACATTATGAATAGCTTTATAATGCATTATACATAATGGCTTCAAGTAAAGCGTTATCGATTTTTTTTTTTCTTTTTTTTTTCTAACAATTAATGAGTTTATTAATCATTTGCTGTTAAGCTCTAAAAAGAACCCAAAAAAACACCATAAAAGTAGTGACTTAGTTTGTCCTAGTGACTAAATTTATTATAGGGTTTTTTTTGGTCCTTTTTGGACCTTGACAGATATTTTTAGGTAATTATTTATCAGTATTGGGAAATTGCAGTGATTTAAAAAGTCTTTGATTTGGAAATTCAACTAATAGTTTTGTGTTTAACTAGTGGGCCGCATCAGAATATGCAGTAACAGCACATTCCCTCATTGCAACATGGATCTGCACAAAATGCAAACACTAATTTCAGACAAATGAACCAGTGATTTCAACCATTGTTCACACAGGCTGGAGCGTTGCAAAACATGTATGTATTGTTGTTTGGTTCGATGCTTCTGTGCGTCATTGTGCATATTTAAGTTACTCTGTTGACATTTTGTAGTTTGTTCTGTGACATCTAGATGAGCTCTGTAGGCATTCATACATGCTTTAGAGCGAATTCAAAGTTTTCTTTGAAAGTTTTTATCTGATCATCCTTTCCTTTCTGTGTTCTTTATGAGGAGATCATACATGTGATGAGAAAGCACTGAATGGAGCATATCATGGACTCTATTAAGGAAACATAAATGTAATGCACATATCATTGTCTGCCACCAAGAGGAATGTTCAATGTTGTTTCTAACATAAATGCATTGTTTACTTTTGTCTTAATGTGTACTTATTTGTGTTATTCAGTTGAATAAAAAAATGGTGCTTGCTTTATGGAATTTGTTTCTGCAGCTGAATTCACACATGACAACTTGAAATCACTTATTGTGAAAATTAAGCTTACTTTTTATAAACCTTTTTTGCATTGAGTTTTTAAGCATATCCATCCCAATTTTGTTTCTGTAATAAAATAAATAAGAAAAATACAATCATCCTGACACACGTCTTAAATTCAAGTCAATTCACATTTAGTGCTTTTCACAATTTATGTTGTTTTGTATTTGTAATTTTTTTTGTATTCTTTCACATTGTTTTACGCAAGTATTATTGATGCATATACTTAATTGTCTGGAGCAAAAACAAGTCTTTGTTTTCTTAATGCAAAATATTTTTTTCGGTTAACGCTTTACTATAAAGGTTGATTTATTGACTTGTTGATTTATAACTAATTGAAGTATTAGGTATCATGAACTAATGGTGAACAATAATGTTGAATACATTAACATCAGTTAATGTAAAAATTTATATCTAATGCATTAATAACAAGTGGAACCACACTGTAGTGTTAGCATTTGTTCTTTTGCATTTGAGGTATGAAATATGATCCAGAAATCCTGGATTCCTTCCCCAAAAGTGAATTAAACATTTACATATATAATGTAATGTTTACATTTATTAATCATGTTCAGACACCAAGAGTGAAAAAACAGTTTCAACTTTTATTCAAAAGAAAAGTCAGTCTTAATGTAACAGCTGACAAGGGCAGGGCCATATTTCCCAGAAGCTGTGGTAAGATGATGCAAACACTGTCATGTGCTCCTATCCTCACAAATGAGCAAACACATTCAGATGAGACATTCTTTTGCGGTAAATTTCATCTACTCTATGAATTAAAAACAGGAACAGTGTTTTGTTTGTTTGTTTATTTGATTGGCTGCATTGCTGAAACAGTTTCGAGATCCTCATTAGACTTCCTCATGGGACTTTCAATTTCTGATTGCAAAATGTGGTTGATACACACAAAAAAAGCTTCTAATAAATGACAAAAACATATTAAACCTAGAAAATAGAAGTTGGGAAAAGCAAAATGGGAACAATTGAGCTTCAAAGAGCAGCTGCTTTCAGTTCTGGTCTAGTTGAAAAGTGTCTGGAATGTTTGAGGATGGAAGTACTTGTGTGCATCATCATCATCATCATCATCATCATGCTGGACGAGTAACGCCGCTAAACACAACAGTAATAAAAAAAAAAAAATAAAAAAAAAATGAAATAAAGGCAGAAAAATGACAAAGTCCTTGATTACAGCACGTCGCAACAACTGTCAATCTGCAGTGGATCTTTAGTCTTTAACCTTCAGCTGTCGGTCAGATCTTTCTGCTGGCTCTGTCACTTCAGCCAGTGTAAAGAGAATGAGAAGAAGAAAAACACATTCCTCCTGGTTGTCTATCAGACCTGAGAAGAGCAGGGCATTCTGGGAAGCTTCTTCTGGAAGTCAGAGCGATGCGGGCTGAGGGTGTTCGGAGGGGCTCACGTGGACTTCTGTTTATAATGAATGGTCAGGTCTCCACCGCTCTTCCAGATAAAATGCTTAACAGTCCTGAGGTCCATGTTTGGATCCAAAACCTAAGAGAGACAACAAACATCTTTTAACAACAGTCTACAAAAATCATTTCACATTTTTTACCATTTAAGGCCGTTCACACAACGAACAATAACTATATTAGCATTCACACCAATGCTCTGTTTATTATAAGCACACACTGCAGATTTGTTGTCTCCTGCCTCTTTAAAGCAGGGCGGGTTCTGATTGGCTGTCAATGTTTTTATTGTTTATCAGCTAGAAAAAAAAAAAAAAAGGCTTTGAAAGTGATTACGATGATATCGTTTCTGTGTCGTTATCAATATAATCGTGGTGTGAACTTAGCTATTCTTTTAAATTTAGAATGATTTTCAAAACTATATCACTGTGGTTATCGTCCTTAGTGTGAATGGGCCTTTAGAAACACAATGCGAACGATACAATCTTGCCTGAAGTTTCAATCAAATTCAGTGCAGTCGAGCATTAATGCAATATAAGGATGAAAATAATGTTAAAGCGGGGGAAAGTAACCAAAACTGTGGGGTAGTGAATGATTTACTTAAAGGGATGCTCCACTTTTTTTTGGAAATAGGCTCATTTTACAACTCCCCCAGAGTTAAACAGTTGAGTTTTACCGTTTTCGAATCCATTCAGCCGAACTCCGGGTCTGGCGGTACCACTTTTAGCATAGCTTAGCATAGATCATTGAATCGGACAAGACCATTAGCATCTCTCTCAAAAAAATGACCAAAGAGTTTCGATATTTTTCCTATTTAAAACTTGACTCTTCTGTAGTTACATCGTGTACTAAGACCGACGGAAAATGTAAAGTTGTGATTTTCTAGGCTGATATGGCTAGGAACTATACTCTCATTCCAGCGTAATAATCAAGAAACTTTGCTGTACCATGGGTTCAGCAGGCGTAATGATATGACGCAGCGCCTGAAAATAGGTCTAATAGGTTAGACAAACTTAGTCCCGGTCATGTTGGAAGTTACCGAGCTGGGGACTATTTTCAGGCGCTGCGTCATATCATTATGCCTGCTGGACTCATGGTATGGCAGCAAAGTTTCTTGATTATTACGCAGGAATGAGAGTATAGTTCCTAGCCATATCAGCCTAGAAAATCACAACTTTACATTTTCCGTCGGTCTTAGTACATGATGTAACTACAGAAGAGTCAAGTTTTAAATAGGAAAAATATCGAAACTCTTTGGTCATTTTTTTGAGAGAGATGCTAATGGTCTTGTCCGATTCAATGATCTATGCTAAGCTATGCTAAAAGTGGTACCGCCAGACCCGGAGTTCGAAAACAGTACAACTCAACTGTTTAACTCTGGGGGAGTTATAAAATGAGCCTATTTCCAAAAAAAGTGGAGCATCCCTTTAAGTTTTAATATCTGTTCCTGGCTTTTCACACGTGTTTAACTGGGGTTATGGCCACTTTTACACCTGGGTTAATCAATGTTTCACACTTGTAATATTGTTATGAAGGGTTATTGATGTCACAAAAGCAGTGCTACTGGACTGCACTGACAAAGCTTCACGGGTGTCAATGTAAAGGCCAGTGTTTTAGCAGAAAACAACCAATCAAAACTAAATAACGGTCACCTCATTTAAATTTGTTTCAGCATCTGGGGAAAATGAAATGTTGAAGAGCAAATAATGAGTACACTGGAGCAATGAGTGTGTTTTCTTGTCTGGAGGCAGTAAAGAAGGTGATAGCAGGTCTAACCTGATCTAAACACATGAGCTCAATCTTCTCTTCGGCCATCACTGTCACGTCTTCCTCTTTCTCCAGCTCTGCCGGCTTGTCATTGGCTGAGGAGCTGGTGGTCTGTGACTCCGTGTCAAGGTTGATGATCTTCTCATAGACGTGTTCCATCACTTTCCGCACCTGCAGCATGTCACTAGCAGACAGACGGTCCCTGAAAACAACAGGCCGTGATGAATAATCTCCAAAATATTACTATATATATATCACTTTTACAATTCAAATGCATTTATCTTACAAGATGTCTAAAATATTTAATTAGAAATTAGACTAAGCATAATGTTTTTTTTTTTTTTTTTTTTTTTCACTTATAGACTACATACTTCTTGAGTGTTTTGGCCCCGGATGATGAATGAGGTTGGAGGTAGAACGGGATCTTGTTGAATTTTGGCATGTTTTTCTGAAGCAGGAAAGAAAACAGTTAATATTCTACAACATTATCCATATGATGGACACATAATGGGATGATTGTGGGATTTTAAACACTCACATCTACAGTGATATCAATAACCCATTGAGGTACAGTTTCATTCAGTAACATAGACTCAGTCTCTCCCCCAGAATCACGGCATAATAACCTGGAATTGGAAGGAAATATGGCTTATAATGAAGATAAGATCCAGTAAGGACGGTGAGTTTAATGTCTTCATCATTCTGACCTAAACAACGTTCTTCCGCCCGCTTCACCAAAGATGACAGGAGTGTGTGGGGGAACCTGGAAGTAGCCGTTGCCCTTTTGAATTCGGCTCTCCTGATCACCGTTTACTGCAGACAAACAGAAAATAATGAAGTCAGAAACCAAAAATAATTGCATGCATCCTTTGTGGATAAGGCTATCCATGCATTGCAAAATCATTTTCATCCAAGATGGCAGATAAGAGTCAAGGTAAATTTTATTCAGTACTAAAAGGTATTACTAGAAAATAATTCCTCCTATATAATAAAAATCTTATTTAAATGCCTTTATTAAATTATTAATATTTTTTTTACAAAAGCACCTACCATGGTTGAGCTCATTTTCCTCCTCTTCCATTGGGTTTATGTGAGTTCTGGGCCAGAATTCCAACAGGGCCTGCAGGAGCAGCCCACCAAGATTCACTGGAACATATGAATAAACACAAAGAATAGTTATGTTATATAATTCCCACCGTTGAGTTAATGTTGTAAGGTTGAGACACAAACAAACATAGACTTCTAAAATCCTGTTGTTTATCTGTATAATTGTCTTGTTTTTCAAACCTATAATCTAAAAGGATTTTGAAGAGTTGCTAAATTAAAAGCATTTCTATCTAGATTTAAAATATATATTTTTGACCACAAGGTGGCACTCTCAAAACCTTTTGAGTACCTTAACATGGTGCCAATGACAATTACAGAATTCCGCAATTATACGCCAATGTCTAAATGGCCAACTGAATCTAAAGAAACTCGTTTCGTGATTTTTGGCCAAACCGTTCAGAAGTTATAAGCAAAAATAGCGGGTCAAAAGTTATTAGCATAAACGTGAGTGCAAATTTGGATAGTTGGTGGCGCTAGAGGGTTTGAGTTAGAGACTCCACATTTGCTATAGTAACAGCTCAGACTTTGCTTTATCTGTGTACCAAATTTTATAACTTTCCCGTAAGCGGTTCTATGGGCGGCCATAGACTCAAGAGCGGAAGAACACTAACGATTACAATAGGTGTAGGTGCCTGCCTACCTTAGGTTCTTGGCCATTAATAGTAATAAAAAATAATAATCAATTTTTCAGTTTCTCAAAAATGCATCGTCGGCAAACAAAGTGTCTAGTATGGAAGCTTGTTTTTGCCATGGATTAAAAAATAAAAAAGGTAATTGCAACTTTTTATCTCACAATTCAGACTTTTTTCCCCCCGCAATTTCGAGTTTGTATCTCACAATTCTGAGAAAAAAACATAGATATAAACCTGCAATTTTGAGAAAAGGTCAAAATGACTACATATCACCTCACAATTGCGAGGAAAAAACGTCAGAGTTGTGAGGAAAAAAGTCACGATTACCTTTTTAATATTTTTACTCCATAGTGGAAACAAGTTTCCATAGTTTAGCCCCTATCAATAGGGGAATTTTTGCAGCATATGCATTTTCAACACTATGGACTAAGACAACTTTACACTTCGGGTCAGAGCCGTCTGGGCTTGTAAAACCAGCGTCTTTAGCTGCCACCCACGCCGCAAACGAATCGCTTTCATCCAGCGTGATAGTCAGCATCTGAAAAACAGCAAAAACATATTCAACACTCATTAACATACAACCTCGCCCATATTTTAACTGAAAAACATGTGCTAATGCAAAAGGCATTGCCTCTACTACTCACCCCAGTTTTGAGATCTACAGAAAACCAGTTCGGCACATAGACCATCTTGAACCTCTTTTTGATTTCCTCATCAAAGTCCACTTTACCCAGGTCTTCCCCCTTACATGCCTAGAAACACAGAGCAGGATTACATAACGGTTGGCCAAAAGATGCCACAAAAGCTTCTCATGATCAGCACTTACCTTAAGGACATCCCAGAATGCCACACTGTTATTGCTGTCTTTAGTGAGTATGTGCCTCTTGTCGTTGAGAATATGACACTGAACGATGCTGGTGCCACCTGAAATTAATTGAAACTCAGTTCAATACAAGTTTCAATCAATTATAGATTAAAAACAGTAGATGTTTTATCCAAAGCAACAGACAGTACACTTGCTTATACAATTTCCCTGGAGAAACTAGGGTTTGGTGTCATTCACAAACAGCATGAACAACACCACTCTGACCTCCAGCTTTAAGGTCAGATGCTTGTAACATTGATGGTCTTTTACCTTTGATGACATGCTCTGGCTGTGTACACAGTGGAGTCAGTGGAGCACTACAGTCGTTGTCGTAATCTCCAGATGTTCTGAAGTTATGCATGCCCTTTAGAGACTGATCATGACAAAGAGAGAAAGACACCCACTGAGAATTCTGTTGATTGTGCCCTAGTAATTGGTGATTCGATCACACGGAACGTGAAAATAGAGACACCAGCGAACATAGTCACATGTTTGCCGGGAGCCAGAGCGCCTGACATCAAAGCAAATTTAAAAGTGCTGGCTAATGCTAATCGTAAATTCTCTAAGATCATTATTCATGTCGGCACTAATGATGTTCGACTCCGCCAGTCGGAGATCACCAAAATTAATATTAAAGAGGTGTGTGAACTTGCAAGTACGATGTCAGGCACTGTAATCTGCTCTGGCCCCCTTCCTGTTCGCAGGAGTGATGAGATAGTTAGTAGATTGTGTTCACTGAATCGCTGGCTGTCTGAGTGGTGTCCGTGTAATAATATAGAATTCATAGACAATTGGAAAAGTTTTTGGGGCAAACCTGACCTGTTGAAAAGAGATGGTATTCATCCCTCCTGGGATGGTGCTGCTCTTCTATCTAGTAATATGGCTCATAGTCTTAGAGCTCAAACATGACAAATTGGGCACCAGGTCAGGAAGCAGACAGACTGGCTAAACCAACCGTCTGCTAGCGGCCTCGCGTCACCCAGGTCAGATAAATCCTATCACATAGAGCCTCTTTCACCTAGCTATCATCATATAGAGACTGTGTCTGTTCCCCGATTTTGGAAATCCAAAAAATGTTTAAACCCATCTAAGGTTAAAAATTTAATTGATGTTCAACAAATAAAAAACAGCTATAATACAGATGAGCAAATGCTAAAGCTTGGGTTGCTGAATATTCGATCGCTTACTTCAAAAGCACTCATTGTTAATGATATGATTTCAGATAATAACCTAGATGTGCTGTGTTTGACAGAAACCTGGCTAAAACCAAGCGATTACATTACTTTAAATGAGTCCACCCCGCAAGATTACTGTTATAAACATGAACCTCGTCTTAAACGCAAAGGGGGTGGTGTTGCTGTAATTTATAGTAATATTTTCAAAACCACTAAGAAATCAAGTTTCGAATATAATTCTTTTGAAGTGTTAGTGCTTAATGTAAAAATATATAGTAAAAATGATAAATCACGTTTGAGATTTGTGCTGGCTACTGTATACAGGCCACCAGGGCACCATACAGACTTTATCAAAGAATTTGCGGACTTTCTATCAGAGTTAGTATTGGCTGCAGATAAAGTACTAATTGTTGGTGATTTTAATATACACATCGATAATGAAAAAGATGCATTGGGTTTGGCATTTAAAGACATTGTAAACTCAATTGGAGTTAGACAACACGTGTCAGGACCTACTCATCGTCGTAATCATACTCTAGATCTAATATTATCACATGGAATAGATGTTGATGCCGTTGAAATTCTGCAGCAGAGCGATGACATCTCAGATCATTATCTAGTCTCGTGTAAATTACATTTAGCCAAGGCTGCAAAGCCGACTCCGTGTTACAAATATGTTAGACCTATCACTTCTGCTACTAAAGATTGCTTTATTAATAATCTTCCTGATCAGTTTCATCATCTCAGCATCCCGGATAGCTTAGAAAAACTTGATATTGCAACAGAAACTTTTAACTCTCTCTTTTCCAGCACTTTAGACACAGTTGCTCCTTTGCGCTTAAAGAAGATTAAAGAAAATAATCCAACGCCGTGGTACAACGAGCACACTCAGGCCCTTAAGAGAGCAGCCAGAAAAATGGAGCGCAACTGGAAGAAAACAAAATTAGAGGTATTTCGCATTTCATGGAAAGAGAGCTCGATTGCTTACAGAGAGGCTTTAAAAGCTGCTAGATCTGCTTATTTTTCAAACCTATTAGAAGAAAATAAACATAATCCTAGGTATTTATTTGAAACAGTGGCTAAACTAACGAAAAAGAAAGCTTCAAACACAGAAGGTTCCAAGCAGCACAGCAGTAATGACTTTATGAACTTCTTCACTTATAAGATTGATAATATCAGGGATAAAATTATAACTATGCAACCGTCTACTACAGTATCGCATCAGGCAGTGCATTGTAGTCTCCCTGAGGACAAATTTGATTCATTCATTGCTATAGGAGAGGAAGAATTTACTAAACTCGTTAAATCATCTAAATCTACAACATGTATGTTAGACCCTATACCGACTAAGCTACTGAAAGAGATGCTTCCAGAGGTCATAGATCCTCTTCTTAATATCATTAATTCCTCTTTGTCTCTAGGATACGTACCAAAAAACTTTAAGCTGGCTATGATTAAACCGCTTGTTAAAAAAATGCAACTTGATCCTTCAGAATTAGTCAATTACAGGCCGATCTCGAATCTACCTTTTCTGTCAAAGATACTAGAAAAGGCAGTATCTTCACAACTATGTTCCTTTCTAGAAAGAAATGATATCTGCGAGGATTTTCAGTCTGGATTTAGACCGTACCATAGTACTGAGACTGCTCTCGTTAGAGTAACAAATGATTTGCTCTTATCATCCGATCGTGGTTGTGTCTCTCTATTAGTGTTACTCGATCTTAGTGCTGCGTTTGACACCATTGACCACAACATTCTTTTAAATAGACTAGAAAACTATGTTGGCATTAGTGGAATTGCACTAGCATGGTTTAAATCATACTTATCTGACCGTTATCAGTTTGTAGCAGTAAATGAAGAGATGTCTTATCAATCACAAGTTCAGTACGGCGTACCACAGGGCTCAGTACTAGGACCGCTGCTGTTCACTCTGTACATGCTGCCATTTGGAGATATCATTAGGAAGCATGGAATTAGCTTCCACTGTTATGCCGACGATACTCAGCTCTATATTTCTTCAAAACCTAACGAAACTTACCAATTCACTAAATTAACAGAATGCATAGCTGATATAAAAAATTGGATGACTCGTAATTTCCTACTTCTAAATTCTGAAAAAACAGAGATTCTAATTATTGGACAAAAAACTTCCTCACGTAATAACCTAGAATACTGTCTAACACTTGATGGCTGCTCTGTTAAGTCTTCGTCGTCGGTTAGGAACCTGGGTGTGCTCTTTGATACCAATCTTTCATTTGAAAGTCACGTGTCTAGTATCTGTAAAACCGCATTTTTCCATCTTAAAAATATATCTAAATTACGTCATATGCTCTCATTGACAAATGCGGAACAATTAGTCCATGCGTTCATGACCTCAAGGCTAGATTATTGTAATGCTCTACTGGGTGGTTGCCCTGCACGCTTAATAAACAAACTACAGCTAGTTCAAAACGCAGCAGCTCGAGTTCTTACCAGAACCAGGAAGTATGACCATATTAGCCCGGTTCTGTCAAAACTGCACTGGCTCCCTATTAAACATCGCATCAATTTTAAAATATTGCTGATTACTTACAAAGCACTAAATGGTTTAGCTCCGCAGTACTTGAGCGAGCTCTTAACGCATTATACTCCTTCACGTCTATTGCGATCTCAAAATTCCGGCCAGTTGATAATACCTAGAATATCTAAATCGACTGCTGGCGGTAGATCCTTTTCCTATTTAGCACCAAAACTTTGGAACAGCCTTCCTACCATTGTCCGGGAAGCAGACACACTCTGTCAGTTCAAATCTAGATTAAAGACACATCTCTTTGACATAGCGTTCACATAATACATTATAGACTTCTATAATTCAATGTTAGGCTGCATAGATTAGGTCAGCTGGAACCGGGAACACTTCCCATAAATCCTGATGTACTTGTTACATCATGAGAAGAATGGCATCTACGCTAATTTTAGTGTCTTTGTTTATCCCAAGGTTTTCCCGCAGCCTGCCGGATCCAGGCCGTTTCCAGATCTGATGAAGGACCTTCGCCTGGACCCGGTGTCAACGCAGTGCTGAAGTGCCAACTAGTCTCTCCCTATGGAGGATCCCTTTCCCACTCTACAGATAACGCGTCGTCGGGAAAACTCAATTTGCGTATCTACCCCGAATTGATAAAATAAAATAAAATTCTGAATCAAAACTATAAGGAAACACCAGTAATTTGTTTAGGTTTGGTTTGTAGGGAATTCCAAACCTGCACACATATATTCAAACGCACATAACTATAGAACCCGTTCTTAATGCGCATCTGAACGCCATCAGCGTTTCTCACAGGTTCGCGTTTAAAGTCTGTGTAGAGAGAATGGTGTCGTCTTGGCGGCCCCTAATTTAAAAACAAATGATCGTTGCGACGGAAGCGAATCAATCAAAACTAACTTTAGCCGGAAAATAACTTTATTAAAGAACCGCTATAAAGCCAAAACAATCTTACGTTAAATTATACATTTATCTCTGTAAAGCTGCTTTGAGACAATCTACATTGTTAAAAGCGCTATATAAATGAAAATGACTTGACTTGACAAATACACATGAGCTGATTGAATGAAGCAATTCAACACATTTAAATTGGATTGCTATGAATAAATTGACATAAGCTAATGTCTAATTACACAGGGTTTCTGAAAGTTTTCTGAAGGTAAATTTAAGACTTTTTAAAGACCTTTTTAAGACCAAGTAAAGAAAATTGAATGAATAAATTAAAGGAAAATATGCTAACTAAATGTAAATATCTAGGGAAGAAAACAACGAGAATAGCGAGTTTGAAAATACGTTCACTTAAAAATAAAAAAGGGTAAGGGTAGCTTAAAGTGTTTTCTCAGTATTTTTGTCTTGTTTTCCAGTGCAAATGTCAAAATACATTAAATACATAAAGATGCGTTTACTTGAGAAGCAAAATTACATACAATATGAAGTCTTGTTTTCTGTGGAATTGATAAATTAAGTGAGTTCATAATTAAAACAAGAACAAATATCTGTCAGTGGGGTCAGAAATTCAAAGGGAAATTTCCATTCACCATTGACAGATATTTGTTCATGTTTGAAGCACAAACTCAATCAATTTACAAAAAATGCTATACATTTTTCAAGAATTAATTTGTACATTTCCATCTCAAGTACATCTATCTTGATTTAAAGATGCTAATTATTTTTGCATGATTTGAAGACTTTCAGCTCTGATTTAAAGCAGCACTATGCAGCTTTGCTGATTTCTTCGCTTTTCCCCCGCAGGTTTCTCTATAGAGCTCCCCCTACAGCTTCGGAATAGATATTTGACAACACTGTCGTCAAAACTCGTCGGCGACTTGCCCCCCTCCCATCTCCTCCCGCTGGTCATGTACATTTGTTTTCAAAGAAGCCGGCGAACGCACCGAGCCATGTCCACTGAGGTATGTATGATACACAGAAGGCTAGCATATAAATGTTTAGATATAGCAATAGCCATAAAGCAATTCGTTACATCGCGAGACCTGATATCACGCGATACTTCCTGACGCTGAGGCCGGCGGCCCGCCGCCCCAAAGTTGCAAGGGTGGTTTTTCGGCTCACAGGCGCTCGGGGGGTGCGAGACGACCACCATTCAACCCGAAAACAGTCATATAACCATTCCAATGACTCCGAAGCTGTTCGGTTAAGGTAAAAAAGTTACTTAGTTCACCTTTAAGACCTTTATAAGGCCTTCATTTGTGTAAATGTGAATTAAGATTTTTAAAGACCTTTTTAAGACCCGCAGAAACTCTGATTATATAATGTATATTTAAAGTGACAGTTCAACCTGAAATTAAAATGATGTCATCATTGTTCACATATGCAAGAACTTTCATGCAAACAAGTGCTCAAGGAAGAAATGGGTTTTCAGTTGATTCTTGAATATTGTCAGTAATTCGGCTGTCTAGTTAGGGTTAGGATAGGTGTTCACTGAGAAAAATTAATACAGTCGCTCAATTCATATTGAGGCTGAATAATGAGAGAATTTTATAAACTTTTGCTTTAAGAAAAGAACCATCTGAATTGTGGTTATGTAACTCACCCATTTGTTCACAAATGATTTAGTTGTGGACACCCAAATGGCTTGAGGAGGGTCGGCTGATCTGTCCAATTCCATCTGAACAGAGCATCAGATAAATTATAAGAGTAGCATTATCATTTTTCTTTATTTTCAAGCACTATGCATCTTAAGCTCGCTCTCACCTTCAGGACGGGAGCTTTCTCTTCACATATGAGCACACGTATGTCAGGGTTTCGCAGGTCTGTGCAGTAGATCTTTCGGTCACGTCCTCCGGAGTAGATGTGTGTGAAGGCCTCGTTCGCCTGCAGGGCCCACACGCCCTCATCGTGGACCCGGTATGTGGCGATGCATCTCTGCTGGCCGAGGGACCACAAGCGTATCGTGCCGTCTGAGCTACCAGAGAGACACTAGACAGAGAAACACAGCATGCGGATAACATTATCAGAGTCAGTGAATGGTTTTGTTCAGTTTTTGGCAATCTGAATAGCAAAACAATTTATTAAAATATATATATATATCTATTTTTAATGTATCCGATTATTATTTGGCATGAAATGCACATTTGACGTCATATAAAGTGTGCAATATTGTCTGGAATTGTGTCCAAGTCCTACCTGGGTGCCGTCTCTGTTTAGTAATAATGATTTGACATTGTCACTGTGGCCTTTCAGCTTCATTAGTTTTGCACATGTTCGTGGATCCCAGAGCCTCAAGACCTGCCATAACAAAAAATGTGCCGCAAAACATGTTCTGCAAGTTAAACCTTTTTATTTGAACCTGCCTGCAGTCACATGAATGACAGTATTCCTTCCTTCAAATGTGAAAGTAAAACATCATAAGACTAACCTTTTCTGTAGACCCTGAGATGATCACGGTTCCTGCCTGATTCATGGCCAGACTGTAGATGGAGTCCTTGTTTCCACTCAGTGAGGAAGCTGTCACAGAAAATATGAACACATTTGTGCACTCTCCACAGAGCGAAAGGGTTTCCTCATTCATCTGGCTAACTCATACTCAGTGAATAAGAAAGAAGCCTGTGTCAAGAGTTATGATAAAGAGAGTTTTCTCACTTGTGACTGTATTATTAGAGGCAGTCAGAGCCGTCAGCGTGTTCACGTCCCACAGGAAGATCTGCCTGTCCAGCCCGGCTGATGCCACCAGCTCCTTGTCTTTCGCATATGCTAAAGCTTTGACGTAGTCCTGAAGTGTGAATCACAACCACTGTCACCATCAACACAGTCATAAGTCTCATATATAGTCATTTTGCACACACACACAAAAAAAAAAATAGAACAAATTAGCTTCTGTCTGTTTTCTAGGCAAACTCTGGAAGCTCCAAAGTGGACAAGAGTTTATGCAGACAATCAAATGTCTGGTTACCGACAGCATAATTAAAGAGGCCATATTATTCCCTATTACAAAGTCTTGATTTTGTTTTTGGGGTCTACTAGAATAGGTTTTCATGCTTGAATGTCCCAAAAAATAAAAATAAAAAAATCACATATTCGACATTGTTGCAGCACCTGTTTTCCCAGTCTGTTAGTAACACCCTGTTTAGTTTCTGTCTCTATGAAGCCCCTCCTTCTGAAAAGCGCAATGTGCTCTGATTGGTCGGCTGGACAAGTGTGTTGTGATTGGTCAACCTCTTTGAGTGTGTTTGGGGAAATGTCGCGCCTCTTACCATAACTGTGAGTTTCAACACAATACTAATGCAACTAAACCAGGCCTCGCCCCTTTTCGTGTATGCCTTGGGTGGGAATTATTTAAATGAGCAATATTGTGATGTGTTCGTTCCCGGAAGAAAACTCAAGACTACAATGTATGCGTTTCAGGGAGTTCAGAAACAGTGACACTTGATATAGAGAATAACTCCCTATGGAGTGTCTTTGTGCTTTGTAACTTTGCATAACTTTTTCATGCTCATTACAGCAACAATTCACAAAGTTGAAAATGTAACAAAGCATAATAGGTCCGCTTAAAAAAATTAAAACAACAATTTAGGTCTACAAAATATTAAACATACCTTATGCGTCCGTAACGTGGACATGCAGAATCCCTTGTGTGCATTCCAGACTTTCACAGTGGTGTCCGAGGAGGCTGATATCACTACAACACAGAACAATCCACTGAAACTGTCTAATAATTTATATATATTTGATGAGATCCAAGCATTAAGTTTCCTGTAAAAATCTTCTGAAGTGCTTAAACGTACACGTTTTTCCGTTACAACAGAGAATGATGTCATTGACCCAGTCAGTGTGATGCTCCATCGAAGCGATGTAAGGATCCTGCTGTAATAGGAAACAGCTGTCAGTACAATAGCACATAAAGCTGGAAATATCATAAACATTTAACAGAACGGGGAAAAAATAATGATTTTGATGGTGAAAATGGAAGATATGGTCACATAGTAGCAAAACAAGGGACCAAGTGCATCAATATTCATAAATCATGTCATGAGCATGCTGGTTGTACTTTGTGTTGATTGACACTCCATATCCTGACGATAGAATCTCGGCCAGCCGTGAAGAGTCTGTTGAGAGCAGGATCCAGCTGAAGAGCGTTCACACCATTACGATTGTACTTCTCCACCTCATCTCTAATCACATAGGAAACCTGTAAACTCATGATTATTAACAAAAAAAAAAATGTTTATTAGAAAATTAGAGATTACCTACAGTCTACTAAACTGCCTATCAACTAAAGTTATAGAAAAAAAATATTACAAAGAGAGCCTTAGGAACCATCTGTGTCTTGTAAATCAGTCATTAAGAGATTAACATTAGATTTTAAGGCTATACAAAATCTGTATGCAAAAACATGTATTTATCTGAAGAATTTAATTATTGAGCAGACAGCTGTATACAAATATATTCAGTTACAATATCACACATCTGTAGTGTGCAGTGGCCCGAAAAAGTATTTGGACACACCAAAAAATGACTGTATGCCAGTGCGTTAGATATCATCACTGTACTATGGTAACACCACTGTCATTTTTGAAAGGGCGGAAATGTTTCGGTTTGTAAATACTGTGGACACTACATTGGGCGACACTTTCCTGAAACACGTAAACGTATTTAGAATTCTGTAATAGATAGTTTTAAAGTTCCGAAATATTATGTGTAAATGATCACCTGGACTTTCCTCCGTCCAGCAGCGTTCTGTCTGTGATGAGTCGCCATCTTGCATGTTGACAATCAGAGAATGCGTCACATCCGGGGGACAGAGGAAGACGTTCTGGTGTTTGTTGGGTGATGTCAGAGAATGTCTAATATGGCGAGAAGTTTCACTCTCACTACACTTCCGGCTTCTGAACTGGTTGCAGTTCCACTCTGATTCCATATGAGGGCGCTCACAGGACGAGTGCAGAATGAATGGAGGTCAATGGCGGTATACCCCTCAAAATCCACTTTTCTCAGGATATAATTTTTTGTCTAGTAATTTGAATGTTGTATTCGAAAGGAGATGCAAAGAAATTACACATTGCTGGGTGTTAGATTTTTTAGAGTCACTTATTTGCTTTAAAAAAGTCTTTCAAAATGTCAATGACGTCAGAATGCTGACGTCATTAGCAGAATGCTAGCGTGTTATGGGCAACAACAACTCAACCTGTAAGAAATCAAAACGACATAAGTACTCGTTCATTCAACTTTCGACCTAAAACCCATGTTGAACTTGCAAAATCTACAATCAGATCTGAGATTTCTCAACGGCAATCGGGTGAAAGAGACAAATTTAGCCGTCTAGCCCCATTGACTCCCATTCATTTTGCACTCATGGCGAGCGCCCCCAGTGGAACTCTGGTGGTACTACAACCAAAATTCGGTACAATAGGGCTTAATAGGGAGTGGACAGGCTCTCCGTAGACGGGCTCTGGTGATGTCGTCGGTAGAGGCCGCAGTTGAGCACATATGCGCACGAGTAGATTTACCTAAATTAATTGTTCACTTGTAGTTGGTGGTTTGCAGGAATTTATTTGACATCATAGATTTGAGACCCTTAGATCCTAAATGTAAAATAGTTAATGGTATTGAATTGCACAAAACATAACACAAGTTCAAATGTATATTTAAATACTACTATAGTATAAAAAAATCTGGCCTGCACATTTTGGAAGTCTCACAATCAAACAAACTTGATTTAACTCATTGTGAACAAGACCTAACTTGATGTTAAGCATGAATAATAACACATTTTGAAAGGCTTTCTATCAAATGATACCATGAAATTGGTCCTACCTTTCTTTTTCTTTTAAATACGCCCTTGTTTTTCAAGTTTGTTAAGTTTTGTGTAAAACCCTTTTAAAATGCCTTCAGGATGTAAGGGGTTAATTAACACAACACAGGTAACTAAATACACAGTGCAATACATACATTTAACCCTATACTTTCTTGGATAACATTTTATGGTTTTTTTTCTTTTCTTTTTTTTATATTAATATTAGAAAACTGTGAATGGTTTGCACAAAATAAATGCAGTAATAGAAAGCATAGAAACGCACAGGTGAAATACACTGAAAATGATATGCATTTAAAAATTTGGTCGGGTTGAAGTCCTCCCTCCGGATCTTCTGTATCCACTCAGCCCGTACCGCAAAGTCAACGGGGAATGCATGAAAACTGACTTCTCTGTTATAACGTGACGAAACTGTACATAACGGCACACAACAATGAAGTGCTGAGGCTGTCACCCTCTGAAAGGCAAGTCACCTCTCTTGAATCCTAAAAACACTCATTGTGAAAAATATCGCTGTGGTAATGGAACTCGGTCGCTGTTGTCTCCCGCTCTCGCTGACGCTGTCAGATCACCGGAAGTACTGGCCCACACACTCAAGTTCGAAACGTCAACGGTCGCCATTTTGAGAGCTGAATATGTGATACACACACTGATCTATATAATGACATTCATTCTATATAGATCAGTGGATACACACCGTTAAGGAGGTAGTAGTTTTATAATTTTATGAAACTGTTTTAGGATTATATTTTAATGATTTTCTTTTCTTAGTGTTTTGGCTGGATTATTGCCTGACTGACTGTTGCCTGAGTGTCCGGCAAAATAAAGGATGTTAGAGGTGTTTAATTCGAAGGGAACTTTTGAATGTTTCTCTATTATGTGCAGCATTTATCTTGAATGTTTTATTTTACTGATGTGTTTTTTTTTATATATATGTTGTAAATAATTCTTTGTTGTAATTAACTATGTTTCCCCTTACAGGGATGCACGGTTACCGTTTACTTTAGATTTAATTTTCTTTGGTTTATTTATTTGTTTGTTGGATGTTGGACCATAACTGCATAGGGAAAACCTAGGGCCTAGGCCATAAAAGTATAGTAATGGTTTCATGGTGCTGACGGGTTTGTTCTACTTGCATTACCCACTGTTAATTAATTTGTTTTTCTTTCTTTTTGTAGATTTTCTTTTTAAACCAACGATGACTTCCGGGTTACCCTCACTGTGTGGATGGCGGTGGTGGTTTGGTCACTTTATTTGTGTTTCTTTCTTTTTTTTTTTTAGGTTTGCAGTGTGATTGCTGTGAGCGTTGTTGTGGTGAGAGCATTTTGAATGCCACTTTGTCTTCACGATATAGGTAACCCGTGGCTATCTGTGGGTTGTTTTGTTTATTTTCATTTATTAGTTTTTCTTTGTGTGTATTGAAGATCTGTTACACCTTTTTAATGTTGAATTATTTGAATAAAAAATGTGACTGTTGATTGAAGCTGCACTACCGCCTTGCGCCTGATTATTTACCCTATTTGGGTCATGTTACACATGTTTATCTTGTTCTGTTTACTTGTATTCGGTCTCTACTAAAGCTAGCATGCTCATAAACGCATTCACATCAGAGTGTTTTTACTTTCTTCACATATACCCGTTTTGTACTGTATAGGGGTACAGGTTGTGGGTTATGCACTAAACAAAAAATATAGGATATCAAACTTCAATTCATTCACTCAGCTTTATTCAGAAATTACATCACACAATTTAATAAAACTTGCAGAACTACATCTGTGGTAACATACAGCTACAAATGCATCTCTACCACAGTGGAGCATTGAGGAAGAGTAAATACGCAGTGCGATAAATAAACTTAACCCTATACTTTCTTGGATAACATTTTATGGTATTTTTCAGCTCACAGTCAGAGTTTTGCTCTGCAGGTAAGAGATTTCTAAAGATCAAAGTGATTAACAATAAGGAAATCATGGTGTTTTTTCATCTCTGATAAGTGACATGTGGTTGAGGTTTTAAGATCCAAGCAACATCACTTTGCAAAATAAGGTCCAATATGAAATCAACAATAAAAACAACAACAGTAAATACAATTTAACTGGTCAATCACATCTAATTTATCTATTGAATTCCAGCATTACATTGCATTATTACATACATTAATTCCCTTCATGGAGCTAGAGACACAAAAATAAAACACCTTTTTTTTTTTTTATAAGCTGAGGATAATTTTTGACAGAAAAAAATCATTAAACATTTCCCACTGGTTTTAAATGGATAGTTCACTCAAAAATGAAAATTAGCCCTTGATTTACTCATCCTGAAGCCATCCTAGGTGTATGACATTCTTCTTTCAAATACAATCGGGTATGCATCGATTTACGCCAAAAGAGTAACCCTTGAACTTGACGCACAACATAATTACGGCAATTGATTCCTCTCGCGATTCAAACAAACAGGGGGTGTTTCTCAATGGGTGCTTCGCAATATCCCTCCTCGTCTCCTCGCTCCTCCGTCCTCCATCCTATTACCCGGAAACCGATCGAGCTCAGCCATCTTGAAGGACATCTCAATTCTCTAATTGAACTGCGAGGATCGAGGAGTGAGGAGGCTTCCTGAGGAGTTATGAGCGAGGATGCACAGGTGTGTCCTATGCGGAAGTGTTTAATCGACTAAACGTGACACACGTATAAATTGTCCTCCCCCTTCACATCGGTCACAATCATTTTAATTTCTACTTTACCTTTGCAGTTTATCTAAACCACACATCTCACATATTTCAACAGGGTATCTTGCTTTATTATTATTTATTATGAATTTCTTAAAACTTCAACAACATAAGGAGCGCAGCTGATGGCGCTGTGGGGTGACGTTCGAGTGATCAAGTATTCCAGTGTATAAAAAAGCTTTCATTCGATTCCTCCGTCCTCATTTTCTTTCCTTGCAGCCTTCCCTCGCATCCTACAGGGGATGGAGCTGAGACGTGAAGAAAGGAAACGAGGATGCACAAATAAGAATTGAGAAGCACCCAAAGGGCTGGGCAACCGCGTTCATCATTATGTTGTAGCCTACATCAAGTTCAAGAGTTACTCTTTTGGTGTAAATCGATGTGTACAGCCGTCTGCCGGCCCGGAAGCTAGATATTTTAGTCGATAAAGTTTTAAATATGGATGTTTTTCTTACACGAACGCTTTGCTTCACTTCTGACGACCTTTATTAACCCCACAGATCCGTGTCGAGCTCTTTAATCATGAATAGATGCGCTTTAATGGACTTACAAAGTCATACAGCCATTCACTCTCATTATCAAGCTTGGAAGAGCCAGGGCATGTTTTAATATAACTCCGATTGTATTCATCTAAAAGAAGAATGTCATACACCTAGGATGGCTAGGTGAGTAAATCATGGGCTAATTTTCGTTTTTGGGTGAACTATTCCTTTAACAGTCACATGTTTGTTTCTCCACTTTGATAGTACTGATCCATGTCTCTAAATAAAAAGCACATCAGTGTTACTTCACAACAAACATAACAGTATATAAACTTTGTCAGAAAAAAAAATCCCTCCTACAAAAGCACAATGTAGCCTACTGCATCTACCAGGTCAGAATCAAAATTAAGTAAAACAGGATCAGTCAAAACATCATCTGTAAACAGGGATCTGAAAGGGCGCCATTTGTTTACTTTTCCATTACATGTATTTATCCACACTTTCCAGAGCATCCTTTTTTGTGTACTTTTTCCATTCATCTGGAATCTGACCATCTCCCTGGAATGTTTTACTGTAGTACTTTTCCAGATCTTTCTGGAATCTGCACACAAACCACTTCCAGTACGGCAGCTCAGATTGATCTGGGGTGATGCTCCAGTTAGCATAATCAGGACCTCCTTTTCTGTATTCTTTAAAGGGGACTGTATCTTCTGAGGAATTTGGATAAAAAGATAGATCACTCGCCACTGCTGTTGTACAGAAATAAACAGCCAAGTTTGTTGTTCCTCTGTAAAAGCACCCATTCATTCCAATACTGCGGTGGAAAGGAACGCTGTGATCTCCAGGATGGTCTTCCATTGTGTTGGTGCAGATGGCTTTACAGAAAGGACACTGAACCCAACAGCACTGACAGAAGTGATCAATCAAAATCTCATCTGGTCCCTTTCTGCACTTTTCCATTTTTATGTCATTAATGCTTTTCAAACTGTTCTGAAGACTAGTCATCCTTTCCTTTAGACTGTCACTTAAAACATTCTCAAGAAAATCCAAGTCTTTAATTTCGCTGAGATCACCACATGAGTTCTCTGTGAGTTTCAGCTCATCTGTCAGGGTTCTGGTGAAGCATCTGAACCACATGTTGCCGTCTCCACTCTGACTCTTGACCTCCACTGTAGCTGCTTTAATCGCGTTACTTACAATCAGCTCTTTTTGTGTCAGATTTCCTTTGAAAATTGATAGAATCATTTTGTTTTGTTTGAAGTATCTGTCCACCTCATTTTTTATGAATTGTTTGAAGTGTTTTCTGGGATTATGAATGTATTTTATGTACTGGTCAAAATCCTCCTTTTCTGCAAGTGATTTCAGAATGTGTTTCTCCAGATTTGGTCTGTTTTCATGTAATGCTGGTATGTCAGACCTCATCTGTGCTGCCAAATCAATAGCAGTTGTGTTGTAAACCGCTTGTAGGATGGATGGCTCAAGTTTGCTACAGATGAATTCGCTCAGTACAGTTGTTGTTGTCGCTCCTTTGAAGTAGTTCTTGAAGATGTTCCAATACTGAGATTTCTGCTTCTCCAGATAAATTCTTGGGTCATTTGCTTCTCTGAATTCTTTGTGAAGTTTAGTAAACATCTGACTTGCAATGTTACAAACATGAAGACTGAGATCTATGCTAAACTCTTTTTTCAATGTGTATTTTTGTCTCATGGATTCATGTTCCTTTACTGACTTTTGAACGCATTCTGTTATTTCCTGGATGTAACTATCACTGTAGCCTCGTGTTCCGACTGGTGACTTCTTCATTATCACCTCAGTGTCCTGAATAACTTTTTGAGTTAGACGCCTTATCGAGGAATGACATTCAGCATTTAGGTCCATGTTCTCCGGTGACTTGTGAGTCCCTGTAATATATTCTATACCTGACATGATTTTTTGACCAAACCGCTTCAGTAATCCACTCTTGCTTTTCTTAGAGCTCTTGTCAGCTTCCTCTGAAGATTCAGCTTCATCAGAATGCTCTAGATGCTTCTTCAGTCTCATGTAGACACAATAATCACTCTGGCAGTCGATCAGTTCATAGTCTTTCTGATTTAACCGGTCATTTACTAGAGTCAGTTCCTGATTTTCAGATAAGATCCGAGTCACATCGTCCCAGAAGTTCAGGTCTTCCATTGGAGTATCTTTAGTCATTTCAGTGACCCATTTGCTCCACATTGTGTCAAACTCCTTGTTCAGCATATTTTCATCTGTTCCTGTATTTTTCAGTCTCAAAGCTAATTCCTTGCTCTGACTGAAAAGCGTGTTTTCATACTCTGTCCTTTTTTGATCCAGCTTTTCCCTGGCTTTTTTCTGATCAATTGCTTCATCTAACTTTGTTTTTGTTCCCTTTACAAGGTCATCATGAAGATCGTTGATTCTGGTTTCAAATCTTCCTCGCCACTGACACAGAATTTCTTTGTCTTTGTCCTCCTCAAAGTAAGACATCATTGATTTTTCTACCTGCTCTTTTGTCTTACTCATGTCAGCCAACAGGTCATCTTTCTGAACATTAATGTTCCCGTTGGCAATTCTGTTGTAGAATTTGTCTTCAATGCTCAACATGGCATTTCTGAGGCTCCATGTCCAGTCGCTGTACTTAGTTTCTAGTTTTCTGTATACCGCAATCTCAAGTGTGTTTTTGAAGCTGAACACAAAGCTTTCATTTAGCAGTGCATTCCACAGATCATTAATACGCATTTTGAACTGAGACAGTGTAATGCCGCTAGATGTAGAAGCTTTTGAGAGAATGGTGTCCTTCAACTCCTGAATATTTCTGCTGTAGTCTGGGTTTGGTGGTGCCATTGGTGGGCTACCTTCCCAGAGTTGAGCAAAATATTTCACATCGTTCTGAACGTCAAATGTAATGACATCACTGAAAAACTCTGTATCACACTCTTCTTCTTTAGCAGCCAGTTTCGTCATCTCGTCCAGTTTCTCCTGCAGTCGTCTCCTTCCCTCCATGTTTTTCTCTCCGGCTGTGATATCTGAAACATTCTGATGGACAAACATGCAGCTTGGTTTCAGTCTGATCTTCTTCATCCTCATGAAGGCCTGAACAACAATCTGAAGAATGTCTTGCATCTCAGCTGTGTTTTCTCCAAAGATGTTGATCAGTGTCATATTTCCAAGACCAACAACAAATGTGGCCATTTCATTATCATGATTTCTTGTTGACCTTCCAGCCAGTTCTAGGGCACGAAGTCCCTCAGTATCAACAACCAGAATATAGTCAAACTTCAACTGTGCTTTCATCTCCTCTGATACTCTGACCAACTGCATGAAAGCTCCTCTGGTGCACCTGCCAGCACTGACGGCAAACTGCAGTCCAAACATGGCGTTCAGCATGGTGGATTTCCCAGAGCTCTGAATCCCTAAAACTGACAACACATAGACTCTCCTGTTTCCCAGTTTCTGGATGAGTGCATCAAGAACAGCAGTAACCCAGATCAGAGGAACATGGGCAGCATCGCCATCCATCAGCTCCAGTGGAAATCCAGAGATCATCATCTTTGCTGCGAGACTCGGGAGAGAAGAGAAGTCAAACGTCATGTCTTTCTTCTTCCTCTTCACAGAGAAACACGATTCATATATCTGACCGATCTCTCTGAGTATGTGCTCCAAGCCAAAGGTTGCAGCTTGTAATTTCTCAGATACTGTCTCAAGCTCTACTTGTGCAGCTGCCAGTTGCTGCAATTTATCCTGTTTCTTTTTAAGATTTAGGACTGTTGACCATTTTTCATCATATTGACGAAGAAGGGCTGAAAGACTTTCAGCGGTGTAGTCATCCAGTAGGATTCCCAGCCATTTAAGAAAATACGACACCTCATTTTCTGCTTGTGAATTCATGTTTTGGATAAAGATTTGGATAAACTGACTTAAGACAGATGTTCGTTGCAGTTCACGGATTTTCAGCATTTCTGATTGTTTAGAACTTTTGTTCTTTTCTATGTTGCTCCCCTTCTGTAATTCTCCTAATGTAGGTCGATGAAGTTCTTTATTCTTCTCGCACCATTGATGCCACAGTTTTCCCTGCATTGGCAAAAATGACTCTTTGATTTCAGTCAGATCTTTATCCTGCAGTAAACTCATCATCTGCTGTGCTGCCTCCTTTCCTCTCCTGAGATCTTCATCAATGTCCTCATCTACTCTGATACCGGAGAACTTGGCCACGTCTTCAAGCTTGAAAATGGGAGATGATTCAAAAGACAAGAGCACATCATTTATAGCTCTTCTGATTTCTTCAAATACAGCTGACTTATTTCTGTCTTTCAAACCAATTTTGTATTTCCCTTTCCGTATTTCTTTGAGAGCCGAATCATTATCAGTAAGGAGGCAGACGAGTGGCTTCGAGTCCTTGTATAAGTTTTGGATCTTGGTCATGCTTTTGTCATTCTTGCCGAGTTGTGGTAGAATAGCAACATTTACAGAGGCCATTTCAGTCAGGATATCCAGCTGCTTCTCATTGGCTCCTGCATCACCATGGAGGTTACAGAATGCAACACAATCAGTAAATCTATCGGTTTCCTTTCCAGAGGGGCAGTACCAGGCGATCTCCACCAGTCCATCCATCAGTACTCTGCTTCTGCTGCTGCCCGGGCAGTTCCTGTGGAAGAACGTGTTGTGTTTTTCATTGATTAGTTTGTTCATCAGTTGAGACTTGGATGAGGACACAGGGCCAAACCTGAAGAAAGCCACCATTGGAGTTTTTGCCTTGTAGATTGGCTGGAATTTGCTAGAGATTTTACCTTTATCATCAGTTGTCTTCCAGCTCTTGTTGATTTGTCGGAATGTCCAGAGTGGGAACTCAATCTGTTGAGTGAATGGATTTGGTACAAGCAGAGGGAGAGCATACTGACACTGTGAAAGTTTAGTCACCATGAGCTGCTTTAGGAAACTATCAGCACAATAAAACACGGCCATCTGAACATCCATTAAGTGGACAGCATCTAATTTGTTTGTTTCATCAGAGGGTTTTGCAGTTTCTCCAAAAATATCATCATAGCCATCACCATCATCTTCAGATGAGTCATTGTTCCTTTGTTGTGTGTTATGTTGTTCATTATTCTCTTTAATCTGGAGGCACCTTGCTTCGTAGTCCATCATCATCAATTTTTGTAGAAAAACTGAAGCCAGCTCCTTCTCTGCACAAGACTGGGACTGTGATTGTACAATTGGCTTAAGGAAATCTGCAGTTCTCAGTTTTTGTTGTTTGCCTTGAAGTTGAAGCCTGTCAAGGAGTTGCTCAGCACCTAGCTGATAAATAATACATATAAATAGAATTACTGGTTAATAAGCCATGGAAAAGAATGCTAATTTGTACACTTTTTTTTTTTGGTAATTTAATATATTTGAAACATATGACATGAATATGCAGCCTGATCTCGTGTATTTGTGTGTAACATTTGCAGGTACAAAAACATGCATATTTGTACATTTTAATAGAGCATCTATTAGAACAATATAATATTGTATTTTTCAGAAACTAAAAGGTAAACATTATTACATATTTACTGTAGAAACATATAATCTATATCATAAATATACTGGAAGTGTAGCTCCATTTTTACCTATTTTTACATATATTGTAGATCCCTTAACCCCACTCCAAATCTAACCACTTTTAAACAATATAAAAAAAAGTAACAGCCAGATAAATGTACAGAGCCAGATAAATGTACAGAGCCAATTATTTTAGTTACAATACATTATTATAGAGATATTTTAGAGCTGCTAATCCCACTCCTATCTGTAAACTTAACCCTAACCATTTCTTAATAATATTATTAAATTGGTGGTATTAAATTGTTTTTGGTGAGGTACAGAAAGGAATAAGTTGTTAATCACTGAGTATCCTGACTTCTCTTTTTAACTAGTTCAGTAATTGACAGTTACGGCCGCTAGAATAGACATTTGGCTTCGTCTGAAAGCTGAAAAATGAAAGCATATGGAGGTAGGAAGGCACATACAAATCCAATGATCATGTCACATCTTGTTTTCTCAGATACCTTCAACTGATCGATTTTTGAAGGCAGTGTTATGTGTCCTTTGCTGGCTATGATATCTCAACCATGACATTTGGGCTAACAATTTATCTTTTATAAATTGCATCTGAAAGTTGCGTTTGGTGGTCAGTTTCTCTGTAAATGTTGGTTTTTGATGCAATTTCTAGTGAGAAATTATTATTGTATTAATTGAGTATTCGCTTAGTTATCACCAATGTGCTCTCTATTTTATTGTAGATCATTAAACCATTGCCTCGAGTCTGTCTGAAATCAGTTGCCATTGTCTGTTAGGGCAGCGAAGCAACCTAAGTGTGGGTATCTGCCTGACGATGTAATGGGTATTCCCAAAGGTCTTTACAATTGGTCACAATAGCTGCCTATTAGGGTGTGAGGTAAGGTTAGGGCAGAGTCATTGAGAGAGGCTCTGGGTTAGGGGTCAGTTTCTGTTGTAGCATTGTAGCATTAGGTGTGCTCGACTGCGGAGACCGGTCAGCATCTGACTTGAAGCAGGGTATGCCGGTTTGAAATTTTTACCGACCAGAGTGACTGCACAAGCTCTGAAGACGACACAGCTGTTCCAGAATTGGCCAGATTCACAGATCACAATGATCACGTGTGTTTCGTGTTTATTCTGATACATTCAGATGTTTTTATAACCGTAAAACATATTTGTATGTAACCATAATATTATGGGTTGCAGTAATCGCACGACGGTTAAACAGACTTTAATGAATAAATCTAAAATAACACATTGGAGAATCTCAGGAAATATCACACAACCACAATTAACAATGTCGACACAGAACCATGAACAGAGGAAACTAAGGGTTTAAATACCCAGAGATAACAAGGTAACTAATTGAACAACAGGTGAATATAATCCCATCCGAAAACTAATGGTGCGTTCCAGGCAACCTGTAACCCGTGTTTTTCCAACCTTATACCCGTGAAAGTGCACTGGAACGGCAGTCAAACCCGTGACTTCCCACCCGTGAACTCGTACTAGATCGATGGACTCCCAGTTACGAGCTCTGACGTCACATAGCCTTTTATGTTTACATCTAGCTACCACAATTCCTTGCGCTCAGGTAGTTTGGCGTGACTGGCCTGGAACGCTACAAAGTCGTGAGTCGGGGTTTGAAGTCGTGATTTACGTGCTCAAAAACCTGCCTGGAACGCAGCATAACTAGCAAACAGAATTAAGGCAAAGCAGAACTGGGAACAGAATAAATGCCAGAAGCCAAACAGAACAAGACTGTTACATTTACTGTTATTTATAGGCTTATGTTGAACTTTATTCTTGTACATATCGTCATCTTGGAATTATAAGGTTCTATCTGCATTTTGAGTGGTTTTGAGATATTGAGCTTCAAAGTCTTTGCACCTCCAGTAGTGACACCTGCAGCTGTCTGCCTGAGTATAATGTAGATTATGTAACATATGCACATAGTTAATTTGTACAACAAAAGTGGATTTTATTTATTGAATAATTCCATTAAATTATTTTTGAAATATTAAAGGTACTGAGGAAGGTCCTGCGTGACCGAAACGTTTGTTGAACTTTTAAAATGCACTGAGCACTTTTTTGCACTTGTATTTTAAATTATTGGTTGCTAGTAGCTCGGTATGTAATCCTTTTTTCAGATACATGTCAAGTCAAGTCAAGTCAAGTATATTTGTATAGCGCTTTTCACAATACAGATTGTATCAAAGCAGCTTCACAGTATTAAATTAAAATAATACAACAAGGTTTGTTTCTAGTGGAATTTATTGATAAAATCAAATTAGATATCCAGAATATCCCCAACTGAGCAAGCCAAAGGCAACATAGCCTAACAAATGATTTTTAATAATTTATTTTTTTACACTTTTTGGAAGGACTTTAAATATTAAAGCCACAGATGAGAATCTTGCGCTGGCCAGTGTTACACTCACTTATACTCACACCTACTGCCGTGCGTCCGTGCAGCATCACGCAAAAATAAAGGTTTAGTGACCCATGATAGATTTATTTCCTGTCTTTCCTAGAATGGGCAGTTTGTGACTTTGCGAGATAAACAACATAAAGCAGGACTGGTATTACAAAACATTCAGTGACACATACCAACTAAATACAGACGTGATACAAATAACACGTTTGAAAAAATATTACTGACTTTAATGCGTTTAATTGATATTTAAAAATATCACAAAATTAGACTATTTATTTAGGATTTTGTGTCACAAGTACGTCAGTATAGGTGCTCGATTAATCTGTCAGTCAATACTGGAGGTGTCACAACATACGGTGTCAGTCAGGTGTCATGTCAGTGTCAGGGTGTCGTGATAATGTCAGTGACACATGCCACTATCCACTGGCACATGCCAATGAAGACCGGATGTGCCAATACTCATAGTGACGTGTCATTTGCTTCTGTGCATCGGATGCCATGTCACTTAATGTTAATACTGCTGCTGGAGGAGAGAGAGAGAGATTATCCTACTGCTCATAAACTTGAAATATAGGCTTAAGAGATGGAAAGGATTTCAAGCTAACTAGCTCAAGACTTTACTGTAGCTTTACGAGACAGCGCACTTAATGTGCACTTGCGGTCTTGTGGACTTACAATGGACCATAGGGAGTCCCATTTGTCATTTAATTTTCAGAAGACTGTTTGAGAGCACCCCATTTGTGGCTGATATAAGCCCTCGATGCACACTTTTGCGGAGCCTGCAAGCCTGTGAGCTAAACAGCAGACTTCTACCTAACAGTCAAAGCGACATTATTTCACAAAAGTGTGTAGCTACTCAGAGGAAGTTTGCGAGGGCTTAGGGTTCTATTCAGGACAGGGCCATCCTTTATTGACTCAATTGAGATTTAAATTATGTTATTTTGAACAAAAAAAACTTTAAATAAATATGATGAAAACCAATGTAATGGGAATTTTAATTTTCACACTCTAGGTGTGCTCCTGATTTTTCAATATAATGATTAATGTGAACACTGTGAGACAAAGGGGGAGACAGCTGAAAAGGGAACCTCTGACCCCTTGGGATCAGAGGTGGTCCCATTTGGGACTTCTGAGTTTGTAGGAATAAACTCAGCAGGATTAGGTCACTAGCAGAGAAACCTTCCCTTGTTTAGATAAGGGCCTGTGAGCAGAAGACATTGAAGGTACTATAAAGGCTCCTCTGCCCTCCCTCCCTCCCTTCGTCGCACTTGTTCCACAGACTGTACTAATGACTTCTGTGTGGCAACTGGGCCTTCTTGCAAGAATAAAATACTTTTTTAATGATCATTTGAATTTCAGAGTGTCTCTTACGCAGTTGATGATTGTTTAATGAATTTTTGCCACAACAATTTTGGTGTCAGAAGTGGGATGAGTTTTCCTTGAGGGCTTTCCGGGTCTGATCAGCGGACGGTGGAGGGAAAACGCCCTGAAAGCAACAGGCTTCAGTCTCACCTCGAAAAATATTGAGAGAAGGAGAACCAGCCGCTTCAGGCCCGGGAGGACTTCCAGAGGGAACTCAAAAAAGAACCGAAGTGGCGACAGAAAAATCTCTGGTAAGAGACAGTAAATTCATTTACTTTTGGGGATTTGAAAAGAATTTCTTTTGAAAAGAAAATGTTATGGTGAACCATAATGGCTGTATTTGAATACTGAAACTAAAGCTGTGGTACGAGGAAGGGGAGGCTTTTAAATAAGGAACGGAGATTGAGACCACAAAAAAGGTCAAGATATTGTCCAGACCGAAGCCGAGTACTTGTGACTAGAAATTGATTCAAGGAGCTGAAGTAATTGATCAATGGAAGGAAGTTTTTAAGAAGGGCAGGAAATAAAGACCTCACAGGTCAAGAAATTTCCAGGCCGAAACTGGGCCATCCGGAGAAAGATATTGAGAGTAAGCGGGAATTAATTTCAACCCTTCTGACTTTGGGTGAAAAGTCGGTTAAAGCGCGCTGAAAATTGAAAAGCCACAGGCCGTAGTGAAAGAGAGAAAACAGCCATCATTGGAGCATCTAACAGTAAATATTGCACACCAGTATACTGTGCAATGAAAAAACGTCATGGGGAAAAAGGGCATAAATTATGGAAAAGTCAAATTAAGTGACATAAAGATGAGGAATGAACAAAAGTTTTATTAAGCAGAATGGGGAACAATTATATTTTAGTGGTAAAATAATGATGTCTAGAGAATTTTCATAACAAGAGTTGAAGGAGCAAGCAGCTATAATGGCTGTCTGTGCGATTTAGGAATTGAAATATGAGTAATAATATTTTTGTGAAACAGCAGAGATAAGTGGGACTGAGAAAATAATGATGTTTTTAAGAGTCCTGAAACAAACCGTGAGACAGGAGAGAGCAAACGCTGTAAGCAGCTGTGCTCTGAAGCTTTGACTTCAAAGAAATGTGAAGTTAAAAAAGAAAATGTTTAGTGAAAACCCCTTAGAATATGTTGAATGATTTTCTGTGCAGTTTATGAAAATGAATGTGCTGCCAATGATAATGATGAAGATTATGATTTGGCTGTTGTGATTCAATTCCGCCACTGGTGGACTGTAAAAGAATACAGAGAACTGCTTATCAGTGGATCTGTTTACATTCCTGATCGGGACACACTGCTGCAAGGGTGTGCAGTAAGTTGGAGCCGTTTGAAAGCTCAATGATCAAACTATAGGCAAAGAGAGTGTTTTAATTATGGTCAGGAGGGCCATTTAGCCCGTAATTGTAAATGGCCACTCAGAAGGTGAGAAAAATGTCAAAGTAACAGAAATTTCTAATGTGGGTTTGAAAGTAGATCAGTGTTTAAATGACGATATCAAAGTTTTCGTCCAAGTCAAAATATTGAAGTCTTAAGGGAATCCCTTTGAAGGAAAGATCTATAATAATATTTTTTATAAGTGAATTGATGAATACAGGTTGATGTAAAATTACAGATAATGACAAAATATGAGTTGCAAAATACATAAAAGTAAAGGGATGATTGTGTTTTAATGGAACACTTTAAAAGGGTTTAGATGATATAGAGAGACTAATCTCATGGATGATTTACAATGATAACTGCAAAAGATGCATCACAAGCGGAGAGTGCTAACCTCCTCAAAGTTAGTGTGAATCCTAATTGCAGATTGATAAACTCCTAGAAAAATACATTGAAGTAATTGAGAACTTGACAACTAAAATTGAGATGAAATGTGATCAAATAAGTAGAGAAGCAGTATTACTGGATTAACAGTTGCTAAATTTAAAATATGTAGAAAGGCATCTGATTAAACAAACAGCTTGTTAGTGTTTTGAACGTGGAGGAATAGTTGATCATGAAAGAACTAAGAGCTGATGTTTTGCTTTCAAAAGATAAGCTTGTGATTGGCTGAAACAGTTTGCTTATCGGAATCTGGTGTGTGCTGTGGCTGAGACGTCCAGTGCGACAGAGACACGATCTGAGAGGAAATTTGTAATGTCTAAATTCCCTGATGTGGGCAAAAGACAAATATAAAAATTATGTTTATTTGAAAACGCATGTAATTTCTGGCAAAGATGCCTTACGCTGGAGTAGAGTTAAAAGATGGTAGATAAAGTTTGATTTTAGAAGATTATGAGAATGCAGTGTACCAGTCCTGAATGCCTCAGAGTCTCTCTCATTCAAAGTCAGCTAAAGGCTGTTATCTGAGCCTGTGTCATAATATAGTAAGGCACAGTGTTTCAGATGAAAAATCATAGACATGGAGATGTTAAAAGAAATAATGTTACAGGATTTTATATTTAGAGGGCATATGTTTTAAAAGTAAAACTGAATGACTTTTAAGAAGTCTTAAACAATAGAAGTGACATTTTTGACTAGTTTATTTTAGGCCCAGTAACTTCTTTGTCTGATCTTAGCCTCCACCATGAAACAGGGCCGATGGCTCCGGCTACAGACGTAGATGTACACTGAATAGATGAATGTGATTAAAGTTCACTGAGATTTTGCTGATCTGAAGATGTTTAAAAGATTTAAGTGATTAAATACTGCTGTTATTAACCTGTCTCCCTGTGTAAACACTATTAGGCAGTCCAGAGTGCTCTGGTGACTCTTGAATGTGCCTTTCCTAAGCTCCAGAAAACAACTGAGTCTGTTGAGGAGAACTGATTTCGTGACGGGAAAGAGCGGTTACCAGTGTGTACGAAGTGATTACCCCAAGGACGGGTAAGACCCTCTGGCCAGAGGGCAACCTAAGACAGGGGGGTCACGTAACAAACACTGGGCATCTCCTGAATGGAGGTGTGTTATGTGAGATGGGTATGAGAGTGGAACGGATGACTGTGTGGCCGGCAGTATCCTTAAATCATTAAGGGGAGATGGAGCTGTGAGGACCCAGAAAATGTGAGTCCCTCTAATACCACTCACCAGAAAAACCGCATCAATTGTATGGCTTGTTTTTATGACAAGTGTTTGAAACTATGCCAGGGGACAACACCCTGATGAAGATTATAGATAAAAAGCTGATGGGAATGGGCTTTCAAGAGCCAGCTGAGACCATGAGGTGATTGTCGTTATTTGTTGTGGAGACAGTAACAAAACTTAATTTATGTCAGGAACACGATGCTGGTTGCCTTATGGGCAAGGAAAAAAAATATATAGAAGTGTTGATATTGAAATAATATGTTTTAACTCCTGAAGGTCATTAGACATGTTGGTGGCTAAAGATGAAGACAGCTTTTGTAGATTCAAGAAAAGTCTGGATAAAGGTTAATGGTCAAAGGTTATTGTAATGAATTTATTATTATGTTTTGTCTAAATTACAGTCTTAGGAGGCTGTTGAAAAGATTATTTGTGAATAGTGAGAGAGACTGCTTGAGTGGAGGAAGGGTACTCTGTCTGTCTTTCTGTTATCGGCCTGCTAAAGCAAGCTGAAGCAAAATAATGATAATGAACCAAAACAACCCAGCTGACTTTTCTAAGAGAAAATGAATAATGAACAAACGTGCTTTGAAACTGGTAAAGAGACCATGTAAAATTAGATAAAAGCTACAGGAAAATGAGAAGTTTAAAATCTTATTATAAACGTTAATCTTTTTAGAAAAAGATGTGAATATGAAAATATGAGAAAGAAATTTGGTCATCAAGCTCTGTAGATTATTGTGAACAAAGGGAGGAGAATGTTGTTTGACTGATACTGACCAAGTCTGTACACCACGACCTGACCTGATAGAAACAATTGATGACTTTGACATTGGAAAATGTTTGTAGATGACTGACTTAAGAGACCAAATAACAGGCCTGAAAAGCAGTGAGACTCAGGGCCAGTGCCCTTCAAATTATTAGATAAGAAGATGAGATTGTGGCTTACATAATGTTTTGTTTCAGAGGCAGAGAAGGGTGTCTGGGGGAAATTAGGCTGAAGGACAACGTTTGGGTTAGTTGAAAACTTTGTTTACCCAAACATTATTGTTAAATTGATGCACGAGTTTAGATCATGCATCAAAAGGGGGATGGTAACAATTGCCATACCAAGGGGTTCAAATTTGATGAATGCAATCGCACAGGTGGGACGATAAATGTTGGGAGGACACTGGGTTTAACTTGGTAAAAGCCCTGTAAGTCGTCATTTTTCTCCCTAACAAAATTTGCTGTCTGTAAGTGCTTATAACAAGGACCGTTTCAACAGGAAACGACAGGGCAGATGCGGCAGCGAAGGCCGCGGCAGCACAGCAGACAAAAGAAACTACGTACTTTACTATCTGACAATAACCTCGACATTTGTTTTTCTTTACAGAGCATGCAGACAGATACAGGGCAGAATGAAAGGCCACACCTTGTGCAAGCGCATAACTTAAAATTTTCCTTTTGCAGAATGTCAGGATGGATTGTGTCAAACAGAACTGATTCTGTTCCAAATGTATAAATATTGTTTTGTTGACATGAGCAAAGTGGGTTGAGTGTTTTTCAGGGAAAACAAGGACCCTGAGTGCTATTCAGTGAGCAAAATTATCTGGTGACTATGTTTCAGGCTGTTGATTCCACAGGTCACACCAAAAGGGACGACCGGCTAGACAAACGGTCACTAACAAAATAGCTAGGGTCTGCATTCACAGGTGACAGCAGACAGCAAATGGTTGATTCCAGTGGAGGTGCAGTCGGGATCTGAGGGAAAATAACGTAAGGATCGGTACGGAGAGGGTGACACCTGGGTCCACACCTCTCACCTTAGACTACACCAACCAACCTCAGCAACCCCACGCGCCGACGCGGAGGGCAGTGAGGGATCAAGGACGTGCTAGTAACGTACCTCCCTTGCCAGCGAGGGAAAGCCCATTGCAACGGTTCGCAAAGAGTCACCCTGGTGAAGACGGAATGTCCATGGGGCGAACGTGATGATCAACACACCTGGAGGAGGATGTGGACCAACTAATGGTTTAAGTTTAGCAGAATAATTTGTTTTGTGACGATTTTGATTATTTTATTTGATTACATCAAACTAGGGCTTAGTATTGATATAGATCTAATGATTTGATTGGTGCAAATGTTTTCAGGAAAAGTAGAAAATCTATTCAATGATGTGAAGTACGGTCATAAACAAAAAAAAGACAGTCGGTCTGCAATGGAAAAGTAAGAGTTAATTTTTAACAACCAAATTGGATAGAATGGATAAAATCATAAAACTCTTCTGGTTAGATTTGATTAAATAGGGTATTAAATAGAGCTTACTAAGTAAAACCATTGCCCGATTGAATTAAAAGTTAACAAAATATGGTTAGGAAATATGTGGATGGGCGTGGATTAATGGAAAAGGCTGAATGTACAGGAGTTATGATTGTATGTGTTATTCTGATAATTTTGTTATTCATGGGTGAATACGAGTGCAGGGATGTCTGTTCAATTGGCGAAAATGACAGCCTATCCAAAGGATGAACAAAATTAGGCAGACGGTGGAAGTGGCGGAAGCTACAGTAATGTGGTAAATTGGGGTATGTTTTTCAATTTCTTATTTTCTTACTTTCTAAATTCTTTCTTTCTAAGGATGATGATAATGTGTAAAGAGGGTTAAAAACAGTAGCCATCCGTGGTACGAGGTGGCGTACAAGGACAGAGTTTGAAATGAGGGATTTTTATTTTACTTTTATCTTTTCCTAATGATGTTTTTCTTTCTAAATATAATCTATACTATTTCTTGTTTATATTGAGGTGACTGAGGGTCCGACCTTGTGTTGGGGGTGCGATAACAGTGCTTATCCACCTAGCCCGGCTTTATATAAACCTTTACTTGCTTGCTATAAAATTAAGGGCCTATCCTTACAAAACAGCCTAAGCTTATTTCATTTTAATCTTTTTCTGTTCCTGCAAGTTTAAGAAGAGTGATCAGAGTTGTAGTATTAGTATGATGTGTTTTGATTGATCAGTTATCAATGAATGATAAAAAGGGGGGATTGTAATGGGAATTTTAATTTTCACACTCTAGGTGTGCTCCTGTTTTTTCAATATAATGATTAATGTGAACACTGTGAGACAAAGGGGGAGACAGCTGAAAAGGGAACCTCTGACCCCTTGGGATCAGAGGTGGTCCCATTTGGGACTTCTGAGTTTGTAGGAATAAACTCAGCAGGATTAGGTCACTAGCAGAGAAACCTTCCCTTGTTTAGATAAGGGCCTGTGAGCAGAAGACCTTGAAGGTACTATAAAGGCTCCTCTGCCCTCCCTCCCTTCGTCGCACTTGTTCCACAGACTGTACTAATGACTTCTGTGTGGCAACTGGGCCTTCTTGCCAGAATAAAATACTTTTTTAATGATCATTTGAATTTCAGAGTGTCTCTTACGCAGTTGATGATTGTTTAATGAATTTTTGCCACAACACCAATAAACTCACAGATTATATATATATAATAGAAACAACTGATGAATTCCTTTAATTAATAGATATTCAATATTCATAGTTTCAATAAGGATTAATTGTTGTATGTATCTAAATTTTTTCATATGCAAATGATGTTTTGGATTATATGCAATTTTATGAAATTTGCAATTTAGATGTGCAAATGTAAGTAAATGTACCCTACGTGTGGTAGAAACATATACAGAATTTAAATACATACGAATTCTCATGAGATCACAGTGGAATAGACTAATTTATGAATAACTTACCTTTTGTTTGTCTTTATCAGTTTGGATCAAGGTCCCCAAAGGCTGTGCGTTAGTTTTACCAATGCTTGGTTCTCTTTCTGCACCTTTATTTCATGAAAACAGAGGAAATTATTCATTGGTGATTCTTTTGATACGAATCAAAAACAGACAGTGTGACCTACTTCCTATTCAAATGCCTCTTAAGAGTGGTTTTGTGCAAAATGAGAAGTTTTGCAAAAAAAAGTTTTTCAAAATTTTTAAAATGGTGGGAAAATGTTTCTTCACTGTGCAATTCTAAATGTTTTTATATATTTTAATAGTGCTTAACTCAAGGGTTCAAAGAAAAAGTTGAATCTAGCACTAGCTCTGAACTAAAATGGAAATGTATTATAGTACCACTTAATAAAATCATGTTTATTTTTTTATTTTTTTTTATTAGAGGCATAATTCCACCAACAACATCCACATGAATCATAATAGTCAAATATATAGCAGTATTAATATTGAATCTTGAATGAAAATGTTAAAATGGAGTTGTGGTAAATGTAAGACAAAATTCAACATAGCATCTGTGTTACCGCTTTGATATTCACTGTTTTGCAGGTCTCCTGAAGGTTTGTACATCTCTCTGGTGTAGAACTGCTGATTATTGTCAGTGCACAGCTGTTTAATCCTGTCAATCAATTCTCTGATCTCTGATTTGTTGTTCATGTTCTTGCTGCAGCTGTGATATCTTCCTCCACATTTCTCCAGCAGCTGCTCCAGAACAGAGTTGTTCTTCAAGTCATCTATAATAGTGTCACACTCTTCCTCTTGCTCATAGGTGAAGAGAATGATCACAAATGAAAGAACTCTGTCACCAAATCTTCTCTGTAGCCATTTAATGCCCATCTTATCCTCATCTGTCAACTGTCCAAGTCGCACAACAAAGATGAAGGCATGGATTTCACTTTCGTTCACTAGATGACCAATAACATGATCGAGAGGTTCGAGATCACTCTCATGTGAGCCAATCATGTTGATCACAGAGACATGATGTTCTGATATCTTCCTCTGTATTGGAATGATCACGGGGAATTCTGTGTTTTTAAGACAGGGTTGTTTCTCTCCGAGTAGAATGTTGTCACATCCGAACTGGACGGCCTCAGAGCTTCCAAATAATGCAAAAGTCAAATCGGGATCACCGTGATCTAAAGTAAATAACACAGAACTGTTCTCAGATACAGATCATATAAGAATAACACCACACTATAAGATAATGTAATGGTGCTTTTTGCTAATAGGCATATTTCTTACACATATTGCTGTGAGATGAATCATTAAAGCCTGAGCACACATGTACTATACTTGTGTTTGTATTACCATCAGGTTCCAGGTTACTCCCTTCTTCTACTGGCTTCACATTATCCTGGAGAGAGAACAACAAATGATCTGTTTCTTATAACCATGGCTTTTAAAAGTTGTATAATTGTGCATGAGTAAACATTTGTATACATAATGCCATGTGGCCAAAAGTATGAGGACATCTGAACGTCACACTTGTTTGAGTATTCTACTTCTGTAGAGGTGAAATAGCCAAACTTGTGATTTAGAAGGAAAATTCATAAAAAAATATATTGGGCCTTATATGTAAAGTACAGCAAGAACATTGAGAATAAAGACATTTCTTTTCTTTTCAAATTACACTCTTCACTCTTAAAAAATAAATATACGTATATAAATATATAAAACTCTTAAAGAATAAATAAAGTGTCATTATTGGCATCTGGTTCCACGAAGAAACTTTTACATCCATGGAACCTTCCCATTGCACAAAATGTATTCATTATTAAAAATGCTTTATTATTAACATATACTTTGCACTAAGAAAAAAAAAGAAAGAACTGTTTTAAGAACTGTTCACTGAAAGGTTTTTTGGAGGGGGAGCAAAAAATGGTTATTCTATGGGATTACTGAACATATTTTAACAGTGTATCACTTTTACCTTGTAGTCTTCATTTGAGGTCTTTTCTCCAGGATCTTGATCAGGTGATGTGAAAGGAACTGAAGTTGGTTGTATATGAAATTCTACTTTAGTGGTTGAGTCTGTCACAACTGGGTCATCACTGTCTTTATTTAGAGTTTCTGTGTATTTTTCATCATGTTTAATTGGAGGATTCCCAGAGACATCATCTGGTTCTTGATTTGTTACCCGAGGATTGTCCATGATGTCATCTGTATATTCATGTGTGACTGAAGGATTGACACAATCAGAATCTCTATATAAATCTAGAGAGGTGTCCATGGCATCATCATCTGTTTCTTGATCCATAGTTATGTGACTGTAAAACAAAATAAAAATAAACATTAACCAGGAGTGGTGGATCAGATCAACCAGACAAGTTACAGTCGCCCCTATTTGAACATTTTGACTTTCATGGTATTAGATGCAAAATATATAAACGTATCCAAACAAATGATGCTTCCCTTCAAAACAGGTTTAAAATAAAAATATACGTTTTAAATGCTGTTCGTGTAAGTACATGGCAGTACATGGGTTGAAGATGAAAATTTCAAGCATCAAAAAATAAATAAAAGTGTAATACAGCGTTAAATTTAGTTTTTCCCCCATATCACACAAACCCTGTTTGAAAGAGTGCCAAAACAGTAATTATTGTTTGACTTTTGTGATAAAATAGACAGAATTTGAAAGCTGAGGCTTGGTTTCATATCAAAAGTAACAAAGCGCAAAGCTTATTGCGATTTATTGGACAAACATTCATGATAACTTGAAAAGTGACGCACAGTTTCTGTTCAACTTTCTCTTCATAAATATCCCTGTTTTTAAGACAGGGTTGTTTCTCTCCGAGTAGAATGTTGTCACATCCGAACTGGACGGCCTCAGAGCTTTTAGATAATGCAGCCGTCAAATCGGGATCACCGTGATCTAAAGCAAACAACACAGAACTGTTCTCAGATACAGATCATATAAGAATAACACCACAATATAAGATAATGTAATGGTGCTTTTTGCTAATAGGCATATTTCTTACACGTATTGCTGTGAGATGAATCATTAAAGCCTGAGCACACATGTACTATACTTGTGTTTGTATTACCATCAGGTTCCAGGTTACTCCCTTCTTCTACTGGCTTCACATTATCCTGGAGAGAGAACAACAAATTATCTGTTTCTTATAACCATGGCTTAAAAAAGTTGTATAATTGTGCATGAGTAAACATTTGTATACATAATGCAATGCCAGAAGTATGAGGACAGGACATCTGAACATCACACTTGAAGGCTGTGTGTATTCTACTTCTGTAGAGGTGAAGTATCCAAACTTGTGATTTATAAGAAAAATTCATAGAAAACATATTGGGCCTTATATGTAAAATGCGGTAATAACATTGAAAATAGAAAGACATTCTAAAAGTAAAGTGTCTTTATTGGCATCTGGTTCCATGAAGAACATTTAACATCCATGGAACCTTTCCATCGCACAGAATAAGGATTGCTAATGTGACGTCATCATGACATATTCCCAGTGGTGAACGCAAAGCATTTTGGGAATCCGCGGCACAAACATAAGGCGCCAAACTTCATTGCATGGAGGGAAGAACGCAGTGTTCAAGATGCCTGCATTTTGTAGGATTATATTCTGTTTTTCACGCTAATTTTTCATTATTTTCATGCCAGAACACTTGCCTGTTATGCCAGCCTGGCCAAACATACCCATAATTCTTTGCGTTCTGAAGAGGTTGCCGCCCATTTGGTCACATGTCTTAGCGATCTCTATTAATTTATTATTAAAAATGTTGTATTATTAAAAATATACTTTGCACTAAGAAAAAGGTTGTTTTAAGAACTGTTCACTGAAAGGTTTTTTTGGGGGGAAGCCAAAAATGGTTCTTCTATGGCATTATTGATTATTTACCTTGTAGTCTTTGTTTGAGGTCTTTTCTCCAGGATCTTGATCAGGTGATGTGAAAGGAACTGAAGTTGGTTGTATATGAAATTCTACTTTAGTGGTTGAGTCTGTCACAACTGGGTCATCACTGTCTTTGTTTAGAGTTTCTGTGTTTTTTTCATCATGTTTAATGGGAGGATTCTCCAAGACATCATCTGGTTCTTGATTTGTTACCCGAGGATTGTCCATGATGTCATCTGTATATTGAAGTGTGACTGAAGGATTGACACAATCAGAATCTCTAGATAAATCCGGAGAGGTGTCCATGACATCATCATCTGTTTCTTGATCCATAATTATGTGACTGTAAAACAAAATAAAAATAAACATTAACCAGGTGTGGTGGATCAGATCAACCACAGACAAGTTACAGTCGCCACAAACAGTTTTTGAACATTTCGACTTTCATTGTATTGGATATAAAAATATATATACGTATCCAAACAAATGATGCCTCTCTTCAAAATATAACTTTTAAATGCTGTTCGTGTAAGTACATGGCAGGTTGAAGATGAAAGGGGATTTTCAATCATCAAAAAATAAATAAAAGTGTAATACATTATACAGCTTTAAATTCCCTCACTCCCTTAATTTATATTGTTCTTAATCAAAAAAAAAGCATGATTTACAGAAGGCCTCCACTACAATCTCATTCAGTGTAACAATAATTTATATACCATCTAATCTAATCATGCAAATTAAAAGACTAATTTTAAGGATCACAGTAAAGCCCCCAAATAATAATTAATTGTAATTTTTTAAAAATCTTTATACTTTGCCACTATCCTTCCCACCAATAGGTTTTACCCATTTGTCACCAAGAACGTTTTGTAAGGAAGTGAGAATCATTTAAAATATAATCAAATTTAGTATGATCACTTACTGTTTTATATTATATATTTATATATTTCAATAAGTCCAGGTCAGAACAGAAATATTTTTTAATTTTTACATAAATATATCTGTTACGTTGAATGACCATGGTTCCCTTTTGAGAGCGGTAACTCTCATTGCATAGCTAATGCTGTGGGAACTCCTCCCTTCTCCACTTTTGTTGAAATCTTATGGCTTCCGCCATGAAGAAGACCTCTGGATATAAATCTTGAGAGCTCTGAGGGCAGAGCAAATGAAGTCTTTCTTCATCCGCATCACGTGAGGTGGGGGATGAAAAGCCTGCAGAACTGTAGGCCTTGCCACATTAGATGGCACTTTATAGCCCGGCCTGGGATGCAAGATAGCCTTAATATCACCTGGAGGAAACTCCAGGCACCCGAAAGTGCCTGAAGATCTCCTACTCTCCTCAGAGAAGTAATGGCAAATAAAAAAGCTACCCTGAGGGAAAGGTCAGCCGATCTCAGCCAACTTCAATAACTTGTTTTTAGTTAGTTATTTGATGCGGTGATGTGACGTCATGATTGACAGCTGTGACTGACAGGTTCTCTGAGCGAAGTAGTCACAGAGGCACAAACAGACTTTTTTTCGGTATCTTCGGAGGACTGAGGAGATTGGACCTTTAAATTTAATATCTAAATTATTATAATTAATTTAAAAAAGTGCAGGAGTGTGTTATGAAGGTAAAAGGATGTCATAAAGAATTGCATGCGCAGGGTAAGATTTGTGAAACTGTACATAAGATTGCAAGTGTAAATTAAATTTGTATGTGCAAGAGAAGATTTGTAAAGGTAAAATCGCCTTTCAAGTGTAAGAAAAAAAATATTTGCAGCATTTTACTGTTATTCGTAAGTGTAATTCATGTATTGTGAAACTGCAGCGTCATGCTAACGCAAAATAAAGATCTGTATTCTTCTGACTTCCATTTTTCCACGCTTACACTTTTGGCACGGTTTTTGCCCACAAATATACGACCAAAAGTATTGCAGGCATGTGAACAGCAATTTGCAACTGAAAGCAACAGAGTCAGGAACTGCAAAACAGATTAATTGTGTAAAATCAAACTTTGTGTAAAAAAATTAACTGTTGCAAAAGACTAAATGACTTCTTGTGTGCATGGGGCAAAAAAGTTCCCGAAATAACCCGATTTGTACAGTTGCGTATTTCTTTTACATGCGCTTCCAGTTTTGGCACGATTCTCTCACTCATTGAATTTTGCAAGCGCGAAGAGGAGGGCTGGTCCACCTTCTACATGTAGCCAATCAAATGAGCTTCTCGATGACTCTCAATTTACTCTTATCTGATTGGTTCAATAAACACGCTAGTCACCAGAACACATCTTATTCTTCATTTGGCTCAGAAATGCTCTCGTTGCCGAAATGATACTTTTAATGCACACATACATGTTAAATAAATAAACAAACAAACAAATAAACATAAATCATGATTGCTTAATAAGCTGTTTATTACAGCACCATTAGGCTGATTAAGGCTGACTGACATTCATACTGTATTTCATGCTGGTGTTAACGTTATTGGATTGAAATTGTATATATTATATAATCTGTTACACCATTAGCTGATGTTAAACTTTACAATCAAAACATTTAATACCCATTCTTTATGTAATAATACCATTCTGATGCAGTGTTTTTCAAATCATGTGACATGAAACATGATTTTATGTTTTTTAACACTCAATTATATATTTTGAAATATTGTCTTGGTCGCACTGTCAGTATTGAATCTGATTAGTGATAACTTTCGTGTGACTGATCAAGCTATTATATGTAGCTAGTATGAATAACAAAATGCTTTTTCTGTGTCCAGATTTGACTGTAATGAAAAACGTCTCAGGTTACGACTGTAACCCTAGTTCCCTGAGAAGGGAACGAGACGATGCGTCAACGACGCTTTGGGAACGCCTCCGCGTGATTACGTCTGAAGCACGTATGTCAACTAGTCCAATAGGAAGAATGAGCGTCACGGGCGGGTGACGTCATGACCAGGAAAGGATAAAAGCACATCCGGAGCATCCGGCGCTAGCTTCTAAAGCCGAAGCAAAGTCGATCACAGGGATGCAGGAAGTATGGCTGGGTGACGCATCGTCTCGTTCCCTTCTCAGGGAACTAGGGTTACAGTCGTAACCTGAGACGTTCCCTTTCGAGGGAACTCGCGATGTGTCAACGACGCTTTGGGAACGAGAATACCCAACACGCCAGACTTACAATTGCCTGTAGTAAAAACTGTCGGCAAACTAAGTATTAAGCACCTGAGAACCTGGGGCAGCAACCAGGTCCAGGCTGTAAAACCTCACGAATGTAAGCGGTGAGGACCAACCCGCCGCATCACAAACCTCCTGAAGGGAAACCCCAGATAATAAGGCTTTAGAGGCCGCCATACCCCTAGTAGAATGAGCTCTGACCACCAAAGGGCACGGCTGGCCAGAGGACTCATAGGCAAGAGAGATAGCCTCAACTATCCTCTTACTGATTGTTTGCTTAGAGGCTGGAAGACCTTTCTTAGGTGATCCAAAGCAGACAAATAACTGATCAGATTTTCTCCACGGGGCAGCCCTGTGGACATAAGTGTCCAGTGCTCGCACTTGACACAAGAGATTCAGTTTTTCCTGGTCCAAAGATGTAAAAGGAGGAGGACAGAAAGCCTGCAGCACAATATGCCTCGGAGTATTGGTTGGCACCTTAGGGACGTAATCTTGTTTAGGGTATAAGAATGCCTTGACCATCCCAGGCGCAAATTCAAGGCAGGTGGGAGAAACCGAAAGGGCCTGAAGGTCTCCGACTCTTTTGAGGGATGAAATCACTAGAAGAAATATGGTCTTGTATGTCAGACATTTTTCTGAAACTGACTCTAAGGGCTTGAAGGGAGCCCTTGAAAGGCCTTCTAGAACTATAGCCAGGTCCCAAGCTGGTACCCTAGTGCGAATTGCAGGCCTCAGCCTCAAGGTGCCACAAAGAAAACGAATGACCAGGGGGTCTCGACCCAATGATGTACCACCCACCGGGGCGTGGAAAGCCGCAAAGGCCGCCATGTAAACCTTTAAGGTAGAAGGACATAGACCTGATGCAAAGCGATCTTGGAGAAACTCAAGTACTGTACTAACTGAGCAGTTAACTGGATCCCACTGACGCTGGTGACACCAAAAAGTGAACACTCTCCACTTAAGTGCATACAAGTTCCTCGTAGCTGGAGCTCTGGAGCTAAGAATGGTCTCAACAACCTCAGTCGAGAGACCACTCTCTATAAGTTGGGCCCCCTCAGAGGCCAAACCCATAGTTTCCAAATCTCTGGTCGGGGGTGAAATATTATGCCCCCTGCCTGAGACAGAAGGTCTCTCCTGATCGGGATCTCCAAGGGAGGGCCGTCGAGGAGATGAATTAAGTCCGCAAACCAAATCCGACTCGGCCAACATGGTGCTACTAGTAGTATGCTTACTCCGTCCTGGTGGACTCTCTCCAAAACTCCTGGGAGCAGAGCAACAGGGGGAAAAGCATACAGGCGTAGCCTCGGCCACGTCTGTATCATAGCGTCCAGCCCCAGCGGGGCTAGATGAGTGAGGGAGAACCATAGTGGACAGTGTGTCGTGTACTGAGACGCGAACAGATCCACTTCCGCTTGGCCGTAAAATTCCCATATCTGCTCCACCATCTCAGGGTGAAGCCTCCAATCCCCTGGCCTCAGCCCCTGCCTCGACAGGGTGTCTGCTCCTATATTTTGGCACCCTGGGATATACACTGCCCTCAGGGAGAGTATCTTCCCTAGGGACCACAGGAGGATCTGGTGCGCCAGTTTGCAGAGTGGACGCGAATGCAGACCCCCCTGACGATTTATGTAAGAGACCACCGATGTGTTGTCTGTACGGACAAGCACATGATGGCCCCTCAAGTCTGGGAGGAAATGCTTCAACGCATTGAAGACTGCCATCATCTCCAGGCAGTTGATGTGCGAAGAAAGATGATGACTCCTCCACAGACCCTGAGCTGTGCGGCCTTCCATTACCGCTCCCCAGCCGGTGAGGGAAGCATCTGTCGAGATCGCAACTCGATGGCAAAGAGCTCCCAACACCGGACCTTGGGATAGGAACCAGTGTTTCCTCCATATAACCAAGGCGCGGAGACACCGCCGCATGATCTTGATTGTACGAAGTGGGTTTCCCCTCGGGGAGAACCCTCTGGTTCTGAGCCACCACTGCAAGGGTCTCATGTATAGTAGGCCAAAGGGTATCACATTGGACGCTGCTGCCATGAGGCCCAACAGTCTCTCGAACTGTTTCACAGTGCGTGACTGGCCTAGCTTCAACTCTTTTGTGGCTGTGAGGATAGCAGCTAACTTAACGGGCGATAGATTGGCTCGCATCGTGACTGAATCCCATACCACACCAAGGAAAATGGTTCTCTGTAGTGGAGAAAGCACACTCTTCTTGGCATTGAGTCTCAACCCCAACTTCATCATGTGAGCGAGAACGACATCTCGATGCCGAACCGCTAACTGCTCTGATTCCGCTAGAATCAGCCAGTCGTCGATGTAGTTCAGAATGCGTATGCATCTACACACTTCGTGAACGTGCGGGGTGATAGAGCTAGACCGAATGGAAGCACCCGATATTGGTATTCTTTGCCCCTGAAAGAAAACCTCAGGAACTTCCTGTGCTGAGGGAGGATGGAGACATGGAAGTAAGCGTCTCTATCGTGACAAACCAGTCCTCGGATCTGATTTGAGTCATGATCTGTTTGAGTGTGAGCATCTTGAACTTGAGTTTCATGACTGCACGATTCAACACACGAAGATCTAAAATGGGACGCAACCCCCCATCCTTTTTTGGAACAATAAAGTAGTGGCTGTAAAACCCCGATTCTCTGTCGGGCGAGAACACCTGCTCTATAGCTCCCTTCGCTAATAGAGACTCTACTTCTTGCTCCATCACCAGAGCCATCTCGGGATGAACTAACGTGAAATATACTGAAATATACTGGCAGGAAACAACCGAATTGACTGTTTTTGAACCCCCCTCAGAGGGTGCGAGTCTGACGCAACGTCGAGTTGACGTTGAGCCAAAAGCTCGCTGAACACCGCTGCGCCCTGAGGCACCAAGGGTGGCGGGGTTGGCAGAACGATCCCCTGAGGACCCCGAAATGGAATGGGCACCGTGAAAAGAGGTGAACACCGCTCCACCCCAGCTGGGGCTGTCCTCAATGGACCTCTTTTGAGCCCAAGTCTTCTTCACCATAAGGACGGTTCTCAGATCCGGCTTTGACTTAGACTTCGGCTGAGAGTGACGACTCGGTCCCCATGGTTTATTAGTTATTAGTTATTAGTTTATTACACTCTCTTTTTGCTGTGCACGATATTTTGAAGTGCTCTTTCTCTTTTATCTCTGCTAGATTTAGCCATAAATGCCTCTCAATAGCTACAAGGGCTGCCATAGACCGCCCAATAGCGCGAGCGGTCTCCTTTGTAGCTCTGAGGGAAAGATCTGTAGCCCGATGAAGCTCTTGAATATCATCGGGACTGACTCCCTCACTCTTATCAATATCCCCCAACAGGTCTGCCTGATAGGCTTGAAGCACTGCCATGGTGTGCAGGCAGGCTTCAGCTTGACCCGCTGTTGTATAAGCTTTGCCCACCAAACTAGATGTAGTCTTTAGTGGGCAACACGGGCGCTTTTAAGGACGATGCTGACCCGGGAGACAGATAGCTCGCGAGCGTCTGTTCCTCCGGGGGCATCGACCCATAACCATATTCCTTCAGTCCCCTTATATCAGTATATGTGTGCACTTGGGGACTGAAGAGACGTGAAGAATATGGCTTGTTCCACGATCTACATAGCTCACTATGCAGATCGGGAAAAAATGGAAGCGCTCGTGAGGGAGATGATATATTAGACTGTAAAAAGCGCCCGTCAAGCTTGCTTTTAGGATAAGCGCCTTTTTTCTCAATCTTTAATTTGTCAACAGCACGAGTTATCACCTCCACTAGCTCATCATGTGCAGGAGAAGAAGATGGCGAATCTTTTTCTCTTGTGTTTGTGTCACTACCAACCACGCTCAGTACATCTACCTCCTCGGAGCTAGAGCACTGAAGAATGGGGCTCCCTTCCCGGGCGGAAGAAGCCGCAGGGCGGGCTTCCGACACCGGCAAGAGAGCACTGGATCTCCCGGGTAAGGGAGGAGATAAGGCAGAGCCCGAGAGACCCATTTGCGAACCCCAGGTCTGTGTTCTCCATGCTGCCTCAGCAGCAGCGGGTCCTGCACCCTGAGGTTCGCGAGCCTGACCACTCTCATCAAATATGGACAGGCGGGAGCAGAGCATGCGGAGCGGGAGAAGCTCACAATGCTGACAGTCAGCCCCCTCGAAGGCTGACATAGCATGCTCCACTCCCAAACAAACTACACAAAGATCGTGTGTATCCCCACCCGTAAGGAAACAAAGGGCAAGGAGGAACACACGCTTTGAATAGCTGTTTTGCCATGACTTTCTAATAGATACGTGACAAACAAACAATAAATATACAGACAGTTTTGACATAGAGCGCTTTGCTGAGGCACAAAAGCTAGCGCCGGTTGCTCCGGATGTGCTTTTATCCTTTCCTGGTCATGACGTTACCTGCCCGTGATGCTCATTCTTCCTATTGGACTAGTTGACATACGTGCTTCAGACGTAATCACGCGGAGGCGTTCCCAAAGCGTCGTTGACGCATCGCGAGTTCCCTCAAAAGGGAACTGAAAAACTGATACTAAATCAACATAAACTCAACTTTGACAAAAAGCAACCAGGGAATACACAGCATCTTGATATGCTTATACAGGGCTATACAGCAATCTAGTGGTTACATGATGGCATTGCAGGTGATAAATGGTGCATAATTTAAGAGATGCTCTTAAAATACACGTTAAAGGGAATTTTTTTTTATTGCAATTCATTTTAGTACAATAATAATAATTCTGGAATCCTCCCGATCAGTAGACAGGTGAAATTATGCATGCAGACTGCAGTAGTGCAGATTCTAGGCCTACATTCAGCAGCATCACGATTACAAACTGATATGGCCTGATGAGCAGGATACATGCACTGAATACACAAATTTTGCAACAAATTTTTTTTTAAAATTGCAACAGTTTTTGTGTGTTTTTTTTACACAAAGTTTGATTTTACGCAATTAATCTGTTTTGCAGTTCCTGACTCTGTTGCTTTCAGTTGCAAATTGCTGTTCACATGCCTGCGATCATACTTTTGGTCGTATATTTGTGGGCAAAAACCGTGCCAAAAGTGTAAGCGCGGAAAAATGGAAGTCAGAAGAATACAGATCCTTATTTTGCATTAGCATGAAGCTGCAGTTTCACAATACATGAATTACACTTACGAATAACAGTTAAAATGCAGCAACTATTTTTTTATTACACTTGAAAGGCAATTTACACCTTTACAAATCTTCTCTTGCGCATGCAAATTTTATTTACGTTTGCAATCTTATGTAGCCTGGATGCCAGCCGAATTTAGCCCCGCCCACAAAATTTTTAGGTCGGGAAGTTCGGTCTGGACTCGATCCGTTGAGGAGCTATTATGCCCGAACAAAAATTGTTCGGACCAATCAAATTGTCAGGGCGGGCTTTATACGATGATGGACAGATGAGCAACGTAACGTAATTGTAGCACCCTGACCGCCTGGTTAGGGAGATAATGGTCAATAAAAAAACACCGGACACGGAGCTGCTGCAATGTCTTCAGAGTCTCTGTATTGTCTGAGCAGCGCGCGCGCCCCCTCCCCCAGAAGGTGAAAGTCCCAAGGCAAAAGCAATCAAATGATCGCTTTTACACTATCAGCATGAGAGGAAGCATATATTTATTCACTATGTCAACTCACCTAACATTCCTTGACAGTTTTCAGCATCCCTCCACTCACTCTCACGCCCGGAGCCTCTCCTCGGACAGCACGCCAAATATGCATTTATTCTATCTGACTTATTTGTAAGTGTGAACTCGTGAAATCTCAATTCTCCAGCGGCAGTCATCTTTGTTGTAAACGAATTCAACCCAAGCGCTCGTTGGTGACGTGGATGATAGTGTGGTGGTTATAAAAATATATAAATTTATATAAAGAAAAAAAGGAAAGAAAACTAATAATAATAATTAGTGTCATCAGAATGTTGTCATTCAGATTATTTTTCAATGACAACATTCTGATGACACTAATTATTATTATTAGTTTTCTTTCCTTTTTTTCTTTATATAAATTTATATATTTTTATAACCACCACACTATCATCCACGTCACCAACGAGCGCTTGGGTTGAATTCGTTTACAACAAAGATGACTGCCGCTGGAGAATTGAGATTTCACGAGTTCACACTTACAAATAAGTCAGATAGAATAAATGCATATTTGGCGTGCTGTCCGAGGAGAGGCTCCGGGCGTGAGAGTGAGTGGAGGGATGCTGAAAACTGTCAAGGAATGTTAGGTGAGTTGACATAGTGAATAAATATATGCTTCCTCTCATGCTGATAGTGTAGACCGTAGACGGCAATTGTTTGATGACAAGTTGATTGGATTGATTATCTGAACGTGCTCCTCTCGAACTTTGTTTATAAAACATTATGTGTAGATTCCGCCATCGCATCTGTTATAGAAGCTATCGGCAGCGCAATCATTTTAAAAGAGGAACAGAGAATCGCGATCAAGGCATTTGTCGATCAGTAACATGAATGAAAAACATACGTCACTTACTCCATTGCTCTGATTGGTTGTAGGTCTATCCAATTGAGTGCAGAGGCATTTTCCTTTCTGGTTCGTTTGAAACACGCCCCATAATCAAAGCTCAATGGAGCAGTATCAGACTCTGACTAGAATCTGAGTATGGCGACGTCAGGCTAAATCTTATGTACACTTTCACAAATCTTACCCTGCACATGCGATTCTTTATGGCATCATATTACCTTCATAGTGTGTGCTTGCGAATGATTCGGCGAGAGTGAGGGCGGGGCCTTGATTTCGCGGCTTTACTTCCTGCTCACTACTGCGCAGTAGGGGTGTTCGGTTCCGGTTTTTTTGGAGTCGACTCCGACTCCCGACTCCTAATTTTGGAGTCGGTGGAATCGACTCCTCGACTCCATTTACTTTGAATTAAAATAGGGTCAGAATTCAGAAGGTGCGTCTCAATATGCTTCCTCGTTTCCTCACTTCTCGCTCGTATGTCCTACGACCCTGAAACCGATCGAGCTCCGCTCTCATGTAGGACATCTAAATTCTTTAATTCCACCGGGAGGAGGGCGAGGAACGAGGAGGCTTCCTGAGGAGTCAAGAGCGAGGATACAAATGTTTCCTATACTAAAATGTTTAATCAACTAAACCTTATAAATCCCCCTCCTTTTCACATCGCAGCTTCTTCAAATCATATTTAAGTGTGCAATATGTTAGTACATGGGCGTCGGAACCATTGTATATGGGTGGGACAAGACCCACCCACTTTTTAAGACCAATGATATTGGACCCACTCACTTTTATATTCAGCGCATATGTCTGTTCGCTTTTCAGAGCGTCGTCAGTCAAATCCATTCCACTTGAGGAATGCCCAAATGAATTAAACTCCATTTCCGCTGAATCGCTAAATTATATTTCTCAACGAGCCGCAACTGACGAAAAAAGGGGCGTCACTTCTTTTGAATAAGAAACAATATCAAGACTATAAAACTCGTCAAATCTCCGCGAATCACAACAAGCGTATCAGTGAGAACACTTGATCAAATAGCGCACACTCAAACCTGACTGCACATCACATTTTTGACTTTGATTCTGCTTTTATTCGTAACGCAATGGACCGGTCAACGGGACATAAATTAATCCTTAAAGGATGGGACTTTATGGGACATTTGCACAAAAATAATAAATAACTTACCGTAGCCTATTTTATAAGTCGCTCCAGAGTCGCATATCAAAAAATGCGTCACGAGGAAGAAAAAACATAGGCCTATAGTCGCACTGGACTAAGTCGCATTTTTTTAGAAATTTATTTCACACAAAAAAAAAAAAAAAAAAAGTTACAGACAGTTCTCTGCTACGGACGTGAGCGCTCTAAAGCGGCACTAAACGAATGTTTTAAAACTTTCACAGAGACCTCAAACTGAAAGCATAAAGCCTGTCTTTAAATTTAATTTCGTTTTGTATTAATTGTATCTTAATTTTAATCGATGTTTCATCAAAAAATTGTCTGGGTTTAATAAATAAGAAGGCTATTAGAAAATAGATAATCAGGACACGGAGGCGCTGGCGAACCTGGAGCTCGTCTCATAAATGAACCGAAACTCGGCGTAGGGCTATAAGGTAGCCTATTGCCTCACAGACCTGAGACATATAGCTTGAAATGTCTAATTTTAAGCAGAACAATTCAAAACGAAAGAAAACAGACTGCGCTGCTTATGTAGGCCTAATTCGTATGAAATGTGCATTTCTCTCTGGCGCTGCGAAGATCGCGATTCGTCAACTTCATCTGTCTAGCCGACACTGACATAAAAAAATAACTGTTTTATTAGTAAACAATTAAAATGTATCCTGCTATATTTTACATATTTGCCTGTTCCTTACAAAACACTAACAGTGGGGTTTTTGACTGTGTGTTATTTTATTTTTTATTTTTTTGCAGCTGCGGACAAATTCTTTCGACACACACATAATAGCCTACACTCTTCGCTTATGTTTTAAAAACATAATTTAACATATATAACAATTTTTAAATAGCCCACTTAAAGTGTTTATTACAAATAAATGACTAAATGCTAAAAATTTATAAATTTTAACGAACTAACATATGCGTTGCATTTACAATTCTGTGAAAACAGCACCCCCACTTCCCGCGTCCCTGCGCCCGTTGTACCCTTCCAGTCAAATATTGCGTTGCAAACATCAATAACAGCTTTAAGTTGTCAATGCTGGCAAATGACCATGGTATCAGCAGGTTAATCCACGGATAGCTCTGCATTTAATGCACTACGTGGAGGCGAGTTTAGTTTACTTGTTTAATTAAAAGGCATCAGAATACATGAAAATGGCATTAGTAAAAAAAATTCTGGAGGAGGACCCACCCACTTTTTTTTTTGCTTCCGACGCCCATGTGTTAGTATTAATCATTAAACTTGTAAAAGCAGACTTGTTTTAGACAGTGTATTTATCTATTTATTTTGTATATTATTTTATATAATTTTAATGTAGTGAAGCTATGAACTTTAACTTAAGCATGTTTAACTTTATTTTTTAACTTTTTTTGTTTAACATTGAAAAATAGTTATATTATTACCAATAATAACTGTTGTTTAATAATAGTTTTTAATGCACTTGTCATTTAATAATAGAAAATGAATTCATATAGATACATGCCATTTCACTAATGTTAATGTTCACGACGTTGAACTGTTGAATTTTTGTAACAACTGTAACAACATTTACAAATATCACAACGAACTTTAGTTTTGTCTTCGGTCTGGTTGAAATATTTCCACACGGTTGAGGTCGGGGTTGCCATTATAAGTTAACGTTACTGGATTCAAAAAACAGTCATCACTCAACAGTATCACTCAATCAACCACCACTTACCAATTATGGGCATGTCCCACTCTCACCCTGAGGACTGGTACATGATTGGTTCGTAAAACCTACTGCAGTGTTTTGTGCCAATCACAACCAATTGACTGTATTGAACCACATCATGATTGATTGAGCTGCAAAACAGACCCAACAGAAAAAAACGATCTATACATATTGTTCTTTGTTTTCCTGGCATTACTTATTTTTTCCTCTCATTTCTTTATCTTTTTGTTTTAATTTCCGTATCTTTACATTCATTATAATCTTTTCGTTATAACGAACTGTTGCTGTGTTGAACTTGAAAAAAACACTCGACACTGGGAGTCGATTCCTGACCTGGAGTCGATTCCGAAACTAGGGCTAGTGAGAGTCGAGGAATCGACTCTTTTGGAGTCGACTCCCCATCTCTACTGCGCAGACTCAGGTCCCAAGATGTCAGCGCCATATCGGGACACTGGCGGCTTCACTTCTCACCAATGGAAGAGAGCGAAGGGGCGTCGTCCACCTTTATTACAGTCTATTGTGCGGACACAAACACTGCCTGGCCGCAAGCCCTTGGGGCGGCCACTGAAAACCGATGTGTCCCGAAAGCGCAATTGACGCTGGATACAAACATCGATTTCCTGAGGGCTCCGCGGTGGAGCAAGAACTTGACGCTCCCGAGGGGGCAACTTCAGAGGTCTGTGCATAGCGTCAGGACCTATATCTGAAGCCGCCTTCGAGAAATAACAATCCTCAGGCCTGTTTTCTCTTTGGAAAGGAGGGAGGGGAGAGGGAGGGGGGAGAGGGAGGAGGGAGAGGGAGGAGGGAGAGGGGAGAGGGAGGGGGGAGGGGGGAGAGGGAGAGGGAGAGGGAGGAGGAAGAGGGAGAGGGAGAGGGAGAGGGAGGAGGAGGGGGGGGGGGGGGGGGCATTATATGCGCAGGCAGCCCCTTGAGAACTGCCCTTGCATGCTCCGCTCCCAGCTGAGTCAGCTGATTATTCCACCTTTTTAATTCCTCAGAATTAAATGCAGCCACAATAACCAGACAACTGAAATATGTTCTGAATGGTTAGGCTGAATTAAAATATAAAGTCAGATAATATTCAACCATTTTAATTAATCAGAATTCAATTATTTTAATTCATTAAATTTATTTAATCAGAATTATATGCAACCATAAACACCAGACAAGTGAAACAAAGTATGATAGGCTGAATTAAAATATCTAACTACTCAAGCCAGATATTATTCATTTATTTAACTGGTCTCATAATCTCATAATCTACACGTTGCCTCTGCAACGCGAGATACGACCGTTCATGATACATACCGACTTTCTTCCCTCGAGAATTAAGTCAACAGGGGCGAGGCTGAAACACCCGAAAGCGCACGTCTTTTTATTTTGCTGTAGCCTACGCTTCGAGATATTTCTAAATGAACACAGCCAGCACCCTCAAGAGCCGACTGTGCATGCCTCGCATCCAAACAGTATATCACACACCGTTCGCGTGTGTCACCTCCAAATATTATATATTACAGCTCTATTCGGGAATAGACCATTAAAGACTAACTTTGCATAATACATTTTGTTTATTGGTTATTTGGTGAAAAATACAATGTTACAAAGATAAAATATTATGAATGTGTCTTTAGCAAAGAACAAAAAATGTTATGTGGATAAACATGATGTAAATCAAAAAAAAAAAAAAAAAAAAAAAAAAGTTAAGACATTATCGGTGCAATTGTCATTAAATGAAATAAAGGTCTAACAGGGTCTATAAATAAAGGTCTAATCAAATTGTATAGCACAAAACATCATCTTGTGGGCTTTCAACAAAACAGCATGAAGAAAATAACAATAATAAGAATAGTTGCAAGCAGCAAATAAAAATAATTATTTTAATTGATTTTAAAATATCTTTTTAAATGTAATTCTCCTTAATAATACAACTATTATATATATATATATATATATATATATATATATATATATATATATATATATATATATATATATATTAATAACAATAAATGAAATTTACCTGTTGGTCAGCGACTGTAATCCATCCAAACTTGAAAGTCAATCGGATTAAAAAAAAAATAATTAAACAATTCAATTACTGCCTATGAAGACAGAGAGTGATCAAAATCTCAGACAGTCTCATATAATCAGAAAGCTCCAACCTCTCAACTACAAAGATGATCTTAATCTCACTAACTCTTAGAACATAACGGTCCACAATAAAAATGAAAGTGTGAGCGAGCTACCTGAGGAAACAGGGTTCTTGTCCAAATAAATCACGTGATTTCTGAGAAACGTCTCCTTCTCCAGTCAGGGCTAGCGCAAAATGCGTCACTGGCATCTCCAGCGGCACTTCCGGCGGCATCTCCAGCGGCCAGGACTTTCTCTGGCAGATGCCAGTGCGGCGGCATCTCCAGCGGCCAGCGGCATCTCCAGTGGCCAGCGGCGTCTCCCGTAATCACTATTTTTTATTTTATTTTATTTTATTTTAACAGTTAACACAACAGAGATGCTACTAATAAGTTGTTAATAAAGTTGTGAGTTTCTGATTCTCCATTACATCAGAGAAAGCTGCAATTGTTCTGAGTAGCCTACGGCTATGTGTAGGCCTATAAATATCCAGCAAGAAGTGTCAATATCACTTTCATGTTTCAGAAAATGCTGTTTATTAAATATTAATTTGAAATGTTATTAAATATGAATATAAACGATATGTAAGCAATAAGTTGTTAATAAAGTTTTGAGTTTCTGATTCTCCATTACATCAGAGAAAGCTGCAATTGTTCTGAGTAGCCTATGGCTATGTATCCAGCAAGAAGTGTCAATATCTCTTTCATGTTTCAGAAAATGCTGTTTATTAAATATTAATTTGAAATGTTATTAGGCTAAATATGAATATAAACGGTTATTCAGTTAATACAGAAATGAGTTTCTGATGTGCTGCACAATTCTGATATTAAATCAAATAAGCTGTACAAAGCTGAAATTGCGGCATCTCCAACAGCCAATACTTTCTCCGGCTGTGGGTGCTGCCAAAGTCAAAGTAAGTGATTAAAATCTTTTTAATCATATATTTTATTATTTTGTATCCCTAGTGCATATTAAAATCCGCTGCATTAAAATGTGTTGCACGAAAAGCTTAGCATGATTATTAGCAGAGTGGAGCTGCATTAGGACAAAAATTTGATAAGGTTGCCATCTTCTGGTGATTCATCACACAGCCATTAAAAAGCTAATTTGAAAAAGATTTACACTCTCCAACCATGCAAGAACAGGTTAAGTAAATTGAAACCCATGTGCAGCAATTCTTTGATATAGCCTATGACTGTAGTGATGATCGCACTTAGTGTAACAATGGTAATTAAATATGCATATTAAATTTAGAAAAATTATAGCCGTGGCCAAAAGTATTGGCAGGGACATAAATTTTGTGTTTCACAATGTTTGATCGTATTTCTAAACGACAGCGATGTGGCATGTCTATTAAACCTTTGATTAGTATGATCACAGTGGAATATTCAGATCTGTGCTGGTGCCACCACTGACCCAGAGAGAGTATAGGTATGAAACAGCTTCACAAACATTAAGTATCATTATTTCTGTCTTGCAATCATTCAAATTATCACAGAAGTACTGGGATAAAAGTTTATAGTTCGGATATAAACACTGATGTCTATGGTAGCGATCAAATAATGATAATTCTTGGCCATTTTGATGCAAAGCCATGGCTGCACGTCTTTCTGAAGTAACAACCTGGTCTCACAGGATTCCGTGAAATGTCCACGTGCCCTTAACTCAAAATCCGTGGAGCCATCACGGAATCGCCCCAAATTCCGTGATGCGGCCACGGATCCTACTCCAATGCAAGTCAATGACACTGACCTTCCGTGGTCCACACACGGATACCCATTTCAATGACGGAGTACAGATCTCACTCAATCGACGTGCTTTCTCATTTGGAAACGCAACATTTGAAGTATTTGTGAACTTTTCCAACAACAAATGCCATAATGACGTTAACCTGACTGTTATTGAAGCTATTGCATTGTCCTGTCATCATAAAATTTCGGTTTGTTTCAGTTAGCCTAACCAAAGTCCCGTGATGGCACCACGGACTTCAACAACCTGCCCTTACTCATGGACGTTGTAATGTTGCTGGCTTGTTTAGGAACTTATAAGCTTTAGGTCGACTGTGTTGCAATGGCATGTAATTAACTTGACATTTTGTCTCGTCCTGTCATCATAAAATCCAGTTTGATGGCGTTTTACACCTATTGCTCGCTTGGCTATAGTCAGATCTAAAATCTGTGATAGGAGCACGGAGTGAGTCTGTGGTGAGACCACGGATAACTCCAACGCGCAAGTCAATGACACTCATCTTCCGTGGTCCACACACGGAGACCCGTTTCAATGACAGAGAACAGATCTCACTCAATGGACGTGCTTTCTCATTTGGAAACACAACATTTTAAGTATTTATTTATTTTCCAACACCAAATACCATAAAGACTTTAACCTCTCTGTTATTGTAGCTATTGCATTGTCCAGCCATCATAAAAATTCAGTCTGATTCTGTTAGCCAAACTGAAGTCCCGTGATGGCACCACGGACCTCAACAACCTGACCTCACTCACTGGATGGTGTGATGTTGCTCACTTGTTTAGACACTTGAAAGCTTTATGTCGACTGTGTTGCAATTTTGTCTTGTCCTGTCATCATAAAATCCAGTTTGATGGCGTTTTACACCTATAGCTCGCTTGGCTATAGTCAGATCTAAAATCTGTGATAGGAGCACGGATTGAGTCTGTGGTGAGACCACGGATAACTCCAACGTTCGCGATATGGTCACGTAATTTAATCTATTGATTCGTGCCACGGACACGTTTATTTCGTAATTTTTCGTCTTTCGTGATTACAGCTCGATTATTTCTGCCTGTCGGCTGCAGCAGAGAAGCTGTTTAATCAACATTTATTCACGAGATCTTATCGTGGTTTATGTGTTTTTTTTTAATGTTATTATTTCGGTCTTATTGCCAGGGAAGCTGGATTGTTTTGCTGTTTATTGATCTTTTTAAAATGATATTTTATTAGTAGGAAATCGCGCTGAAGAAGTCTCGTTCCGAACACATCGCGATATTTGGCATCAGTTCACGTGTGTCAGCTGTTGGTAAGTAGCCTAGTAAATAAATACGCTGTCCTAATAATGTGTGATATAATGTCTTTTCTGTTTGTCGATATTAATCTGCCAAATATATCTGCCATTTCCACGGAGACTTTGCGTTTCATTGCTTTCTAATTCAAAATATATGATTAAACACTGCCTGTCACGTGACGTGCTATAGGCTTAGATATTCATATCAGATTAAAAATAGTACAATTAGTTCCAAAGTTGTATTTGTAGTAGAAGCACAGTAAAAACAACACTTACCATGCTTTTACCACAGTAACATTAGTTTTACTGTGATAAGTGTAGTAAAAAGACAGTAATCACAAAACTTACCATGCTTTTACCACACTATTGGTAGTTTTAATGTGATACTTATTGTAAATGCACAGTAACCACAACACTTACCATGCTTTTACCACAGTAACCCTAGTTTTACTGTGATAGGGTGTGGTAAAAGGACAGTAACCACAAAACTTACCATGCTTTTACCTCTGTATTGATAGTTTTAAAGTGATATTTGATGTAAATGCATATTAACCACAACACTTGCCATGCTTTTAACGCTTTATAATGTAACATCCAATATTTGTAAGGTAAATCAGTACTTTTTCCTTTAAATAATCCTATATATTATACATAATTATATTTTCTTTTCTCTTTTTCCAGCTGAAAAGACCAAAAGGGCCTTTCGGACTCAGTCAGCCCATTATTGTTTGAGGAGAAGTAAACGGAGGAGACGGAAAGCTGCAAAGGCAAATATTCACAATGGTGTGTATGTGTTGGGTTTTAACCCTAAATCAAACATTTTATCAAGCATTTGTTGTTTCTTAAAACTTTTCTCACAAAACCCATATCCCAATCAGTACAAACATAGTCTGAAAGTCTTAATAATTCACAAGATTTAACAAGTTGTCAAATTCGTACGATACTCGTTTAATTTGTATACTCGTACACAATCCTGCAGCTTTTTCTCCTAGTGCTGTCATTGGCTACTGCCTCAATTCCTGTACATATTTATCGCGATATTTGTAAATCAGTTGCGCCACTTCTTGGAAAGTTGTCGGATATCACACACACTGTCAGAAAGTTTATATTAATTGCAAATTGGTCCCCGTCTGTTCATGTTCCAGTGATACATGATGTCTCTCCACACCTCATAACCTACCTCTGTTTGCAAGAGTGGAAAAGCTTATCTGACTTGTCACATGACATCAGATACTCGATTATTTTGTCATAATCAGAATGTTACACTGCTGATAACTGTCCCGTTTGCATGTTAATCATTTTCGTATGATTATTGCTTGCTATTAAAGACATACTTTTATTCATAGAAATGCCCACATATCAGTGAACTTATAACATAAAAATGCTTTTAACATTTAATTATGCAACACTCTTTACAGAAAACATATCATACAGTTATAAACTGACTATTTGCAAGTAATGTATTAAAATTACCTTCCTTTCTGTTTTGCAGGATTGCTTAGTCCTTTTTTTTAAAGCTCTACAATATCAAACTCAACAGCTCTTTTAGGAGCCAACCATTACAAGAGCTACTAGTGAGTCGCAGCGAATCTTGCCGTGATCAGCCCTTCACAGGTGAAGTTTCTAGAATATTGCAATCAGTATTTACTCATCAAATGTTCTCTCCTGAATTATATGGTAAATTAACTTATTTAATACTGTCTTAATTTATGTTTCAGGAACAATAGTAATTGCACATAGAGTAAGTCGAGACTATCTTGGTTTACAGCAGAGAAGGAAGACCAGTCCTTATATCAACGCAAGCTAATCGATATAAGTCCTTTGTTTCGGGTGAGGAAGGAACATCTGGTGCCCAAAGAAGACAGAAAAGTGAGCGAGTCCATTGGTATGTCTTGAATTGAAACAATGCTGTAAAATGTAGTACATAATTTGATGTTGACAATTTTACATTGTACAGGTTTTCACTTGGTTTTTGATCATGTGAAGCTCTTGAAACAAGTGACAGAAGAGTATGTTGTCTGGAAAGAAATCAAGCATCACTGGCAAAGGCTCAAAAGAGACAATGCCTTTCTTAAAAATCTTTTAAAATAGGTTGCTGTTGATATGGGTAAAACAGTTTTTGTTCAGTACTTAGCTTATATTATGTGCTCCAATATATATATATATAATAAATACTTCAATGTGTATATTATATAATGTACTGACTGCTGCTTTGTAAATTTATGTAAGGAACAGGCAACTCTGGCCCTTTGCATTCTACTTTTTGAGGTTAGTTAAGAGTTAACCTCCAACCCTAATCGAGCACATCTGAAAATTTTAACCAAAGTCTTCAGGTTTATTTCTAGACAATAGGCAGGAGGGTTTGAGGTCAGAGCTAAATCTGCAGGACAGTGGACGCTGAGGGCCAGAGTAAACCATCACTGCTTTAAATAACGCAGAACATAAGCTGACCCGACTGTCCATTAAACAACTTCATTTGAATGTTTTCTGTTTTCTGTTTTACTTTCAGACCAGGACTGGAGAACACCTGACAATGGGATGTTGAGACTTCTTCTGGTTGAGAAAAAGCGACACCACATCAGTGATCACATCTTCTGTTCTTCAACTGAACAAACTGTTTAGACGAGGAAGAAAAACACGAACACGATAGAGACGTACAGGGAAGAGCAAGAAACCAGTTTAGCTGTGATAATGAATCATTATTTTCCAACACAATATCAAATCTGTTTTCTGTAGGTGACTGAATATGATTCTCTGGCACTAATTTTATGGCTTCAGCAGCTGTGAATGGACTATTATGATGTTAATGTATTTTTGAAGACACATTTTTATTTATCTTGAATCTCATTTGTCTTTATGCTACTTTATTAACTTTATTCTGTGTCCTCCAATAAAGTGTTGTTTAATAAAGTATGGTGACTATTGTGTATTGAAAGTGGTGTTTGGTACAGTAAATAGACATTTTTATTTGAGAAATTTTAATTTCTTATTTCTTTAGTTTAATTAATTAAAAAATAACTAGGCCTACATATAATTAATAACTTATAAATTACTACATATAATTAATGACCATGATTCTTTTACTTGGGACATAAAAAATGTAGATCTGGTTAATGATATTTGGGACAACAATGCAACAAAAGTTGCACATACTTGCATGTATGCCAGTTTGCAGTGAAATAAAAGGAAGCTATGTGAATAACAAGAGGCTACAGTGGGCTATCTTGCTATAAATACTTAACGCTTAATTGAAGATGATCCATGTTGATCATTCTAGCACATCTACAACTGCTTTTTGAATGAAAGCATATATCACTGATGTCAGGCATATAAGCAGCAATCGGGGTGAAAAGGAAATGTTGGCACTGTTTTTTTGTTGTTTTACTGAATGGTGCATTATCCTTGTGTAATAGTATGTGTAGATCTGTGTAGATTATACTGTCCTTCCACCCCCAGGGCCCAGCAATGGCCCCCAGAAGAGCAAACAAATGCACATTTCAAATGGCTGTAACTCGAAGTCCGGTTAGTGTATCAAAGAGAAAATCGGCAGGACGACTGCTTATGCTATTGTATAATAAATAATGTTGGCCACAGTTTTCAGATATATATGGAAAGCTGGCATAAAGGTTATTTTTAAAGTGCTCACAGTAAAATATCAAATTTCAGCCTGTCCCTCATATATGTCATAAAGGTTTGCGCAATGAAGATATCCAGTTGTCCATTAAATATATAATTTATTTAACATTTATTGTTTTATTACTAAACGTTTTATACTACATTACCCACATATCTCTGTCATTCTATCAGTGGAACAGGAAGCATTGTTCTGTAGTTCATTGAAATGTGCAGACATGCTTAGGGTTAGGGTTAGGATCTCGGTAAAGGAGTAATTTCTCACATTATAGAGACACTTTATAGTTAGCTTAATGTATAACTAATGTAATAATAACACCAAACCATACTTTGTAACATGAAGCGCCAGTTTATATGGGTTAAACGATTGTCCAATCACAGCGAGTTCTGCGATAAAGTCACGGCCAATACAAACCCAGCTGAATAAATGCGTCACACTTACATGCCCATTTATGGTAAATGATGACAGATCTCTTCTGGTTCTGGCTGCAGGGATAGATACCTTAAATATTTAATTAAGGCTGTTAAACATGTATTATTTCTAATTAAATTATAACACTCATATTTAAAAACAAAAGACTCTTTGTGTGGTTACCGTCCAAAAACGAGTTCACATGATCAATGACACAAATTTGCTTATTTGATTAGACTGATGCATAAATACATTTGAAAGAGAAACTTTTTTCTAAGCAAAGGCCTACAGCAGGAGTAGTTTTGCAGTATTTTAATTAAAGATAATTGCATGTAGGCCTACTAAAGTGCTTCTAACATTTACAGTGTATGTATAGTCAAAGATATATCAATTATATTCAAATAAATGTAACAAAAGCACAATGAATGGACACAATTTTGAAAGCTTATTCCAATATTTAATGTCAAACTGTTTAAAGACAAATGTAGCGCCAAAACTACTGCACAACAGTATAAAAATCAGTTAATTTAAAATATCCAGATACAGGGGCAATCTATTATAGTGACACATACATTAACGTTCAAAAAATTGCTATGATGAAGTTATATATTTACAAACCAAAAGATGAGATTCAACTTTGTTATGTGAAAATACATTTGTTTCGTCGCTTTAAAGAACAAATAGGCAAAAACATAAGCACAACATTTTACATTCTCAACTTTCATTCTATATCCTTGTGATTATTGGTCACTTTTATTGTAACTATGCAATGAATATGTCCTTTAGCAAAACACCTGATGAGCACTGACCCTTTTTTATAAAGGCATTAGGCAGAAATCAAGTACAGTTTATGAAGCTGAAAAGAGAAAATAAAATGCTTTAACAATATGGAAAAAGATAAATCACTATATTCAGTATTGGTTCTGCATATATCAAAGAGATCCTGAGGAGGAATGGGACTCCACATGAGGACTTTCAGAAACTGAGACAGAGCAAAGGGTGCACCTCGCTGGACACATCCTACGCATGCCCAAACAACAACACCCAAACACAGTGTTGAAGTGGACACCACCAGGAGGATGCAGGAGACAGGGAAGACCAAGGAAGACACAGAGACAGATGTTTCATGAAGACCTGAAGAATGTCAGTGTCCCATGGGAAGATGTGGAGAACTTGGCCACGGATCGAATACGTTGGAGGACACTTGTTGCCCAATGTGCCCAGCACAGCACTTGATGATGACGTTGTGAGTTTATCCATAACCGTGGGATATGTTTTCTGTAAAGAGTGTTGCATAATTAAATGTTAAAAGCATTTTTATGTTATAAGTTCACTGATATGTGGGCATTTCTATGAATAAAAGTATGTCTTTAATAGCAAGCAATAATCATACGAAAATGATTAACATGCAAACGGGACAGTTATCAGCAGTGTAACATTCTGATTATGACAAAATAATCGAGTATCTGATGTCATGTGACAAGTCAGATAAGCTTTTCCACTCTTGCAAACAGAGGTAGGTTATGAGGTGTGGAGAGACATCATGTATCACTGGAACATGAACAGACGGGGACCAATTTGCAATTAATATAAACTTTCTGACAGTGTGTGTGATATCCGACAACTTTCCAAGAAGTGGCGCAACTGATTTACAAATATCGCGATAAATATGTACAGGAATTGAGGCAGTAGCCAATGACAGCACTAGGAGAAAAAGCTGCAGGATTGTGTACGAGTATACAAATTAAACGAGTATCGTACGAATTTGACAACTTGTTAAATCTTGTGAATTATTAAGACTTTCAGACTATGTTTTGTGATAGAAATTTTACATTTAGATGTGTTTTTTACTTTTAGATTTGTTTTTACTTTTAGAAGTGTACAACTTGTATTAACATCTGTCACTTTATTTTTTACTCATGAGCATTTAGAGAAATATATTCATATAAGCTAAAGCACGTTATTAAAGATATGTAACCAAGTTTTAGAAATGCATAAGTTAAGACAAGCTTGCAGGAACAAAATGTTTTGAGTTATAGGAGACTTAGTAGCAAAGAGACTAAGAGTACTCAAGTGACCTATTGTTGGACTTAAAGTGTGAAGTATGTGCGTAGCTTCAGATCAAAATAACGATAGACAAAAGGTGTGAATTTTGAGCAGCAGCTAAAAACAGGAACTTGTATCTAGGCATGATGTTGTTCTGTTTGGATATAATTTATGCAAGACAAAGATTTTGGACGAGATGCCTCCTTTTAAGGTAAACGAATGGTGAAGCCTATAACCAGGATGTGTTTTGTGTATATAAGCTGGGCAAAAAGCAGAAGTCGGAACCTTCACATACGAGATGCGTTCTGTATGTGAATGTCAATTTCTTGCAAGAAATAAAGATCTTTATAACTTTTGAAATCTTCAGCTGTCTTCCAATTATTATTTAAAGTTGAGAAAGAATTTCCACCACAAATGGCGACGAGGAGGGATTCGCAAAGCTGATGACCTCCGTGGACACGAAGCAATTGACTGAACATCCCAAAGACAAGAAGTCTATGGCTCCATACCCCAACGCTAAAACTAGAGGTTGAGGGGGAGAATTGTAGATACCACGGCAGGCCTAGGTGGACGCGATCCCGAATAAAGAACCAAGCTGCAAAAAGCACGGTGAGAGAAAATTATTTACGTGGTAAATAAGAAAATTATTTGCGTATTGAATATTTTTCCTAAAAGGGTCAGGATTTTTGGAATAAGCCTGAAAGTAATTTCCAAAAGGATTTTGAGAATAAGCCTGAAAGTAACTTCTTAAAATGCCGTGTTAATTGTTTTCCCAGAAGGGCCAGAGTTTGAGAATAAGCCTGAAAGTAAGTTTCTCAAACGTCTAGACAAGGTGGCCAGTTTGAAATAAGCCTGAAAGTAACTTTCAAACATTTGAGAAGGCACTTGTCTGGGAAAAAGACCTAGCATCGACGGATGTGGGCATTTTTGAAAGTCCTAGATTGACGGATTTAGGCAGGCGTGGTGGCCACGCTAGGGGAAGAATTAACACAGTGAATATAGTACGTGGTGACCACGTGAAGGGAAAGATTTAAATACGCAAATATAAATACTGAAGAATTTAAATACGCAAATATAAATACTGTTGAGTAAAATTAGTGCAAAATGGGTAATGTTAATGATAAAGAGTTGGAGACAGTGGATTTCTCAAAAGGGAATTATTATTCCATGACCAAGAAAAATGGAACGGGGTGGCATCATAGGATACCACAGTTAATTAATGTGTGTTTAATGTAAGCATAAGTTTTTAATGTCTGAGTGTAAGCCATCTGCAAAAGACAAAGGAAAATTGGACAAAAAACAAGTCCAAAAATATACAGGAAAATATACAGGAAAAGATTGACAAAGACACTCAACTGGCTCTGCTGAAGATGGGGTGGAAGAGGACGTGGAATGGGTGACCGACCCGCAATGGACCCTGAAGTTTGTTATAATTGTGGGCGAAAAGGACACTGGAGAAATGACTGTCCGGATCCTCCAAAGAACAGAGGATTCCAACAGCCACCAGAGCCACAAGGAGATTGAAAGAAGGAGGGGGAGGGGAGCGACGGTGAAGGGTCTGACTCCCAGGTGGTAAATATGTTTAATCTTATCTCTTTTTCTGCTCCTTGCAATGAAGAAAATATGCTTGCTGTTTCTTGCAATGAAGAAAATTCGCTTGCTGATACTGAACTTTTGGTATAAAGCATTTGCAAAATTACCAATGATTGATATCAGTATCGAGGGTAGGAAAATTAAGTTCTAAATTGACAGTGGAGTGAAGAACTCAGCAATTAAAAATGAACAATTGCCTGATTTAATTGTATTATCTGGAAAATGGGCAACCTCCAGAAGTGCCACAGGGCATCTGGTAAAGGAACCATATATAGCAGATTTGTCTTGTCAGATTGGTGATCACTCATTTTCTCATGCTTTTCTTGTAACTGCTACCTGTCCTTGTAATCTTCTGGGAAGAGATTTGATGTGTAAACTAAAGCTGAATTTGTATTGTGATGACAGTGGCCTCACTGCTGATATGAATATGGTGCGAAATGCCAACTGAAATATTATATGTTTTTAAATGGAGCACTCCTCAGTGTGGTCTGCAAAACAAAGCCACAGATAGGATGCCTCCTGACCATGATTTCATGGAAGAAAGTGATTTGCATTGCACATGTCATGTTAGCAGTGAGCCAGATGAAATGTTTGCTGAAAAATGGTCTGAACTAGAGATTGAGGAACTGAAAACCTCAGAGTTAATTTGGTCGGATAAATGGTGTGCTGTGAAGGGTGAATTGACTGATAGCCAAGCATCACTGTATGATGTAGATGGGGAAGTCCCTCACATCTTTTTAGCTAAACCACAGACTGCAGAGTGGAGAGGCATTGGGGGTTTTTTTTGTGAAACAATGTGACTCACTAAAAGATTGGTGGCTGACAAAATGTGTGGCCATCTGAGAGCACAGGGTTTTACAAACAATCACTACTACTATAAGGAAAAATATTAAGGTAATCAGAACTGTTAAAGTGATGAATAAATAGTACTATATGAATTGCACGTGTTTTAAATATTATATTTTTTTATATGAAGGCGTCTAGAATTTGTATCCCGTTATCCCTGGGAGACAGTGTGGAAAAACAATGTTTTCTAATTATAAGCGTTTGAGATCACATGCTGTCATCATCAGGGATACGAGATGGAAATGTTTTTATTTTGTCCATGGATCAAAGATTGTGTGAAGATTTTCAAATCTTCTTTTAAATAGCTTATGAGCAACAACAAAAAGGTGGGAAGTTGAAATTGTGCAAAGAATGACAAATTGCATTTGGGAAATTAAAACGGATTCTCTCAACTGCAATTGTAGGTCTATGCGATTTCTATTTAAAGTGTTTAATCTATTTGATTTTGAAAAGTTAGGTTTACGTTCACGGTGTTAAACTCAAACACACGACGACTGCATCGGACAACTGAGAATTGATATCGTAACGTACAGACACTGTCGCAAGGGGAATGCCACAGTGTGTCTACGTTCAGTAGTTTCTGTCGTCGTCGAACTTTGTTACCGTTCATATTTGGTGGTATTCCACTCCTAATATATGTTCCCCATTCAGTTCATAAACTGCTAAGGCAGACAAGAATGAAAGAATGAATGAATGAATCTCTGGCCAGAGAGGTGTGTGTGGAGTGTGTGAAAGTAGATGTGTGAATTATGGTGTTGAGAGACATAAATGATGTCAATCAAAACAGCTGTATCTAAAAAATTAAAATATGACCCAACAGGGAAGAAAATATTCCCAATAAAATAATGGCCATGGATGATTTTGACTAACTATCCTGAGCTGGGTTATTGTTGTGGCAGAAATAAACAATGCCACACGCACAGAGTATAACTTTGGGAAGGCAGAGAGCAAGCAAGTTTGCCCTGTCCACCCAATACTTAACTTTTTACTTTTTACAGGATGTCATGATGGATCTCAGCGAACAGAACTGATTCTGTTCCAAATGTATAAAATATTGTCTTGTTACTGTTTAACATGAAATTTTACAGGTGTCATCAAAAAAGGACGACCGGCCAGACAAGCAGATGAGTCTGGGGACATGATACATGTTGTCATTAACAAAATACTTAAGGTCTCCATTCACAGGTTGTTCTTATGGTTCACTCCACAAACAAGGTCCCATCTGGGGTGTGGTGACACCTCCGCCCAAGCATATCGACTTAAACTACACCAACCAGCTTGAGCCAAACGCTAACCAGCCCTCAGCAACCCCAAAAACGCCGACACCAACGACAACGCACAGCGTAAAGTGAGGGACAAAGGAAGTGCTAGTTTTAACTTTCCTCCCTTGCCAACGTGGGAAAGCCCATTTGCAACGGTTCGCAAAGAATCACCCTGGTGAAGATGGAACGTCCATGGGGCAACGAGATGATCAACACATCTGGAGGAAGATGTGAACCAACTAATGTTTTAAGCGTAGTATAATAATTAATTTTGTGTGATGTTTATTGATGTTTTATTTGTTTTGATCAAACTATAGTGTAGGACTTGAGTATTTAGATCTCATGATTAGAACAATTACTGATTAATTTGAAAATATTTCAGGTACTCGTAAATTAAGAAGAGGAAAAATGTCTTAATTCTGTAGAGTATAAGGACTCTTAACTAGGTACATTACTGAAAAGATAATAAATAATCTAGGGACTATTTTTGAAGAAACTTAAGGGGTTTAGAACCCTAATTCAGATATCATAGATGCTAAAAAATTAATAGTTGTAATAGTTGTTCTCTAATAAGAGAGAATAAGTTACTATGCTGGACTAGGTCCGAGTAGATAATTGGGTAAACTTCTATGGCGATTAATTAATAACTACATTAAACATCTTTTAGGTGTTTCCATTTGTTAAAATGCAAAAGAAAAACTTTCAAAAGGAGATTGATTTTGGGAAACATATTTAATTTCTGGATTATTATTAGTTAAGGAGGTTACCAGTGTGATTATTGAAATGTTCCTTTCATGTATTGTCTAATGTTTGTATTTGATATCTGAGAGGTGACTGCGGGTCTATCTATCTAGGAATACAGTAACAGTGCTTGCTTATTTAGCCCGGCTTCCAGAAATGAAATATGGTTTTGTTTTGTTGAGAAAGGTCTTCAACGAATTAAAGCAAATTATGTAGGGGGCACAAAGTTAAAACCTAGACCAAGAACAATGTAACACAAACATGTTAGATTTAAACTGAAATGAATCTCAACAGTTAGAACATTTCAGTGAAATAGAATATTTGCTCATAAAACTAAATTCTAAAAAGCTTTCTTAAATCAAAATGAAGTTACAGATTTAATGATCTGGATCAATGGATCCATTATGAACTATTCTGCATTGCAAACAAATAGAGGCAGGACATGTTATGTCCATCAGTTAATTCTGGGAAAATAGGATTTTAGGATAGATAATAAAAGATTAAATGGCACATCAGCAGCTAAAGCTATTATCATGGCAACAGCTGGGTGAGAGTTGATTTTAAAATTAATGACATTGTTTGAAACAAAATAATATAATTATTGATATTTGTGTTAAGGATAAAAATGAAAGTATTCTAGAACTTTTTGGTTAGATTTTATTACACAGATCCTTAAATAGATCTGACTAAGTAAAACAATTGCCTGCTTGAATTAAAAGCTAGTAAAATATGATTAAGGAAAATGGTTAATCAGCAGTATCTAAAGGCCTAATAGATCAAAGTGATTCGAAATTTAGTAAAGGATAATGAAACTTGATTCAAAGTTAAAAGGCAATGTACTATGGTATGGAGAAGTAAATGTCAAATTTTGTGTATGTTCTTTGAATGAACTTGGGGTGGAATGTGATAGAAATTTTACATTTAGATGTGTTTTTTACTTTTAGATTTGTTTTTACTTTTAGAAGTGTACAACTTGTATTAACATCTGTCACTTTATTTTTTACTCATGAGCATTTAGAGAAATATATTCATATAAGCTAAAGCACGTTATTAAAGATATGTAACCAAGTTTTAGAAATGCATAAGTTAAGACAAGCTTGCAGGAACAAAATGTTTTGAGTTATAGGAGACTTAGTAGCAAAGAGACTAAGAGTACTCAAGTGACCTATTGTTGGACTTAAAGTGTGAAGTATGTGCGTAGCTTCAGATCAAAATAACGATAGACAAAAGGTGTGAATTTTGAGCAGCAGCTAAAAACAGGAACTTGTATCTAGGCATGATGTTGTTCTGTTTGGATATAATTTATGCAAGACAAAGATTTTGGACGAGATGCCTCCTTTTAAGGTAAACGAATGGTGAAGCCTATAACCAGGATGTGTTTTGTGTATATAAGCTGGGCAAAAAGCAGAAGTCGGAACCTTCACATACGAGATGCGTTCTGTATGTGAATGTCAATTTCTTGCAAGAAATAAAGATCTTTATAACTTTTGAAATCTTCAGCTGTCTTCCAATTATTATTTAAAGTTGAGAAAGAATTTCCACCACAGTTTGTACTGATTGGGATATGGGTTTTGTGAGAAAAGTTTTAAGAAACAACAAATGCTTGATAAAATGTTTGATTTAGGGTTAAAACCCAACACATACACACCATTGTGAATATTTGCCTTTGCAGCTTTCCGTCTCCTCCGTTTACTTCTCCTCAAACAATAATGGGCTGACTGAGTCCGAAAGGCCCTTTTGGTCTTTTCAGCTGGAAAAAGAGAAAAGAAAATATAATTATGTATAATATATAGGATTATTTAAAGGAAAAAGTACTGATTTACCTTACAAATATTGGATGTTACATTATAAAGCGTTAAAAGCATGGCAAGTGTTGTGGTTAATATGCATTTACATCAAATATCACTTTAAAACTATCAATACAGAGGTAAAAGCATGGTAAGTTTTGTGGTTACTGTCCTTTTACCACACCCTATCACAGTAAAACTAGGGTTACTGTGGTAAAAGCATGGTAAGTGTTGTGGTTACTGTACATTTACAATAAGTATCACATTAAAACTACCAATAGTGTGGTAAAAGCATGGTAAGGTTTGTGATTACTGTCTTTTTACTACACTTATCACAGTAAAACTAATGTTACTGTGGTAAAAGCATGGTAAGTGTTGTTTTTACTGTGCTTCTACTACAAATACAACTTTGGAACTAATTGTACTATTTTTAATCTGATATGAATATCTAAGCCTATAGCACGTCACGTGACAGGCAGTGTTTAATCATATATTTTGAATTAGAAAGCAATGAAACGCAAAGTCTCCGTGGAAATGGCAGATATATTTGGCAGATTAATATCGACAAACAGAAAAGACATTATATCACACATTATTAGGACAGCGTATTTATTTACTAGGCTACTTACCAACAGCTGACACACGTGAACTGATGCCAAATATCGCGATGTGTTCGGAACGAGACTTCTTCAGCGCGATTTCCTACTAATAAAATATCATTTTAAAAAGATCAATAAACAGCAAAACAATCCAGCTTCCCTGGCAATAAGACCGAAATAATAACATTAAAAAAAAACACATAAACCACGATAAGATCTCGTGAATAAATGTTGATTAAACAGCTTCTCTGCTGCAGCCGACAGGCAGAAATAATCGAGCTGTAATCACGAAAGACGAAAAATTACGAAATAAACGTGTCCGTGGCACGAATCAATAGATTAAATTACGTGACCATATCGCGAACGTTGGAGTTATCCGTGGTCTCACCACAGACTCAATCCGTGCTCCTATCACAGATTTTAGATCTGACTATAGCCAAGCGAGCTATAGGTGTAAAACGCCATCAAACTGGATTTTATGATGACAGGACAAGACAAAATTGCAACACAGTCGACATAAAGCTTTCAAGTGTCTAAACAAGTGAGCAACATCACACCATCCAGTGAGTGAGGTCAGGTTGTTGAGGTCCGTGGTGCCATCACGGGACTTCAGTTTGGCTAACAGAATCAGACTGAATTTTTATGATGGCTGGACAATGCAATAGCTACAATAACAGAGAGGTTAAAGTCTTTATGGTATTTGGTGTTGGAAAATAAATAAATACTTAAAATGTTGTGTTTCCAAATGAGAAAGCACGTCCATTGAGTGAGATCTGTTCTCTGTCATTGAAACGGGTATCCGTGTGTGGACCACGGAAGATGAGTGTCATTGACTTGCGCATTGGAGTTATCCGTGGTCTCACCACAGACTCACTCCGTGCTCCTATCACAGATTTTAGATCTGACTATAGCCAAGCGAGCAATAGGTGTAAAACGCCATCAAACTGGATTTTATGATGACAGGACGAGACAAAATGTCAAGTTAATTACATGCCATTGCAACACAGTCGACCTAAAGCTTATAAGTTCCTAAACAAGCCAGCAACATTACAACGTCCATGAGTAAGGGCAGGTTGTTGAAGTCCGTGGTGCCATCACGGGACTTTGGTTAGGCTAACTGAAACAAACCGAAATTTTATGATGACAGGACAATGCAATAGCTTCAATAACAGTCAGGTTAACGTCATTATGGCATTTGTTGTTGGAAAAGTTCACAAATACTTCAAATGTTGCGTTTCCAAATGAGAAAGCACGTCGATTGAGTGAGATCTGTACTCCGTCATTGAAATGGGTATCCGTGTGTGGACCACGGAAGGTCAGTGTCATTGACTTGCATTGGAGTAATATCCGTGGCCGCATCACGGAATTTGGGGCGATTCCGTGATGGCTCCACGGATTTTGAGTTAAGGGCACGTGGACATTTCACGGAATCCTGTGAGACCAGGTTGGAAGTAACCATTGCTAACTAACACAGGAGCACAATGAATGATTGGAAGCACCTCTTTCCTCTTTTATAGCAATCAGTCTGCTCTTATAATCCAATCAGAATAATGCAGTGATTTCTCCTAACTACTTGTTCACACTTTTCCATGATTAGTGAAATGATGTTAGCAGGTCATTTTGGATCAGGGCCACAAACAGTGAAATTTGTGTTTTTGTAAAAAGATCATTTTTTGTCCAATGAAGCTTTATGCAATTATTGCAATATGCAATAATGGTACTACTATCAAATCACTAAATACATTATTGTGATACACTTGAGCCTGATAGAAGTAAGAAGTTTCCTCAAGACCTGATGATCGTGTTTTGCAGCATAATTTGAAAAATGATCCTAATGGAAGCAAGACAATTTGACTTTTTGTACAAAGGATTTTACATGATCAGTCACAAATATGCTTATTTAATTAGTGACCTTGTGCATAATCCCAAATACAATAAATGTGTCATATTTAAATAATTAAACAGTAATTTTTTTGTTCAAATTACAACTTTACACAGTACACTATAGAGTTGAAATCTTGTAGTCTTGGCTGTACATTAGGGTACTTGCTGTAACAATGATAATGTATGTATCATATAATTTTGAAATAGTACATTTTGTCAACAATATGTAAATGGTTATAAATGTATCAAAGCCAGAAAACAATAACATTATTATGGTGATACACTGGTGCATGATAGAAATTACAACAACATTTGAACCATAGACTGTAGATTTGAACTTGTGTAGGGAAAATTCCACCAAGAAAACGGCAGAGGGAGACATTGAGCTGTTTTTTGGTCTTCATCTTTCATCTATTTATGGATTCATCCAGTTTATTGGGAAATAAAAATAGACAGGACACTAACTTATATACTTATGTGTCTCATCAGCCTTAAAGTACATGTACATTCAGGAAGTAAGGGGGGATTTGGCTGTTTAAAAGGGAGTCACTCAAATACCAAAAAAGTGCAAACAGACTTCAAAGAACCAGGTGTTTGTAATTTGACTAATTAACTGCTGTTAAAAATGAACCTGAGATGTTGTCTGTTACACACACCCTGACAAAGGCATGTAAAGCCGCAACTCGTAGGTGGATCTGTCACCTATTTTAATGTTTAAGCCATGAATATAATAAAGGCTTTTTAACTTTTTTCAACTTACTTCGAGTGCCTTGGAGTTCCTATGTTCTTAAATACAACCTTTGATTTTAATAATGTATCAGTAAGTAATGAAACACGTGTTCATAATGTGTTCATAATTAAACACGGGTTGCATGGTGATGCTCCAGAGCGCTTTCTTTGAAAATCTGGCGAGAAATATAACAAAAATGCATCTCTACCACAGTGGAGCATTGAGAAAGAGTAAATACACAGTGCAATAAATAAACTTATATACTTGGATAACATTTTATGGTGTTTTTTTCTGGTTTGATATTAATATTAGAAAACAGTGTGATTCCTGTGAATGAATGCGTGACTGCTTTAAGAGCAGCTGACATGTGAGTTCATCCTATGCAGAATGCATAGATGGTGCGTTCAAGTCATCTCGTATAGATCGTATTTACGAGTTGAACGCACTTGAACGCCACCACAATGTCGTAAATACCAGTGGGGAGCTCGGGATTTTCTCTAAGCTCCGATCTTTCCGAGTTGGGGGCGTGTCAGTGATTAACATGGCGGAATACACAATACGTAAAGGTATTTAGCTGTGATATTGTCAGGCTTTTCTATTAACAGCTCAGTTAGCTAATCGCCAACACAGAATATGATAGTATTATAATACAACAATGCAACATGTAACGATGTGTTGGCAGTGGCTTCATAAATGAATTAAAAACATAAAAATACAAAGTACACCTGATGCACATTTCTTTGTTCTTCATTTTCTAGAACTAGAGTTTAAGAACCTTACTGTATTTTTGTGTAATTAATTAAGAGAAAGTACTCCGCCATTTTGCTCCGACGAAAGTGACTTGAACGCACATGCCGTTATAAACACTACTTCCCACCTCGTACGTACGAACTTCCCAGGAGGACTTGAACGCACCAAGAGCAGACATTTGCCACAGCTGTTGATATTAAATGTGGATAAGTATGTTTCAAACTTAGGCTAAATGTTGTTATGCATTTTAATTTTGTTAAATGTCTTTGCAGTTTCAACTTTATTATAATGTGTATTTTCCAATAAACATGTTTATCTTGTTCTGTTTACTTGTACACGGTCTCTACTAAAGCTAGCATGCTCATAAACGCATTCACATCAGAGTGTTTTTACTTTCTTCACATATACCCGTTTTGTACTGTATGGGGTACAGCTTAAGGGTTATGGGTTATGCGCTAAACAAAAAATATAGGATATCAAACTTCAATTCATTCACTCAGCTTTATTCAGAAATTACATCATCACACAATTTAATAAAACATGTAGAACTTCATGTCTGTGATAACATGAGTACAGCTCACAGTCAGAGTTTTGCTCTGCAGGAAAGAGATTTCTAAAGATGAAAGTGGTTAACAATAAGTAAATCAAGGTGCTTTTTCATATCTGATAATGACATGTGGTTGAGGTTTTAAGATCCAAGCAACATCACTTTGCAAAATGATGTCCAATATGAAATCAACAATAAAAACAACAACAACAGTAAATACAATTTAAATTGTCAATCACATCTAATTTATCTATTGAATTCCAGCATTACATTGCATTATTACATACACCAATTCCCTTCATGGAGCTAGAGACACAAAAATAAAACACTTTTTCTTTTTTCTTTTTTCTTTTTTTTTTATAATCTGAGGATAATTTTTGACAGAATAAATCATTAAACATTTCCCACTGACTTTAACAGTCACATGTTTGTCTCTCCACTTTGATAGTGATCCATGTCTCTAAATAAAAAGCACATCAGTGTTACTTCACAACAAACATAGCAGTATACTTTTTTTTTCCAGAACAATTAAAACTCCTCCTACAAAAGCACAATATTACTGCATCTACCAGTTCAGAAACATTATTGTGTCAAAACATCATCTGTAAACAGGGATCTGAAAGCCATTTGTTTACTTTTCCATTACATGTGTTTATCCAAACTTTCCAGAGCATCCTTTTTTGTGTATTTTTTCCATTCATCTGGAATCTGACCATGTTCCTGGAATGTTTTACTGTAGTACTTTTCCAGATCTTCCTGGAATCTGCACACAAACCACTTCCAGTACGGCAGCTCAGAGTGATCTGGGGTGATGCTCCAGTTAGCATATTCTGGACCTCCTTTTCTGTATTCTTTAAAGAGGACTGTATCATCTGAGGCATTTGGATAAAAAGATCGATCACTCGCTACTACTGTTGTACAGATATCAAGAGCCAAGTTAGTTGTTCCTCTGTAAAACCACCCATTCAATCCATTATTGCGGTGGAAAGGAACGCAGTGATCTCCAGGATGGTCTTCCATCGTGTGTGTGCAGATGGCTTTACAGAAAGGACACTGAACCCAACAGCACTGACAGAAGTGGTCAATCAAAATCTCATCTGGACTTTTCCTGCACATTTTCATGTCTTTAATGCTTGTAAAGCTGTTCTGTAGCTTTGTCGTCCCTTTCTTCAGACTGTCGCTTAAAACATTCTCAAGAAAATCTAAGTCTTTAATTTCGCTGAGATCACCACATGAGTTCTCTGTGAGTTTCAGCTCATCTGTCAGGGTTCTGGTGAAGCATCTGAACCACATGTTGCCGTCTCCACTCCGACTCTTGACCTCCACTGTAGCTGCTTTAATCGCGTTACTTACAATCAGCTCTTTCTGTGTCAGATTTCCTTTGAAAATTTTTAGAATCATTTTGTTTTGTTTGGTGAAGTATCTGTCCACTTCATTTTTTATGAATTGTTTGAAGTGTTCTCTGGGATTATGAATGTATTTTATGTACTGGCCAAAATCCTCCTTTTTTGCAAGGGATTTCAGAATGTGTTTCTCCAGATTTGGTCTGTTTTCACGTAATGCTGGTATGTCAGTCCTCATCTGTGCTGCTAAATCAATAGCAGTTGTGTTGTAAACCGCTTGTAGGATGGATGGCTCAAGTTTGCTGCAGATGAATTCACTCAGTACAGTTGTTGTTGTCGCTCCTTTGTAGTAGTTTTTGAAGATGTTCCAATATTGAGCTTTCTGCTTCTCAAGATACATTTTTGGGTCATTTGCTTCTCTGAATTCTTTGTGAAGTTCAGTAAACGTCTGTCTTGCAATTTCACAAACACAAAGACTGAGATCTATGCTAAACTCTTTTTTCAATGTGTATTTTTGGCTCATGGATTCATGTTGCTTTACTGACTTTTGAACACAGTCTGTAATTTCCTGGATGTAACTATCACTGTAGCCTCGTGTTCCGACTGGTGACTTCTTCATTATCATCTCAGTGTCCTGAATAACTTTTTGAATCAGATGCCTTATCGAGTAATGACACTCAGCATTTAGGTCCATGTTCTCTGATGGCTTTTGGGTCCATCTAAAATATTCTACACCTGACATGATTTTTTGACCAAACCTTTGCAGGAATCCACTCTTGCTTTTCTTAGAGCTCTTGCCAGCTTCCTCTGAAGATTTAGCTTCATCAGAATGATCTAGATGCTTCTTCATTCTCATGTAGACACAATAATCATTCCGGCAGTCGATCAGTTCATAGTCTTTCTGATTTAACCGCTCATTTACAAGAGTCAATTCCTGATTTTCAGATAAGATCTGAGTCACATCGTCCCAGAAGTTCAGGTCTTCCATTGGAGGAGTATCTTTAGTCATTTCAGTGACCCATTTGCTCCACATTGTGTCAAACTCCTTGTTCAGCATATTTTCATCTGTTACTGTATTTCTCAGGCTTAAAGCTAATTCCTTGCTCCGACTGAATAGCTTATTTTCATACTCTGTCCTTCTTTGATCCAGCTTCTCCCTGGCTTTTTTCTGTTCAATTGCTTCATCTAACTTTCTTATTGTTCCCTTTACAAGGTCATCATGAAGATCTTTGATTCTGGTTTCAAATCTTCCTCGCCACTGACACAGAATTTCTTTGTCTTTGTCCTCCTCAAAGTAAGACATCATTGATTTTTCTACCTGCTCTTTTGTCTTTCTCATGTCAGCCAACAGGTCATTTTCCTGAACATTAATGTTCCCGTTGGCAATTCTGTTGTAGAATTTGTCTTCAATGCTCAACATAGCGCTTCTGAGGCTCCATGTCCAGTCGCTGTACTTAGTTTCTAGTTTTCTGTATACCGCAATCTCAAGTGTGTTTTTGAAGCTGAACACAAAGCTTTCATTTAGCAGTGCATTCCACAGATCATTAATACGCATTTTGAACTGAGACAGTGTAATGCCACTAGATGCAGAAGCTTTTGAGAGAATGGTGTCCTTCAACTCCTGAATATTTCTGCTGTAGTCTGGGTTTGGTGGTGCCATTGGTGGACTGCCTTCCCACAGCTGAGCAAAATATTTCACATCGTTCTGAATGTCAAATGTTATGACATCACTGAAAAACTCTGTATCACAGTCTTCTTCTTTAGCAGCGAGTTTTGTCATCTCGTCCAGTTTCTCCTGCAGTCGTCTCCTTCCCTCCATGTTTTTCTCTCCGGCTGTGATATCTGAAACATTCTGATGGACAAACATGCAGCTGGGAGTCAGTCTGATCTTCTTCATCCTCATGAAGGCCTGAACAACAATCTGAAGAATGTCCTGCATCTCAGCTGTGTTTTCTCCAAAGATGTTGATCAGTGTCATATTTCCGAGACCAACAACAAACGTGGCCATTTCATTATCACGATTTCTTGTTGATCTTCCAGCCAGTTCTAGGGCACGAAGTCCCTCAGTATCAATAACCAGAATGTAGTCAAACTTCAGCTGTGCTTTCATCTCCTCTGATACTCTGACCAACTGCATGAAAGCTCCTCTGGTGCACCTGCCAGCACTGACGGCAAACTGCAGTCCAAACATGGCGTTCAGCATGGTGGATTTCCCAGAGCTCTGAATCCCTAAAACTGACAACACATAGACTCTCCTGTTTCCCAGTTTCTGGATGAGTGCATCAAGAACAGCAGTAACCCAGATCAGAGGAACATGGGCAGCATCGCCATCCATCAGCTCCAGTGGAAATCCAGACATCATCATCTCTGCTGCAAGACTCGGGAGAGAAGAGAAGTCAAAGGTCATGTCTTTCTTGTTCCTCTTCACAGATGAACATGATTCATATATCTGACTGATCTCTCTCAGTATGTGCTCCAAGCCAAAGGTTGCAGCTTGTAATTTCTCAGATACTGTTTCAAGTTCTACTTGTGCAGCTGCCAGTTGCTGTGATTTATCATGTTTCTTTTTAAGATTTAGGACTGTTGACCATTTTTCATCATACTGATGAAGAAGGGCTGAAAGACTTTCAGCGGTGTAGTCATCCAGCAGGATGCCCATCCATTTCAGAAAATACGACACCTCATTTTCTACTGATGAATTCAGGTTTTGGATAAAGATTTGGATAAACTGACTCAAGACAGATGCACGTTGGTGTTCACGAATTTTCAGCATTTCTGATTGCTTAGAACTTTTGTTCTTTTCTATGTTGCTCCCTTTATGTAATTCTCCTAATGTAGGCCGATGAAGTTCTTTATTCTTCTCGCACCATTGATGCCACAGTTTTCCCTGCAATGGCAAAAATGATTCTTTGATTTCAGTCAGATCTTTACCCTGCAGTAAACTCATCATCTGCTGTGCTGCCTCTTTTCCTCTCCTGAGGTCCTCATCATTGTCCTCATCTACTCTGATACCGGAGAACTTGGCCACGTCTTCAAGCTTGAAAACGGGAAATGATTCAAAAGACAAGAGCCCATTATTTATAGCTCTTCTGATTTCTTCAAACACAACTGACTGATTTCTGTCTTTCAAACCAATTTTGTATTTCCCTTCTCTCATTTCTGTGAGAACTGAATCATTATCAGTAAGGAGGCAGATGAGTGGCTTCGAGTCCTTGTAGAAGTTTTGGATCTTGGTCATGCTTTTGTCATTCTTGCCGAGTTGTGGTAAAATAGCAACATTTACAGAGGCCATTTCAGTCAGGATATCCAGCTGCTTCTCATTGGCTCCTGCATCACCATGGAGGTTACAGAATGCAACACAATCAGTAAATCTATCGGTTTTCTCTCCAGAGGGGCAGTACCAGGCGATCTCCACCAGTCCATCTATCAGCACTGTGCTTCTGCTGCTGCCCGGGCAGTTCCTGTGGAAGAACGTGTTGTGTTTTTCATTGATCAGGCTGTTCATCAGTTGAGACTTGGATGAGGTCACAGGGCCAAACCTGAAGAAAGCCACCATTGGAGTTTCTGCCTTGTAGACTGGCTGGAATTTGCTAGATATTTTACCTTTATCATCAGTTGTCTTCCAGCTCTTGTTGATTTGTCGGAATGTCCAGAGTGGGAACTCAATCTGTTGAGTGAATGGATTTGGTACAAGCAGAGGCAGAGCATATTGACACTGTGAAAGTTTAGTCACCATGAGCTGCTTTAGGAAACTATCAGCACAATGAAGCAAAGCCATCTGAACATCCATTAAGTGGACAGCATCTAATTGGTTTGTTTCATCAGAGGGTTTAGCAGTTACTCCAAAAATATTATCAAAGGCATCACCAACATCTTCAGAAGAGTCATTGTTCCTTTGTTGTGTGTTATGTCGTTCATCATTCTCTTTACTCTGGAGGCATCTTGCTCTGTAGTCAAGCATCATTAATTTTTGTAGAAAAACTGAAGCCAGCTCCTCCTCTGCACAAGACTGGGACTGTGATTGTATAATTGGCTTAAGGAAATCTACAGTTCTTAGTTTTTGGTGTTTGCCTTCAAGATGAATCCTGTCAATGAGTTGCTCAGCACCTAGCTGAAAAATACAGTACGATAATACATAGTTAAATGGTATGACTAGTAGAAAAGCCATGGAAAATAATGCTAATTAGTACACTTTTTGGCAATTAATACATTTAGAATTAGAACATAGGCCAAGTATGAATATGCAATCTGATCCCATTTTCAGGCACAAAAATGCACATATTTGTACATTTGGATAGATGCTGAAAAATACAATATATTGAGTTGACAGCATCTAAAGGTAAACATGTATTTACAGCTGTAGAGACATAAAATGTATTTTATCACTCGGTATCTCACTATAGGAAACACCTTGGGCGTGACCGATCCTGGAAGCACCAATTACACCACATCTGTCAGTTGACATACCAATCACGACAGTGATGCGGCAGTCCCACCTCCCTCATATACATCGCTGCTAGTGTTCGCCACTTCATTCTTGTTCTCTTCCCCGATAAGATCCTTATAGGGAAGCTATCTTCAGCAGATCCTCACAGAGTGGCCGCTAAACAGTTCACTTGATGAGCCAGTGTTTTTAAGTATGTCTCCGAACTATTTTTCCTTATTACTGTCAAAGTGAATATTTTACTTTTGCTGTCTTTTTCTGGTGGGAACTAGCGCGTCAAGGCCGATACTCATTTTTCATATCTCAAGCTGTTACAGCAATTTTTTTCTTTCCTCCCGGTTTGAGTGGTGTGACAGAGTTAACATCTGGGTGATCACATCTCTGTTATGGCAACTGCAAACCCACCCAGCAGCGCAGCAAAGGGTCAAGATCCCTCTCACCCATGTCTATGATTTCGTACAAAGACTCTCATCCTCTATGCATTGCATGTCAGGGAGTTAGACATGCACAGGCCGTGCTCGCTAATCCCAAGTGTTGCCCGCACTGCTCTCTTTTCCTGTTAAGAGTATTAGAGCGCAGAATGTGAGTAGCGGCCGCGAATAAGGAGAATCCAAGTTTTTCTGTGCCTCCCACGAAGAAATACGGGGCTGCCTGCTCAGCAAATAGAGTTAATGGACCCCCCCTCTCTTTGAATCAGACTCCTTGGCAGCGGATAAAGAGGAGGAGGAAGATGATGAGACGATTGCTTGTCTCTTGGAAGAGGATTTGGAGGAAGATGATGAGACTATTGCTTGTCTCTTGGAAGAGGATTTAGAGAAAGATGAAGAGACTGCAATTCTCCCTCCTAATCCCTCTTCCAGAGCTGGTAAGTCTCCCTTCCCCATACAGGGAGACTTGGACCTTATTGAAATGTGTAGGAGGGCGGCTGCTAAACTCTCTATGGACTGGCCATCACCACAGGAAGGCCAGGGCAAGGAGAGGGATTTATACGATGGGAAGAGGCTGCTGTCACGCACTTTACCAGCCAAAGAGCTGATTCCAGCCATCCCAGCATGCGTCACAGAGATGCGCTGGTTTTGGGACAAGCCTTTCTCATAGAGTGACGGTTGAAGGTTTCTCTGTTGAAGGCTGGATGTACTTAATATGGAGGAACTAGGGATGTCCAACATCCTCCCTCCCCCAACACCCCTGTGGATTTATCGGTGGCAAGTCCCCTACACCACAATCGCTGGGCAGTCCTATCCTCCGCATCTCCTCCATCAGTCAGGGTACCGAAACCCTTTGCTGTAAAACCACAGCTTTTCAGTGTGTTAATGTCAGCAGCAGGAGGGGAGTCAGCTCAGATTTTAGAGAAAGAAATACTCCCTGTACTTTGTCAAAATGTTCAAAATGTTGATGTTAAGGATATCACATTTTATTCTTCCCAAAGACTGGCTTATGGCAGTCTATCTGAAGGATGCATATTTTTTACACAAGCATCTACCCCGCACACAGAAAATCCCGCAGGTTTGCCTATTGGGGCACAGCCTACGAATTTTTGACAGTTCCTTTTCAGGCTCTCATTAGCACAGAGATTGTTCAGCAAATGTGTAGAAGCAGCTCTGACTCCGCTGAGAATAGCAGGTCTCAGAGTGTCAGCATATTTGGACGATCTGCTCATCTGTGCTCCATCACGGCAGCAGACGGAGACAGACATAAAAACACTTGTGTCTCATTTAGAGAACTTAGGGATCAAAATAAATGAGACGAAAAGCTGCTTGGTGCCCACACAAGAGATAATCTACCTGGGTCTGACTGAACTCAGACCTGTATCCAGTGTTTCTGTCATAGGAGTGCATCAGGTCAGTTCACAGCTGTTTATCCCTTTTTTTAAAAGGGAAGAAGGTCCAATTCAGACTGTTGATGTCTGCTAGGACTGATGGTTCCAACTGTCCCTTGGTTATTCCACTGGGACTGTTGCGAATGAGCGAGTGTCAGCACTGGATGGCGATGCAGCGTTTATGTCCAAAATGCCACCCCAAACTCAAAGTTATAGTATCATCACTCTGCATGTGCGCTCTCTGTCACTGGAGGGATCACGCGTTTCTCGACTCAGGGACTCTGCTGAAGGCAGTTTCTCTGAGAAAGGTGCATGGTTACAATGGATGCGTCGCTCACAGGTTGGGGTGCAGTGTGAGAGGGCAGGATAGCGAAAGGGAAATTGCCTGATCAGACAACACAATGTTGGTGGCAAACATAAATCACCAGGGAGGCACACATTCTCCTCAGCTTCACAGTTTGTGTACAAAAGGCCAAGCTTTAATGGCACCCTCCGCTGGACATTTAATTTATTGCACTTTGGGATATACATATTATTTCTGACTATCATTTCTGCAATTTCATTGGTTTAAATCAGGAGAACCGAATGTCAATCAAAGAGTGTTCATTGCCTACTTATACTACGCTCTAAAAGTATGTACTCTTTTTGTGAAGAAAAAGTATATACTTTTGAGTGTGTAGCAAAAAGTAGACAAGCTTTGGGACATACTATTATGTCATACAATTGCGTCTTTGACAGTTGCTCTCTGTCGTATCCTGTCACCGTAAACTGGCCTGTCAATCATCTTGTTTTTTCATATGATGCATTTAAAAGTTAATGGCCAAACAGATCTTTATAAAAGTCCACATTGTTATTACAGATGGAATATAACACGGATAACATTAAATAAATATTTTTTTTATCCGGGTAAGTCACTCAAACCTTTATCTGAACCTCTCACCGTCAGTCGCGCATATGCGCCATGTTTTGTAGCTTTTTAACACTTTTCGGGAAATATTAGCCTATCGGGTGAACACGGCTCCAATAGTGGACCATCCGGGGACTTCTGGCATACTCTTTTCAACATACTATGCTTTGGGACACACTTATTCTAATCTCAATTCTGCTGCAGTTTTGTAGTGATCTCCGTGCTGATCTGGTCCAATTTCTCTGTTCTGTTGTGGGTGTGTTATGTTTTCTGCAGGAATTTTTGGATAAGGGCAGAGCCTTTTCAACTGTTAAGGTTTATCTTGCCGCAATTTCTGCGTGCCATGTGGGGATTGACAGGAATACCATAGGTCAACACCCACTTGTCAACACCCACTTTAGGGTTTCAAAACCACTGCATTCTGCCATGGGATCTGTCTGTGGTCCTTAATGCACTCAGCCCCCTTTTGAACCTATAGCTCATTCCACCAGTGCTATGGCTACATCATGGGCAGATTGGGCACTATAATGGCATGTCAGTTCAGGACATATACGGCAACAAGCTGGGCATTGCCTCACACATTTGTCCGATTTAATAGACTGGATGTCATAGAGGCATCACTGGCTCATTCCATCCTAAGTGTGTAAAAGTGCTTTTTGTTCACATATATTCCATTCTATTCTAAGAATAGTTACGGGGGTTTTGTTTATGTTACATACATCACTTGAGTTTGTTGGCATGCCTGCTTCAGACAGCATATCTGCAATGCGAGAGTTGTCTATATCCCATAGTGAGTTCCCGAGCGAATGTTTGAAAGAAGTCAGCTGCCTAAGCTTTTGGACGCAGCCATGCACATTGACTTAAATTTGGGCATTTTCCTTACAAAAATGAATATGACTTTTCTGGATTTGGATTGCATTACACAATTAAATATGATTACATTCATGACCATTATTGTTGTGATGTATTTTATAGTTATTTTTTATTTCCCACAGTATATTCAGAAAATGTTAAAATTTCACATTATGCAAATGCATCAAATAAATCTGATGATGGCATTGGAAACAAATAATCAAAATGATTTTAAATAAAGTAATAGAATCAGTAATATAAGCTATATATTTTAGAATGCTATGCATATTTTAGACGTTTGTATGCAAACGTAAATGTAGATTATGTGGTAGAACAACATACAGAAATAAAATACATATCCTATGTAAAAAATATTAATAACTTAAAAAAAAAAAAAAGCTTTTTACCTTTCGTTTGTCACCTATGTCAGTTTGTAGTTGTGCCAAGCTCTCCAAAGGCTGTACTTTAGCCTCACCAATGCTTGCTTCTGTTTCAGAACCTTGATTTTATAAAAACAAAGAGGGGAAATCACTGGTAGCTCTTTTATTAGACTTCCCTATAGTGAAAAAATATACTAAAATGTATTTGAAATACATTTATTTTGTGCTATGTATAGTACAAATACATTTACATATTTATGTGCTTAATAAAAATACCCCGCAATTGTACTTTTGGTATAGTAAACTATACTTAAAGTCTGCTAAATTGGAACAACTAATTTTGTTCTTTATGCACTTAAATTGTGCGGAAATAGTGCTGAGGTACATAAAATTATTTGAAATGCATTCATTTTGTGCTAAGTAAACTACAAATACATTTACATATTTATGTGCTTAATAAAAATAGCCCACAATTGTCAGTCACCAGCTGGCGTGCCCAGGTTGACCACTAGAGGGCACTCCTTCTCTGACCTTTGCCACTCAGCCATGAACTACAGTCCCCATAATCCTTTGAACGGACTCATCATCAATTATTGCATTCACCTGTTTGTCATTACATTGTTTGTCTCACCCTATACCATGTTCTCTCTGTTATTTCTCATCGAGGTTTTGTAATTGTCACGCCCGTTTCACACATACTCCGTTTGCAGTGCGTATTTTTTCCACACCCATGTTAACAGGTTAGAGCTTTCACACTGCACGCGGATGCGGTCCGGCAATTCGTTCCAGGAGTGGTGCGTATACACTTTGAACTTCGAACTTTGAAAACACACTGTGAATGGTAACCAGCTATATAAATGTTGAGCTTCAAGCTCATTGGCTGCAGATGAGACATGAACTGATCAGCTTGTGCCAAATAGGTAACACTGTAAATATCATCAACTCGTGTTAAAGACCCATTAGCCTCCACCATCTAGAGTTTCATGACAGAACTATGCATTTTATAAAGTTATAAATATGGATATTTTTCTCACAAAAACGCATTGCATCACTTTGCTTCAAAAGGCCTTTATGAACCCCATGAAGACGTATGGATTACTTTATGATGGATGGATGCACTTTTTTGGGCTTTAAAATCTCAGGCTCCATTAACTCCCATTATAAAGCTTGGAAGAGCCAGGATATTTTGTAATATATCTCCGATTGTTTTTGGCTGAAAGAAGAAAGTCATATACATCTAGGGTGGTTTGAGAGTGATTAAATCATGGGATAATTTTCATTTTTGGGTGAACTAACCTTTTAAGAGCGGATTCTTTCTAGTAGGCTAATTCGATTCATTAGCAAATGTGGACAGCAATACATCCAGTCATGTCTAGCAATTTGACAATTTCAATATGTTCAATATACACCCTGATGAAGGCTCATCAGCCGCAAGGTGTCGGTGTGTGGTTATTTGAAAACTGTTTTTAATTGCCTAAGCCATAATTAAATAAAGGCTTTTTATATACATTTATTTTTATATTTTCAATATCATTAGGATACATTAAAATTAAGGTATTATTTAATAACAAGTATTTTGGAGATCACTGATCCATACGATTTTATTACTACTACAAGTCAATCTTTTGAACCAGTTACATAGATTTTAATCTACAGATTTTAATCTACACTTCCTCTGGTGGACAACATTAGTATTACACCCTTTATTAGAGAAGTAATTCTACTAACAACTTCCACATGAATTAAATATATTGCAGTATCAATATGGAATCTTGAATGAAAATGTTAAAATGGAGTTGTGGCAAATGTAAGACAAAAATCTAGGATCTATGTTACCACTTTGACATTCACTGTTTTGCAGGTCTCCTGAAGGTTTGTAGATCTCTCTGGTGTAGAACTGCTGATTATTGTCAGTGCACAGCTGTTTAATCCTGTCAATCAGTTCTCTGATCTCTGATTGGTTGTTCATGTTCTTACTGCAGCTGTGATATCTTCCTCCACATGTCTCTAGCAGCTGCTCCAGAACAGAGTTGTTCTTCAAGTCATCTATAATAGTGTCACACTCTTCCTCTCGCTCATAGGTGAAGAGAATTATCACAGATGAAAGAACTCTGTCACCAAATCTTCTCTGTAGCCATTCAATGCCCATCTTATCCTCATCTGTCAACTGTCTAATTTGCACAACAAAGATGAAGGCATGGATTTCACTTTCGTTCACTAGATGACCAATAACATTATCGAGAGGTTCGAGATCAATCTCATGTGAGCCAATCATGTTGATCACAGAGACATGATGTTCTGATATCTTCCTCTGTATTGGAATGATCACGGGTAATTCTGTGTTTTTAAGGCAGGGTTGTTTCTCTCCGAGTAGAATGTTGTCACATCCGAACTGGACGGCCTCAGAGCTTCCAAATAATGCAAAAGTCAAATCGGGATCACCGTGATCTAAAGCAAACAACACAGAACTGTTCTCAGATTCAGATAATATAAGAATAACACCACAATATAAGATTATGTAATGGTGCTTTTTGCTAATATAGGCACATTTCTTATCCTTATTGCTGTGAGATGAATCATTAAAGCCTGAGCACACATGTACTATACTTGTGTTTGTATTACCATCAGGTTCCAGGTTACTCCCTTCTTCTACTGGCTTCACATTATCCTGGAGAGAGAACAACAAATTATCTGTTTCTTATACCATGACTTTAAAAAGTTGTATAATTGTGCATGAGTAAACATTTGAATACATAATGCAATGTGGCCAAAAGTATGAGGATATCTGAACGTCACACTTGCATGTTTATTCTACTTCTGTAGAGGTGAAATAGCCAAACTTGTGAATTAGAAGGAAAATTCATAGAAAATATATTGGGACTTATATGTAAAGTGCAGCAAGAACATTGAGAATAAAGACATTTCAAATTACACTCTTCATTCTTAAAAATAAAGTGCCTTTATTTGCATCTGGTTCCATGTAGAACCTTTAACATTCATAATCTTTCCATTGCACAAAATTCATTCATTGCTAAAAATGTTTTATTATTAAAATCGCACTAAGAAAAAAAAAGAGATTGTTTTAAACGTACAGTATGTCATTTTTTCGCCGCTAGGGGTCGCTAACCTCTTTACAATAACAAAGGCGTAGTTTGATGACACAACATTTGCTAAGAATTATGGATCTTGTCGTCAACGTCAAGCCGACCGATCTAATAATGTTTATGGATGAGTGAATACATCGATGTTTTTATCATGACTGTGATATGAAGCAGTTCGGGATTGCTAAGAGACAGCTATCAGCTCCACACGCGACGCGAGTCCTGCGGATATAAAAGGAATATGGACATTTCACTCTACCGAACTACACGCAAGTGCAGAATTACAACTCACAGTTCAGTTTATTAGACAAACTTGTGAGGTAACGCAGCGCTGTTTCACTTGGTCTAACATTACACTATCACACTAAACTGCATTTGAATGTGTTGAAATCTATGTGTTAGTTTGTCTGTATGAGACTAGCAGTAAGCTAGATCAACATTAGAATAACATACAGATCATATTCTAACATTTTATCATTGTTGAACTATATAACATTGATTAGTTTTATGTAAATGTGCTCACCTGTTTAATAAAGTACATGTAGAAGCGGTCGAAGTCTCGGACGTGGAGCTCTCGTTTATATACTGTCTATGGGAGCTCTCGGAATCTCGAAAACACAGCGCTGATATTGATTCTCGTTTTAGTTCTCCTTTTTTATCCAAAGTCTGCTTGCAATGGTCCATAATGTTTGAACGAAACAACAATAGCGTGCAAATAGACATTGCGAACTACACAGTTGTCCACGTCAGTCGTTTTGGTTAAGTTACTATCAGAGGGCTCTGGTTCATAGCTTTGGTTGCTATGGCAGTACGAGCGGAAACCAGGGACAACGCGGATATGACGACATTGACGGCGACAAAACGCAAATAAAGAAACGGGACGTGTCTTCGAATTAAATTACAAATTTCTCCTGGTTTGAAAGTTGTTGGAAACAGTCGGGATAATGTAGGTACACAACAAAAAAAATATATATAACATAGATATAGTGATTTTTGCTATTTTTAAAGCAAAAAAGTTACATATTGTGCCTTTAAGGACTGTTCACTGAGAGATTTTTTGGAGGGGGGATCCAAAAATGGTTCTTCTGGCATTACTGAGAACCCCCCTTTTGGAACATATTTTAACAGTGTATCACTTTTACCTTGTATTCTTCATGTGCTTTGTTTGAGGTCTTTTCTCCAGGATCTTGATCAGGTGATGTGAAAGAAACTGAAGTTGGTTGATTATTAAATTCTACTTTAGTGGTTGAGTGTGTCACAACTGGGTCATAATTGTCTTCGTTTAGAGTTTCGGTGTATTTTTCATCATGTTTAATTGGAGGATTCTCCAAGACATCATCTGGTTCTTGATTTGTTACCCGAGGATTGTCCATGATGTCATCTGTATATTGATGTGTGACTGAAGGATTGACACAATCAGAATCTCTAGATAAATCTGGAGAGGTGTCCATGGCATCATCATCTGTTTCTTGATCCATAATTATATGACTGTAAAACAAAATAAACATTAACCAGGTGTGGTGGATCATATAAACCCCAGACAAGTTATAGTGGCCCCAAACAGTATTTGAACATTTTGACTTTCATGGTATTAGATACAAAATATAAAAACATATCCACAAACAAATTATGCTTCCCTGGTTTAAAATAAAAAATATAAGTTTTAAATGCTGTTTGTGTAAGTACATGGCAGTACAAGGGTCGAAGTTGAAAAGGGGTTTTCAAGCATCAAAAAGTATAATACAGCTTTAAATTTTGTTTCCCCCCGCCATACATTAGAATGTCCTGTTTAATTTTATGTTTTTCTGAGCCAAAAAAGAAGAGACTATTTCATACGGTTTTTACCATGATTTACAAAAGACACCCACTAAAATGTTATTCAGTGTAACAATAGTTTATATAACACATAATCTTTTCTATTTAAATCAAGACTGCAAATTAAAAGACTCATTTTAAGGATCACAGTGCAGCCCCCAAATACTAATTCATTGTAATTTTTTAAAAATCTTTATACTTTGCCACTATCCTTTACAACAATAGATTTTTTTACATCAAGATTTTACGCATTTGTCAGCAAGAAGATTTTGTTAGGAAGTGAAAATCATTTAAAATAAAATAAAATTTAGTATGCTCACTTATTTTTTAAATATATTTTAATATCAATATTTAATAATGTCAGAATAAGAATATTAAACACTTTTTACATAAATATATCTGCTACGCTGAATGACCATGGTTTCTTACTCTGAATGAGGTTTTGCCAAAAAGGGAGAGAATGTTCAGATTATTGCAACGTTTTTAGTATTAGTCTGTATCATTAAATGAATGAAGGCAGAAGATGTTGAAATATAATAAGCATTTTATTCTTCAGGTCTGATGCTGTCTGCCATGCTTGCACAGCTTGTCACTTGTTTCCGACTTGCTCGGCCACAAAAATTACTGCTTGCAGCTTTATTTATGAATAATGTGTTTGACAACATAATTTTTTTTGGGTATTTTGGGTGAAGAGTCCCCTCAATTGCCTCTCTTGCACTTGTGACATAATGAGGGGAACTCTCTGTTAATAAATTGTGGTACGTTATTATTTCTGACAATTGCAATCCTCAATACCTTTTCATTTCCTTGTTAAGAGTGCTGCCCAAGCGTCTGCATTTACTTTTTTCCACTTTTTGGCTTTTTACAGTGCATAGTGTAACAGGTATAGAAATTACACGGTTAAATATACAGTATGCATCAAGTATAATTCACAAACAATTGGTAATTTACATATACCCGATGTAGCTGCCTGATCAAAATCAGTGCTTTCCCTTTAAATGTTGTGATGTCACAAATCAACATAACTTCCTGTTATGTCTCTTCCTCTTCCCTTTTGTATTGTAACTGCATGGGAGATAGGTTTCTTTTGACTTTCTAGTAATATTATTTAATCTTTTTTGTAATTATTGCTTCTATATCTATTTTCACTCCAGGTCATTATTTTACTGAACTGTGTATATATTTTGAAATTTTACCTTTTTCAGAGTTATATTTTTGTCTTCTGCTGAATATGTGGAAATGAGAGCACATGGTGACAGGAGTACATCATATTTATTTTACAGAGAGAACAAGGGCAATTCCACTAAGAGGCTGCTTATTTGTGTTTTATATCAGGTATGTTTTCTCTGTTTTATTATTTTCCTGTTTAATGTGATTTGTCTTTGCCAGTTTGTTTTGTGCTCCTCTTTTTCTGCCTTTTGCATTGTTATCTCATGGGAGAGGAAATTCCACTCTAAAAAGCTACTTATCTGTGTTTTATTCAGGATTAAAAGACCCAGTGAAACTGCTGCCAGCTGCCCTGAGTCTGATTGTCCAAAAACTCCACACAGTTACACAACGTTGAATCAAGTGTTTATAACTGGTGTCGCTATAGCTAGTAGCTGCACATCACTCTTGGCGTCGCGAACCACCGGTTACACATGGTACCGTGACCTGGATGGGAGTGATGTTTAGGGGGGTGAGTGTAAAGGGACGTAGGCCAGTTAAAGCTATGCGTGTAAACCTCACTCCCAGTATAATGAAACACTCTTCAGTATAATGGATGACACTGAATTTGCATTACACTGAATAACAAAAACATTACTCTGAATGACGAAACCTCTACTTCATCTTATATTGCAGGCTATCAACTGGCTATGTTTTTTGGCATTTCACTAAATGACGTGTTTTTGTAACTTAGGTTATCACATACCACGAAAAGGTGAAATTGTCAAATATTTAAGAGCAATAAACTCACTTTGCTGCAGCATCACACGGTCTTCAAGGCGCCTTTTGACGATGTCACAGACTGTCAAATGTCAGTTTGGAATATGATTTCAGAATAGCTTCTTGTTGCACCACTAATAAATTGCATATTCAGGACAAAATTCCCTTGGTTATTTCATAACTTTTAAAAAAAAAACAGTAAGACATAGTCATTTTGTTATATCACAGCCAACACTTATTTGAAAATGCCAAGAAATTATTTTATTTTTTTTATTTGACATTTTATGTTTATTTAAAGATGTAATGGTAAAATTTCAGACCATAACGCTGAATGACAATTTTACACTTTGGAACATTATTTCACCCATATTTTGACATTTTATTTTCACAAACGTTATTTAAAACATTAAAGTATAGAAACTTTATTTGCATTTAATGTTTTTTTATGTATATAAAATCACATTTGTAAAAATTAATTTTAATTTGATACGGACACCAAAATGGTGACGTCTCGTCTTTGACCCTCATGCCAAATACACCAGCAATTGAATGGCTCCTACTCCACTGCCTAATATGAAACCCTAATATATATATTTCATAGCTCTATTCCCCATGGAATAGACCATTAAAGACAAACTTTGCATAATACATTTTGTTGATTAGTTAGATGTGGTGAAGTAAATATATAACGTTACAAAGATGAAATCATATGAATGTGTCTTTAGCAAGCAAGGTTATATCATGGATAAACATGATGTAAATCTATAAAAATAAAAATAAAATAAAAAGGACATTATGAAAAATCGGTTAAACGAAATAAAGGTTTATCAGAACACCAAAAGTCAAATATAGGTGTAGCACACAAAATCAACTTGTGGGCTTTCAACAAACAGCATGAAGACAATAACAAGAACAAGAATAAATATAGTTGCAAATATAATTGATTTTAAAATATATTTTTTTATGTGTCTGCATGTGAACATCCAGGAGAAACACAGAAAAACTTCTCCTTAATAATACAACTATTAATTTAAAAAATGAATAATAACAATAATAACAATAAATGAAAATCACCTGTTGATCAGCGACTGTAATCCATCCAAACTTGAAAGTCAATAGGATTAAAAAAAACAACAACACTGAAACAGTTCAAAAATTACACACTGATTTGACAGAGTGATCAAATCCTTACTAAGAGAATCTCAGACAGCCTTATTTAATTATGAAGCTCCAACCTCTCAACTACAAAGTTCATACTGATTATCTTGATCTCTCTAAATAGAACATATCAGGTTAATACCTAACTTTATAGACTGATGGTCATTGAGCCGGTCCTGAGCTACAGAGGAAATAAGTTTCGTGTTTCAAAAAATCACGTGATTTCTGGGAAACGTCTCCGGTTACATAATGTAACATAAAGTTCCCTGAGAGGAGGGAACAAGACACTTCTTGTTGGGGTTATCCCCTGCTTCCTTGAATCTACTGGAGCCTTATGAATTCTCACAGGCGGGAATTCGCACGGCAATGGCTCAAGCACTCGAAATAGAGGCGGGCTCCCCTGCACTAGGAGGCGGCGCTGGGCGCCATTGCCTCAGAATCTTTGGACTGAAGCAGAGTGTAGCTGACAGAGACTCTGAGATATGTAACACGGCAGCTTACGCATGTGTCTCGTTCCCTCCTCTCAGGGAACCGAGGTTACGTTAGGTAACTGGAGACGTTCTCTTTCAAGTCAGTCTTTTGACACTGCGTCATCAAAGTTGTCGCAATGGGAATCTCATAAAATCCCGCCGTGTTAATAGCGAAGGTCCAGCTCAGCTGCAAGCAAAGCCATTGACCTCAACTAAAAGTACTTCATGTAAAGGAAGACCTCATAAGCTCAGCGGCATAGTGGCTATAAGAGCAAGTTGCACAAGCATTAGACTACTGCAAACACAGTGCAAAATAAAGGAAAGCGGTCTTGCCTACGCCCTGGATTAACCATACAGTCACTGCCAGCATTCATGTCGGCACTTGTTGTCTCCAGACTGCACTAAACAGCAGCTATTCGGCACTGCAGATACTTTGATGAATACCAACACTATTGCCTAATGTTGCTACAGATGGTATGGTTGATGGTGGCGGTCATGCCAACACCATTATAGTACTGATGTCCACTGCAGCGGCGATGCCGGTGCTGTCATGAACATCATACAACACGTGCAGATGAAACACGAAGGTAGCAGTGAATTGGTGCCAATCACCCAGACAGTCATTTGCACGACTAAGCCGAACACCGCCATCTCGATGGGGCTGCAACAGTTTAAGACGAAGGCTAAACATTGATTTCAGCTAGCTTGATTCCTGCAGCACGGACAATACATGCGATGCAAGGAACATTCAGGCTATAATAAGACCTGGCATATATTTTTCCGCTAAGGTTACTATCTGTGTGAGCAAACCCCCCCCCCAAAAAAACGATGATGGATTTCAGTCGGTGCTTATTACACCGTGAATGTGTACAACAGCAATATATATAACCTACAAGGGCGACCATTCGTGCAGAAAGGCAGCAGCGTCTGTGCCTGTAACAACAGACTGTGAATGGCTAAATGACCTAGTTGAACACCACTTCACAGAGGCGCTAACAACTGCCGTAATAGTCCACATGACAACACCATCCACCATTTCAGTTCAAGTTGTAGATCTAATCCTCTTGCAAAGGCAAACTCGCAATGCGAGTGAGGAAACATTCAAATCACAGAACTGACCTGGGCTGCGTTTCCCAAAGCCAACTATGGTCCCAAGTTCCGTCGTTACCAATAGAGTTCAATGGAAATTGCGCTCATAGTTGGCCAATGATTCTTTTGGGAAACGCACCCCAGAGTGCTCTGCACGAGTTCATCATGTATTGGGGCTTCTTGTGCCACTCGAAATTCTTATTGCCAGGAGATTCTGCTGGGCGAATATAAATATGTTACCATGACGTTATAGCACTATACTTAAAGCAAGGAGGGCATACAGTTGCTGTGCAAATATACTCTTGCAAAAAGACAAGGCGACTAAACCTGTGTAAGGGTCTGTCTCAATGCGCTCACTTGAATGCATGCTTCAATAGATATATTATGACTTAATCCTCCACTTATTTAGAGGGAAGAGAGCCACGTTTGCTCATTTACTGGTACCGGACCTAGTTGGAACACTCAGACATCTAGTTGGCAGAGGTCAAGACACAGCCTTGAAGGCCGTCCTACACAAAGTCCCGCAACGCTGTACTAATGAAATGCAGGGAGTGACAAAAATAAAGCAACAAGTGTATTGGTGCATACAACATTAAACCAGCTGTTATGAGCATATGAAATAAATATATTTACAGCGTCCAGCTAGCCTGGCTAACGTCAGACCTCTTTCTCATTGAGGCGTGGTCTGGGAACCACATGTTCATTTTCTCGTATTTGAGGCGTGGTTTACGAATGCCCAGAGCCGTTTATTGGGCGCTACGAATGTCTATCAAATGCGCCTGTACGTAGCTCATAGCCAATCGTTTCAATTATACCAGATGACATATGTAGAGCGACAGAAATTCGACGAGGAAGAAGACGAAATAAACTTGCGTTCTAAACTACTTAGAACACTATCTAAGGCTGCATCGAAAGGTAACTTCCCGTCTGCTGCCATGTTGGATCCATAGATATAAACAAACTGCTTCGGTGTGTCGCATAGACGTCGTCATCGTCTTGCTCCCTCCCCGTTCTGTGATTGGTTCCCTTTTTGAGGGGAAAATCTGGTCCATGGAATCCAGGCTGCCTAGCAGCGTGAATAAAATCGCGCTGTGCACAAGGCAGCATGGGGAAACCCAGGCTAGCGTCCAGCATAAATCTACGGGAAAAGCCAAGTACAAGTACAATAACTGGGCAGACAGCTACAGCTGGAGCCCCTGAATACTACTGAAATAACACAGAAGGCTGTTATGAATGCATTAATTTTGCATATGCAGTAGCTATTAGTGCGACCAATGGCACTGCACAGTGGGATATGAACAAGTTGAAACGGGACAGAGAGGGGCATAGCCACGAAGTCTCTCAGTTATCCAATGTCTGCTCAGGTGCAAATCCTGCTGGAAAATGAAGTCAGCATCTCCATAAAGCTTGTCTGCTGAAGGAAGCATGAAGTGCTCTGAAATTGTCCTGGTAGACGGCTGCGTTGAGTGGACAGCACAGTGGACCAACACCAGCCGATGACCAACACAGACTGTGGAAACTTCACACTGGACTTCAAGCATCTTGGATTGTGTGCCTCTCCATTCTTCCTCCAGACTCTGGGACCTTGGTTTCCAAATGAGATGCAAAATTAGCTCTCATCAGAAAAGAGGACTTTGGTCCACTGTGCTTTATTAAATCCAGAGTCAACGCAGCCGTCTACCAGGACATGTTCAGAGCACTTCATGCTTCCTTCATTTTCCAGCAGGATTTGCACCTGCCCACACTGCCAAAATAACCAAAATGACCAATGACTATGGTATCACTGTGTAATTACTGTGTGATTTCTTGTAATATTCTAATTTTCTGGGATTTTGATTTCGTGGGTTTCATAAGCTGTAAGCCATAATCATCAAAATTATAACAAATAAAGGCTTGAAATATCTCACTTTGCATGTAATGAGTCTATAAAATATATTAGTTTCACCTGTTAAGTTGAATTCTTGAAATAAATCAACTTTTTGATGATATTCTAATTTTATGACCAGCACCTGTATATTTATATATATATACATATATATATATATATATATATATATATATATATATATATATATATATATATATATATATATATATTTTTTTTTTTTTTTATTACAAGCATGTCATGTCATAATTCTTAAACAGAATTATGCTTGCATCATCTTTTTGTTATCTAAGTTTTATCGAAAAATATCGTAGATGGTGAAAAAACGTTATCTCTAATAATTTCGGATAGCTGTATGCTATGCTACTATCTAAGCTAACTAAAAAAACACTAAGAACGAGAAATGTTTAATTTCACAATCTATAGCTTCGGTTATATAGGCTACTAGTATTTGAAGTTAAAATACATTAATGGTCATTATAACGTAGTTCAAACGACTTATATAATAAAGTGATATCTGATTTGTAACCAGGCAAAGTGATTACCCATAAAACGTGTTGTTGTTGTTTTTGTTTTTTTACAGTCTATACTGTAATCGGATTGCTTGGGTCCTAAGCTGGGAATCATGACTTCGCTGGGACTTCACCACACAGGCATTCTCCACATGTACTGAAATAAACATTTTCCAAGTAGATAATGCTCACTGAATGTACACACCCGTCTGTAATAGAAGCAGATATTTACCTCCACAGAGCTGTTTGATGTTTATTAGGTCTTTTTTGCTGCTAACTGGGTTGCTAGACAATGGATTCCTCAGTGCAGTAATTATATTAACAACACGTATTAAAGAAAATGTGCCACAAGCTGTTTTAATGTTGTATATAAAACTGAAAAAGTAAAGAAATTACTCTAGTTTTTACAAGTTACTTTATTTTATGCTGGAATACATTTGTAGTCATGTGATGTTCCAAAAGAATTATTATTTTTGAATTGTAAACCAACAAACTGTTTATTTAGGACACCTACAGTGATGTGAAGAGAAATATAAATCCTGCTGTGTTTAGAATCAGCCATGACGTATCCAGCCGGATTGTTGTTCGAGGAACAAGTTATCATTCCATCACACAATGAATTAAGTCTCACCTATAACAGATACTCTGTATGTAACAATATTGTTCTCTGATTCTCCATATGCTCTTGCTGTATAGAGTCCAGTGTCTGTCTTCTGCATGTTCTTCAGTGTGAGAGAGAAGGTTTTATCATTGAAATCAACTCTGTCCTTGTAGGAAGAGTGAAGTTTTACTGTTCTAGATTCGTGTATATATCTAACTATAATCTCTGATTTATCATTTGTCCAGGATAAAAGATCAAACTCTGGTAGTTCTCGTGTCTGTATATCCAGTTGAACATAATCTCCCATCTTCACAAACACAGAGATCTCAGCACTGGACCCTGAGGAGAGAGAAACACAGTTCAGCAGCTTTTGGATTTGGACCCATTTTACACCTCCATCTTACTCCATCATCAACTCACAATCACATTTGATTAAATAATTAAGGTTCATAAGGAAATAAAAGTATTATTTCCTGTCATCTGTCATCATTAGACATGTTAATTAACTGAATAGTTAATTGTTGTTGTAGTTGTCAATATGTATGAACACCAGTGTTGTGTAGGATACTCTAAAGCAGTAATTAATTACTAGCTACAAATTACATCTTCAACCTATGTAGTTAGATTACTGTACTAATTACTCGCTCTAAAAAAGTATCACATTCATTTTTACTAAGTACTTTCTAAATCCCATATCAACCTCAACCAGTCGAACAATACAAGGATAGATACAGTGCTATGCATAAGTTTAGACACCCATACTAAAGTTGACTAAAAAGAGGAATAAAAAATCATCTTTTGGAAACTGAACTTAATGCCTTAATTAAAAAAAATAGGAAAAATCCAACCTTTAAGGACACCAATTTTCTTTGTGAATAAATAATGTATCGTAAATAAATAAATGTTCTTCCTTAAAATACAGGGTGCATAAGTTTGGACACCCCTATGTTAAATTCCCATAGAGGCAGGCAGATTTTTATTATTTTTTTATTTTTATTTTTTAGGATACTATGCATCCTGATAAAGTTCCCTTGGCCTTTGGAATTAAAATAGCCCCACATCATCACATAGCCTTCACCATACCTAGAGATTGGCATGGTTTTATTTCAGTTAGCCTAATAGCTAGTTTGATTTGCATTGAGAGATGATCTTATGGAAAGTACCCCATGCCAATCTCTAGGTATGGTGAAGGCTATGTGATGATGTGGGGCTATTTTAATTCCAAAGGCCAAGGGAACTTTATCAGGATGCATAGTATCCTAAAAAAAAAAAAAAAAAAATTCTGCCTGCCTCTATGGGAATTTAACATAGGGGTGTCCAAACTTATGCACCCTGTATTTTAAGGAAGAACATTTATTTATTTACGATACATTATTCATTCACAAAGAAAATTGGTGTCCTTAAAGGTTGGATTTTTCCTAATTTTTTAAATTAAGGCATTAAGTTCAATTTCCAAAAGATGATTTTTTATTCCTCTTTTTAGTCAACTTTAGCATGGGTGTCTAAACTTATGCATAGCACTGTATGAAACTGCTCTTTTTATTCTTTCAAATAAATTATATTTAACAGCAAATTATTCTTCACACCTAAAATAATCACAATAGTGATCAAAATGTTGGCAAATGGTGAACTATATGTGGGATTGATCATCTTTCATTCTCTGGAGAGCAAAAGATGAAGAACAGCATTAATCAGCCGATTATTCATGGTAAACTTTAAAGTCACTCAATTATCTTATAATATTTAATATTTGTTTAATATATTTAATATATGCTATCTGTAAACCAAAAGCAGTTTGATATGTGAGAATAAAGACAAGTAGATAATGCTCACTGTACACGTCTTTAACAGAAGCAGATATTTACCTCCACAGAGCTGTGTGATGTTTATTAGGTCTTTTTTGTTGCTAAATCGGTTGCTATGGCTACAGATGATGGATTCCTCACTGCAGTGCAGGATGAGAGTGTTGATTTGTGATGTCACTTCCTCTGGAGAGCATCTGTTGTTCTGATAGCTAGAGTTTATCATGAGGTCATGAGCTCTGCATGTGAAGTTCACAGTACAGGAGTCACTGCTGGACCAGTGTGAGTTTACAGTCAGAACAGGAGCTTCCACAGCGTCTGAAACACACATTTACTCCAAGATCAGAATCACACTCACAGCCCAGTGATGTAAAATGGTTTAAATGCTTGTTTTGTTGAATAAAGACCACAGTAGTGAAGTGATGAAGTACACATTAAATCTAAAGACAACATAAAGATATTTTAAATTAATTTATCTCTTCCCAAAAATACTTCTTTAACCACATTATTTATCTGTGCATATTATATAAAAGTGAAAATTAAACAACTCTTATGTTACGAATTGTCTTTTAAGCAGGAACTCATTAAATCACACCTATAACATATACTCTGTATGTAACAATATTTTTCTCTGATTCTCCACTTGTTCTTGCTGTATAGAGTCCAGTGTCTGTCTTCTGCATGTTCTTCAGTGTGAGAAAGAAGGTTTTATCATTGAAATCAACTCTGTCCTTGTAGGAATGATGAGATTTGACTTCTTTAGTTGCACTTAGATATCTAACTATCTTCTCTGATTTATCATTTGTCCAGTATAAAAGATCAAACTCTGGTAGATCTCGTGTCTGTATATCCAGATAAACAGAATCTCCCGTCTTCACAAACACAAAGATCTCAGCACTGGACCAGTTTGAGTTTACAGTCAGAAAAGGAGCATCAACAGCGTCTGAAACACACATTTACTCCAAGATCAGAAACACACTCACAGCCCAGTGATGTAAAATGGTTTAAATGCTTGAATAAAGACCGTTACTGCACAGTAGTGATAAAGTACACATTAAAATCTAAAGACAACACAAAGATATTTTAAATGAATGTATCTCTTAAATACCTCTTTAACCACATTATTTATCTGTGCATATTATATACGAATTGTCTTTTAAGCAGGAACTCATTAAATCACACAATGAAATGAGACTCACCTATAACAGATACTTTGTATTTAACAATATCTTTGTTGAGTAACCCAGTTGTTCTTGCTGTATAGAGTCCAGTGTCTGTCTTCTGCATGTTCTTCAGTGTGAGAGAGAAGGTTTCATCATTGAAATCCACTCTGTCCTTGTATGAAGGGTGAAGTCTTACTTTTTTATATTTATGCATATATAAAACTATACGCTCTGATTTATCATTTGTCCAGGATAAAAGATCAAACTCTGGTAGATCTTGTGTCTGTATATCCAGTTGAACAGAATCTCCCGTCTTCACAAGCACAGAGATCTCAGCACTGAACCCTGAGGAAAGAGAGAGAAACACACTGTTTTGTTAAGCATCTCATGCTCTGTGTTCAAGTACCAAATTGCATGCAAAATTTGGCACAGATGACGAAAACAAACTATGACTTCAAAAAATTATCAGGCAGAAATACCTGTGGGATCTGTAGAGCAAGAGACAGGGAATCAATCCATGGATATAAAATACTATCTCTGAATCACTATGACTGAACATGATGCTTTACACAAGCGACATTATAGATAAAGCACTTGAAAACAAGACATTTCAGTTAGTTATACACATGTAATAATAGAGTGTATTACCTGTGTTACAGATGAGGAGAAGGATGAAGGATGTAAGCAGATGATCTACTGCCATTGTAACAAACATCAAGATGGCTGAAGTTGTATTCTTAAAACAGGAAGTTGAATATGTTGAAATGACGCTCATGTAGCCTCATTATAACTCTCTCACCACAGACAGCTCAATTAAGCATGCGTTTAATAACAGTCAGATGAAGAAAATCACAGTTTCACACTGATCTCTGAGAAACTTTTTTTCCTCCATATTGATGAGACATGAAATTATGAAACCAGCCACAGAAAACAGACTAGATATGGAAAAATACACATGTACAAGCATGTTGTGAATAGCATTGGTTATACCTGAGCAATCACTGCATGCACGCCTTACATTAAAATTAAGAGGTAATGTTTACATTAAGACTCCCAATGTGTGTGCTGTGCTCTAACTCGGATGGGTTAAATGAAGATGTCACGTCACGTCACATGAGCCAGGCCCAACAGAAGTCTGGTGAACTCACGTCAGAGGCCCACATAGAAGAAAATGAATAGTTGAATAAAGTCCTTATTTTTGTTTGTTTTTTTGCGCACATAAAGTATTCTCGTCGCTTGATAAACTTAAGGTCGAGCCACTGTAGTCACTTGGACTATATGTGACGATGTTTACTAACTTTTCTGGGATGGCAAATATCAATTACCTAGCAGCCTATATGAAGGAGTGAGCCAGCTCTCAGATTTCATCAAAAATATCTTAATTTGTGTTCCGAAGATGAACGAAAGTCTCACGGGGTTGGAACAACATGAGGGTGAGTAATTACTGACAGAATTTTCATTTTTGGGTGATCTAACCCTTTAATATGAAGTTTATTAATTACTCATTACTAACTATATATTTAAATAGTTTTTCCAAATGAGGATATTCTCATTATTCAGTCTCCTCACACTAACACATGTAATGAAGTATATGGAATGTGAACTATGCAATCACTTGTAATTAGACTAAATTACATTTTAAAATGCATAATCAGATTACAATTACATCTTTGTGTTAACTCTGGAGAAAAAGAAACAAACAAATAAAACTATGTAGACAATGTGATATCATTCCTCAGTTGGTCACATACAAAAAGTGAACAGAGGGAATAATCAACCCAACTCTGGCAAGAAAACACCTGCTGAAGTGGCAATAAGCTTCTCATTTTTTTATATGCGATTGTGATGGATTTTTAATAGATAAAATAGTAAACTGTGTATTAAACTAACCATGTTTCTAACATCTAACCTTGTTTCTCTTTTTCGGCCTCATGCTAACTTTGAAACACAATGTACTAAAACGTTCTGTTCTTTGTAATAATATTTTCAGGTGTCAAGGACACCAGGTTCAACCTAAGTCAGGTAGGGGAAAAATCGACCACACGATATACAGTAAATCCAAAGAAAAGTGACATTTTCTATGTGCATGATTCAGATAAAGTTTCTGTTGATAGTATTAAAGTTAAACGTCGTGTAAAATATCTCAGGGTTGATATTTGCAGATCAGGTTTAGAATGTCTTCATTTCAATTTTCAGCCAAGGTTAGATACAACTAAAAAGATACTATGTTGCTGGCATATCAGCAGCATATAGCCTATATCACAAGGGCATTTCATGCTTACATGTAATCTACATATATAGGCTAATTGAGTGAAATCATTCCATTTGAATTCACAGTGTTGCCATATCTTCAGCTAGACTAAATACTGGCAACTGAATATGTATATATTACCTTATTTAACCCTCAGAGAGTCTTCGGTCACTTCTGACCGAAAAAAAATTCTGTTTTGAATTTTAAAAAATCACAGCTTCATCGGAAGGTTATGATACTTGGTGACTTTTATGGCATTAGGTATGTGTATACCTAAAAAAAATTGAGGTCATGATCCGAGCATGCTAAGTGGTCGTAAAAAAAATAGTCACACTCAATGCCTTCGGTCAAAAATGACCGACCCATAGGAAATGAATGGGAAATTTACAAAAACAAAAATTCTCAGAATTTTTGTCTGTACAATCTACAAATCGGCCATGATTCTAAAAAAAAGTACACCGCAGTAAAGGGGTGACACTCTACAACATCAAGAGTGTAAAAAATTCACACCCACCCACACACACACACATAGAAACACACTTTTATACACACCACACCAATAAATTCAGATTACAAAAAATCTGTTTTGAATTTTTAAAAATCACAGCTTCATTGGAATGTTACGAAACTTGGTGACTTGTCTGGCATTAGGTATGTGAACACAGAAAAAAATTGAGGTCATGATCCGAGAATGCTAAGTGGTCGTAAAAAAAATAGTCACACTCATGGTCTTCGGTCAAAAATGACCCCCATAGGAAATGAATGGGAAATTGACAAAAACACAAAAATTCACTACAAATCGGCCACGATGCAGAAAAAAAGTGCTCAGCAATGAAGGGGTGAAACTCTAAAACATCAAGAGTGAAAAACATAACATAATTAATAATTATAATTAATATATATATATATAATTAATATAATAATTATTAAAATTATTAAAATAATAATTAATAAAATGTTATTAACCTTGCAAAAAGTATTATTTGACAATTTCTAAAAAAATACAATCAATCCACATCTTAAAAGTAAGTAATTTGGTCCAAAAACAACTAGAATTCACAAGCATCTCCATTTAGAGCTATTACAGGCATCTAGTGGTAAACCCATGCAATAACATGATTTATTTAATTTTATGTTTAATAAATTGATTTATTTTCTTTTATTATTATTTTTTTTTCTGAAAGCCTAGTCTCTATTTTAACCGAAAATACCGCATAGAAAAAAAATAAAATAAAATAAAAATAATTAAAAAAAAAAACATTATTTTCAATGGCAAAAAATGGACTATAAATATTGCATAAATATTAATAAGTTCAATCAAATTGTCTCAAAATACTAAATTAAAAAGAATAAATATTATAGACCAAAAATAAATTGCATTGGTTTTTATTGGGATGGAGGAAGTTTCATTTTTCGGTGTCCGGTCACTTCTGACCGGGAAGGCACTGAGTGTGACTGCTAAACGAAGACTCTCTGAGGGTTAAGTCATAGAATAAATATATCTTTCAGATGAATCTTTTGTGATTCTGCTTTGTCTGTCATTGTTTATTGAATTATTAATTAACTCAATTGTCAAAACAATTTTAAATAAAAGAGAATAGATGATTTAGTATTTTACATCCATGACCCTTTAAAATATATGGAGAGCTTTCTCTGGGTATTGTAGAGCTAATAAGAAATTAGCAATTGTTTAGTCAGTTTCAGCTGAAAATTGTAGTTGTAGTTCAGTTGTCAAAAACTTACCCCGTGTCATGTACTGCTCCGAAACACAGGGGTTGAGGATCCAAACGCAGTATTTATTAACAGGGTAGTCCACAATCGTAATCCAAATCCAGGCAAAGGTCATTCACAAACACAGACATACATAGATGCTTCATTAGCGGACGTTTCAATAGGCAGCGAAACGTAAGCCGTCTGCCATATTGGAGCTGCCTGTGAACATTTTGAGAGCAAGTTGACTGAGCGTCGACAACCGTAGTTGAATGCATGCATGAATATCTACAGACTTCAGCAGATGATTACGCTAAACTAACACAATACAATAGTAAAAGTATAAACTTTAAAAATACCATAGTAAAAACATGTAATATTGAGTTAATACATGTAATAACACAAACCAACACATCCTCACCAGTAAAAGGTAAAATTTTAATCTTGACGGTTTCACAACCAGAAGCTTCGCAATGTTGTGGCATCATTGATTCTTACTATGAGTAACGACACGCTGACCGTTGCAAGATGGCGGGCGCGCCTACAGTACGTGCATTGGAGTGGTTGAACGTGGCACTATATACGTATCTATACACAAACAAACAGTCCAATCAATATCTGATCAAAGTTCAGGGCTGAGGCAAACAGAGATATCCAAAATAACGAGAAGGGGGAGACTGCAGACCTGGAGCAGGCAGATAGGCTATAAGGGCCATGAAGGCAGTTTTATGGCCCTGTAGTTTCTGATGTGTCCAGTATGGGGAGGCTGTACAGAGGTGACTTGCGGAGGAGAAAACCACGTAATTTAAAAAATACTACCCATATTGTGTACTTTTAAGAGTTTTTCAGGTTAGAATGTAGTCTTTTTGAAAGCTCAAATCTGTCGTTTACTTTTATAAAATATTATCGCCTATTTGAAAGATGAATCTGACGTTTTCGGAGTTTTCCAGGCGATCACCAGCGCCCAGGTTTTAAAAAGTAATTCAGTGGGATTTCGGATCATGGATTGGATCAAATCTTGGAAATGGGTTTTTCAAAAGCAAAAGAGGGATTCCGAACTAAGATCAGAGCGTGTAATCCGATCTTACATTTGATCCGGATCAAACCTGCCCTTTGGGCTTTTCAAAACTTTGAACTCGGTTTGGGATCTATTTGATCCTGATCCCATCAGAAGGGTGGATTCAGTTCGAACCAAATAAAATCAGAGAGTTTTTTTTTTTTTAAGTGAATGATCACAAAATCAGTGTTTACTGATGATCTATATATTTCTTCATATTTGAAGCATATATGAAGCATGTCACATCTAATGAGATATGGTAAACGCAAAACAAAAAACAAAAATCTCAGCTATCAGCTGTCAAATAAATGTCACTGTTGCTCACAGCTTTATAATTCTACAGTATATTAATGGCAATGACAACAACACATATACTCAGTCATTCAGTAGCCTAGTTAAAAGTAATTCCTCACAATTGCATCTCTAATTGCATGTCCAGTGCGTCCTTCATTAGGTAAGAACATTGGCGGCTGTTCTGGTTCTACATCAGGCTCAGGCCCATCAAAATAGTCATCAAGAGGGCGATGTTATGCAAAACAATACAGGCAAGGATTATGTCTTTGCGCTGAACCGCCCCGGGGAGCGCAAGTGTATTTCTTAGTTAACTGACGTGCATCTGTGGAGGGAAAAGTCCGCTTTGCGCGGGTGCAAAATAGGAATGATACATGCGTCGGTGTACAAAGTCAATTGCGCTGGGTGCAAGATAGGGCCCGGTGTGTTTAAATAGTGTCATCCATTAACCAGCAATGAGCTGATTGGTGTAAGTCTAACTGAGCACAAGCCAAAGCAATCATGCTGAAGGCTTTTAAGGTCAGTGTTGGCTACACTAAAGAGTTTGAACCATGGACTCAAAACGGCCTAATTTCACTGTGGCAGAAACCTGTGCACTGCTAGAGGGTGTTCGGGCCAATTCTGGTTTCAGCTCTGCAAAGGGTGGAGAAGTGACCAAAAAAGGAAAACACAACAATTGGGAGGACATAACCAATCATGTCAATGCCATGGGGTCTGGCCAAAAGAGGACCATAAAACAAGTTATGTTGCGATGGAAGAACCTTAGGGCCAAGGCAACAAAAGACCTTACTGAAGCCAAGAACCCCAAACAGGTAACAAGCCATATAAGAGGGGTGATTTCACTGATATGGTCCTTGACATCAGAGGAGGAGAAAAATCAGAGGCTCTGCATGGCATTGAAGGAAGCAGATGGAGAGGCCACAATTACCAAGACTAGGACTTCAGAAGAATGCAAGCAAAATTCTCCTGCAGAGGAAATGTTTGTCCTGGACTTCACTACAGTGATTGAGGAGGAAGATAGATCCCCAGTGGATGTAATGAAGACAGTCCAAGACGTTCCTACAAGAAAACGCAAACGTTCCTCAGCTACAAACCAGGATGGTGACAGCTATGAATTGCTTCTGAAATGGGAAACTGAAAGAGCAGAAGTACAAATTGAACTGGTAAAGAACAAATCTTGCTTACCCAATGCAGCAGAAAAAAGTGCAGATGGAGATACATCTCCTAAAGGCAGAGATGGAAAGAGCTGGTATCTGTCCTGTAAATGATTTTTGACTATTGGATAGTATTGTTTTTGTTTTGTTATTTAACATTATAACAAAATAAGGAATGTAAAATGTTTCTGTTTATCACAGTGTTTCTGTTTCTTAAAATTAAAACAAACAATGGCTATTTGTGGCCACCGGTATTTTGCCTACCTGTTGTTCTTTGCTAAGCCAGTAGGCTACACTGTTGGCCCCATTTAAGGCTCTGGTAAACAGGATTTGGTAATCCTAAAAATGTAGTATTTGGATCACAGTGATCCAATCCAATGTTCCTTTAAAAAAACTGGCATAAAAGTAAGATGGATTAGGTGATCCTGGATAGCAAAACATGGAATTTCCAAATCCGGATCAATTTGATCCGATTACATTTTGTTTTTTAAACTGGGCCCAGGGCGCTCAGTGCTCATGTACCCACCGAGAACAATTGCCTCGGCTAGTCCTTCTGATGTTTGCCGCTGGCTCTGATGTCTCTGTAGCCTAGTAGTTAAACATAGTTGTCTTTTTCTTCTCAGATGGCTAAATGGCTCTTGGAATTTTAGAAAGGGTAATTGACCCTTTGCAGGAGTTTGATTGACAGGCGATCTGACCAATCATAATCCACCATTTTTGTCCGACAAATCAGTCAGGTGAGTTAGTAGATTAACCTTGGAGGATTTGAGCTTTAAAAACGGAGTGCACTGACATCTTTCAGCAGTTAAAAAAACAATCCTTCTTATGTTCATTCATGTTAATTTGATGCTATAAATTAAATAGAAGGAAGAGATGATCGGTTCACGAGAAGCTTTAACTGAGGCGCCACAGCGATCTGTCACAACACATTAAAGAGCCACAAAACGATATTCATTGTTTACATTTCTTTAAAAAATGACCAAATTTGAAAGTTGATACTTTGTTTCATATCAAAAGTAACCCAAAAGTAACCTGGTGGGCTGTCCTGTCTGTCTAGCGCGTAGTCATTTGTCCTCTTTGCTCCGTGATGTATTTTTCACTGCGTGAGAACATGGTGTGGTGTGAGAGCGGCATGGCTTGTCGGACATAGCAACAGTAACTAAAGGGGGCGGGTCTTTGCAAATGGTCAATTGTGTTTGTCTTCTTAAATGCTATGTAGAACACTGGCCCTATTAATTTTTCATTTCACAAAAACACTAAATTCAATTGCAATTCAGTTGTCTCTGTAGGCTATGTATGAAGACCAACAGTGAATTATGAACAGATATTTTAATCCGTAGTGCAGATCATTACACTGTCTATCTGATATCTTAATGTAATGTTTATATTTAAATTCACAAAAAAAAAAAAAACACTCAACCAGGTCAAAATTGTTAGGAGTATGGACGAGGACTTTTAAGAGTCTTAAGAGTTTCTTTAGCAGAGGAGAAAATGTCAGAAAGACGAAGAGGGAGAAGAAATGTGTTGCAGACAATGGATGACAGTGAGTTAATAAGACGCTATAGATTAGATCGTGTAGGGATCATGTTTGTGACATATCTTAGCCTATTAGAGACACGCTAACATCTCCGACACAGCGCAGAAATGCCATAGCGCCAGAAATGAAAGTAATCACTACATTAAGATATTTGGCAACTGCTGGGAAAATGCAACAGCGCAGCAGTGATGATTTGGGTCTGTCACAACCTTCTGTAAGCAGAGTGATCACACAAACTATTACAGCACTTTCACAACCTCTAATTGTAGTTTGGAAGGGCTACTTCAAGTGAATTGAATCTTTTGACAAAGGTGGTTAAAACTGCATCAAAAATTATTGGGGCTCCATTGGAATCATTACAGGATATTTATTGGAAACGCAGCACTGGGAAGGCACTGAGTATTATACAGGATGTTAGTCATCCGGCACACAGTCTCTTCTCCCAACTCCCATCAGGGAGACGTTGGCAGAGCATCCCAACACGTACGTCACGTTTTAGGGACAGTTTTTATCCACAGGCTGTAAGGCTGCTGAACGATAGTGTAAGAGGAAGGAGGGCTGAGGTTTGAGCGTATGTTTTTAGATTTATTTTTTATTCTATTCTATTCTATCTTATTTTTGACTGGTGCTGAGAGAGTGCTAAGGCACATTGTATTTCATTGCTGTGGTACTCTGTACGAATATGCATATGACAATAAAACTGAAACTTGAAACTTGAACTAGTTTCCACTGGACATTCCCACCTTGCCGGCTCAAAAAACTGCATTTATGAATAAAGCAGGCTTTCCTGGTGCGCACAATCAGGGGGAATGAACCGTTAATCATTTATTATTAACCGCTATAAGCTCACACGTCTGCTTCTTGCCCCGTGCTGTGACACCCGGCTCGAATTTTGCCTTAAGCATGCCTTCATCCACTAACTGGGCTAACAGTAAACACTGTTCCTCTGTCCAGTTGGGCTTTCTCGTCCTTGTTGTTTTTTATTCCATGTTTGTTACATTAAAACCAACATTCAAACCACCACTTAAATAGACATGCCAGCAATCAGTGTAATTGGAAAAGAGTGACATTTTATTTTAATTCTAAGGAAATTAACAGCATGAAAAAAAAAAGATTTATACACACACACACACACACACACACACACACACACACATTATATATATATATACAGTATATAATGTGTGTGTGTGTGTGTGTGTCAGTAGACCCTATACTTAAAATCTCTCTTTTTTTTTCTTCTTCTTAAAAAAAGAAGCAGTCAAGATAAGCCGCAAACAAATTCAAACTACATAAACTCACCCGATTAATAGTGTGTTTGCATGAAACTATATTCATAACACTCATTCATAACATCAAAGACTTTAAGCTCCATTTCTGAGTCCAAGCAATAATAAAAGTCTTTTTATGCTTTAACATTCATGAGCAGATGATTGGTGTCCTGCTATACAGTAGGTGATGGTGGTCCAGGTATCTCCTGTCATCTCCGGTGGCGCTCCGTTCACGGAGATGGATGCTGGCATATGACGTATGACGTAGCGTAGGAAGCGTCGTGACGTAGAACGAACGCAGAGTTTTGTTTTGCTCTGCTCTCTGGCTGCGCTGTCACGCTCGTTATACGTCACGACGCTTCCATCTCCGTGAACGCGCGTCGACCACGACCGGAAGCCAGTTATTTTCGTTTATAAAGTTTTAAATATGTATATTTTTACGACAAAACCGCACGGATTACCCTCGGAAGGCCTTCGTTTATCCCCCTGGAGCCGGATGGATTATTTTTGTGAAGGATGCATGCTCATTTTGCGACTTGGAGCAGCTGGACCCCATTGCTTCACATTATAACCACTGAAAGATCTAAGACATTTTCTAAAATAACTGAAAATGTGTTCGTCTGAAAAAAGATTGACATATGCATCTCGAACGGCTTGAGGGTGAGTAAATCATGGCTTAAATATCATTTTTGGGCGAACTATCCCTTTAATATTCGGATCACGTGACATTTATTATCTGACGTCTGCAGGAATATGAATCTCACCTCAACATCATCATAGTCTGTATCATCGCTCTGTTTGACACCTGAGAGGTCAGAATGGAAGTTTACTGCACAGATTACAGGTTTGTGTGGAAACATGTTTCTCTGCATTTGATTACTGTCAGATGTTTGATTTCTCTCATGTCTCAGACTGACAGCCTACAAGTTTAATATTGACCAGAGTTCTGGATTCACTAAACAGCTCTTACTATTCACCTTATTTTCGAACGCGGAAGTAAATATGGGTCCAGTTTCCGGTTTTTGTGCGGCACTTCCGTTTCCTCGCTTCTCTGGGCTAACTAACGATATCGATTGCGAAGGATTATGCAGAGTTGACAGAAAAATGTTACACATTAGCAGATGAATACAACAAAGAACTAAAGCCCCGCCTCACCCAGGTCGGGTACTGGACCTGGTTGAAAACACTCATGCATCTAGCTGGCAGATTGCCAAAACTTCGCCGGCGCCTTCAGTACCGCCCTAAACACGGTCGAGCCAACGCTGGACTAAGTTAATATATCTATGGAGGTAGGCTATTTTGTCATGTCAAATGTATTAATAATGTCATCAGAATGCAACCAAAGCACATGATAGCAATAAGTAGATGGCTATAAATAATTATAAATCATACAAAATAAATGCCATGATGATCATGCCATGATGACTAGATTTTATACAGGGGTTACTATAATGATTTTGTTTCTCCTTGGAGTTTTTATTCAGACTTCGTAGCCCAGCCACTTATCTGGTATCGGGTGGTCTTCTGTAGGTCTTGTGTTCACGAAATGAAAAGAACAAACATACGGTCGTTTCTTCAAATGGGCTGCCTTTCGTGTCCGTTATTTCGGCTCCCATGCCTGCGTGACACGCGTCTCAGGGAAAACGAATGCATGCTAGAAATAGAATCGACGCCTATTTTTCACGCGACACGCAAGCGTTTTGGAAGCGCTTCCAGGCAAAATAGAATAGGAAAATATGTTTGTATGTCATTTTGATATGAATACATATTAATAAATGACATTTTGACATTTTGATGTTTGAATTTAGGTTTTGACATAAATGCAGATATAGCCTAAATGTAAAAAATATATATATTATCGATTTTCAAATATTGCACCTGTCAATACAGAACGAAATATTCTGTAGCCTATTTTGCCGTCAGTACTGCCGACGTTGTCTTTGCTGCTATATATTTATGTTTAAGTGCCTTCCACAACTCTCTCCCCATATGTCGAATATATCACCAATGGGGCTTATCAAGTCACCTATAGCAGCAGCAACGCCTCGTCAGAGACGTTTCTGGTGTGCAAAGACATAGAAAACACCACGCAACAGAAACGCCACGCAGCCAGTGTGTCGCCGGTCGTATAGGGCGCCTGATAAATGTCAATAATTCGATGATTAAAACACTCCTGCTCCAAGTAAATCTTTCTTTTGTGCCAGTTATTATGACAACCTCAAACTGCACAAACAATCCCGGTCTTCCTCAAAGCCATAACGATGAGTTTGTTACGAACAACGCTCACCAGTGACCGGAAGTGCCTGACCGGAAGTCTCGCACAAAATACCGTCAACTGGCTGCGTCCGTATTTCCGTTAAAAATAAGGTGAATTACTAATGATAAAAGGGCACATTTATTTTAATAGTTTCTTCAGAAGTTACAACACATTCTCATTCCCCCTCGTCACATTTGGACACTTATTCAGGACCCCTTGGAGTCACACAAACAGGATTAGGACAGGATTATTCATGTTTTTCTTTTGTGTTAATTTTCAGATGTAAGGTAGAAATTTATAGTGGAAAAATTAAACTCTTTCCTCCCTCATCTGCACTACTGATCTTTTTTTCTGTAACACACTTTCGCACTTAGATACATCATCATGTAACCAGAACTTTCATTTATTTTATCCTGTAGACATTTTGAACATTAAAATCCAAATGAAACTTTTCATTAGTTTAAAAGGTGACTAGCTTGCATAGCCTATTTTACTTCACTAACCTCCAGGGACGTGCAAAGAGTTCATCAGGGGCAGGGGCTCAAATGTAAGAAAGACAATTTGCTGTGATTAATCTCAATTAATCGCATTTCCCCCAAACTTGTAACCATTAGGGTAGAGGTGAGTATAAATATAAATATTTATAATATCAGTTCTACTTTTACAAATAAATGCAAAGAATTGAATGTATCTTGATCTGATGCATGAGGCAAACAACTGAAAGAAATCTGCACATCTTTAAATAAAGGGATACCCTGTGAGTTAAAATGTCACGCAACCCTATTGGTGAATCAAATTTTTGGCTTTGCAATAATCATGCATATCTTGTTGCTCTTAAACCTTTGTTTTCAGTATAAACAATCTAGATTTTCAGGTATAAATGTGAGATCAGTTTTTCAGTATATCTGTGATGGACATACCTTTATTATTCTTGCAGCAACAGTAAAGGACCAAACCAGAAAACACTATCACTATCACTCCCACAACAATCACAGTTGAGATCAAAATGTAATCAAATGTCAAACTATGGATTGGTCTTCTTTCATTCTCTGGAGAGCAAGAGATGAAGAACAGCATTAATCAGCCTATTCAAAGCATATTCACAGTCACTTAATTATCTAATAATATTTAATATTTAACATTGAATATTTAATAACATGCCTCTTATAGTTTTTAAACTAAAATCAGTTTGATCTGTAAAAAAAAAAAAGACAATAATGCTCACTGAATGTACACACACACACACACACACACACACACACACACACACACACACACACACACACACACACACACACACACACACACACACACACACACACACACACGTCTTTACCTCCACAGTGCTGTGTAATGTTTATTCTGTCTTTTTTCCAGCTAATTGGGTTGCTATGGTTACAGATGATGGATTCCTCACTGCAGTTCAGGATGAGAGTGTTGATTTGTGATGTCACTTCCTGTGGAGAGCATCTGTTGTTCTTATAGCTAGAGTTTATCATGAGGTCATGAGCTCTGCATGTGAAGTTCACAGTACAGGAGTCACTGCTGGACCAGATTGAGTTTACAGTCAGAACAGGAGCTTCCACAGCGTCTAAAACACACATTTACTCCAAGATCAGAATCACACTCACAGCCCAGTGATGTAAAATGGTTTAAATGCTTGTTTTGTTGAATAAAGACCACAGTAGTGAAGTGATAAAGTACACATTAAAATCTAAAGAAAACATAAAATGAGTTTTCATCTCTACCCAAAAATATTTCTTTAACCACATTATTTATCTGTATTCTCTATTTAAGGACTCCAATGTTGTTGTTTTTTGCTTTAATTAAAGTTGCAGAAAAACATAATGAATTAAAAAATATGTGCCACAAGCTGGTTTCAATGTACACATTATATAAAAGTGAAAATTAAACATAGATTACTCTTATGAATTGTTATTTATGCAGGAACACATGAAATCACACAATGAAATGAGATTCACCTATAACAGATACTCTGTATGCAGCAATATCTTTCTCTGATTCTCCACTTGTTCTTGCTGTATAGAGTCCAGTGTCTGTCTTCTGCATGTTCTTCAGTGTGAGAGAGAAGGTTTCATCATTGAAATCCACTCTGTCCTTGTAGGAATTATGAGGTTTTACTTCTTTAGTTCCACTTATATATCTAACTATATTCTCTGATTTATCATTTATCCAGGATAAAACATCAAACTCTGGTAGATCTTGTGTCTGTATATCCAGTTGAACAGAATCTCCCGTCTGCACAAACACAGAGATCTCAGCACTGAACCCTGAGGAGAGAGAAACACAGTTCAGCTTTTGGATTTGGACCCATTTTACACCTCCATCTTACTCCATCATCAACTCTCACTCCTGTATTTGTTTGGATAAATAAATAAATAAATCATAAGGTTCAATGGTTCAGTAATTTGTTGGGGCTGTGTTCACAGTGATATAAATGTGGTATAAAAACACCAGACAGAAGTCTGATTACAACTTTAATGCAGCATTAAGACCTTGGTCAAGGACATACATCACATCAAGTCAACCGCACCAACTGTCATATACTGTATGTTTTATTATTTTTATATCTGACTTAATTTCGTGAAGCACATCAGAGAGAGACTCAATCCATGAATATAAAATACTTGTTTCTATGATACATGGATCATGAAATATAACAAAAATATCTTTAATAAGTAACTGTATAACTTTAGGGACTTTAAAGCATCATCAGCATCACTTTGTGTTTTAACCCCTGAAAAACTGGTGTCTGTAAACAGATTTACATTTGTTTTTCAGTCCAGACATGATTCCCCGTCCACTCTTGTTAGTAATGTTAGAGAGGAGTCACTCTAGTTCTCTAGTGCTTTAGTTTCTCATCAGCAGATCCTGTTCATAAGAAGCAGAACTATAGCAGACTGAACATGATGCTTTACACAAGCGACATTATAGCACTTGAAAACAAGACATTTCAGTTAGTTATACACATGTAATAATTGAGTGTATTACCTGTGTTACAGATGAGGAGAAGGATGAAGGATGTAAGCAGATGATCTACTGCCATTGTGACAAACATCAAGATGGCTGAAGTTGTATTCTTAAAACAGGAAGTTGAAATGACGCTCATGTAGCCTCATTAACTCTCTCACCAGCTCAGTTTTGTCATGATCCTCAGCTGGAGAATTAGTAGTTTAGTTATATCAGTTAGATTTAATGTTCATGCTTCTAAATCTAAAACATAAAGCAGGAGATGTTTAAGAAAGATACAAGACAATTTAAGAAAGTTACAGCATTTTAATAACCTGCATATGATTTTTTTCTCCTTTTTTATTGAACAGTTATTCATGTACAAACAATATGGCAATATTATTAAATCTTTACATTAGAACATACAGAACAGGTAATAACCTGCATATGAATGAGACTATAGAAAGTTTGAAAACTGAAAACAAACATTGATTTGGACCGGTCACAGAAAACATTCCAGCATCCAACAATAAACTAATCTAAATGAGTAACTGTATATAAATGTTAAACCCCATTCATAATTCAAGCCACACACAGGTTTACATAGAAGTGAGAGAGACATTGACGTTTGTAAAGCCCAACTAGAACATTGGCCCAGTTTATCTGGTTAGAATGGCCCTGTTAGCCTCTGCTGGTAGAAGTTATAACTACACCATCTGACTGCAAAAAGCATTTTCCCCACCAATGACTGCCATTCAAAATATCAGTGTAAAAAACAGCAGAATATGGCAGATATCAAATTATGTACTTCAGGGATCCTGCAGCACCGGAGTCTTTGAGATGAAGGTTTGTGAGTCCAGTCAGGATAGCTTTCTCTGGGAATTATAGCGCTCATAAGAGAACACAAATTGTTTCAGCTGAAAATTGATTTATTCTAAAGTATTATCAAATTTACCTTAGGGTGGTCCTTATCAAGTCCTTTTTTTTTTATTTTTTTTTTATGTTAGTGTCTTAACCTCTTAAACTGTTCCTTTTAACTTCAAAATTAGAAATATGCAAAAATGTTGACAAAAAAAAGGATATTTACAGGTAGCTCAATCGTGTGGAAGATTGCCTATGTTAAGCTGTGGGGCATTATTGTGATATAAGTAATATTAAAAGTTGCTGCAAATGAACTACATTTTATTGAAATCAGAGCAACACTGACATGACAACAATGACAACAATCCCTCATTTCTGATGCTCAGCAGCCAGTGTTGACTTTTTACAGTCTGGATAGATCCGTCGGTGATCTTCCACCACATGAAGGAGAAACTGCAATTGTTCTTCAGAGTGTGTGAGATAGCCATTGTATTCTTGAATCAGAGCCACTCCTCTCTCGGCGTGATCATTGACTGTGGTTGCCTGTGCCTCCTGATAATCTGCTTGATTCGGCCAAAGTTCCGGGTCAATTTCAAGGAACGTAATGTAACGTAATGTAACGTAATGTAACCAAGGTGATCATCAATAGAAATATGTATTGATTCCACCAGGAAAGGTAAATCTGCTAAACCGGGTCATGGATGGATTAATTTGGATTTAGTTTCTACAATAAGTAAACTGAGATATGTATCTAAAATACATATTTAGGAATATATGGTGCATTAGATGCTTTAATGGATATTTTTTGGGGAATTTTACTAGCCAGGTACAATACCAATTCAAATGATCTGTTTTTACAAAAATCATCAAAATCTCAGAAAGTTTAAAGCTATTGAGCTACCAGTAATTATTATGTTACTGCCATAAAAATTGGCATGCTGTATTTTCTTATATAAAGGAACAATTTGAAGGGTTAAGAGCATGACAATTGGAGACTTTAAAAATAAGGACCACCCTAATTTACCTATACTTAACCAGATTAGTGTCACTAACATTTTAAAATCTCATGTTCAACAGAAACCTGGTCAAGAAAGTCAGCAAATTCAAACAGCATAAAAAACAATAAACATTATGATTACAGTACATGAAACTATATATTCAAATGACATGAGGGAAGCAGAGAAGCACTCGTTCATAACATCGGAGGCAACGGACTGAAGTTCATTGGACTTACAATAGTATAAGATATTCTGTAGTAAATTAAGACATTAAGCTCCATTTGTGAGTCCAGTCAATCCAAAAAGTATTTTTATGCTTTAACATTCATGAGCAGATGATTGGTGTCCTACTGTACAGTAGGTGACGGTGGTCCAGGTATCTCCTGTCATCTTCTGCGTCAGAGTCTGAAAAGAAATAAATCAAACCATCACAAAATGTGAAACAGTTAATATTCAGTATTGAGTCACATGACATTTATTATCTGACGTCTGCAGGAATATGAATCTCACCTCAACATCATCATAGTCTGTATCATCGCTCTGTTTGACACCTGAGAGGTCAGAATGGAAGTTTACTGCACAGATTACAGGTTTGTGTGGAAACATGTTTCTCTGCATTTGATTACTGTCAGATGTTTGATTTCTCTCATGTCTCAGACTGACAGCCTACAAGTTTAATATTGACCAGAGTTCTGGATTCACTAAACAGCTCTTAGTAATATAAAAACATTTTTGTAGTATCTCCTTAGAATTTCATAAAGAGTTGAAAAAGTGTATGAAATTTGAAAAAATGAGTTGAGTATTTATTGCCAGCAGCAAATATTTAGTGAAGTCAGAATTGTAGTCAAGATTTGAGAATAAATATTTAGAAACAGGATCATTTTGTGTATTTAAGGGATTTGCAAGGAATACTTTATGCTGTGAAACAGAAGGAAAATAAACTATAAACATACAATATGGCCAGACAAAACTAGACAATGATGTATCTTGGCTTAATATCTTACAAATGTTTAGACTGTGCAGTAATCATGTGTTGTTTCTCTATATAAACCTTATTGCTTATGTTCCCCTTTAATAATTTACATATTACAACATTCTTTAGCTACTAAAGAATAATTTTTTTAGGTATAAATATCAGTTTTTTAATATTTGTGAGATGGATATACCTTTATTATTCTTGCAGCAACAGTAAAGGAGCAAACCAGAAAACACTATCACGATCACTCCCACAACACCAAACACAGACATAAGATTTAACGAATTAAAAGATAATGGTTTAATATTTTCGGTTTGTAGTCTTTCATTATCTGGAAAGTAAAAGATGAACAACATAATTAGTCTATAGTAAGCAGCCTTGATTTGTGAGATAAAATTAAAAGCAGATATTTACCTCTACAGAGTTGTTTTATATGTATTCTGTCTTCCTTCCAGCTGACAGTGTTGCTATGGTTACAGATGATGGATTCCTCACTGCAGTTCAGGATGAGAGTGTTCTCATGTGATGTCACTTCCTGTGGAGAGCATCTGCCATATTCAAAAATGGAGCTGAGTGTGAGGTCATGACCTCTACATGTAAAACTAAAAGTAACACAGGAATCCCTGGACCAGATTGAGTTTACAGTCAGAACAGGAGCATCAACAGCGTCTGAAACACACATTTACTCCAAGATCAGAATCACACTCACAATTTAACAGCCCATTGATTAAAAAAAAAGTTTAAACATTAATTCATGCCATATAAATATCACAGTAGAGATGCAGTATACATTCAAATCTAAAGACAACATAAAGAATAAACACGACCCAACAATATTTATTTAACCACATTTATCTGTATTCTTTATTTAAACCGTCAGAGTAAAAATCAATAAAGTTAATAAACTAATGAATAAAAAAAAGTGCCACAAGCTTAAATGTGCACATTATATAAAAGTGAGAAATTAAACATAAATTGCTCTTATGAATTGTCTTTTATGCAGGAACACAATGAATTAAGACTCACCTATAACAGATACTCTGTATGCAGCAATATTTTTCATTAATTCTCCACTTGTTCTTGCTGTATAGAGTCCAGTGTCTGTCTTCGTCATGTTCCTCAGTGTGAGAGAGAAGGTTTCATCATTGAAATCCACTCTGTCCTTGTAGGAAGAGTGAAGATTTACTTTTTTAGTTCCACTTATATACACAACTATATTCTCTGATTTATCATTTCTCCAGGATAAAGTATAAAACTCTGGTAGTTCTTGTGTCTGTATATCCAGTTGAACAGAATCTCCCGTCTTCACAAACACAGAGATCTCAGCACTGAACCCTGAGGAGAGAGAAACACACTGTTTTGTTAACGCTCTGTGTTCAAGAGTTGATCAAAAACTACTGTTTCCATTCTGGAGTTGCAGTCTTGCAGATATTTTAGTCCTTACATTATGCATCGCTCTCAGTGCAATGTTAAATTACAGGTTATATGTCTTTGATGAACATTGAAAACACACAAATATCAAAACAATCTATGAGCGAGTCGTGACGACAGTGAAGGACAGGCCTGATCTTTACGCTGTGTTTCTGTTTCATTAGTGACAGCAGTCGTCCGTGAGGGGCTGCTGCCTTTACTCTCGTTTTGTGTTTGATTATTTTATTATTAAAAGTCTTTGATCGTTCGCCGGTTTCCGCCTCCTTCTTCCCACAACAACGAACTGTGTTACAACATGCTTCATGAAATATAACCAAAATATCTTCAATAAATACAAATCTGATGTCTGTTTTTTAATCCCTAATGTAGCCTAATGGAAATGATTCTTTATCACTCTAGTGTTAGTAATGTTAGAGACGAGTCACTCTAGTTCTCTAGTGCTTTAGTTTCTCATCAGGAGCAGATCCTGTTCATGAGAAGCAGAACTATAGCAGACTGAACATGATGCTTTACACAAGCGACATTATAGATAAAGCACTTGTAATAATTGAGTGTATTACCTGTGTTACAGATGAGGAGAAGGATGAAGGATGTAAGCAGATGATCTACTGCCATTGTAACGAACATCAAGATGGCTGAAGTTGTATTCTTAAAACAGGAAGTTGAATATGTTGAAATGACACTCATGTAGCCTCATTATAACTCTCTCACCACAAACAGCTCAGTTAAGCATTCGTTTAAAAACAGTCACACAGTTTCACACTGATCTCTGAGAAACAGCTTTTCCCTCCATATTGATGAGACTAGAAATGATGAAACTTGAACCAGCCACATAAAAAAGATGTGGAAAAATACACATATAAGCATTTTGTGAATAGCATTGGTTCTATACTACTACATGAGCAATTACTGTTAATGCACAACTTACATTAACATCAAGAGGTAATGTTACATTTAATTAACACTCCCAGTGTGTGCTCTTGGATGGGTTAAATGAAGAGGTCATGTCACATGAGTCAGTTGGTATCATTCCTCAGTTAGGAATGAGAACACAGAGAAATTAATCTACGCAACTCTGACAAGAAAACACCTGCTGAAGTGGCAATAAGCTTCTCATTGTATATGCGATATACAGTAAATCCCCGAAAAAGTGAAATTTTGTATGTGCATGATTCCAATAAAATTTCTGCCGGTGGAATTAAAGTTAAATGTCGTGTAATAATATCTTGGGGTCGATATTTGGAGATTACGTTCAGAATTTCTTCATTTCAATTTTCAGCCAAGGTTAGATAAAACTAAAAAGATACTATGTTGCTGGCATATCAGCAGCATAGTATATCAGGAGGGCATATCACACCTGGTTTACCCTGCTCTTTCCCTATACTGATAAAAAATAAATAAATTGTTAATTACTCTTTTTTTTTTTTTTGACTGATTTTCATTCTAATGATGTTAATCCTGATTATACTATATTATTACTTAGTCTTCTGGGTAATTTTCAACTTCACAAAGTCAGAAGTTGAACCATTTACTGTAATCCCAATTTTAGAGTTCTACTCTGATATAAAGTCTCTTTTTAATTCCTTCAAGAAAATGTCAAAACCTTGAAAACCCATAAGGTGTGTTTGACATCAACTACGCCTTGCTTTATGTGATACTCTAAATGGAAAATGGTGGTCTATGATATTTATTATAATTCATGCGTTTATTAATCAATAATCCTGCAAGTCACCTGTAGTCCATAAAGGCTTGAGTGAAATCATTCCATTTGAATTCAGTATTCCCATATCTTCAGTTAGGCTAAATACTGGAAACTGAATATATGACTGTATAAGTCATAGAATATATATATATTTTTAGATGAATCTCTTTTATTGGGATTCCACTTTGTCTGTCATTGTTTATTGAATTATTAATGAACTAAATATTCAAAACAATTTTAAATAAAAGAATGTCAAATACTAAATCAACTATTCATGATTAAAATACATAATGACAAGAATGTCAGATCTCGTGTTGAGGATCCAAACGCAGTATTTATTAACAGGGTAGTCCATAATTGTTATCCATATTCAGGCAAAGGTCATTTACAAACAAATAGACATACAAATAGACTCTGATCCCTTTATTTTGTTACGTCCTTGAGCCGGAAGGTAACAATACATAGATGCCTCATTAGCGGCTGTTTCAATGAGCTGCGATACATAAGCCGTCTGCCATACTGGAAGACCGTGAACATTCGAGAGCAAGATGACTGAGCGTCGACAACCGTAGTTGGATGCATGCATGAATATCTATATATGAAACAGACTTCAGCAGATGATTTTGCTAAATTAACAATACAACAAGAAAAAGGCATCAGCTGACATGACTTTAAAAAAAGTTACCACATATTACCAAAGTAAAAACATTTAATATTGAGTTAGTACATATAAAGGTTATCCCATTTCTTCGGGAATTTACATCTTGACGGTTTCACAACCAGAACCTGCACAACGTTGTGACATCATTTACTGTGAGTGACGACACACTGACCGTTGCAAGATGGCGGGCGCGCATACGTGCATGGAGCGGTCGAACTTGGCATACCTATACAAGTTCAGGGCTGAGGCAAACAGAGAAATCCAAATAACCTATATAGAAAAGAACAGGCAAAGAATCAAAAGAATCAGGAGATGGGAGATGGTACTGAACAAGAGGGGAGTGTTGGACAACCACCAGGGCACTTCATCTGGTGATCATGTCACCCTGTATGTAATTAAACAGGTTAGTCCCAGATATTAACATACACTATATGGGACAAAGGTTTTGGGACACCTGACTACACCAACAGGGACTGTAATGACATCACATTTTAAATACATAGACGTTAATTTGGATATTATCCTGCCTTTGCAGCTACAGCAGTTTCCACTCTTCTGGGAAGGCTTTCCACAAGATTTTGGAGTGTTTCTATGGGAGTTTTTTCCCTACGAAATTGGAGGCAGTGTCCAAAATGTCTTGATATGCTGAAGCACTGAAGACTTCCCTTCACTGGAGATAAGGGGTCTAGCACAACCCCTAAAAAACATCCGCATACCATTATACTTCCTCCAAACTTTACAGTTGGCACAACGTAATCGGGCAAGTAATGTTCAGACTCATCCATCAGATTGCCTAACTCCAGAGAACAGTGTGCTTTACACCACTCCATCCAACGCTTGACATTGTACTTGGTGATGTGAGGCTTGCGGAGTTTCTGCTTTTTCTAAATGCTTCCACTTTCCAATAATACCACTTACAGTTGACTGTGGAATATCTGGCGAGGATGAAATTTCACAAACTGACTTATTGACAGTACCACACTTGAATTCACTGAGCGACCCATTTTTCACAAATGTTTGTAAATGCAGACTGGTGCTTGATTTTATACACCTGTGGCAATGGGTCTGTTTGAAAAACCTATTCAATAAGAGGTTTGTCCCAATTCTTTTGACTATAATGTGTATTTTGTTTAAGAGAAAGCAGCAGTCAAGAAAATCAGCAAACAAATTCAAACTACATAAAAACACTCAATGAAGTGTGCGATTGCATGAAACTATATTAAAGTCACATGAGGGAATCAGAGAAGCACAAGTTCATAACATCTGCAGTAACCGAGTGAAGTTCATTCACAACAGTAAGAGTATCTGTACACTTCCTCAAGAGTTAAATGAAGACTTTAAGCTCCGTTTGTGAGTCCAGTCAATCATCAGTCTTTATGCTTTAACATTCATGAGCAGATGAAGGTGTTTGGTGTCCTACTGTACGGTAGGTGATGGTGGTCCAGGTATCTCCTGTCATCTTCTGCATTAGACTCTGAAAAGAAATCAAACAAACCATCACTGATCATCACAGAATATGAAACATAGTTAATACAGTAGTGGAGTTATTATGACACTGAAGCTTCAAAGCGCGTATCGAGTACACAGTGAAATTTCTCATGAAGCTCAGTTCTGCAGTGCGTATTGTTTTCAGAGAAACACGTGATCAACGATAAACAAAGCCTCACTTTCTTTCCCGTAACGTGAATGCTTCACTTTGCGTGTCGGAATATTTGAATCCTGACCACTACTCTACAGCTTAAGAAGTTTAAGTCCATTCACTATTTTTTTTTTTTTTTTTTTATAAATAAGCATATGGCCTATGTTACATGATCATATATTCTGCCATATAAACAGCATAGAAACCATAAAATAATTAGACCACCATTTACTTGCATCAAGCAACTCTGTTTTTTTTTTAATAATTAGTATTAATATAATTGTTACAATAAATGTATTGCCACACTTTAATATGTGAATTATATTATCAGAAAACTGAACATTTGACGGTCAGGCTTTCATTTGTGCTTAATAGATAAAACAACGGCGCTGCGCCCTCGGGTTTATGGCTGCCGTAAATTTGACTCTCTTGACACTCGGAATAATCAGGGGAAAGCCTCAGTGCTTCATGAGGCTTCATTTGCCCATCCCTATAATACAGTATTGGGTGACATTGTAACTAGGAAGGAGTGAATTCAATTAAAAGAAATCAAAACCAAAACAGGGAAACACTGGGAAAACAAACATGCACGATACATTCAACAATTGACATGAACAAACGAAACACAAGGGCTATATATAGTATACACAAGGAGTAACAAGCTAACAAGACACATCTGGGAACAATCAGAATAATCTACAGGGAATAGGCCAACTACAAAGGACTACAAACATGGCACTCGGGACAGGAAGTAAGACAAAAAGTCCTAATAAGACATATAAAAGACATGACATTTATTATCTGTGACGTCTGCAGGAATATGAATCTCACCTCAACATCATCATAGTCTGTATTATCGCTCTGTTTGACACCTGAGAGGTCAGAATGGAAGTTTACTGCACAGATTACAGGTTTGTGTGGAAACATGTTTCTCTGCATTTGATTACTGTCAGATGTTTGATTTCTCTCATGTCTCAGACTGACAGCCTACAAGTTTAATATTGACCAGAGTTCTGGATTCACTAAACAGCTCTTACTATTACTAATGATAAAAGGGCACATTTATTTTAATAGTTTCTTCAGAAGTTACAACACATTCTCATTCTCCCTCGTCACATTTGGACACTTATTCAGGACCCCTTGGAGTCACTTTTTAACTCACAGGATCCCCTTTAGTGACATTTCTCGACGTTCAGCGTGTCAACACACACAATAGGCATGGTTTTGCAATTAATACCTGTGACTGTACCTTTATTTGTCTGTTAAGTGTTTTATATTGTTGAAAAGTGGTTAGGTTTAGGGTAGTGGTGAGTATAAATATAAATATTTATAATATCAGTTCTACTTTTACAAATAAATGCAAAGAATTGAATGTATCTTGATCTGATGCATGAGGCAAACAACTGAAAGAAATCTGCACATCTTTAAATAAAGGGATACCCTGTGAGTTAAAATGTCACGCAACCCTATTGGTGAATCAAATTTTTGGCTTTGCAATAATCATGCATATCTTGTTGCTCTTAAACCTTTGTTTTCAGTATAAACAATCTAGATTTTCAGGTATAAATGTGAGATCAGTTTTTCAGTATATCTGTGATGGACATACCTTTATTATTCTTGCAGCAACAGTAAAGGACCAAACCAGAAAACACTATCACTATCACTCCCACAACAATCACAGTTGTGGTCAAAATGTAATCAAATCTCAAAATATGGATTGGTCTTCTTTCATTCTCTGGAAAGCAAGAGATGAAGAACAGCATTAATCAGCCTATTCAAAGCATATTCACAGTCACTTAATTATCTAATAATATTTAATATTTAACATTGAATAGGATTTAATAACATGCCTCTTACAGTTTGTAAACTAAAATCAGTTTGATCTGTAAAAATAAAGACAATAATGCTCACTGAATGTACACACACCCACACACACACACACACACACACACACACACACACACACACACACACACACACACACACACACACACACACACACACACACACACACACACACACACACACACACACACACACACACACACACACACGTGTCTTTACCTCCACAGAGCTGTGTAATGTTTATTCTGTCTATTTTCCAGCTGACAGTGTTGCTATGGTTACAGATGATGGATTCCTCACTGCAGTGCAGGATTAGAGTGTTGATTTGTGATGTCACTTCCTGTGGAGAGCATCTGTTGTTCTGATAGCTAGAGTTTATCATGAGGTCATGAGCTCTGCATGTGAAGTTCACAGTACAGGAGTCACTGCTGGACCAGATTGAGTTTACAGTCAGAACAGGAGCATCAACAGCGTCTGAAACACACATTTACTCCAAGATCAGAAACACACTCACAGCCCAGTGATGTAAAATGGTTTAAATGCTTGTTTTGTTGAATAAAGACCACAGTAGTGAAGTGATGAAGTACACATGAGTTTTCATCTCTACCCAAAAATATTTCTTTAACCACATTATTTATCTGTATTCTCTATTTAAGGACTCCAATGTTGTTGTTTTTTGCTTTAATTACAGTTGCAGAAAAACATAATGAATTTTAAAAAATGTGCCACAAGCTGGTTTCAATGTGCACATTATATAAAAGTGAAAATTAAACATAAATTACTCTTATGAATTGTTATTTATGCAGGAACACATGAAATCACACAATGAAATGAGTCTCACCCATAACAGATACTCTGTATGCAATATCTTTGTTGCGTAACCCACTTGTCTTTGCTGTATAGAGTCCAGTGTCTGTCTTCTGCATGTTCTTCAGTGTGAGAGAGAAGGTTTTATCATTGAAATCCACTCTGTCCTTGTAGGAAGGGTGATGTCTTACTTTTTTAGATTCATGTATATATTTAACTATATTCTCTGATTTATCATTTATCCAGAATAAAAGATCAAACTCTGGTAGTTCTTGTGTCTGTATATCCAGTTGAACAGAATCTCCCGTCTTCACAAACACAGAGATCTCAGCACTGAACCCTGAGGAGAGAGAAACACAGTTCAGCAGCTTTTGGATTTGGACCCATTTTACACCTCCATCTTACTCCATCATCAACTCTCACTCCTGTATTTTTATTTTATTTTTTATAAATAAATAAATCATAAGGTTCAATGGTTCAGTAATTTGTTGGGGCTGTGCTCACAGTAATATAAATGTGGCTTAAAGACACCAGACAGAAGCCTCATCACCAGCTGACTTAATTTCGTGAAGCACATCAGAGAGAGACTTAATCCATGAATATAAAATACTTGTTTCTATGATACATGGATCATGAAATATAACAAAAATATATTTAATAAGTAAATGTATAACTTTAAGGACTTTAAAGCATCATCAGTATCACTTTGTGTTTCAACCCCTGAAAAACTGGTGTCTATAAAAAAGATTTACATTTGTTTTTCAGTCCAGACATGATTCCCCGTCCACTCTTGTTAGTAATGTTAGAGACGAGTCACTCTAGTTCTCTAGTGCTTTAGTTTCTCATCAGGAGCAGATCCTGTTCATGAGAAGCAGAACTATAGCAGACTGAACATGATGCTTTACACAAGCGACATTATAGATAAAGCACTTAAAAACAAGACATTTCAGTTAGTTATACACATGTAATAATAGAGTGTATTACCTGTGTTACAGATGAGGAGAAGGATGAAGGATGTAAGCAGATGATCTACTGCCATTGTAACAAACATCAGGATGGCTGAAGCTGTATTCTTAAAACAGGAAGTTGAATATGTGAGAAATGACGCCCATGTAGCCTCAGTATAACTCTCTCACCAGCTCAGTTTTGTCATGATCCTCGGCTGGACAATTAGTAGTTTAGTTATATCAGTTAGATTTAATGTTAATGCTTCTAAATCTAAAACATAAAGCAGGAGATGTTTAAGAAAGATACAAGACAATTTAAGAAAGTTACAGCATTTTAATAACCTGCATATGATTTTTTTTCTCCTTTTTTATTGAACAGTTATTCATGTACAAACAATATGGCAATATTATTAAATCTTTACATTAGAACATACAGAACAGGTAATAACCTGCATATGAATGAGACTATAGAAAGTTTGAAAACTGAAAACAAACATTGATTTGGACCGTACACAGAAAACATTCCAGCATCCAACAATAAACTAATCTAAATGAGTAACTGTATATAAATGTTAAACCCCATTCATAATTCAAGCCACACACAGATTTACATAGAAGTGAGAGAGACATTGACGTTTGTAAAGCCCAACTAGAACATTGGCCCAGTTTATCTGGTTAGAATGGCCCTGTTAGCCTCTGCAGGTAGAAGTTATAACTACACCATCTGACTGCAAAAAGCATTTTCCCCACCAATGACTGCCATTCAAAATATCAGTGTAAAAAACAGCAGAATATGGCAAATATCAAATGATGTACTTCAGGGATCCTGCAGCACCTGAGTCTTTGAGATGAAGGTTTGTGAGTCCAGTCAGGATAGCTTTCTCTGGGAATTATAGCGCTCATAAGAAAACACAAATTGTTTCAGCTGAATTATTATTTTTTTCTAAAGTATTATCAAATTTACCTATACTTAACCAGATTAGTGTCACTAACTGTCATGTGGTTGAAGGAGAGAACCCAAATGCAGACACTCAAGGTTTATGATGACACAAAACAGAAAACAAAACCCACGAGGGGGCAAAACAGGACTGGAGGGGAATTCACCTAGACTAAGACTAGATAATAAACAAAGACTGGACTCTGACTTGACAGGAAACAAAACAGCAATACAATCTCTCAATTCTCATAAAACAGGATTCAGCCGAAGTACTCACAGGACAGTCACAGAGTTATACACACAATGTTTGACAATGTACCGACACAGGACAGAAAACATGAGGGGATTAAATAGGGAGCAAACTAATCAGGAACACAGGTGAAGGTGATGATAAAATAATTACAAGATGAGATAACAAGGGGGTGGGGTAAGGTGACAAGACAACGCAAGCACACAGCCCAAACAAATGGCCATGTGCTTACACATAAAACATGAGTCTGCCATGATCCTGCCTCAAGACAAGAGAAGCAGGCACGTGCACACATAGACATCAAAGGGGGCTTGAGCACCTGCCCTTTTTATTCCTGGAGAGAAAGTGCCCTTTTTTCTGGGGTGCTTTTTTTTTTATTTTTGAAAAAATAATATATATTCCTGTTAATAATATATATCCCAAATAAATCTATCAAATAAATAATTAATTTGACACAAAAAATTCATTTAAAAGTACGCTCCATCTCTGCGGTTAGAATCCTGTGAGTCCATAGCAACGCTCTGTTTTTCATGGAAACGGTCTGTTATACTCTATGGTTATACTCCGCACAGCGGTCTGTTATCAAGAAATAACCTTTACAGTCTATGGAAATAACAGACCGCATTCTACATTGGAATTTAACCAAGCCAAGTAATAAAATAAGCATATATCACCACCAGGTGACATGCTTTAGTTATTTTGTTTATCCTATTTACCTGCATTGCCCTGTCAATTAGATGCAAATGTGCGCATTTTAACTAGTTGACGCCTAATTTGCATACAGAACGTCCCCAGTTAATGACTTACATCAAGAGTCTTTCCCCCTGAAATGTAGAAATCTAAATTGGTGAATTTAGAAGAAATCTACAGATGCAAACAGATGGAGGATACACTCTAAAAAATGTAGTAAATCTGAGTAACTGCATCTGGTACATTAATAAATAAAACTGAGTAGAAATAAGTTAACATTAAACATTAAAAATAACAATATTTATAAATTCACTTTTTATTTATGAGTAATTATTAAATTAGCAGATTTTGCTATCTGTAACAAAATAGCAGCAACAGCCCTCTTCAGTTTAGAGTGAATATTTGTGTTGATTTTAACGTGTTATGTATTCTGATAACACCAAAATAATTAAAATGATGTAGTGCCTTGTGCAAAAATAAACAAATTATTAGTAAAACAGGCCCCACTGCTTGATGCAGTTATTTAGGTTATTCTATATATACTTGAAACTAGTAACATAGAAAATGTTTTCAAAACATGCACATTGCGGAATGGTTTCCTTTGCTGCTCTATAAACCTAGTGAATACTAAGTAGACCATGGTTTCTGTGTGAACTGATTAACTTTTTACATTTTTTTTTTTTTTTTAAAGGAAGTCAGAGTTGCATTAATATATACTTTTTTGTAAATAATTATGAGAAGTGCCCTTTATTTCACTTGAGCCCCTGCCCCTCAAAATTTCTGTGCACGTCCCTGAAGAGAAGATCTGGTACACAAAGGCAGAATCATGACAGAACCCCTCCCTTAAGGAGCGGCTTCCAGACGCTCCCTAAGGGAACATTAAACACAGGACAAGACCGACTGTGACATAGACACAAACCAACAATACATGACAAAAACTAACAATGGCAGACACGAATAAACTATAACAGGGTTGGGATGGAACAATAAAAACAACAAACAAGGAAGGGGAGGAGGAAACACTGAGTCCATGGGGGGGGAATCCAGAGAGGATAGGTGAGGTGGGAGTACTGGAGGGAAACACAAAGTCCTTAGGGGGCAGTCCAGGGTGGATGGGACGACTGGGGGTCTTGGATCTTCGGGACGAGGGCTGAGGACGGGGAATCCGGGGGGACTTGGCTGGAGACGAATGAGGAGATGACTTGGGGGAAACAGTCCGGGGCTAGGCAGCGACAGGGAAAACACATGGCAACTTGGCAGGAGACTTGATGGGGACAACAGGGGGCGACGACATGGGAGACAAAACAGGGGATGAAGCGGGTGACTGTGGGACAGGATCCTGTTTGAGAGGACAGACGGATCGGACTGGTCCCTCTGGGTCGATGACTCCAGACTGCGCTCGACTCAGAGCAGACTTCCGAACAGGACTCGGGACAGGAATTGATTCACTTGAATCTTCCATACTAGATACATTAGGTTCACTTGACTCAGGAACAGGACTCGATTCATTAGAATCATTCAGACTTGACCCATTTGATTCTCTTGAATCCTTTAGGCTTCTCACACTTGACTCGTGAGAAGCGCTGTCTGATGTCGTGGGTTCGTGACTTGAAAGTAACCTGGGTCTGGGTGGCATTTCAAGGATCTTTGCAAGAGCGGTAAGATAGTCAGATACGGCTCGAGCAGCTAAGACGACAGGCATCTCATTTCGGGCAGAAACTGCTTGCAGAACCTTGTGGCGGGCTCTGGGACAGCGCTTGCAGTGGCGGGCTCTGGGACAGCGCTTGCAGTGGCGGGCTCTGGGACAGCGCTTGCAGTGGCGGGCTCTGGGACAGCGCTTGCAGTGGCGGGCTCTGGGACAGCGCTTGCAGTGGCGGGCTCTGGGACAGCGCTTGCAGTGGCGGGCTCTGGGACAGCGCTTGCAGTGGCGGGCTCTGGGACAGCGCTTGCAGTGGCGGGCTCTGGGACAGCGCTTGCAGTGGCGGGCTCTGGGACAGCGCTTGCAGTGGCGGGCTCTGGGACAGCGCTTGCAGTGGCGGGCTCTGGGACAGCGCTTGCAGTGGCGGGCTCTGGGACAGCGCTTGCAGTGGCGGGCTCTGGGACAGCGCTTGCAGTGGCGGGCTCTGGGACAGCGCTTGCAGTGGCGGGCTCTGGGACAGCGCTTGCAGTGGCGGGCTCTGGGACAGCGCTTGCAGTGGCGGGCTCTGGGACAGCGCTTGCAGTGGCGGGCTCTGGGACAGCGCTTGCAGTGGCGGGCTCTGGGACAGCGCTTGCAGTGGCGGGCTCTGGGACAGCGCTTGCAGTGGCGGGCTCTGGGACAGCGCTTGCAGTGGCGGGCTCTGGGACAGCGCTTGCAGTGGCGGGCTCTGGGACAGCGCTTGCAGTGGCGGGCTCTGGGACAGCGCTTGCAGTGGCGGGCTCTGGGACAGCGCTTGCAGTGGCGGGCTCTGGGACAGCGCTTGCAGTGGCGGGCTCTGGGACAGCGCTTGCAGTGGCGGGCTCTGGGACAGCGCTTGCAGTGGCGGGCTCTGGGACAGCGCTTGCAGTGGCGGGCTCTGGGACAGCGCTTGCAGTGGCGGGCTCTGGGACAGCGCTTGCAGTGGCGGGCTCTGGGACAGCGCTTGCAGTGGCGGGCTCTGGGACAGCGCTTGCAGTGGCGGGCTCTGGGACAGCGCTTGCAGTGGCGGGCTCTGGGACAGCGCTTGCAGTGGCGGGCTCTGGGACAGCGCTTGCAGTGGCGGGCTCTGGGACAGCGCTTGCAGTGGCGGGCTCTGGGACAGCGCTTGCAGTGGCGGGCTCTGGGACAGCGCTTGCAGTGGCGGGCTCTGGGACAGCGCTTGCAGTGGCGGGCTCTGGGACAGCGCTTGCAGTGGCGGGCTCTGGGACAGCGCTTGCAGTGGCGGGCTCTGGGACAGCGCTTGCAGTGGCGGGCTCTGGGACAGCGCTTGCAGTGGCGGGCTCTGGGACAGCGCTTGCAGTGGCGGGCTCTGGGACAGCGCTTGCAGTGGCGGGCTCTGGGACAGCGCTTGCAGTGGCGGGCTCTGGGACAGCGCTTGCAGTGGCGGGCTCTGGGACAGCGCTTGCAGTGGCGGGCTCTGGGACAGCGCTTGCAGTGGCGGGCTCTGGGACAGCGCTTGCAGTGGCGGGCTCTGGGACAGCGCTTGCAGTGGCGGGCTCTGGGACAGCGCTTGCAGTGGCGGGCTCTGGGACAGCGCTTGCAGTGGCGGGCTCTGGGACAGCGCTTGCAGTGGCGGGCTCTGGGACAGCGCTTGCAGTGGCGGGCTCTGGGACAGCGCTTGCAGTGGCGGGCTCTGGGACAGCGCTTGCAGTGGCGGGCTCTGGGACAGCGCTTGCAGTGGCGGGCTCTGGGACAGCGCTTGCAGTGGCGGGCTCTGGGACAGCGCTTGCAGTGGCGGGCTCTGGGACAGCGCTTGCAGTGGCGGGCTCTGGGACAGCGCTTGCAGTGGCGGGCTCTGGGACAGCGCTTGCAGTGGCGGGCTCTGGGACAGCGCTTGCAGTGGCGGGCTCTGGGACAGCGCTTGCAGTGGCGGGCTCTGGGACAGCGCTTGCAGTGGCGGGCTCTGGGACAGCGCTTGCAGTGGCGGGCTCTGGGACAGCGCTTGCAGTGGCGGGCTCTGGGACAGCGCTTGCAGTGGCGGGCTCTGGGACAGGCAGAGACGAAGGACGGGAGACTCCCCTCCTCCTCTTCTTCCTCCTAGGTCGCGGAGCGGAGGCCGCAGTCAGACTAGCGACTGGTTGGAGAATCTCTGCGAGGTCCGTAGCAGGCACTGGGAAGACAACCCCAGGAAGAGTAGACTCCGTCGAAGAGGACTCCGAGGCAGATTCCCACGATAAGCGTCTTCCTCGCTTTCCGCAGAGGCTGACAGACGTGGTGGGTGTCTCGGGTGTAGAAGAGGAGTGAGCTTGGTCGCCCAGCGAAGCAACAGCGAGAATGCAACCCTCCGGGATCACTGGCAGAGTGGTAGGTGAGAAGCTCGTGGGACCCTTTGGCTCTCTCCGAGATAAGCAATCCACCATTGCTCGAAATGGGCGAAGAGTCAGCTCCTCTCGTTCAGGCAGAGGAGGAGGAGGAGAGTTGAGACCAGCGATGAAATAGCGAGAAACCAGGATCTCAGGCAGGAAGAATCTCTTCTCTTCAACTACTTGGGCATACCTCTTCAGGGACAACTCACCCTGCAGAGGGAATGGAAGTTTTCCATTTCTACTGTCAGCAATGGCCAACTGCCACCATCGTTCTTGATCCATCGGCTGTGGTTTAGTGGGAGAAGACATACAGTCTGCTGGGTTCTTCTTTGGTCGGTACATTCTGTTGTGTGGTTGAAGAAGAGAACCCAAATGCAGACACTCAAGGTTTATTATGACACAAAACAGAAAACAAAACCCACGAGGGGGCAAAACAGGACTGGAGGGGAATTCACCTAGACTAAGACTAGATAATAAACAAAGACTGGACTCTGACTTGACAGGAAACAAAACAGCAATACAATCTCTCAATTCTCATAAAACAGGATTCAGCCGAAGTACTCACAGGACAGTCACAGAGTTATACACACAATGTTTGACAATGTACCGACACAGGACAGAAAACATGAGGGGATTAAATAGGGAGCAAACTAATCAGGAACACAGGTGAAGGTGATGATAAAATAATTACAAGATGAGATAACAAGGGGGCGGGGTAAGGTGACAAGACAACGCAAGCACACAGCCCAAACAAATGGCCATGTGCTTACACATAAAACATGAGTCTGCCATGATCCTGCCTCAAGACAAGAGAAGATCTGGTAAACAAAGGCAGAATCATTTTAAAATCTCATGTTCAACAGAAACCTGGTCAAGAAAGACAGCAAATTCAAACAGCATAAAAACAATAAACAGTATGATCACAGTACATGAAACTATATATTCAAATGACATGAGGGAAGCAGAGAAGCACTCATTCATAATATCTGAGGAAACGGACTGAAGTTCATTGGACTTACAATAGTATAAGAAATTCTGTACACTTCCACAAGAGTCATGAAGTCTGGGAGTAAATGAAGACGTTAAGCTCCATTTGTGAGTCCAGTCAATCCAAAAAGTATTTTTTTTTTATATATACTTTTATATTTATATTTTTCTTTTTTATACTTTAACATTCATGAGCAGATGAAGGTGTTTGTTGTCCTACTGTACAGTAGGTGACGGTGGTCCAGGTATCTCCTGTCATCTTCTGCGTCAGAGTCTAAAAAGAAATAAATCAAGCCAGCACAAAATGTGAAACAGTTAATATTCAGTATTGGGTCACATGACATTTATTATCTGTGACGTCTGCAGGAATATGAACCGTCATTTGAATCTCACCTCAACATCATCATAGTCTGTATCATCGCTCTGTTTGACACCTGAGAGGTCAGAATGGAAGTTTACTGCACAGATTACAGGTTTGTGTGGAAACATGTTTCTCTGCATTTGATTACTGTCAGATGTTTGATTTCTCTCATGTCTCAGACTGACAGCCTACAAGTTTAATATTGACCAGAGTTCTGCATTCACTAAACAGCTCTTAGTAATATAACATTTTTGTAGTATCTCCTTAGAATTTCATAAAGAGTTGAAAAGTGTATGAAATTTTAAAAAATGAATTGAGTATGTATTGCCAGCAGCAAATATTTAGTGAAGTCAGAATTGTAGTCAAGATTTGAGAAGAAATATTTAGAAACAGGATCATTTTGTGTATTTAAGGGATTTGCAAGGAATATTTTATGCTGTGAAACAGAAGGAAAATAAACTATAAACATACAATATGCCCAGACAAAACTAGACAATGATGTATCTTGGCTTAATATCTTATAAATGTTTAGACTGTGCAGTAATCATGTGTTGTTTCTCTATATAAACCTTATTGCTTATGTTCCCCTTTAATAATTTCCATATTCCAACATTCTTTAGCTACTACAGAAGCAATTTTTTAGGTATAAATATCTTTTTTTTAATATATTTGTGAGATGGATATACCTTTATTATTCTTGCAGCAACAGTAAAGGAGCAAACCAGAAAACACTATCACGATCACTCCCACAACACCAAACACAATGAACTTAAGACTTAACAAATTAAAATATGATGTAGGGGGAGTTTCGATTTCATTATCTGGAAAGTAAAAGATGAAGAACATAATAATTAGTCTATAGTAAGTAACTTTGATTTGTGAGATAAAATTAAAAGCAGATATTTACCTCTACACAGTTGTTTTATATGTATTCTGTCTATTTTCCAGCTAACTGGGTTGCTATGGTTACAGATGATGGATTCCTCACTGCAGTTCAGGATGAGAGTGTTGATTTGTGATGTCACTTCCTCTGGAGAGCATCTGCCATATTTAAAAATGGAGCTGAGTGTGAGGTCATGACCTCTACATGTAAAACTAAAATTAACACAGGAATCACTGGACCAGATTGAGTTTACAGTCAGAACAGGAGCATCAACAGCGTCTGAAACACACATTTACTCCAAGATCAGAATCACACTCACAATTTAACAGCCCATTGATTAAAAAAAGTTTAAACATTAATTCATGCTGTATAAATATTACAGTAGAGATGCAGTATACATTCAAATCTAAAGACAACATAAAGAGTAAACACAACCCAACAATATTTCTTTAACCACATTTATCTGTATTCTTTATTTAAAACGTCAGAGTAAAAATCAATAAAGTTTATAAACTGATAAAAAAAAAAAAAAGTGCCACAAGCTTAAATGTGCACACTATATAAAAGTGAGAAATTAAACATAAATGACTCTTATGAATTGTCTTTTATGCAGGAACACAATGAAATCACACTCACCTATAACAGATACTCTGTATGTAACAATATTGTTCTCTGATTCTCCACTTGTTCTTGCTGTATAGAGTCCAGTGTCTGTCTTCTGCATGTTCTTCAGTGTGAGAGAGAAGGTTTTATCATTGAAATCCACTCTGTCCTTGAAGGAAGAGTGAAGTCTTACTTTTTTAGAGTTGCTTGTATATTTAACTATATTCTCTGATTTATCATTTATCCAGGATAAATCATCAAACTCTGGTAGTTCTCGTGTCTGTATATCCAGTTGAACAGAATCTCCCGTCTTCACAAACACAGAGATCTCAGCACTGAACCCTGAGGAGAGAGAAACACAGTTCAGCAGCTTTTGGATTTGGACCCATTTTACACCTCCATCTTACTCCATCATCAACTCTCACTCCTGTATTTGTTTGGATAAATAAATAAATAAATAAATAAATCATAAGGTTCAATGGTTCAGTAATTTGTTGGGGCTGTGCTCACAGTGATATAAATGTGGTATAAAAACACCAGACAGAAGTCTGATTACAACTGTAATGCAGCATTAAGACCTTGGTCAAGGACATACATCACATCAAGTCAACCGCACCAACTGTCATATACTGTATGTTTTATTATTTTTATATCTGACTTAATTTCGTGAAGCACATTAGAGAGAGACTTAATCCATGAATATAAAATACTTGTTTCTATGATACATGGATCATGAAATATAACAAAAATATCTTTAATAAGTAACTGTATAACTTTAGGGACTTTAAAGCATCATCAGCATCACTTTGTGTTTTAACCCCAGAAAAACTGGTGTCTGTAAACAGATTTACATTTGTTTTTCAGTCCAGACATGATTCCACCATCCACTCTTGTTAGTAATGTTAGAGACGAGTCACTCTAGTTCTCTAGTGCTTTAGTTTCTCATCAGGAGCAGATCCTGTTCATGAGAAGCAGAACTATAGCAGACTGAACATGATGCTTTACACAAGCGACATTATAGATAAAGCACTTGAAAACAAGACATTTCAGTTAGTTATACACATGTAATAATTGTGTATTACCTGTGTTACAGATGAGGAGAAGGATGAAGGATGTAAGCAGATGATCTACTGCCATTGTAACAAACATCAGGATGGCTGAAGCTGTATTCTTAAAACAGGAAGTTGAATATGCTGAAATGACACTCATGTAGCCTCAGTATAACTCTCTCACCAGCTCAGTTTTGTCATGATCCTCGGCTGGACAATTAGTAGTTTAGTTATATCAGTTAGATTTAATGTTAATGCTTCTAAAACTAAAAACTAAAGCAGGAAATGTTTAAGAAAGATACAGGACAATTTAAGAAAGTTACAGCATTTTAATAACCTGCATATGTTTTTTTTCTCTCCTTTTTTATTGAACAGTTATTCATGTACAAACAGTATGGCAATATTATTAAATCTTTACATTAGAACATACAGAACAGGTAATAACCTGCATATGAATGAGACTATAGAAAGTTTGAAAACTGAAAACAAACATTGGTTTGGACCGGTCACAGAAAACATTCCAGCATCCAACAATAAACTAATCTAAATGAGTAACTGTATATAAATGTTAAACCCCATTCATAATTCAAGCCACACACATATTTACATAGAAGTGAGAGAGACATTGACGTTTGTAAAGCCCAACTAGAACATTGGCCCAGTTTATCTGGTTAGAATGGCCCTGTTAGCCTCTGCTGGTAGAAGTTATAACTACACCATCTGACTACAAAAAGCATTTTCCCCACCAATGACTGCCATTCAAAATATCAGTGTAAAAAACAGCAGAATATGGCAAATATCAAATGATGTACTTCAGGGATCCTGCAGCACCTGAGTCTTTGAGATGAAGGTTTGTGAGTCCAGTCAGGATAGCTTTCTCTGGGAATTATAGCGCTCATAAGAAAACACAAATTGTTTCAGCTGAAAATTTATTTATTCTAAAGTATTATCAAATTTACTTAGGGTGGTCCTTATCAAGTCCTTTTTATTTGTTTTTTTGTTTGTTTGTTTTTTTGCAAAATATTAGTGTCTTAACCTCTTAAACGGTTCCTTTTAACTTCAAAATTAGAAATATGCAAAAATGTTGACAAAAAAAAGGATATTTAGAGGTAGCTCAATCATGTGGAAGATTGCCTATGTTTAGCTGTGGGGCGTTATTGTGATATAAGTAATATTAAAAGTTGCTGCAAATGAACTACATTTTATTGAAATCAGAGCAACACTGGCATGACAACAATGGCAACAATCTCAAAAAAAGCACAAAGTTTTCAACAATCCCTCATTTCTGATGCTCAGCAGCCAGTGTTGCCTTTATGCAGTCTGGATAGATCCGTCGGTGATCTTCCACCACATGAAGGAGAAACTGCAATTGTTCTTCAGAGTGTGTGAGATAGCCATTGTATTCTTGAATCAGAGCCACGCCTCTCTCGGCGTGATCATTGACTGTGGTTGCCTGTGCCTCCTGATAATCTGCTTGATTCGGCCAAAGTTCCGGGTCAATTTCAAGGAACGTAATGTAACGTAACGTAATGTAACCAAGGTGATCATCAATAGAAATATGTATTGATTCCACCAGGAAAGGTAAATCTGCTAAACCGGGTCATGGATGGATTCATTTGGATTTAGTTTCTACTATAAGTAAACTGAGATATGTATCTAAAATACACATTTAGGAATATATGGTGCATTAGATGCTTTTATGGAGATTTTTTTGGGAATTTTACTAGCCAGGTACAATACCAATTCAAATGATCTGTTTTGACGAAAATCATCAAAATCTCAGTAAGTTTAAAGCTATTGAGCTACCAGTAATTATTATGTTACTGCCATAAAAAATGGCATGCTGTATTTTCTTATATAAAGGAACAATTTGAAGGGTTAAGAGCATGACAATTGGAGACTTTAAAAATAAGGACCACCCTAATTTACCTATACTTAACCAGATTAGTGTCACTAACATTTTAAAATCTCATGTTCAACAGAAAGTCAGCAAATTCAAACAGCATAAAAAACAATAAACATTATGATTACAGTACATGAAACTATATATTCAAATGACATGAGGGAAGCAGAGAAGCACTCGTTCATAATATCTGAGGCAACGGACTGAAGTTCATTGGACTTACAATAGTATAAGATATTCTGTAGTAAATGAAGACGTTAAGCTCCATTTGTGAGTCCAGTCAATCCAAAAAGTCTTTTTATGCTTTAACATTCATGAGCAGATGATTGGTGTCCTACTGTACAGTAGGTGATGGTGGTCCAGGTATCTCCTGTCATCTTCTGTGTCAGAGTCTGAAAAGAAATAAATCAAACCATCACAAAATGTGAAACAGTTAATATTCAGTATTGGGTCACATGACATTTATTATCTGTGACATCTGCAGGAATATGAATCTCACCTCAACATCATCATAGTCTGTATCATCGCTCTGTTTGACACCTGAGAGGTCAGAATGGAAGTTTACTGCACAGATTACAGGTTTGTGTGGAAACATGTTTCTCTGCATTTGATTACTGTCAGATGTTTGATTTCTCTCTCGGACTGACAGCCTACAAGTTTAATATTGACCAGAGTTCTGGATTCACTAAACAGCTCTTAGTAATATAAAATGAGTTTTGAAATTTAAAAAAAATTGTTGAGTATTTATTGCCAGCAGCAAATATTTTGTGAAGTCAGAATTGTAGTCAAGATTTGAGGAGAAATATTTAGAAACAGGATCATTTTGTGTATTTAAGGGATTTGCAAGGAATATTTTAAGCTGTGAAACAGAAGGAAAATAAACTATAAACATACAATATGGCCAGACAAAACTAGACAATGATTTATCTTGGCTTAATATATTATAAATGTTTAGACTGTGCAGTAATCATGTGTTGTTTCTCTATATAAACCTTATTGCTTATGTTCCCCTTTAATAATTTACATATTACAACATTCTTTAACTACTAAAGAATACATTTTTTAGGTATAAATATCAGTTTTTTAATATTTGTGAGATGGATATACCTTTATTATTCTTGCAGCAACAGTAAAGGAGCAAACCAGAAAACACTATCACGATCACTCCCACAACACCAAACACAATAAACATAAGACTTAACGATTTATAAGATGATGTAGGCCTATGGGTAGTTTCGATTTCATTATCTGGAAAGTAAAAGATGAAGAACATAATAATTAATCTATAGTAAGTAGCTTTGATTTGTGAGATAAAATTAAAAGCAGATATTTACCTCTACAGAGTTGTTTTATATGTATTCTGTCTATTTTCCAGCTGACAGTGTTGCTATGGTTACAGATGATGGATTCCTCACTGCAGTGCAGGATGAGAGTGTTCTCATGTGATGTCACTTCCTGTGGAGAGCATCTGTTGTTCTGATAGCTAGAGTTTATCATGAGGTCATGAGCTCTGCATGTGAAGTTCACAGTACAGGAGTCACTGCTGGACCAGATTGAGTTTACAGTCAGAACAGGAGCATCAACAGCGTCTGAAACACACATTTACTCCAAGATCAGAATCACACTCACAATTTAACAGCCCATTGATTAAAAAAAAGTTTAAACATTAATTCATGCCGTATAAATATCACAGTAGAGATGCAGTATACATTCAAATCTAAAGACAACATAAAGAATAAACACGACCCAACAATATTTATTTAACCACATTTATCTGTATTCTTTATTTAAAACGTCAGAGTAAAAATCAATAAAGTTAATAAACTAATGAATAAAAAAAAGTGTCACAAGCTTAAATGTGCACATTATATAAAAGTGAGAAATTAAACATAAATTGCTCTTATGAATTGTCTTTTATGCAGGAACACAATGAATTAAGTCTCACCTATAACAGATACTCTGTATGCAGCAATATTTTTCTCTGAGTCTCCACTTGCTCTTGCTGTATAGAGTCCAGTGTCTGTCTTCGTCATGTTCTTCAGTGTGAGAGAGAAGGTTTTATCATTGAAATCCGCTCTGTCCTTGTAGGAAGAGTGAGGTTTTACTTTTTTAGTTCCACCTATATACAGAACTATATTCTCTGATTTATCATTTCTCCAGTATAAAGTATAAAACTCTGGTAGATCTTGTGTCTGTATATCCAGTTGAACAGAATCTCCCGTCTTCACAAACACAGAGATCTCAGCACTGAACCCTGAGGAGAGAGAAACACACTGTTTTGTTAAGTATCTCACGCTCTGTGTTCAAGAGTTGATCAAAACTACTGTTTCCATTCTGGAGTTGCAGTCTTGCAGATATTTTAGTCCTTACATTATGCATCGCTCTCAGCGCAATGTTAAATTACAGGTTATATGTGTTTGATGAACATTGAAAACACACAAATAACAAAACAAACTATGAGCGAGTCGTGACGACAGTGAAGGACAGGCCTGATCTTTACGCTGTGTTTCTGTTTCATTAGTGACAGCAGTCGTCCGTGAGGGGCTTCTGCCTTTACTCTCGTTTTGTGTTTGATTATTTTATTATTAAAAGTCTTTGATCGTTCGCCGGTTTCCGCCTCCTTTCTTCCCACAACAATGAACTGTGTTACAACATGCTTCATGAAAATATCTTCAAAAAATACAAATCTGATGTCTGTTTTTTAATCCCTAATGTAGCCTATAATGGAAATGATTCTTTATCACTCTAGTGTTAGTAATGTTAGAGACGAGTCACTCTAGTTCTCTAGTGCTTTAGTTTCTCATCAGGAGCAGATCCTGTTCATGAGAAGCAGAACTATAGCAGACTGAACATGATGCTTTACACAAGTGACATTATAGATAAAGCACTTAAAAACAAAACATTTCAGTTAGTTATACACATGCAGTAATTGAGTGTATTACCTGTGTTACAGATGAGGAGAAGAATGAAGGATGTAAGCAGATGATCTACTGCCATTGTAACAAACATCAAGATGGCTGAAGTTGTGTTCTTAAAACAGGAAGTTGAATATGTTGAAATGACACTCATGTAGCCTCAGGCTCCTTACAACTCTCTACGTCAGATGAGGAAAATCACAGTTTCACACTGATCTCTGAGAAATAGCTTTTCCCTCCATATTGATGAGACTAGAAATGATGAAACTTGAACCAGCCACAGAAAACAGACTATGTGGAAAAATACACATACAAGCATGTTGTGAATAGCATTGGTTCTATACTACTACATGAGCAATAACTGTTAATGCACAACTTACATTAACATCAAGAGGTAATATTACATTACATCAACACTCCCAGTGTGTGTGCTCTAACTTGGATGGGTTAAATGAAGAGGACAAATTCCAAGTATGGGTTACCACCTTCTCATAGTATATGCGATATTTCCAAGTATATGCTTGCCACTGTACTATTCCAGCTAGCACAAATAAGAACGCTTTGCTAACATTCCCATTAAGTTACGAAAACAATATTTTTGAATGTTCTCTGAACGTTAAAAATGTCCAGTTTTTCAAATGTTTACAAAGAGTTTTTTCTTGGTTATGCGAATGTTAAGGGAACATTCAATTTTATTTTTTGGCAAACATTATGGGAATGTTAGTTTTGAATGTTCTCAGAACATTCTGAAAGAAGAAGTAGCATTTAAAAATCGTTTAAAAATACGAACCTCCAACTAAAATAATTCAGAAAAAGCTATAGAGCTAGATAGTGTTTTTGTGCTAACGTTTTGAGAACATTATTAAAGACCAGATAACTCTAAGCAAACAGTTATTAATATTAGGCTACTAGAAGAGTGTTTGTTCATAATTTTTATGTCCTCATAATATTTCTCTCTCTTTGTCATAATTCTTACAATTAATAATCACATGTTCAGTTTCACTCTGTCCACACCGTTCACACAACCCTTGGATGTTTAGACATTAGATGAAGCGTTTTATTTAGACCGTATATGCTCTAATCTTAATCTTGAGATTCTACACTCAAAAAAATGATATGTTGGCTTTAATTAATTTTTTTTATGCCAACAGGTTCCACATAACTGGGTTACGTTAAACTAACATAATTTGTTCATGTAACTTCAACATCATGGAATTAAGTCATTTTAAGCGACCCAATTTAAGTAGTCTCAAAGAGAATTTTTAAAGGCTTCCTGGCATGATTCAGGTGTTTCAGGTGTATCCATTAATATTTCATTTACTTTTGTGACACATAATTAAATTGATAGATTACAGCTAGCTATTTGCTAGCAGTAGCACATGTTATCATCTTAAATGCTAAGATTTACATGCTCTTTCAGCCAAAGCAGTTGTACGTAACAAAATCAGTCCACAGCCAAACAAAATGCTCCACTCTTCTCCACAATGGTAACACACTGTAATTTAAATGGTTCTAATAATTCCAATGTAATTGACCATTAAACACAATTACACACTATCAAGTCTTCCCCTTTTCTCATTTTCCCCCCAAAAAACATAAAATAACACTTAATTTTAACATTTATTCTCTTTTAATTCAACCATTTGCAAAGCATGCTGGGAACTAACAAGCACCGTCCAGTTTCAGTTAATGCAACACAAATCATTCAATCCAACACAAACGGATTAAGTAAACTTAAATTTTATATATATTTAAGCAGATTGAACACAATCAAATTAAGTTAGGGCAAAATGGCAGTTGGCGTCGCACTATACTGCCACCCTCTGGATGTAAGAATTATTTACTTAACATAAATGGTTTGTGTTTAGACAACGCGTTAGGATTTTGTAGAGTTGAGACATATTTACGTGGACCTTAATAGAAAAAAACATTTAAAGTCAACAAACACAATTATTATAAGTAAACTGAATATACATATATTATGTCAAGTGCACAACCTTCCTTGTTCATTTTTTTGAGTGTACTACTTCTCCCAACTTTTCCTTGTATTGAAAATAATTTAAATTATAAAAAAATGTAAATGTCCACCTTTGATTTCATTACTCCAATCTGTTGCTATTTTAATAGCATTTTTTTTTTATCTCTGTCATATGGAATTTCAATTTCTGCCATTTCTTCTTCCACTGCTTCTTTTTCACTGTTAGCTGGGATCTAGATTGTACTATAAGACTAGACAGACAAAACATAAGAAACCGCATCACATCCAGTTGAATGAATAAATGGAAGGAAATACACTCTTACCAAACTCATTTTGAAATCTGACCCTGTGAAGCAAGACTAGAATTAAAGAAATCGAATTAGATTATTATTTATCAAAAGTTATAATTTTCTGAAATCAAACAGTAATATACAGAACAACCATAATCATTTAAGTGAAAATCATAGAAAACACTTTTAAAGTGTTATTAGGTCAATTACATTTAGCGGGTTTTCGTTCTTTGTGATATTTTAGTGTTGTGTTTGTCAAGTTATTATAGTGTAGTGTAGTACCGTGTGGCATTTAAATTAATAATGTATTAATTTAAATGAATAGTGTATTTTACATTTTTTAAAGAAAGTTCAAATTAAAATGACGAAGAAACAGCGAGCCGTCAACATTCCGCCTCAAACAGGACCTCAGATGAGGAGCTCTATATATCGCCTGCTTGAAATTATACGAATATTTGTATAAAGCTTGAACAACAATAATAAACATGCATATTTCCCAATATATCTATATATAAATAAGATTTATTATTTCATCTGAACGATTATCACATCGTATATATAAGTATTACCAACATTATCTATCTAACAGTAACGTTACCTATTTACGCGACGCGGCGCGGTCAGGACCTGAAAACATGGGATCGAAGAAGCATCGTAGGAGCCGATCGCGGTCTTGCTCTCAAGAAAGAACCCGCAGACATGTCCGTTCGCCAGAGGACAGACAAAGTCGGAACCGCTCTCCTGTGAAGGGTTCTCGCAGACGAGGGCGGTCTGAAAGCGGCGGCTCCAGGAGCAGCGGAGGTTCCGCAGGCCCGAGCCGACACAGAGGCAGGGAGTCCGGCCACTCCAGCGACTCTGACCGCGATCATAGAGACAGAAGAGCTCGATCACACGGAAGATCAAAAGACAGAGACAGGTACTTAAAAACATAGACTCAAATAATCAAACTATTCTGTAGGAATTTCAGTTTGTCTGTTAGGAGGGGTGTAAAAAAAACAGTGTAAAAAGTAAAAATTATATCAATCAGTTTAGTACTACAACGAGTGGAAAGACGTAATAATGTAACGTAATTGGCAAGCCAAAGCGAGTTTATTTATATAGCACGTTTCATTCACCGTGGTAATTCAAGTGTTTTTAAAAGGAAAAAGTAATAATACAAAGGCTACTAAAAAAATACAATAGCTATAAAGTAATAAGTTGAAGAAAATAATAAATTAATTAAAATGGTATACTTAAGAGGAATATGAGGGAAAATAGAAACTAAATATTTTCCAAATAATATTTTAGACATTTATAATACTATTTTTTTAACAGTGTAAATTGAGTCTTTATACAATAAACCAGGTATAAACCTTTTAAATTTCAAAGTCGGCATGCACCTGAAGTTGTAATATACTTTTCTTTTTCATTGTGATGTATATCTGAGTGAAATGGCTTATTGAATATGGACTTAATTTAGTCTGTCGGTTGATTTGATGGTTGTGGTTTGCTATTGGTGGATAAACATCATCAGAGATGCCGATGCAAGAGAGAGGGGACGTTACTTTGATGAAATATTATGAGGCCACATGAATTATAAAACAAATAATGATGTGCAGTGTGCACTGAGAAATGAATAGTGATTTTATAAATAAATAAATAGTGAATTTTGATTTCATGGCGACTTTATAATAGGGGTCCTTCATACAAGGATGATCATATCCAAAAAAACTGAAACCTCCTGATTGTGATTGCAACTGTTCTAACAGTTTTTATTATTATTATTTATTGTTTTAGCTCTTCAGGTGATAATCACAATGACCATAAGAAACATAAGATGAAGATGAAACACAAGGATGAAAAGGGCAGCAGGAGGAGGAGAAGCTCGTCACGCTCCAGCACAGACTCCAGCGTGGAGCGTGAACGAGAGAGGAGGAGACGACAGAGCAGGAGTCCCAGCCGGGAGAGAGGGAGGAGAAAGAGTAAAGAGAGGGAACGAGACAGACGTAGACGCTCGGAATCCAGATCCTCGAGTTCTTCCTGCTCCTCTGTCGACTCCGATCAGGGGGGAAAGGCGGCACAGGGTCCATCCAATGCCAAAGAAGAGACCAAGAAGAAGAAGGAGATGATGAAAGCGCTGGAGACCCCAGAGGAGAAGAGAGCCAGGCGTCTGGCCAAGAAAGAGGCCAAAGAGAGGAAGAAGAGAGAGAAGATGGGCTGGAGTGAAGAGTACATGGGCTACACCAACGCCGACAATCCGTTTGGAGACAACAACCTGCTCGGCACATTCAAATGGCAGAAGGTGAGGGAGATGCTTGAGAGCAGAGGTCAAATGCTGAGGGTGGAAATGTGACCTTTTGATCACGTTACGGTGAAACAAAACAATATTTACCTCGAAACATGCCATGATACGATTCAGGAGTCTGTGATAGATATATCAATTATGATATTATGCGCTAGGACTGGTTATTGACAGAAATTTCATAATTTGATTCAATATCGATTCACAAGCTTGTGATTCGATACCGATTATTTTGGAAATTTCAGGTACATTACATAGCAAATTTTCTTACAAGAAAAAAACTGCTGTGAACTAGTTGGTACTACATTACTATAATAATGAAGGTTAAAATTGACTGATTTGTGTACAATCACTTAAAAGAAGGACATTTTTAGAATAACAAAGTTATAATACTGACTTTATAATTACACAATTACGTTTTGACTCCAATTCGTTTTTTTTAAATATAAACTTTTAAGTGATTGTCATAAAAACTCTTTGCTTGATCTGAGGAGGCAACAGCGATCTGTTACGCCACATTAAAGAGTACCAAAACGGTAGTGTTCGAACTTTTACATAAAATTGACAGAATTTGAAATCTGAGACTTCGTTTCATATCAAATTTAAAAAGCTTATTGCCAGTTATTGGATGGGAGGCGAGCTACAATGTTCTGTTCATTCATCAACTAAAATCAGGATTGACTAAAAGATCGATTCTTGGGATTTAAGAATTAAAACCATTTCATAAAAATGAGAATCAATATTTTTATTTTTTTACCCAGCCCTATTATGTGCCTATTTTACACAGCCAGCATTTTTTTACTCACAAATGCAACCAAAATGTAACATTGAACATTTAATTGAACTCCCTCTGAAAATCCTGCAAATCGTGTATCATCTACAACAAAAAATACACTTAAAAAATTTTTTATGTAGAATAATTATAGAAAAAAATCGAATTACTAATGAGTTTATCAGTCATCTGTTGATGATAGCTCATCATTGACTTGTGTAAGGAAAACGATTAAGACTGTATATTGATTGATACATAATATTGTTAGTCATTTGATTGGTGCATAGATTGATATCGATGTACCGTTACACCCCTAAATGCATCTTGATATTGCAGTGATGTTGCTTGAGAAAGTCTGGTTAGGACTAAAGAAATCAAGTTAATTTTTCTGCTGTGTGTGTGTGTGTGTGTGTGTGTGTGTGTGTGTGTGTGTGTGTGTTTTCAGGCTCTGGAGAAGAAAGGCATCGGGCACTTGTCAGAAAAAAATCTGAAGGAGAGAAATAAACACATCCAGGAGGAAAACCGCAGGGAACTACAGAAGGTGCCAAACGCTTCTGAACACTGAAATCATGTTATAGAATTGGGAATTTTGATTTCTAAATTGAAAAAGTATTTTTATTTAACATGACTGGAGGCACCATAAACAAATATGTGATCATATTTTAAAATAGTTTAATTAGTCAGAATCAAATATAACAACATGTTCAAAAGGTCAGTAGTTAATTCATTTTCATAATGCGACAACATATCAGTGTTATTTTTTTATTCATATTTTTGAATTAGTTTTTATTTGAATATTTTCTTAAAGTAGTTTAGTATTTTATTGTGTGATTAGTTTGTCATTTTTATTAGTTTATATATATATATATATATATTTGTTTTTTATTATTATTATTTTTTTTTTTTTTTTTTTTTAAATAGATTTTGTATTATTATTTTTTTTTTCAGTTTTAGTTATTTTAGTCCAAGTTAAACTAAATGGAAATTAGAAATGTTGTTTTGGCAACTAGCTAAACTAAAATAAGTTTAATTTAAAAAATATATTAATTTAATTTGAGTTATTTTTAGTTTATTTCAAGTAACTGAAGTTTTTTGCTTTACTGTTTTAGTTTTAGTCAACTATAATAACCCTGCAACATTTGAATTGAACTTTCATGACATTCATAACTATTGATTAATTTCCCTAATGAAATGTTCTCATAATAAATTGTACTCTTTATGTGTCTAAATGTGCATCCAGATTGCTAAAATGAAATAAAAACTGAAGTAAATGTTTGAGACTTGTGTGTTCAGGTGAAGCAGCTGCGCCTGGAGCGAGAGCGGGAGAAATCCATGCGGGAGCAGGAGCTGGAGATGCTGCAGAGGGAGAAAGAGGCGGAACATTTCAAAACATGGGCGGAACAGGAGGACAACTTTCATCTGCACCAGGCCAAACTGAGGTCACACTCTTCAGATGGCTGATCTTTTGATGCATGTGATTGGATCATTTGTAACGTGTTTCTGTGATGTGATGCAGGTCTAAGATTCGTATCCGTGACGGCCGAGCGAAACCCATCGACCTGTTGGCGAAATACATCAGCGCTGAAGATGATGATCTGTCGGTGGAGATGCATGAGCCGTACACCTTCCTCAACGGACTCACCGCCACAGACATGGAGGACCTGCTGGAGGATATCAAGGTGTGTGTGAGAGAGAGAGAAACAATCATTTAACACTTGATTGGTTCAGACATTACATTAAAATGTAAAGTAACCGTACTTGCATGGTGATTTTGGTCATAGTCGTGGTTTTAACCGCTGTGTTACTGGCTGCAGGTGTACATGGAGCTGGAACAGGGCAAGAACGTGGATTTCTGGAGGGACATGACCACCATTACTGAGGACGAAATCAGCAAACTGCGCAAAATGGAGACGTCAGGGAAAGGGCCAGGTGATGTGATGACCTTCGCTATCATATTTACATCCTGTTTACTTTACAGTTGATTCATTTCAGAGTAAATATGTGACCCTGGATCACAAAATCAGTCACAAGTCACATGGGTATATTTGTGGCAATAGCCAACAATACATTGTTTGGGTCAAAATTATAGATTTTTCTTTTATGCCAAAAATCATATTTACATTTTTCATATTCATATTTTGGGATATTAAGTAAAGATCATGTTTCATGAAGATATTTTGTAAATTTCCTACCGTAAATATATAAAACATGTATTTTTGTGAGTGAATGCAGCACAATCGCGAACATAAATGAACAACTTTAAAGGCGATTTTCTCAATGTTTCAATTTTTTTGCGTCCTCAGATTCCAGATTTTCAAATAGTTGTATCTCGGCCAACTATTGTCCAAATAAATGTTCACTATGTTAGTAACTTTAATTTATGCTATCAATAAATTTGTATCGTTTTTTTCAAGATTGTATTTACACTACTATTCAAAAATTGCAATAAAGCAATAAATAAAACATTTATAATGTTACAAAAGATTTCTATTTCAAATAAATGCTGTTCTTTTGACCTTTCTATTCATCAAAGAATCCTGAAGGAAAAAGTATCAAGGTTAACTTTCCACAAAAATATTAAGAAGCACAACTGTTTTAAACATTGATAATAATCAGAAATGTTTCTTGAGCATCAAATCATCATATTAGAATGATTTCTGAAGGATCATGTGACACTGAAGACTGGAGTAACGATGCTGAAAATTCAGCTTTGATCACAGGAATAAATAAAATGTTCTGTTCAAATAGAAAAGGTATTTTAAATTATAATAATATTTAACAACATTACAGTATTTTTGATCAAATAAATACAGCCTTGGAAAGCAAAAGAGACTTATTTAAAAAAAAAAAACATACCAATCCCAAACTTTTGAATTGTAGTGTATATATTTTTTTATTGTATTATAGTTTATTCATATTTATTTGTCATTATTATAGTTTTTCATACAGTAGTGGACGAATATTTTTAACGACCCTGCAAGTTCGATTAAACCATCAAAATACATGGAAAATATTTACAAATAAATAATTATTTTAATAACACTAAACTGACAAAATTATTTGGCAAAAAAGTTGTACTACAACTACAGGTTTTATTTTACTATGCAAAAACAAAAAGCTCACAGGAAAAAGCATATGTTGACTACAACAATCAGTTATTAATATTCATTGGTTCTCGCTTGCTTTTGCATGTGTTCATAAATTCTTTGTATGTCAGCCTGGCCAAGAATCGTCACGTTTCATATCACAAATAAAATGATTGACTCCAAGCACAACTAAGCAATATGCTTACAAAATCTTGAACACTTTTTGAATATTATTTGAATAAAGTGTGAAGATGTCAGTTTTCATAGTCCAGCCGTCACTTCTGGCCACTATCTACAGTTCTCTCTAAATAACTGCAGTGAACTCAAATTGAATATGTTAAATGAAACCTGTGAGGTTATATAGTTTTCTACAACACTTCTCATAATTTAGTACATTTAGTAATGAAAGTCATCCATCTCTGATTTTGGTTTTTGATTCAGGTGACCGGCGTGAGGGCATAAACACATCTGTCAGCACAGATGTGCAGAGCGTGTTTAAAGGGAAGACTTACAGTCAGCTTCAGGCTCTTTATATGAACATCGAGAGTAAGATCCAGGCCGGAGGCTCCAACCTGGACATCGGCTACTGGGAGAGTCTCCTGCAGCAGGTGCGGGTCTACATGGCACGGGCCAGGTGCGTATCCCAGCAGAACTGTCCTGGGGACTTTAGAGGTGTTTAGCATTCAGCAATGTCTTATAACAAGGGCCTGTGTGTGTTTGTGAAGGCTGAGAGAGCGCCATCAGGACGTCCTGCGGCAGAAGCTGTATAAACTCAAGCAGGAACAGGGTGTGGAGAGTGAACCGCTTTTCCCCATCATCAAAGAGGAGCCAGAGAATGAGCGGCCCATGTGAGTGATTTCATTTCTACCTGAACGTTCAGACTTACAAGTGCTATTTTTTTTAAAGAGACATTTGGGTTGAAAATTCGAACTAGCTATGTTTCCAAGATGGAAAAATTTAATAAATTGGAACCTGCTGAATTAAATATGCAACAGAAAGGTCATGTGACTATGTAGTACGCTATGTTGTCATTCTGCACACTGTTTCACATATAAAAAAAAAATGCATTATACAATATATACTAAAGTTGCATGATTAATTGTGAAAATATCACAATCTCTTATTCCTAAATGACAATGATAAACCTTTGACAAGTACGATCACAGCGAACATTCAGATCTGGCTTCTGATCCAGAGAGAGCAGCTGTCATGTACAGATATGAAACAGCTTCACACACAGTCTTTTCAACCACACATTGTCATTATTTCTGTGTTACAAATATTTGTATTATAACAGAAATAATATCAAAATAACATTACACCAGTAGGTGGCGACAAGTGACTTAAAATAATAATGATAGTTTTAATCTAATCACAACCAACTGGAAAATTCAATGAAAGTACCTGAATGCTTAGACTTCTGAATCTGAATGCTATTTTTAGACTAATTTGAACTGGAGAAAAATATATAACTGTATTTTTTAAGATGGAAATAAACTGGACTCAATCTGCTGAATTAAACATGCAACTTTGTGTGGTCACATAAGTAGTTAACTACAATTTTAAATGATTATTGTTGCATTCTGAATTCTATTTCATTTATTATTATTTTTTTAAATAGTATGCATTATACATTATGTACTTCTTACTAGCAGTATGCTAAAATTTCTGGGTTTCCATGATGATAGAAAACCTGGAAATATCAGGGAATTTGTATTATAATGATTAAATTTGGGCCTGAAAATATCATGGATACAATTATCTAGGGCTGTAGTCAAGACCACCTTTGTCGAGTCCAAGACAAGTCCAAGTCCAGGACTAGTCGAGTCCAAGTCAAGACCGAGTCCAAAAAGGTTCGAGTCCGAGTCAAGACCGAGTCCAGGACAGGAAAAAAAAAAGTCTGCTAAAAAATATAGGCTATAGCCTATAGAAATTAAATCATTATGTAATAATGAAATAATGAATAATTTTAATTGTATTTAAAATAATTGACTAATTTACAAAGAACAAAAATAAAAAAATAAAAAAATTATATAGGCCTAAAGGAGCACTACACATTCGTTTCGACTGTCTGATCAGCCTTACATTCTGTTCCTGTCAATCATACACGCGATGTCAACCAATTAAACTGCATGAGGGAGGACCGAGCCAACTCACAGACACACACACACACACACAAGAGATGCGGATAAACCGCGGATCGGGCGGATGACGAGACGAAAAATTATATTTTAATTAAATTCGGGCGGGTGGCGGCTCAAGCAATCAAATGAAAAATGTTTGCCACTAAGCAAACCTGCAAGTTATGAGCTGGGTTATTTTGTTTCGATATTAGCTACATTTTAAAACAGCCAGTCATTGGAGCCTACCACTCGTGGAATAGGCAAAGAAAGAAAGGTAAGAAAAAAAGTCGGAAAACTTTGCCCATTAATTAGATGTGCAAGGCAAGCAGGCTAGTTTTCAGGGTGTTATGGAAAATTAAAAATATGAATATTCACGTTGCACTAGCGGTGGACTTTCAGCGAGTTTATTTAAACATTTATTTTTTAAAGAGCCGTTTGTGAGTCAAAAGAGCCGGCTCTTTCAGTGAGCTGAGTGAAACGAGCAGGCTCACGAAAAAGAGCCGAAATGCCCATAGTTATTATTAGGTGGCCAGTGTTTCACTTTCCCTCCAATAATATATTGTTTTAATATTGCGGCGACGTATGTGTGATTACTGGGAACATAATAAAGAAACCTGGACTCGGTCGAGACCAAAAGCCATATTTGGCAAGACCAGTGGCCGAGACCGAGACAAGTCCGAGTCCGAATACCAGCGAGTCCGAGACAAGTCCGAGACCATAGAAAAGCGGTCTCGAGTCCGGTCTCGAGTCCGGACTCGAGTCCAAGACCGGACTCGAGTACTACAGCCCTACAATTATCTAGTTACTCAGCTCTAAATAACTGAAAATTATTGTTCTAAAATAGCTCTAAAATATGTCAAAACCTGAAATTGCACTATAAAATGTTTTAATATATATTTGCATTCCACACACACCCCCAACATTTGATTTGTCCATTCTGTTACCCAGTAGCCCCAGAGAGGCGGAGGCTGCAGATGAAGAAGCGGGCAGCTCTCAGCAAGGTGCTAACTTGGAGAAAGACGCGGGGAGACAGACCAAGAGGAAGGATGGAGAAGAGGGTGAGCGGTCAGGAAGAAGCAGTCCTGAGGAGAAGAAGGGAGATGGAGAGGAGGGAGAGAAAGATGAAGCAGCGGAGTCTGTGTTAACGGAGGAGGATCTGATCCAGCAGAGTCAGGCTGAGTACGACTCCGGCCGCTACAGTCCCACGCTCCTTCAGCCCTCCGAGTTACCGCTGGACACACACATCATGAAGGTGGAGGAGGACCTGCAGAGACTCCTGCTGGCCCGGAGACAGCTGCAGGTGACAGGTGCGTATCATAGTGACATTACACACACCACATGCTTTAATGGTTCACTACCAGAATTGTATCAGGAAAAAGTCAAATGTGAACGTTTAAAGTTGAAAATAAGCACTTACAGTGTTTGAAAGAATTTATGGTCAGTGTATAGAAGGTTTAAAAAAAAATTTTTTTTTATCGGCTTCCTATTCTATCTCCCCACTGTTTCAGTTCTTGCAGTATGGCCCTGGGAAGAAAGAAAGAGTATCCACCTTGGGTGCTTAGAAAAGGCAACATATGAAATTGCATGTAATTTCAACTTCTGCCACTGGGAGGCGCATTATGTCCCACCCCACCCCGCCTCTGTACAGGCCACTTTGAATTTGTGAGGGTGGTAAAAAATATGTAGAAAGATAAAAAAAAAACATTGTTTACAGAACATGTTTTACTTGATATCTTCAGGTTGTCATCTCAAAGTATCATGCATGGCTCTCACTTGTCAAGCAGGTTCGGTTGAGCTTCTGTTTATGTTAAATGTGAACAAAAGCATAAATTCAATCTGAAAAATCAACCCTTGAGTTATTTTGTAGACCTGTAATTACAGAAAATGAATCACCATGTGTCAGCCAATTAAAATTAAGAATTTAACAGTCTTGTAGTATAAGGAACCGTAAAGATCTTTACCTGATAGGAGCATTAAACTAGCTTATTAAGAGTTTACATTTGCCTTCTGTTAAGATTTATGGTAAAACATTTGTCTTTTTCTTGAACAGGTGATGCAAATGAAAGTGCGGAGGATGCATTTGTGCGTCGCGCTAAAGAGGGAATGAGCGGCGACGAGGCCCAGTTCAGTGTGGAAATGCCTTTGACTGGAAAAATGTACCTGTGGGCCGACAAATACCGCCCGCGCAAGCCCCGCTTCTTCAACCGCGTTCACACCGGCTTCGAGTGGAACAAATACAACCAGACGCATTACGACTTCGACAACCCGCCGCCCAAGATCGTCCAGGGCTACAAGTTCAACATCTTCTACCCCGATCTCATCGACAAACGCTCAACTCCACAGTACTTCCTCGAGCCCTCAAGCGACAACAAAGACTTTGGAATTCTGCGCTTCCACGCCGGACCGCCGTACGAGGACATCGCCTTCAAGATCGTGAACCGTGAGTGGGAGTATTCCCATCGGCATGGCTTCCGCTGCCAGTTCGCCAATGGGATCTTTCAGCTGTGGTTCCACTTTAAGCGGTACCGCTACAGACGGTGAAGAGGAGGATCTGCTAGCGTTTGATTTATGTAAGCCAAGTGTTGATTATAGAGAACACTGAACGTTTATTTTCAAATGCTGTAAAATTGGTGTAAATCTAAAAATACAAGTACAAACTCTGTTTATTGATGCCACACACATCCCCCGTTAGTGGAAAAACTGGTTTTCGATGGGATAGGACCGAAATACGTGTACTTCACCTTGACATTTTCTGTTTTGCAAGCACTTTGCTTGAATTTGATTCCTTTTAAAACATGTTAGTTGTTTGTACCTTAAAATTGTTATTCTTTTTCTATTTGTCTTTGAGATGAAACATTAAAGGTTGTTTGCTAATTTTTTTGTGCTAATTTTTTTATTCATTTGTTTTTCACTGGCAAAAGACATTTTACAGCATTTAAGGTACAAAAATGTTAAAGTAAAAAATATTGTTAGCATCTAAAACAAGTTTCTGCTGTACATTCATTTTATTTATATATATATATATATATATATAAATAATTTTTTATATCATATAATTTTTAATTGTATTTATTATAAATAAAAACAAGTTTCTGCTGTACATTTAGGTATTCATTAAAACATGTAACATGAGCTACATTAAACTTTGACTAAGATGCAGTCATTTGACACTAGTCTTGTCTTGGCATCCTGAAGAAACAGGAAGTTCATTCTTGTCCATGTGGAATTTCCTTTAAAGGCAACATACATGGGTTTGTTGCAACTCCCACCGCAGGTTTTAACAAGACAACATCCATTTTAATCCCAAAGGGTTCCCTTAAAACAGGAAAACAACCAATACTGTTGTCCTGAAATAGAATCAAAATAGTCTCTTGCCTCAGACTTCAGGGCTCATGTTTTTTATCAGCCGACCTGGGAAAAAAAAATCATGTTTACAAGATTCTGAGTTAATAAATGATCACTTCTGAGGGAGAACTAATCACTGGATTTGATTCAGTTTGTTTGTGGCACTTACTAGCAAGTAAAGTACATATTTATGAGCAGAACAGTATTTTTGGCCTTGTTAGGGGTCGTTTACACAAAATACTTTTTATTCCACTGCACTCCTTTTCCTTTGTTTTTCTATTTAAAACTTATGCTAGACTGACGTGTTTGACCACGCTTTTTTTTTAATCCATGCACTGCCCTTGCAAAAATGCGTTCTGTGTGAATGGCCCTTTAGGCCAGTGAAATAATCAGTATTTATCCATTTTGGACAGGATGCACTTCTTATCACTGAGAGGCCTTTCACACAGAATGTGTTTTCTTTTAACTCGAGTACTGCATTTGTCATGCGCCAGACGCAGCAAAAGATGTTAGCGCTACGTTCAAAGACATCCATCTAGTGCATGTTAACATGGAAAAACAAAAACAATAAAAAAAGTGCAGTGTAATGCATAATGCGTTCTGTGTGAACGACCCCTAACTCTTTACATGGCTTTACTGATTTCTGAGAAACAGTTTGTGGTCAGTTTTATATTGTGGTATTATCTATTTTATAAACCACACATGTGGTTGGTCGCTTGCGTAGGTACATGATAAGATGATAATTTCCTGTCTAAGTGGGTGGTTCCAAAAGTATTATAATGGGCCTGTCCAAATACCCACTTGTGGTCTTTGCACTTGATGACTTGTCTACTACGATGACATATTTCCTGTAAGTGTACAACGGCATGAAGACTGCAAGAATGAAATGTTATATCTAATTAATTTAACTTGCACTGGATAGTTTTCCTCACAGTCTTTAGGGCACACGAGTTCTTAAAAATGATGGGATACACTTAGCTTTAAATACCGTTCTGAAGCAGTATTAGAGATGGATTTATTGTGCTTTGAGGTCAGTCTTGCACACTTATTTCCCATCACGTATATGCGCTATCAAGTGATTAAGATCACAAGCGTGGGTACAGGGTATTTACTGCTATAGTTTCAGATGAAAAAAAGTCCGCTGTGCAAATAATTTGGTGTATAGTGAGGAAACAGCAGGGCCATTCGGTTCAACAAAAACCACTAGAGAGTGTATTTGTGTGTATGAGTATATGTGCATGCTGTATGGCTGCTAGCAGCCTATGTGATGTAGTTTGATTATGATTTGGGAATAGGGGAGAGCCTATAAACCGACTCCACAAATGTTCTGGAGCTCGGGAGGTGCTTGTAAGATACTTGGCTCAGCTTGTTATTCCTCTTACATGATGCAAGCCATGACCATATAAGCATTAATGATTGGCACGATTTCTCTTGACGAAAAAAGTCAAAAACAAAATACTTTTAAGCTATTAAACCAAAAACAATTAGCTTTTTAAATGCTATTTTAAACGCAAGCAACAACATTCATGAGGCAGCTCGACAAATATGATTTGAAATATTGCCAAGCAGTTTGACATACACTAAAGCTGGTTTTGCATGACTGAAATAGCTGCCTAGTGGCGTTACAAATATAGCCACCAAGTGATTTGACTTTGAAGGGACTTTGGCAGTTCTTTGCCAGTATAAGCTTCAATGTGGACAGGCTTTATGCTAAAAAGTCTGGTTCAGTGTCTTTTTTGTCCATTGGACATTTGGCATTTAGAATGAAAGGCAATTCATCAAGGACTCAAAGTGGGTCAAAACAGCAGTTTAGTCAAGAGTTAGCAGGTGCAAAAGAGGAACCAGCACCTGTGGGCTTGGTCTGCATTTAAATGATGAACCGTCACATTAGCCGCATTAGCAAGTCCGTGCATAAAAACGATCTCAGATCTCTGATTCATCATCTATATATCTCAATGAGATCTGAGTCTGACCTGAGGAACCAACCGTGGTTGAGAGTCTGTCTGTTTCTGTGGAACACCTCTGGATGTTTGCATAGTTGTTGTTGCTGTTCATGTTCACTGTTGATGATGCTACTTTATGTTGTTGAGCCTGGTTTGCAGAGAACCTCTCGTCTCCGCACCTGTTCGTCGTGGCCTTTACCCTGCTGTTGCAACACGGCAAAGGTAAATGCCCTTTGTACAGGTTCCAGATTACTAGCATAGCTAGAATTAAAGACAGTATCACCACCATAGCCACTAGGGTGTTCTCTTTTTCCTTAACGTCACTGAGGGATGCTGTAGTCCCGGGTCCTGACCACATTTTTAGATCATATGCTTTGTGCTGGACCTCGTGTTTCCCCTCGACAGAACTGCAGGCGTAGTGGCCGCTGGCTTCTGCGGAGGCGTCGAAGATCATTAGGCTGTCCGAGAGGATCTGGAAGGTGTCTGACGGTCTGATCGGTTGTCCGTTCAGCTGCCAGTGAACCTTTGCCAGGTTGGAATAAGGCTGGCACGGCAGCTTCACGGTATTGCCGTGGAAAAACGAGATGTTGTCTGGTTTACTGCCACCTGTAATACAAGGTCTAGATGTAGATTCTACCAAAACATACAGTATAAAGATTTTGGGATATACTGTATTACAATTACCTATTGGTGGACATTGACTGGCGTCACCGTCACTCAAACTCTGAATCATGGGGCTGTGGATGAAACAATATTACAGCAATCAGTAATATTCCAATATCAATATATGTAATGGTGTAGACAATGGTGTGCGAAAATATCACATTTTGCATAAAGAACAAATTTTTACATACATTTTTCTGACATTTAAACATTTTCCTGTGAAATTTCCATCACCATATTGCATATATTATATTTATTATATTTGTCTTTTGACCTGGTTCTGTGTGTGCTGTCTATGGTAGAGCAGCGGCCAGTGTTGAGGTCCCAGCCACAGTACGGATCCCTGGCCAGAACGCAGTCCAGACACGCGTGGTACCGCCCACATTCACTAATGGACAGCTGCGCCACGCCCACCTCCGAACCCACGTACAGCTGTTGTTGGGATGACATCACACATAACTTAACATCTCTATTGACAATAATAGAGATTACAATTATTTAGATTTGTCCCAGATACATAACCCAAAATAATCCTTTAGAATAACACATGGCCGACACAGCACCATTTAAAGGAGTGGTAAAACACAGTTTAAGGCCAGTAATATATTTTTTTAAAGAAATTAACTTTTATTCAACAAGGATGCATTAAATTGATATTGTTATTTTGTTTAATTTTGTTAATTGTTATTTTGAACGTTCTGTTCGTCAAATAATGCATCACAGTTTTCACAAAAATATGAAGCCCCACTGTTTTCAACATTGATAATAATAATAAATGTCATTTGAGCAGCAAATCAGCATATTAGTATGATTTCTGAAGGATCATGTGACACTGAAGACTGGAGTAATGATGCTGAAAAATCAGCTTTGAATCACAGGAATAAATTACATTTTACAATATATTCAAATAGAAAACATTTATTTTTGTTTGTAATAATATTTCATAATATTACTGTTATATAATATATTTATATAATGTAGAATTTTATATTATTATATTTAATAATTTTACTGTATTTCTAATATAAAAATGCAGCCTTGGTGAACATTAGTGACCTCTTTTAAAAATATATATTTTACAGACCTTAAACTTTTGAACATTAGTGTATACAGAAAATAATTGTTAACTGCTATTTAAGATTTGACTTAGAATGCCATTCAACCCATGACTTTGGCAAATGAGTTACAGGATTAAAATTAGCTTTGCTAACAGAAACCGAGAGAGTATGAAATTGCACGACAAACACAGCCCATGATGTTGCTAAGTGAGAAATAAACACAGGTCATGATGTTGCTAAGTGAGAAATAAACACATCGATCTGCTTTTTACCGTGGTGTTGGAAAGTCGCAGTATCTTGATGGGCTCTGAGGGCTCAAAGACCTGAATCTCTTCCATAATAACCATCTCTCCATCATAATTCACAGCTTTCAGCACTGAACCGCTCTCTGATACATAACAGAACAGAAAACAACGCTGAAGACAAGACAACAATCTCAGTTAAACACACTTACACAGCTGAAGAGATGCCTTTAAATGGCTTGAATATATTATTAATCATATCATATTAATTATATTATATGTATTAGTAATGGTGTAGATAGAAAAAGCATTGGGTGAACATCAAAAAAAAAAAAAAGATTAATTAAGAATAATTTTGCATAAAGAAAACATTTGTGCATTCGTTTTTCTGACAATTAAACACATTTTGTATAACATATTTTAATATATTTAAATTTATTTTGAGGGTTTACTAATAAAAAAAAAGCTATAGATTAACATAAAGGCATCTTTACTTGTGCCAATGAGCATGATCTGATGGCTGTTCCCGTTCAATGCAGTTGCTGTGGCCACCACAATTCGAGTGAAAGCAGTGCCGCTCTTCACCAGCAGGGCTTTCTCTCCAATGGCCGAGACGGCCTGGTCCAGCAGAGGCTTCTCTTTAATGAACTGCAGCGTTTTGTCCGGCAGATCCAGGGTTTTGGTGAAGCCCTTTTCTCTGGCATGATTATCAATGCACTTTAGTGAGAAGCAAAGAGAAAGTTACTGAACTTTGGCATCCAGTATTATTGAACGAGTGCCGAACATAATTAATTGAACTAGAAGACTCACTGCTCCAGGTCGAGGGTCAGGTAGTTCGGTCGAGTACATCGCCCACTTCACAAACGACGTCTCGACGGTAAAAGGAGCCTTAAACTTGCTCTCTGAGAACACCGTCCTGATGTCTTCAATTCTGTATGCACATACTGCAGAGTACTGAGAGGAGTCTCTGTCGATCAGACACGACACATCAGTTTCAATGGTTTGTTGCATAGAATCTTTAAAAGTTTGGTTTGAGAGTGCAAGTAATTGAGATATGCTTTAAACAAAATCAAAGAGCTCAAACTTACAATTGTAGAGTAAAGACACCATAAAAGACGCAGGTGGTCCAGTCACCTTGGCACAAGTGGAACATGTCCTGGACCAGAAGAGGCAGGTTAATGTTTGGAACGGGACAGTCAAGCCTCGCTTTTAGAAATGATGTCCATTTCTTTTGCAACGTCCTCTGCCCACCCAAGTCTCCCTGCGTAGAAAAAATTATATCATTTTGCATAGATGTCATATGTGGTATAGACAGGAAATGCTGTAATGTTTCTTGACATAGGTTAATCATATAGAAATGACTCCAAGGGAGTTTACCTTGCAGACACGAGCCACCCGCGAGACGTCCACCTTGGTGTATGAATCATATTCCACTGCGGTCTCACTGAAGAACAGATAGATCTTGTCGTCGTCCCCCTCTGGGTTCGATTCTCCCTCGGGGATGTGGGCCATGTAGACAAAATTAGGTTCTTAAATGACAAATAAATAACATATTTCAGTCACAATGAACTTCACCTTTAATGCGTTTTTACCTGCAGAACTGCTGTTTTTTGTGCTTTCAAATCATTCTCTGGAAATGACTGTGATCAGCACACTCCTCTCTACCTCTATGACTACCTCTCTGGCACCAACAGTTACAACAGTCATGGTGAAAGGCACTTTAGTTTATGCTTATTTTTAATGACAACTGAACCACTAACCATGTCTGCATACTTTTATACATTGGGTTGCTGTTCAGTGCACATTTTATAAATGGTTTTACAGTGCTATGCATACGTTTAGACACCCATGCTAAAGTTGACTAAAAAGAGGAATAAAAAATCATCTTTTGGAAATTGAACTTAATGCCTTAATTTAAAAAATTAGGAAAAATCCAACCTTTAAGGACCCCAATTTTCTTTGTAAATAAATAGATGTTCTTCCTTAAAATACAGGGTGCATAAGTTTGGACACCCCTATGTTAAATTCCCATAGAGGCAGGCAGATTTTTATTTTTAAGTATTTAAAAGAATTTTTTTTTTAGGATACTATGCATCCTGATAAAGTTCCCTTGGCCTTTGGAATTAAAATAGCCCCACATCATCACATAGCCTTCACCATACCTAGAGATTGGCATGGGGTACTTTCCATAAGATCATCTCTCAATGCAAATCAAACTAGCTATTAGGCTAACTGAAATAAAACCATGCCAATCTCTAGGTATGGTGAAGGCTATGTGATGATGTGGGGCTATTTTAATTCCAAAGGCCAAGGGAACTTTATCAGGATGCATAGTATCCTAAAAAATAAAAATAAAAAAATAATAAAAATCTGCCTGCCTCTATGGGAATTTAACATAGGGGTGTCCAAACTTATGCACCCTGTATTTTAAGGAAGAACATTTATTTATTTACGATGCATTATTCATTCACAAAGAAAATTGGTGTCCTTAAAGGTTGGATTTTTCCTAATTTTTTAAATTAAGGCATTAAGTTCAGTTTCCAAAAGATGATTTTTTATTCCTCTTTTTAGTCAACTTTAGTATGGGTGTCTAAACTTATGCATAGCACTGTATATAGTATGCATAATCAGTAAGGTATATAGTTAATTTGATCTATTAATATCACAGTCTTACTACATTAGCCACTTTAAGGCCTGGTTTCACAGACAGGGTTTAGATTAAGCCAGGATTAGGCCTTAGTTTTTAGTAGCTCACATGCCTACGTGTTAAGTGCCTTAGGGCTAAGTGTTTTACATTTTCACATTAAGTGTTATTGAAGGTTCCGCTGTTTATACTGATTGAAATACTGCAACAGGTTCTGTAAATTGATTGCAAGTTCCCGAAACTTGCAGTTTGTTCACATATCTTTGTTTTTCTTCTCTTAAGAGGTGATCTAAATATTAATGGCTTGAAACAGATGGAAAAACTGACAGGCCTATGCTGCGGTTCTATGGATGTTTTGCACTCCAGTTCTTCGTGACTGAAAACTATGAATTGGCACAAAAATATTCTAGGGAATGAATGACTATATCCAAGCTTGTTAACACTCTTTGGCTAATAAAAATAGCAAAAAAAAAAAATGGCTGAAAAAGCTACATGAACAAATATGGTGTTTGCCAGGGTGTTACAAGGTATTGCAACAAGATTTCTAACGTGTTCTAACTGTCTTTAGCACACTGCGGTTGAAGGTTTGTTTAGACATCCCCATTATCTCACCATTAAGCCAGGCGCTTGTAGACTCAGTCCGTATGATTTCATCTGTGCTGCGCATCATAACTGGCTCTAAGCCCCGGAAGTTCGTTGCAGTGGCGGTGTATAACGCTCCATCTGCAAGAGACAAAAAACAAGAAAAAGATGATGTGGAAACTATTGGCACTAAATGAACTCTTGTTGATAGTTGCACATGAGTTCATATGATCTTGGCAGTAGAACTGTCAATTGTGCTTAATCTGTTTTTAACTGGCAAAATTATGAATAAACAGAGTCAGTACATACCAACCATCTCAGACGTGTATCGTTGAAAAGGATCAAACGGACATTTCCCCTTCCCTTCTTCTTGCTTGTTCTCTAAATTCAGCTGACCATTTGCATAGGACTAAGAATAACATGCAAAAAAAAAAAAAAAACTTAAACACTGTATTCTGCACATTCTATGTTTGTAGTGCCTATCTCTAACACTGATTACAACAGATGAGACTCACCAAATTGTCACAGGATGGGTTGAATGCTTTGGTTCCACAAACATACATACTGCCATCTTTATTTTTATGAAGAATTCTGATATAGTTTTTGCACTCATTCTAAAGAAAAAAACAACAACATGGCCAAGGGAAACAAATAAATGATGTGATCTTTGTGTAAGTAAAGACCTATTCTCAATTCTGACCACGATGTCTAACCAAGCAGAACCAAACACTTCCCTTTCCTGTGTTCTTAGAATATATACGTTCATGCGGGTGTTTTTGGCTTTGACTTAGTACTTGATTTATATCTGTCGATATCCGCTGGAATTATCAATACATGCAGGTTGTACTTTCTTGCATGTTGCTTTGGTTAGACAGTCTTAAAACATCCTTAAACATCTTGTCACCTTGATATTTGCATAAAATATAAAATTCATGCAGCATCTATGCAATGACACATTTTGTATTTATAAAAAATAAAGATCATTCCATAAATTACATTTTGAAAATATAATTTAAGTACATTTTAAGAATTTCTTAAAACTTTAATAAACTGAATACTCTGCATTCACAATAAATGAATACACTTCAGGGGATCAAAGTGTACATATCTGCTAATATATAGCAAGACAGATAATAAGACACAATAAAAGCTGGTGCAAGGTATTATTTGTCCAAACATTCTTTTGCACACATATGTGAGCCCAAAATGCACCTGTTTTATTGAATTTCAAATGTGAAAACTCACCGTAGCATCTTTTCCTTTAGTGACACATTCTTTTTGCTGCTGTTTTGTGACTGACCAATTCACCTGAGGAAAAACAACACAACTTATCATCATCATCCCTGCATACTACACACAAAAAAATCACCGCAGAATGATATTTAATGACTTGGTGAACAACTTTATCACAGCATAAGAAGCTTTTATAACTATGCATTTAAGACCTCACCATGGCCTTCTTGACTGTAATGTCATCTAGATCGAGGGCAAAAATGGCATCCCTGGCACCCAGGATGAGCATGTTGAGGTCTTCCCGCAGAAGCATAGTGGTGTAGTTCCAAAAACCCTCCTCGCGAAACAAACGTCCTCCATTACCTAGCAACAAATGAAAGCCACAGTCAAGGGTAGGAGTTGCAAACGTTTGCCAAAAATGGAAATGTCACACACAGAACAACTAAATGTTGTTTGAAAACAAAGAAACGTAGTCCTGTATCTCGTCTGTCACCTTTGGCTTGCTCAGTTGGAATTTAAATATACAGAAATAAGGTGCGTGCATATAATTATTATGCAAGTCGATATTCTGATCATGATTTTATTTCAAGCACATTTCCACACCACATCAATCTTAATTTTTTATATAATATTTTATAAGTGATATATAATTGTTAATGAGGGCTGGAAGTGAACAACACCTTATATTCAGATGTGTATAATTATTAAGCAGGTTTTCTTTCACAGGTAGAATGGACCAAAATACAACAAAAAAAAAAGAGTGATTTAACTCACACTGAAGTTATACCAGAAATGATTAAAAGCCAATGAGAACTGATGTGATACTATACAAATGCGAAATTAAGATGTGACCATTGGACAAGAAACGCTCCTTTTGACAGCAGGGTCACAAAAAACAGGTTGTGAAGAAAAGATATTAACTGCAAAAGACTAATAATTAGGTGCGAAACCATCAGAAACCCTTTAGTCTCCAGTGCCACCATTTTCCAGAACTGCAACCTACTTAGAGTCTCCAGAAGCACAAGGTACCAGGTTCTCAGAGACTTTGCCAAGGTAAATAATCCTGAAACATGACCCACACTTAATAAGAATCACTAGCTGAAGAGTTGTGAAATACATGAAGACTGAATGGCTTTATAGACAGATAGGTTGAGAGTGACTCTTGATGGAGCAGAACCTCTTCCTCTTGCACCACTGTTTGAAGAATTTATCTTCCAGAATCTGGCAGTATGACAAGTCCTGAAAGACTTGTGCTGAGTCATGAGTTAACCAATCTGTCCATAAAACTATTTCACAACACTTGTAATTTGTCATGTTTCAGGATTCCTTGCCTTGGCAAAGTCATGAGAACCTGACACCTTGTGCTTCTGGAGACTCCAGGTAGTTCTGAAAAATTGAGAATTAAGGTGAAGAATTAAGCGTGAAACCAACAGAAACTCTTTTGTAGTTAACATTCGTCTTTTCTTCTAAACCTGTTTTTGGTGCACTAATGAGCAATGCTTGACCAAAGGTCACACCTTAATTTTACAGTTTCCATAGTATTGCATCCATCGCATTGGCATTTAATATTGACTCTTCATTGTGAGTTAAATCTCTTTTTTGGCCCATTTTATCTGTAAAAGAAAACCTGCTTAATGATTATGCACATCTGAACTTCCTGCCCTCGTTAACAATTATATATCACTTGTAAATTATTAAATACAAAATCACTGATTATTAAGAATGATGCGGTTAAAAATTGGTAAAATGTGCTTAAAAAAAAAAAAAAAATTGTGATCCGAATATTGACAGTATTATTGTAACTACATTTTACTGCACTGACACTATCCAATGAGAATTTTTTTTAAATCTGAATTAAGCTGGATAATGCCAATAACTCTGCAACATCGACACTGTTATCGAATTGAATTGATTTGAGCTGAATAATTACACTATTATCTTCTGTAGAGCTTCTTTACAGCTGCAATTGAGTTAATTTCATAATTGATTAATTTAACACTGTTATTTTTTTGTTTATTAATGTGAAGCGGCTTTGAAAAAGTATGTTTTGTATAAAGCGCTATATAAATAAATGTGACGACTTATAATTACAACAGTTTTTAATGAATAAATAAATCAAAAGAATGTTTAGAGAAACGCTAACTTTCAATTTATATACCCATCTTTTACCATGAAAATATATATTGGAAAAACTACCTTTAAGAGTCTTGATATATGAATGTGGACATCAAGCACCATGGCATACAACGGATTTAACATAATTTGCTTGCAGATTTTGATTTGATATTTTGAATCTAATGCACATAATTCAAACATTTTACATGCACAAATATTTTCTGAGACTACCTTACATCAAAGTACCACAGTACATGGTATTTTGATGTCCAAACATAACTGTCATAAATTACACTTACTTTTAATTGGCACTGTTTTCCGAGGTATGATATTCGATGTCGGTCCCTGTCCACCGATCAGCGTTGCTGGACTCCAGACGTACAACACGCACAGAACAGCCAGCAGAAACATCATTCAGCTTTCCAGTAAAAATGAAAAAATAGTCCGTGATTTTGGTCTAAAAGACTGTGCGAATGCTAGATTCCTCTGTCGTCTGTCTGTCAGAGTCTTCTCATCCTTGCTTCTCCCCTGCTTCAGTCCAGAGCTCTTCCATACTGAGATATATGACTTTAGCTGCAAAGAAGGATCTTCAGAGAAGCAGCAAAGAACGCTGTGAGGCCATCTGAAAGAGAGAGAGAGAGAGAGAGGGGGAAAGTGTGAACAGGCAGGGGTGCTGGCAGCAGTATTTCTGTCACTGCTATAGTGATGCTAATGAGGAGGATGAAAGCTTTTGCTTTAAGACCTTGACAGAGACACACGGTTCTGCTTTTCGTGCAACCGAATGACACAAAGCCAGAAGAGCTCACCAAAAGACACCCACATCCTGATATATGCCTTAGAACACCCCCCTCAAGATCTAGCTTCATAAGTGACACGCTCACGAATACATGATCTGAAAAGTTAAGAAGTCTTGTTCAAGGCAATACGCTGACAAAAAAACGCAAGACATGTTTATTGTCATTAAGCTGGTGTTACCTAACAGACATATGAAGAAACAGGAAGAATAAAAAAACAGAAGCCATTTTGTAACCCATGTTAGGTAGTTGTTAACTACTAACTACACTGTAAAAAATACATATATATTTCAAAGTATATTGGGGTACATTTTACAAGAAAATAGTATTTCAAACTGCATCTTTCTACTTTAGAATTTCACATTACGTGTTACTTGACGTTTCTTTGTAAATATGTGTAAAATCTACTAGAAATCTCAGTAGATGTAGAAATTTTCTAGGTCCAGGGTGCGTTATGTGCTAGACCGAGCTAGAGGAAATGTAAATGCGTGACACGTTTTGGGTTTCAACCAGGCCTGTCAACAAAACCATATCCTGTCCCAATGAAACCAAAACCACAAAGGCCCAGTTTCATACACAAGGCTTAGATTAAGACAGGATTAGTCCTTAGATCAATTAGGGCATTTAAGTAGCTTTTATAAACGTGCCTTTGAAAAGAAATAAAAATAAAATTACTGTTGCACATCTTGAGACAAACCAATGGTCCCGGTATATTTTAAGATATCTCAGTGCAAGTTGCTTTCAGTTAAGACAGCTCAAACATCTATTTTAGTCTGAGACAAGGCTAGTAGGCTTAAGCCTTGTCTGTGAAACCATGGGGAAATGACTGCACATGTATGAATGCACCCTCAAAACACAGCCTTTGGAAGCCTCCAACATCTGGAAACACAAGAGCTCATTGGTGCATTTTACTATCTGGTTACAACAGCATATGTTTATTACATCGCTGACTGCGAGCATGATTATGGCGTTTTGTAGGTGGTGAGCTGTAGCATGTGCTATCTGATGCAGATCTGATCAGATAGCACTCCTATTTCACCACGACATGTACATGTAAACACATGCTTACTTCTAAGTCATTGTGGGAACTTCCTACCCTACTAGCTTCTAAAAAAGGCTAATCATAGTTACCACCGCCTAACAGACTACAAGCCCGAAATTACACCTTTTGGGGAATTTTAGATGAAAGTATGAGTCAAACATTATTTAATCCCTTAAATGAATCTTTTTTTTTTTGTTTTGTTTTTTCTATGAACACCCACATAAGGAAGAGCTACTTAACATTCTCAGAAAGTGTGCAGGTTAGCTCAACCTGACCCCAAACAGGCTTCAGAGTGTCGCTTCTTACATCAAAACATCATGAAGAGGAACAGGAGAGGCACTATGGGTATGTATCGGTTTTTTTTTTTTTTTTAAGAAACAACTTTTATTCATCAAGGATGCATTCAATTGATCAGCACAACTGTTTAAAACATTAGTAATAAGAAATGTTTCTTGAGCAGCAAATCAGTCTGAACCAAAATTGACTTCAGGACATAAAAGTCTAAAAAGAGGTTGTTGGGGACATTAGAGGGATAGTTCACCCAAAAAATTGTATTCTGTCATTAATTACTCACCCTCTTGTCGTTCCAAACCCGTAAGATTTTTGGATAACACTTTACAATAAGGTTCATTAGTTGACATGAACTAAGAAAGAACAGCTGTATTTTTATTAACTAACATTAATAAATACTGTAACAAATGGATTGCTCCTTGTTAGTTCATGTTAGTTTATACATTAACTAATGTTAACTAGTGAACTTTATTGTAAAGTGTTACCAATTTTCATTCATCTTCGGAACACAAATGAAGATCTTTTGAATGAAATTCGAGGGCTTTCTGTTCCTCCATTGACAGCTACGCAACTACCGTTTCGACGCTTCAAAAAGAGATTGAAAAACGAATCCAGATTAGGCTAATCGAACGGTTTAGTGAAGAGACTCGATCACTTTATATGATGATCAGATTTAATTTAGACTTTTATTCACATTTAAACATTGATCAATAAACATAAACAGAAGCTCAACCGAACCTGCTTGATGCGCGGGAACAAACCTCATTGGTTCCTGCAGAAGCTCAAACGTGCTGCGTAACACGAGAATGAACCTCATTGGTTCTCGCACATCAAGCGGACATGCTTGAGCTTCCGTTTACCACAACTGATGTGTGTGTTGATGAGTGTTCATATGTGAATAAAAGCCTACATTAAATCTGATCATCGTATAAAGTGATTGTCCCTTGAGAAAATTTGGACTAAACCGCTCAATTCTTATGGATACGTTTTATGATCTCTTTTTGAAGTGTCAAAGTGGTAGTTGCGTAGCTGTATAGGGAGGGACAGAAATCTCTCAGATTTCAATTCTGTTCCAAATATGCCAATGGAAAAATCCTATAGGCTTTGTCGAATGTCACATGAACAAACAGAGAAAAAGGCCTCGTCGTATCCGCTAGTGTTAACAACATGACTGCGATATCTATGGACTTTTAACCCTAACCCGTTTCAAACAGGTTTCCCCAAGTATTTCCCCGTCTCTGCCATTGTTCAAACAAACAAAGATCGCCCTGCCCCAAAACTCACACCAATGGTTGAGACAACGCTGCAATGCTTTGATAGCATGACAGACCCACAGTGTTTACACCTTTTGGGAATTGGCTTATAAATGCAGTTGATTTGAATCTGCATATTAAATTGAAATATTGTAAAATTTGTATACTTTACAATTATATAAAGCTTCTTTATGACAAACCTGGCAAATTGCATCATAGTATTTCCATTCAAATACCATTTTTGGACAATACCATAATGGTAATATCATGGTATTCTTTTAAGTACTGTACAGAGCTATTCATATTATTGTTGCTAACTAGAACTAAAACTTAAATACAACTTTAAATAAAGCTATACCCTATATAGTTCCCTCTTACAGGGAATCAGCGGTTTCCCTTACAAAACAGTTTTGGTCTCAGTTCCTCTGAAAATAAGTTTTGTTGCAATTACTGAGAAATGTGTATAAGCATCAACTCACCATGCAACCAAATTCTCAGTTAGTCTCTAGGTTCTCCTGTGCTCGCATGAGTGGCTCCTCTTCACACACACAAACACTGCTCCAGTCCTCCCATAGAAAACAAATCAATGTGGTCTAAGTGTCAGAGACAGCAGAAAGTGTGTTGCGAGTCGTAGTTCTGCAGTGAATGGAGCTCATGGTGTCTGCTTCTCTGTGTGAAAGAGCATTAAACTGCTCAGATCCTGCAGTGTGGAGTCAAAGGCATTCTTCTGCTGGAGAGAAAAGAGCGAGAAAAACATGCTTTTAGAAGCTCTTCAATCTCAACAAGTCACTACAAGTGTCAGCGTGAATGTGTGTGTGAGTGTGTAAAAAAAAAAAAAAAAGAGGATTGTAGGAGAGCCTGTATTGTGCTTTCAAAGATATGATTTTCAAGAAAACCAAGTTTGCTGCTGTAGAAAACAAAAGGGAAACCAATGTTTTGATTTTCTCACATATACAACAGTTTCAAAACACATTTTTTCATTCATACTGAAGAAAAATCAAGACGTACATGGTCTCACCTCAGCATCTTTGTAAGAGTCACCGGAACTTGTGCTTTAATCCAAACTGTTTTTAATGTTCATAATGACAACTTGTTTCAATTTGAATGTTTACAACTAATCCGGATGAACTTGTTCTGTTGGCACTGTATGTTGGATCAGGTTTTTTAGCTTGCATTCATTATCTCACTAACATCTCACAGACACAATTATTTTAATATGGAGGTCATTATACCAGCTAAACCATACTGCAACCTGGTGTGGTACGCATAATTTCATAAAGCAACATTTTATTTAACTTATTAAGCATTTCAAACAACTAAAAGCATTTTACTGTATTTGAGGACATTTTAAAAGCTGGCCCTCACAAGTAAAACCTGTACACACACAAATAGGGCTACACGATTATCCAGCAGTCATTTCACCGTTTACTCACGGGTGAATCAACATCAAAGCTGAATCGTTGAATGTTGTTGTGTCCATTTTGCAAATCGAATCAACGCTGATATTGCAATGTCGTTTCAACGCCTTTTCCAACATGACTGAATTCAATTTAAAAACTGATTTATAAGTATTTTGTTAACCTTTTAACAACTGACATTATTTCAAGCCCCATTTGAACATTGAAGCGCCGGCGGTGCATTGTTCAGTGTTAAATATAGGTGTTTATTCTAAATGATTTATCTGTGCACATCATTATTATTTTTTTTAATTATGTTCCTGGTGATCTTGAATCAGAATTACTTCCCACTTTTTTTTTTCACAAGACTTTATTTTTCCAACTACAACTAACAGTTGAATCAATGCAATAACATTTGTGTATTAGAAACTTTGAAGGGAACGAAATGGTGAGGTAAAAGTTAGTTAATGACGCCTCCTGGTGGTCAGTCATAAAACCTAACTGGGCAATCAGGTTTCGTACATAACCAAATAAATTAATAAATACATGGACATGAGATATTAATCTGGGTTTAAGGTGTTTTATCATTTACTTGTATATGTATAGTAAGCGTCCTCTAAAAGTAGTCCATTATAGAAACGTTTATCCCAGAAACAACACTTTCTTTTGATCAATTAAGTTCTTTTGCAAATGCTAGAATTTTTTTTATTTTTTCGGTCGTGGGCCTCCAAATTTTTAGTAATGCATCGAAAGGTTTATCCTCACCACCATTAAACGCTGAAGTCCTCCTTTTTGTAAAAACTACCGTTTTCAGTGGCAAGATGCCGGCAATGAGCTGTTCTAACCGGCGTTGAAATTAAATAATGCCGCGGAGTCCGGACAAAGAACACGCAGTCCATGTAACGTTAGTCGAATGTAAAACTATAACAGCGGATGAATTTTATAAAACCGTCCCTTTAATTCCCATAAATATCACAGTTATAAATAACAAGAAATGATTTTAACATCACATGAAAACAGGTATCTACAAAGTCACAGTAGCACCATGCATGTTCATAAAACCGATAATGACAGTAAGTTAATCAGGAACACAAATGCAACCATTTCACAACCTATCCCTAAACGCTTACAAACCATACTCACTTCTAGAAGGCTGAATTGTCCTTCATATTCAAATACCTTTTTTTTTTTTTTTTTTTTTTAACCCTGCCTCATACGGGGTGCTTCTCCTGCAAATGTGTCCAAAAAAAAGCGTCATTCAAATTTCAAAACATGACACTCTACAGAGACACTCTACAGAGACACACGGAAGCAGGGTCAAATATTAACTTTTGCCACTCCTCTCAAAATGTAAGGCCATACTTCTTACTGTCCATATCATTTTTTAATTATTATTTTAAGCATTGCAAGTCAGTGTGGGTTTTACAATTCGATTTAAAAAAAAAAGTATTATGTTCACATTTCTGTTTTTATTTCCATTACTGAAGCTCAAAAAGTGCTAGCAATGCCAATGTCATGAGTTTGATTCCCAGGGAATGCATGAACTGATTCAATTTAGGCCTATATCTTTAATGCAAGTCGCTTTGGATAAAAGCCTCAGCCAAAAGCATAAATGCATATTTGCCCATTTTATATGTGCATTTGGTAATGGGACGTGTTAATTTTGAACCCTGCCCCGAACAACACCATTTTCACATTCATCTGAGCATATAGATCCAGTTCACAGTTAGTGCTTGATTGAAACCAGATATATTAAGTCCTTTAGTAAGACCAGTTTGATGTGCTTCTTTCCTAAATGTGTGGCAATGTCCTCTTGACTCATGGTTTTGTCATTACAAACCTGAGTGTAAAGGTCTTATTAATTAAACAGAGAGAGAGAGAGAAAGATATAAAGAATATTGGCTCAGATTTTCTGTAATCTCAAAGGAACACTGTGTGACGGCCTTATCATGAGGCAGGACAAGCTGGTGGACTTCGGCTCTCGTGTTATTAATAAAGTCAAATAAAGTGGCATTGTTTAAGTCACGCTGAGGGAAGAATGTCGATTACAGGGAGTCCTTGTTCCTTCAACAGGACATCAGTCTTTATTGGAAAGGCACTGGAAGATTGAGACGGCGAAGGGTGGGCAGAAACGAGGAGGAAATCAATCTTGACTAGTCCGTCTCTTCTCCAGCTTCTGTTTAAGCTCGTCTGTGAGGCCTGAAGGGAAGAGAATTTCCTAGTCATATATTAAATATCCAGTCATATTTTAACCATCATGTTCTGTTAAGACTGATTTTACTTTCTGTATGTTTGGGGTCCCAGAGAATCTAATGCACATAGGGGAAAAAATATACACTACTGGTCAAAAGTTTGATGTCTGTTTTTTTTTTTTTATGCTTTAAGAAGTCTCTTAAGCTCACAGAGGCTGCATTTTTATTGATCAAAATACAATAAAACAGTAATATTGTGAAAAATTATTACAATTTAAAAGAACTGTTTTCTGTTTCAATGTTTTCAACTATAATTTAGTGATCAAAGCTGAATGTTCAGCATCATTACTCCAGTCTTAAGTGTCACATGATCCTTCAGAAATCATTCTAATATGCTGATTTGTTATTATGTTGAAAACCGTTTTTTGGAAACCATCAAATATATTACAATTCTTTGATGAATAGAAAGTTCAAAAGACGACATTTATTTGAAATAGAAATGTTGTGTTAATAAATCTCTTTACTGTCATTTCTGATCAATTTAATGTATCCTTGTTGAATAAAAGAAAAAACTCAAACTTTTGAACTGTAGCGTGTAATTATATATGCAAATATAAAAAAAAAAATCTAAATACCTAAATAATAATACTAATAGTTATAATTAATAATTATATTATTGAGATTATTTCATATTATTGATATTGTTTCTTACTATCCAAGTCAATTTATAAAAAAAAATACAATACAATTCAGAACCCAAAACAAGTTCACTGGAGGGGTTAAAAGTGCCTTGGGCTCTTACTCTGAGAGAGAGGTGAGGGAGACAGAACCAGTCTTCTCATGGAGTTGGACGGAGAGCCAGAAGGGGAAAAGGATCGTTGTGAGGGACTGGGAGATCTCGTCTGTGACCGCAGCGTCCATCTGTCTGTACCTACTGAACGAACACATATACTCTCACTTAGTCAAGAGAATCTGGAGTGAAAATAGACTGGATATACTGTATATTGATCTGGATAAAAGCATTCACCAAATGACTAGCACACATTGACGTATAAAGTATGTGCAGTCCTAGATCTAGTGTTCAAACATAGCCAGCATTTTCTCAAACTTTTCACAGTGTAATGCAATTCCTACAAGCCACAAATTGCTCAAACACACAGATTGAGACTTGTTTCATACTTGCGCAGCAAGATTCACCACAGCATCCAAGTGCAACTGTTCCTGCATGTTGTTTGGCAGGGGCATTGAAGCTGATATAACAAATGATTTGTCATAAAAGTGCCCAAAATATCTGGCTAATAACACGTTGGGTTTGAACCTGTGGCCTATGACCTAAACAGCAGCAGACGTCGTTGTGTGAAGCATGAGATGTGTGGTACCTTGTTTACGGGGCAGTGACGGAGCTCGAGAGAGAGGTCCAGCGGGAGCACAGTGCAGGGTTCGCTCTCCATTCTCATCGTTGGATGACACAAACGCTACAGGAAAAGGAAATTCAGTTCAGTGCCAAGCAAACTAAGTGTCATTTTATGGCCCAGTTTAACATCGTGTTTGTGACATACTGATGTTCTCCTCATAAGGCTCCTCTAATATGAAGGGCTGAAGAGTCCCGGCCGTTTTTTCCACGAGTGCATTGATGACATCATGCAGTGTGGGACAGGGGATCTGGAGGAAGAGGCCAAAAAATAAGAGGAGGAGTGAGAATTCCCCAAGGACAAGGTTGATGTTTTCCCTTAATTAAGAAAGTCATTTGCACGTACTGGGTTTTCCACGTCGATGATGTAACCACCCTGCTGCTTCTGTGTCACTCTGTAATGCCTGAACACTGATCTGAAAAAGAAAAACAACACAACGGCTCTGTTGTAAACACTAGTGAGCCGACTTCAATCCTATTAGGCCGTTTATAATGACACAGTGCAGTGTGTTTGTTAACTGAGTCTGACACTACAAATAAATAACATTTTCATTAATTGAAAAAAAAAAGCTGAAATAAAATAAAATATAGATAATTAAATGAAAAACTTAGAAATGTTGTCTTGGCAAAATCTAAAATAAGTTGTAGTACTAAAATGACTAAAACTGAAACATAATTCATTCTAAAAACGACAAAAGCCCATAACAAAATTACTAAAACAAACTAAATTTAAAATGAAACCTGAAAATAAAAAAATACAAGCTAAATCTAAATATTATTAAATACAATATTATTAAATAAATGATACTAAAGTAACACTGATCCAGTGTCATAATGAATGAATCCATTGAATTTAAGTGGAATTCCATTGATTGTCACACACACATACACACACACTTGCTTAGTCTAGAGAAACTGGAGTGAAAATAGACCGGTTGTACTGTATATTGATCTGGATAAAAGCATTCACTAAATGACAAGCACACATTGACATATAAAGTATGTGCAGTCCTGTGAGTATGAGGACATCATAAAATCCAGTGATGACATCAAAATAAATAAACCAAGGGAAAATTCAGACTTCATAATGAAATTCAAAGGTCACCATAATGGCCCTTTATGATGACATAAATGAATCCAGTGAAATTCAGTGATGTCGTCATAATTAATAAACACAGGGAAAATTCAGTCATGTCTATTTAGGACGTCATAATGAAATCCAGTGATGATGTCACAATGGCCACTTAAAAATGAAATGGTCTCAAGAACGCATTGCACTACAGGCTTTTCGAGAACAAATTCAAGATGCCATATTAGGTCAAATAATGTCAACTATAATTAATTCAGTAGTGAATGTTTTTCCACTGACATGCGGAAATGCTTTGTATATTTTATGCTCCATTGGAATTAAGCGTCCAGTCTCCTGTGCGCTACACTTCATGAGCACTGTGTGTGTAGTGTGCAGAGCTGCTGTTTATAAATATCTCTAATAATTCACTTATGATGTTCCATCTGGTTTAGGATGCTGCTTTATAAGTCACAGGCCAATGTAAACAGTAGACAGCAAGGAGGCTTACTAAGTTTAGAACAGCGCTTAGAACAAGTGTATTTTTGTAGGTTAAGGTCAGTAATAAATAAAAAGAAAGAGAGTTTCAGTGTTTTTACCCGTTCAGGTCTTGTCGTGTGGTTACAGCGAGTGAAGATCCGTCCCGGCCCGGTCTGAGAAGCATGTTCCCACAGTCCGGATGTCTTTCTAACAGCACCTCAGCTTCAGTTCGAGACACAGGCCTGAAACACCTGCCAAATAACACACACAAGAACATATTTGTCTCAAGTATCCACTAAGAATGACATTATTCACATCGGTTAAATAAGTAGAAGATTTTGCTAAAGGTTTGCACTTTTAATCCAATTCCTGTCAACAATATCAAGTCTAAAAATGCCTAGAAAGGCTAAAAATAAAGTACAAAAACAAAAAAGATTTTTGTAATGCGTAATAAGAACTGAAACCTTAGTAACCTTAGTGTCACTTCTAACAAGAACATGTTAACGGCAGTAGCAAATACAGAATGGCAATGGATGAGAACACATCAACCACACCGCATATACCTCATAAAACATACAAATAATGATATAAAACACTGTATAAACACTAAAACGTCTAGTTAGGCTGCATTTTATAGTTCTGAGAAATGCCATGTAAAATAAGAATCACACGGAAGAGATCGGTTTTATTGTTTGTTTTTATTGCTGGCTAGGTCACAGTGTTAAATCTATAAAATATTTTTTGCCGGTTTTTATCACGTAGGTAAAGATCGTTAAGAAAAGTAACACTATAAGGGCAATAGTAACTGATGTTTTAGCAATGGATAAACACAGAGACGTTCAAGAATGTCATCTCAGACCCTCTCCACAAACACACTCGCTCAGATAAACAGAGACTCACGCAGGTATTTCCCCCACCAGCGGGAGCGAGAGGGGGGATGAGGGGGCTCTGGAAGACGCACGTGCCTTTCGGCGCATTTTTTCTTTCTCCACGACTTCCTTCAGCATGTGCAGCTGCCCGGGCAGGAGGGTGAGAGTCGTGGGCACGGCCAGCTGGAATCAAACGCACAGCATGTGTCACTCTAATTTGCACGGTTAAATACACCGGCCATAGTGCACGGGGACTCTGATCCCTTTATCTATGAAAACATGTGAGCAGAATCACTAAAGAAACGAGTGGGATGTGTTTCAGGGTGTTGTTTTAAACGGGACTGATGTAAAGCCAGTGGATTTGACGGTGATAAATACTTTTTATAAGACCTGAATGATCATGGCACATTTACTTTATTGCATGACTAACATCCAACTAAAACTGTTCGAGGGTGTGTTCGCACTAGTAGTTCGATTCTCTTGTTATTTTGGTCCAAAAAAGAAAGTGATACATTCTGGTTCATCTTTTGTTACGTCAACTCTCTTGATTGTCTAAAGTCCAAATAAAGTGGTTTAATACATCACACATCACAATAATGAAAGAACACTACATCAAGACAATTCATATTTGGCCATTTCAAGATTATCGCTATTAGCTGACAACAGTGTCCAACTATCTGATTAACAGAACATTTTGTCTAGTGTCACATGATCTTTCAGAAATCATTCTAAAATGCTGATTTAATGCTCAAGAAACATGTATTATTATTATTATCAATGTTGACACATGCATTTGTGCTGCTTAACATTTTTGTGCATCCCTGCTGATTCTGAATAAAAGTATTCATTTCTTTCTAAAAATAAAATAAAAATCACACCAACCCCAAACATGTAATAAACGATCTAGATATCAGATATTCAGCCATTAAAAAATACATAATGGTCAACCAAATTCTTCCCAAACTGAAAGAAACAACAGTATCAGCTGCATTCTTGGAAACTGGTCATAAATCTCAAAGCCTCCTGCAGTTCAAAGGTCTCAGATCTTAACCAGCTCAGAACAGCAATATTATTCAAGACTGCGTGCAAAAAAAGAGAAAATTTCTGATCAAAATTCATTGTTCTGCAGGAGGAGCTGTAAGTGTTTATTGCCATGCACACAATAGCACTACAAAATCCACTAGCGTTAAGCCAGCATTCCCACTAACGAATACATGTTAACATCTGTTATAAAAAAACAAATACTCATTTGATTGAACTCACATCTACGACAGAGTAGAGAAATCCTTTCCACAGCTCACGCGCCTCGAGATTTGGTGCCTAAGAGGAAAGACATGTTGGCATTAATTATATTATTAACTATAAATCAATGCAAATATTTCCTTACACTACTGCATTACATTACAGTCATATAGTATCTCACAGACAATTACATCTCCATTACATTTATTGATTATCCAAGATGACTTACAAATGAGGAAAACTACTTTTCTTTTTTTTCTGTTCTTTTCACAGAACTTTTATTTATGCATTTCTTTGAGGTATGGAAGGGCTGCGTATTGGCTTTGTAAGAGGAAGTATCAAAGTACAGTGATAGTCAATGTCGGGGAAAGTGTTTTTCTGCCTCTTTCTGTTGGTAATCGCTTAACAATCTCTCTAGCAGACCTCTGATCAACCCTCATTCCCAACGCAAAGTAAACCAAGAGTTTCCTGAGCAAAGACTACAGTACATTCAACGTCTGATAGTGATCCTACGCTGTACAGTAAGTGCTGTTCAGTCTTGACCTGACCATAATATGACCCGGATCTGCCTGGAAGTGTTATTACTGGCATCAGATGTGCTGAGCATAAACAAGAATACAATAATGGTCCATGAAACCAAAACTCTCTATAGCGTGTCGAAATGTAAATTCTGTACTTCTGGAGAAGTTTGTGAAAAGAGTGAAAAACCCACATTTGCTCATGTGATGGGATTGAGACGTGCGTGACTGTCTCATAGAGAGTCCAAGCTTATTGTTTCAAGAAAGCCCTTGTCTTTTTAGAGTGTGTTCACACTTGACAGGTTTTGGTTGGATTAAAACAAACCCTGGAGCGATTGCTCTGTTAGTGTGGTTCATGTGAATAAGTGTGACCATCCGATCCCTGGTGCACACCGAACAAGTGGACAGAGACCCGATTGAAATAGGATAGCGACACGGACCAAAAGCATCTAAACAAACCAAAAACAGGACGTGGTGTCACAAGACCTTAAAATGGAAAGAATGCTCAAACAACATACCTGGTTCATCTCATCATCAGGATACGGTGCCTATTACAGTTCAGTAAAGGTGTCAGAAACGCGTCTCAGTGTTTGTGTGTGTGTGTGTGTGTGTAACTAAGAAATTCCTGGCTCTGTTTTGACTCCACACATTTTATGAGCTCTTCTTTATGAGTTCTCAACTGGTAAAAATACCAACATACGCATCACACAGCATTGTTTTGGATGTTCGGTAAGTTCCGACGCAAAATATGTTATAAAAGCCGGATGTTTTTTGTTTCTTATCTTTAGGTTCGTTAAGATTCTTGTAGATTCGCTAAGCGAATCAGGAATATATATATAATTTAATTTTTTGGTCCGGACCAATACAACCAAGAGAACCGAACTACAAGTGTGAACACACCCTTAGTGTATAATCAGTGTTGGGGAAAGATACTTTTAAAAGTAATGCATTAAAATATTGCGTTCCTCCCTAAAAAGTAACTAATTAGTTACTTTTTATGGAAAGTAATGTTTTATGTTCCTTTTGCGTTACATTTTGTTATCTGGCCTTGGCTTGCATATTAGTTTTTTGATAAAAAAACATCAACAACAACAAAGGTTCTATTTTTGGCAAATGTAAAGGCCTTTTCACACCAAAAGTAAAAAATAAAAACGCCTGCTGCCATTCTGAATTGCAGAAGAAAAGAGTAAAAAAGAGAAAAACAAGAGAAAAAGTTCAACACTCTTACTTCCGCAATAAAAAAAAAGAAAACACAAATGTGATGTTTATCTGAAGTCATTTTTGCTTAGTATGGTTGAATTGGATCATTGGAGGTCAGCTTCAAAGACATTGGTTAATAAAGTGATATTAAATACAAAGTATATGTGTAATTTAACATTAAATTATTGCAGGCTTTTGTAATATTCTAAGTTTGCATTTCATTGTTTTTATTCATTTTGAGGAATACTGAATCTGTATTTGTGCAAGTGAGATGAGTGAAAGCCTGCTCACATTTAGTCTAGAACTACAATAACCATCATGTTTACACAGCGCACACAACACCTCTGCACTTACTCCAGGTTTCTCTCAACATGGGGACAGAAGAGCTGTCAGTCAGTAAATGGGAAAACAAAGTACCATGCGTTACTTATTTGAAAAAAGAACTCGGATATTTTGTTGTAAATTTTTTTTTAAAAAGTAATGCGTTACTTTTCTAGTTACTTTAAAAAAGTAATCTTGATTACATAACTTGCATTTCTTGTAATGCGTTACACCCCCAACACTGTGTAGAATATACATCAGGCGGTCTGAGAGCGATCTGTGAGCGATCTGTGGGTGTGAGCCGAGATTAAGAGCATGAGGGGAGTGAGACGTGTGTGTACTGACAGACATTTGATACTCACAGTGAGCTTGATTTCTCCATCCTTCATGCGGAGGTTCAATCTGGCTGCTTCGAGATTCCTATCACGACTTGGGTCATCGATCAGAGACACAAACCCACTCAGATCCAACTTCTCTACATACTATTTAGAAAACACACACATACAGAGCGATTTAAAGGAACAATTCAACCAGAAATGCCTTTTCAAACCAGACTGACTTCTGTGAAACACAAAAAGATGATTTTTGGCAGAATGCCTAACGTCAATGATTTAATTATCATTTAAAACAATAATTAAATATTTTTATGTTGAATATTCCTATTCTTATTAAAAATATAAATATTTTAATTTATTATTATTTAAATTATAAAATAAAATAAAAATATATATATACAGTATATATAAATACAAATTATTGCAATAATAGTATTTTACTGTAAACAACAGTAAATTGCAATACTAATATTTATGGCTGTCTTTTTTTCTTAGCTTTTAAATGTTAAACTATAGCGCTTTAATTTTAGAGGAAATTATTTTAAATAAATAGTTTTAAAAATGCTGCATTTTTTACCCCATATGGGTCACACTTTTCAGGTTGAAAAATACGGATGATAAAAAAAACCTTAAAAATCACATCCCTGCTTCTGAAACCATAAGAGAGCGGTGTATGAATCGATCTGAGAAGAACAGACCCAAATTTTTGTCATTGTTTACTGGAAAACACCAGCTCGGAAATTCTGTCTAACATCTCATTTTGTGTTTCAAAGAAGAATTATATACATGTTTGGAATGGCTTGAAGGTAGTAACATTCAGGGTAACAAGGAAATCGTAATAACATTTTCGTTTTGAGGTGAACTATCCCTTTAAAATTAAAAACACAACTCAGAATCCCAGGGAAAGCAAGAACTGATAAAATGTGAACCTTCAATGCAACACTTTGGATAGAAGAGTCTGCCAAAAGTATGATCAGCAGATGAAGGCTTAAATTTGGGTCTGTTCTTCACACAAAGAATAAACACACGAGTTCATGATCACGTTCAATGAGCACAAGTTCCCACACAGTGTGATTCTTCAGCATACTTTGGATGTCACTTTCTCTTTTTTCCCTCTAGATTAACCTTCCCATCCCTGGCTGAGGTTATAGAGGTTGAAACTGCTGTCTTGATGGGTTCAGAGCGAAAATCAATACAGAAACCACAATTAAGTCGAGTCTGATCAAACTCGTCTGCCTCCTTGCCATCTGCTCTCTCGCGGCTGGGAGCGCTTATGGAGATGATAAGGTTACGGTGGACTTTAGACTCGAAGGGGATTTGCAGAAAATGTCCTTCTAGATCTCTCCTAATGCTCCACAGATTGATAGAGGATTGTATACATCTGTATGGGTAGCAAACCCCTGAATGTGTCACTCACATGTGTGTCCTTAGAGTTGTTGAAGAAGTATAACGTGTTTCCACATAAACAGGTCCATAAACGACGAGCCACCTGCACCGAGAGAAAACAACAGCAATCACTCAACATGCATAATAGTTTGACTTTATTGCACTATACATAAAGACACAAAAGTGACAGTAAATCATCTCTCTCTGGACTCAGGATGGTTAAATGTCTATTCAGAGCTCTAACACACAATGTTGACGTGGTAATGCTCTGGCAGTGAAGCAAATGGCAGTCATGTCTGCATAGATTACCACTCTTCTGTCTGTAATTCTCTGCTCTGTCTGGCTCAATCCTGATCTCTGTGACAGCTCATGGCTCCCCAGGGCAAGGGTTTCACACACACACACACACACACACACACACACACACGCCGGCCCGGAGCACAGCTGTCCTAAATCTGAGACCCACCCCCCTCCACACCCCCGTCATACACTGTGCACCTGAACCCCACTGAATATTCCCTCCTGAATATACGCATGGTGTATGTGGCCCTCTTTGTCACCTTTTTTTTTTTCCTTTTTTTTTTACACTTTGGATAATATTTTAGTTTAGCACTAATGTATTATATTTTAGTTGAACAAATATTTTATTTGTGTGTACACATATACACATACGCGCGCACATATATGTGTGTGTGTGTATATGTGTATGTAATGTATATATATATATATATACACACACACACACACACATATAAATATAACAATACAGTGCACAAATATACATGTATTATATATGAAATTTTGTGTGTATACACACGTATATAGTACCCAAGTAAATACCTTCATTGGTCACACTTTACAATAAGGTTAATTAGTTAATGTATTAACTAACATGAATTGACAATGAGCAATACATTTATTACAGTATTTATTAATCTTTATTAATGTTAGTTAATAAAAATTCAGCTGTTCATTGTGTGTTCATGTTAGTTCACTGCATGAACTAATGTTCATGATTTTAATAATGTATTAGTAAATGCTGAAATTAACTAAGATGAATAAATATTGTAGAAGTATTGTTCATTCTTAGTTCATGTTAACTAAAGTAGGTAACTAATGTTAACTTATTGTACAGTGTTATCCCACATACTTTATGTACATACTTACATAAAACATAAAATAATTACATCTAGAAAGCATATTTTTTTATGGTCAATACAATGCTGATATATCTATAGAATGCAAACTTGCTTTACTAAAAACGTGCATTATGCACTGACAATAAGGTTGGCTTGTAAATCATTTCTAATCTGCAGTAGGTATTAACCAGATTAACTTTAGTGTCTCAAAGTTGCATGAAAACAGAATCCACAACTGTGCACTGCAAGAGTCATGCACCACTGATGAAGACTCTCAAAAGACTGGAATGTTCAATAATCTGTGGTATTAAATGACAATTGACATTGTTAAGCTGTCAGCAGCAGAAAACACTGAACTCCATTATAATAACGTGATTCGAAGAGATGCTAGTGTCCGGGAACGAATGCTTGATGATTCATATTAAAATGACGCTGTATCATATTAATCACACACTTCAGACTGCATGTGGTCCGCATTAAGGTGTGTCCACTACCACTACCAGAGCAGCTGCCGAGAATTTAAAGCACCCAACAGGCAAAATAAGAGCTCAAATATGAGTTATGACATTTATAGAGCTGTCAGACAGCGGCATAACGCATGGCACACAGCAGCAACGTCAGCTCATTCATCTATTTATGTTCAATTAAAATGCAGAATCAACATTTGAGTGGTGACACGGCAAACTGATAATATTTAGACAGCTGATCCATGCAAACCTCGCCCATATCCACACAATACGCGCGTAATAATGCCTGTGCCATGCGTCTCATATGCCGCTGCGCGTGATGATATGATCAAATAAAGTATTTGACACGTCGTAATGACCGCTCACCTTCTCTTTAGCTCCTCTTTTCTCCAGGAATCCCTCGTAATAGCAGGGCGGCAGCTGCGCTTTCGGGGTCCCGGTGCGCGGGTTCGCGGGCGCAGCCGCCATGACTCGAGCAGCTCAGCCCGGTACTGACACACACCTACACACACACACACACACTGAAGAGGGACAAAGAGCCGCTGGATGATGTTACTGCCTGGGAAACGACACGCCTTCTTTGGGTGAGAGATGGATGGCACACTGGATATGCGTGATTAATCTCGTCACTGACACGCATTCAGGGCTCAACACACACACACACACACACACACACACACACACACACACACACGAGAGAGAGAGAGAGTCAATATGGCATCTGGGATTACATTATGACCCGCAGGCTGGACTATCCTATTTTATGGAAAGTATGTGAGGTTATAATAGCCTACTGTTCATTTATTGATGTTTACGTCGAAGAGAAGAGTTAACTTAATTCTACTGTAATTCAGTTGGTGCTGTAGTAGGCTAGTAGCCTTTATTATATTATGAATATACATAAAAATAATAAATATGATCAATATACATATTACAAATGCATTCAAATATAATTATATAAATATTTATAATATAAACATTGAATAAACAACCTATTTTTATATTATGAATAACACTGTATTAATGAAAACATTTTTCAATATTTTTTTCAGGTGTTATATTTTATGATACACAAAATAAAAAAAGATATGCTATACATTACTATTAAAACAGTATGAAATAAAGTAGTGCCTTCTAGCAAATAAGTTATTTGCTCTACTCAGTTGAGTTCAAATGAATACCAAATTATTTAATAAACCATATTTATTATTATTATTATTACCATTTTCATTTTAAAGCCTATAAATATTTCATATTTCATTTGATTAATTATATTTTAACTGCATTTTTAATACGAATACATACCGTTCAAAAGTTTGGGATATGTAAGATTTGTATGTTTTTAGAACAGAAATCTCTTCTGCTCACCAAGGCTGCATTTATTTGATCAAAAATACAGTAAAAACAGAAATATTGTGAAATATTATTACAATTAAAAAATAACTGTTTTCTATTTGGGTATATTTATAAAATATATTCAAATAGAAAATGGTTATTTTAAAATGTAATAACATTAGACAATATTACTGTTTTTACTGACCTAAAGAAAACACAAGACAGCTATAGTTTCCACCTTTATTTACAATGAAAAATATACAATGTTCCCTGCACATTTTTATAACAAAACATAAAATCACAAATGGATTACGCAGGAAATACTGATTCAAAGAAGCATTCTTTCTGAAACACTTTCTCAAACACATGACTGTCGTAAAACCTGAGGCCTAACCATGTTTACCAGGGACAATAAGAGGCACAAGCAAGGTTTCCCATTACATATAATACATGCTACCCATAATACAATATGACTTTTAAATGTAGTGTGAGCAACATCAGAAAGCGTGTAATATACTGAGCACGTGTAGGAAGTAGCGTTGAGAAATGTGCAAGCTAATATAGGGTTAACTAAGAGCAAGACTGAACCTGATACAAATGTGGTCTAGAATCTCTCACCCCAGACACAAAGACGCAAGCTAAGTAAGTACTTTACAAAAGATGGTCACAATAATTGTTTCGGGGTTACCTGACTTGCATGAAATCAGATTCGCTGACTAATTCAAATGTAAATCACACATGAAAAAATAATTTTTTATTTCTTTCTTCCATTTCTTTCTGAACACACGGTGGTACGTTCACTCCAGAGTGCCTTTCATGCATTGACATATTACTGCATATTGATGCAAAACAATGAACAATATGCTCTGAATCAGTTCTGATTTACTACGTTTACTACAGTAACTCTGGACAGATCTGATGTCAGTTTTCAATGGACACAGACTCCAGTTTTACAGTCCCTCTCGTCGTGATTCCAGCGACTGTTTGGGGTTAAAAAGAAATCTAAAATATGATCAATAAGAAAGAATATGCTGGATAATCTAAACCGGTCCAGTCTCTCCATTTGGCATGTTGCTGAAAGATACAATCTAAAACTCTACTGAGCATCATTGTCATCCTAAGAATGTCCTTTAAATAAAGTGGTGGTATTTAATTGCATTTGTTCTACAGAGGCCCTGAAGGGACATGGTGATGGAAAACGACACGAGATGGGAGGAAAGATCATACGTCAATGCTTTTTGCGTTCCTCAGAGAGACTGTGTTCGCTGTGTCTTGGGGGAATGCGAGGGAAATAAAAAAAATTCCACCACCATGTCCCTTTAAGGCCTCCGTAGCCGTCTAACTACGACTTGACATTTGCAGTGATTACAGACTATATCTTCAAAATCATAAAGTGTTCTACAAACGGTTTAATAATATCATTATTGTAATGAAAAGACTAACACAAAATCCACAAAGACTTTAAATACAAAGATATGTCATGTAAACATTTGCTTGGTACAGTTTATCCACGCCGACATTAACACTCGCGAGCAAAACTGTTTATGAATCCATTCTTAAGTCAACACTTTGTGCAAGAATGTTTTCACCGAGAAATTTGCTCTGCGCATGTTGAATAATATGAACAAGTCCCTATGAGTTCAGCTGTACGGTAGGCCTAAAGCAAACATACCTTTCCCTGAGAGACAGAAACTGAACCAGGGTTCGTTAGAGGGAACTTCTGAATTCCCTCTTCGAGAAAGGGAAATGAAATTAAAGCTGTATAAACCCAGAAGACAAACAATCTGGGCTTAAAAACAGGATCACAAAAGGTGATTTCCCTTTTCAAGAAGCCGTCATCCCCGTGGAGCTGTAATATCTGTAATCAGAGGGATTTCATAAACCACAGCAGTAAAACTACAAGGTCTAGTCGTGCGAAAACACCAGAACAGTGCGGAAGATGATTTGTAAAGGTTCCTTTTTCCATAGAAAAGATAAGGAGGTGGAATCATGTGTAAAAAGAAGAAAAGAAAAAGCAAAAACGACTGTTGTCTAATGTCTACATAAGTACAAACCGGTACTTCGGGTTCATCAAACAGCTGGATTTACCTCATTTATATACTCGTTTAAAAATAGAATTTGGAAGCAGGAAGTGAGGATTTATAGGAAAAGTTTTCTATAATTATTAACTCACCCTCATGTCCTTCCAAAACCTTATGACTTTTCAATATAATGAAACTGAATGTGTTTGGAGGGTGAGGGTGAAACTTAATTTCTATTTTTAGCTGAACCCATCTCTGTTAATGCTCATGCAAAGACAGTTTGGTTTTTCTGAATTTACTAATGCCCTCTTTTTGTTGCGCATGAACATAACATAACATTAAACTCATTAATGCACAGCTCAAATGAACACAGCATTTAAAGGGATAGTTCACCCAAAAATGAAAATTCTGTCATCATTTACTCACCCTCATGTCGTTTCAAACCTGTATGAGTTTCTTTCTCCTGCTGAACACAGAAGAAGATATTCTGAAGAATGTCGGAAACCAGTCATTCGATGGGCCCCATTGATTCCATAGTATTTTGTATCATAGTATCTTGTTTTAGGTTCAGCAGATGAAAGAAATTCACAGGTTTGGAACAACTTTTCATTTTTTGGGTGAACTATCCCTTTAAGATAAATCAAATAAACCCAGTACAACTAAAGCCAATGGGAAAGGGTTAGTTCATCTTTCATGTGAATCAAACGAATTACCATGACCATAACAATTGCATTATGAAGTATAAAATAAGTTCTATTCTTATAGCTGAGCTTCTCGCCGGTCAGAAAGAGCTGTTCCCTGATTGACCGGCAATTCAGACGTGGCCACTAGAGGTCAGTGATTACCAACAAGAGACATTTCTTGTACAGTAAAGATGCAGCTGAGTGCATTTGTAAGCAAGTAACATCATTATAGGAAACTGATATGAAAATAATATCCATTTTACTCTAGAATGAACACTCCCAAAACGGATTTATCTTTAACATACTTCTCAATGATGTTTATTGTACTTTAGGGAATGGTAGTGTTATACGAAGATTAACTACAAAGCTGGACCTCAACCCTAAGCAACAAATACCCAGACACATACAGAAACTCTTTCAGGAGGTCAAAGTGTTCACAGTGAAATACAAGTCACAAATTTTCCCCTTTTTTTTCCCTGTCTGTCTGTACCTGACATTGCACTTTCTTGTGCTGTTGTATGTGTGTGTGTGTGTGTGTGTGTGTGCGTGTGTGTGATCAGTGCCGCAGGGGCACCATCACCTCCACGTAGTTACAGGGGAACAGTCCCGCCTGTCCGCGCAGGCTTCCCTCGTACCAGTTCTCGTCGATCTGATTGGTCAGCGTGATGACGTCGCCCTCGCTGAAGCCAAGCTCTCCTTCGTTCTCAGGATCAAAGTCGTACAGAGCCTTGCAGCACGGCTGATCTGTCGCTATGGAGACCACAGAGAGGATAAAAGGTGAAGATACACAGACAGAAAAAAAAAGAAGAAAAAAAAGGAAAAGTCAATGGAAAGATAAAAAAAATTACAGAGAAAAAACAAACAGTGGACTGATTTTTGTAAGAATGTAGTGGTAAGAAGTGCTATTTTTGAGAGTGTATGGTACAAATTAGGGATAAAAAAAAGAAGAAGAAATAAAACAAATGCTTTAAAAAAAAAAAAATTATTAGCAAAACTCTTTATTTTATTAAGTTTTGCACCCGTTTACATAATATTTTTAAAACACAGCTTTGTGCATTGTTAATTCTAACAATTCTAGCAATAAACATTACGTAATCTTAATTCTACGTTAAATAATAATAGATAGTAATAAAAACTAAAATAAATAAATAAACAAATTAATTTCATTTTCTTAATTCAAGCAGTAAATATCATGTAATCTTAACAACAGAATATCCATAATAATGAAATTCTAGGTTAATAATAATAATAATAATAAAAGATTGTAATAAAATATAATTCATAAAAATAATACAATTAATAAAAAAGGTTAAATAATAATAATAATAATAGATTGTAATAAAATGTAATCAAATTAATAAAAATCTATCTATCTATCTATCTATCTATCTATCTATCTATCTATCTATCTATCTATCTATCTATCTATCTATCTATCTGCACACACAGTGTATTGTATATATACATACACAACATTAATAGTAATTATAAATATATAATAATTATATATATAAATTATAAATGCTAATAAATATAATAAAAAAAAAAACTAAAATGGTATCAAGGTTGAATGCTTGGTTTGTAATTATTAATAAACCTACATTTCCCATTAATTATAGAATGTTTTTGCTTGATTTTTCTTACACTAATCTAGGCAGCAGAGTTGAATGCTTGACTAATGCAGTCAACACTAACATTTGTGTAAAAATGGCTTGCTTTAAACTAGCTTCTTTCCAAACTGTTCATTTTATGTTAGTTAAAAGGTTAACATAAATAATAGTTCTCTCTTCAACGAACCAGGGATTGGATCTTTATCTAAGAATAAGAAAAGAGAGAGACAGCAATTTGTACTCAACTTGTAGAAAGCGCTAATAAAAAAGAAATAAAAACGTTTTAATGAAAACTGACATACTACTGTACACCAACATATTTAGCATTTTAGGCACATGCACAACAACTTTCGTGTGAAGGTGTGCCTCAAGAAAGTGAAATGAATAGATAGATTTATCAAAGAAAAAGGACAGTTCTGCCACCTCCAAACATGCAGGTCACAAAAGGATCAATAGTAGTTCTCAAGCAATCCAAACCCAACGCGCGCAAGAATACACTCATTACACATTATGCCAAACTCTATCGGAATCACTGCGAATTGTGGCGCGTGTGCTGCCTATGTAGTGCGTTACAAATCAATCACTTATAAGTTCCATTTAGGTTTGGATGCTGCCTTAGAAGAGACCCTATGTAGACAGAGTAGACAGTGAGGCAGATCACTATGTTTAACAACAGCTTGTTTGTGAATGTGTGAGATGTTCAAAAACTGTTTAATAAATAACTCATTCTTGAGCTAAAAAGCTCCCCGGTGGACAATTCAACATGTGGCAGATTGATCACGCTTTTGATGAAGGGAAAATAAATGTGTCACAAATCTCATTTACATGAGTGAACTGTCTGTGCTCATCACGGGTTTGTTATATGTGGGAGTGTATTTAGCAGGAGGGTGACTCACACCGCTCGTTTTCAATAGGAATTGAGGCTGGGAAAAGTCTGGCATAGAATAAAAGCCCTTCACCGTGTCAAGTGTGTGCTTGCGTGTGACTCACAATTACGTTTTTGGCGTGAAGATGTCCTGTTAAAGGAGGGGGCCACTGACGTAAAAGAAAAAACAATAGTCAGTCTCTTCGTGGCTACACACACACACACACACACACACACACAGAAAACCAACTGGCACAGGCATCAAATACTCACATCCATCCACACGAACACAAGCATGATAACTGTGATTTTATTTTATGCAGAGAATTCCTAGATGACCTTCTGCACATTGTGACATTTGCTAAACTATTCAGTATACAACAGAGCACTGAGAGAAATACTGTATCCCACAATTCCAGAGTTGTTTTCAGTTATTGAAATAAAGCTGAATAAAAATAAAAATATATGATGAAAATCTAAAATTATAAATGTTGCCTTGACAACTGACTGAAATAAATAAGTTGAAGTACTACTATTACTAATCATAAAACTGAAATAAAAATAAATACAAAATAAAATAATTAGATAAGAAAAAAACTAAACTTAAAATACTCAAACAATAGAAATGTCGATTTGGCAACTAACTGAAATAAATAAGTTGAAGTACTACAATTACTCAAACTAAAACTGAAATGCAAATAAATTAAATCTAAATAGAAATATTAAAACAAAAAAATTACAAAAGCACATGACAAAATGACTAAAACAAACAAAAAAAATTAAATTAAAGCAGAAAATATCATTCAAAATATTAATAAATACTATAATATGGTGTCTGATTGAGTAATTGAAAGTAGTTTTCATAATTTTTTTCAGCATATGACTCAGTGTTTATAAGAAATAAGCATTGAAGTCAATAAATATTTGCTTGGCTATGACTAAATCTCATTTAAATGTTTTCTTGAGACATGACTTTATAGTGCCTTGGGAGGCAGCTTGAAACCTCAGACAGTCTGTGTCCTTAGAAGGTTCCATTATACACAAAAGCAAGTTATTGACTGTCTGGGCAGCCAGGCTGGTGTAGGTTTTGGACAGCCAACATTTTTAAATACTAAGTATTACGTGGCCTCTGTACAGCATGTACTGTAGTATTCCATCTAGTGCAGTATGTGGAGATCTGCTGAGCTTTTGGTTACATGAATCGATGAATTTAACCAATTAGACTGATTTCAATGAACCATCGGTCTTGGTTAAAATGATTTTCGGAAGATTTTTCAAAAGCTGTGTGTGTGAGCAAAAGCCACTTTGATATAGGAAATTGCATGATTAACCTTTCCTGAAGGTAGGACTGTCTTTTGCACACATAATGGCTTTCTGTGTTTCATTTCAACCATTATTATCATTCAGATTGTGACTCCCTGAAGAAATCAAATTTAAATCAAATCTATCAAATCCAGTAAAGGCTGCATGTGTGAAAGCACATTGGCTGTGTGTCGAATCATGTTTTTATGAAGCCTTATGTAAATGAACAGGACAGGCTCACCTGCGGATGGGTACGAGGACGACGCAGCGGACGGATTCCAGCCTCCGTTAGAGTCTTCTGACTCTGCATAATCAGAACTGGGTCTGGACACAGGCATCCGTTTCTGGCGCGGCTGAGACTGGGCCTTGTTTACTCTGCAGAACACAAGCAAACATGAACATAAATTCATGCAAACACAAACACACACAGGTTGCAACCAGGTAGACCATGTATCAGGGCCAGGGACTGAAACACTTGGGTCAAATGGGTACATGGTACATATCAAATGGGTTTGGAAGGAATTTTAATTCATGTGATGAAGAAAGATACTCCGGTGGAATGATGGATGTTCATCTCTAACCTTTCTCTCATCCTCCCTGCCAGCTCCTCCAGGACCTCCATAGACTGTTTGTGAAACTGCAGCTGAGATTCGACCAGAGCTGCGAGCTGACTCACCTGCTCCACCTACAAACACACAGACACACACGTACAAAGCATGAAAAGATGTTATTGCTTCAGAAAAAAGAGCTGCAATCTGTAAGCTAAATAAAAAACCAATCAGTATGTTTGTCTTCTATAAATACCTAAACATCCTTGAAACAAAATTAAATTTCTTCAGAAGCAAAATGACATGTGATAAAGAGCTTTTCAGGTAATATATCTCAATTACCAAGTTTATCCTATGATGTATCCTACAATCCTAATTGATTCATAGAGAAGTTTAATGTCATACATCTGGGCCAGTTGAATAATCATAGCCGCTAAGTTAAGACTGTGTCTTGAGAACTTGTCTGATCAACTTTTTTTGTAACCGACTTACATTTATGACCAGTCTTAAAGAAAAAAAATATCATATTAAAATGTCAAATATCATTGGACTGCATGACTGTATATTCATGTACCATTGTATTTGGATGGTACTCCCATGGCACACTGAGAAACTTTTTGTTAGCTGCCATCAATAACTGTTTAATTACAGGCCCGTGCTTAAGATCGATGTGGCAAAGAATCAGAAATATCCCGAAGTTTTCTCTGGGCTGCAGTCCAGTGTCGATAAAAAGACTGATAAATGTGTCAGCTCAGCAGACTGTGTGGAAAATATCTAGCACTCATTGATGTGGATCACTGTAGCAACAGTACAACTAAATGACACTGGATGGTACTGGACTATAACAACTTTCCATTAGGGGATCATTTGATTTTTAGTAGTATTTTCTTAGGCAAGCATCACTTGGGATTAGTGGAATTAAATTTCAGCATGAAACCCGTCCTGAACTGTTTGTGCTATGAATGATTCCTCAAATCGTGCGGCTTATTAGGAGAGATGTGCCATTACTTTAAAACTTATGTTGGTTGCACTTTATTTTACAGTACGTGCACTTACATGTACTTACAGTGTACTTAAGTAAGGTAACTACATGGGTTAAGGTTAAAGGTAGGTTCAGGTAAAACCTACCTTTAACCTTAACCCATGTAGTTACCTTACTTAAGTACACTGTAAGTACATGTAAGTGCACGTACTGTAAAATAAAGTGCTACCCTTATGTTTTTGGATGGTAAAACTGAAACTACTGTATTCCTTTTTTTTTTCAAAACGGAAAGATAACATTTCAAATTCCAACACATTAGTACCTCAATATTTACATTGCTGTTTTGTTTTGGCAGGCACATTTTACTAAATTGATTTGTGACTGATCACCATAAAATATACAGTATGTAATATTGACTAGCAGTTGAAATGGCTACAGTCCAAATTCAAAATATCTGAAAACGTTGTGGGTTGCCAGATTGAGGACAACTGACAATGGAAAGCAACAAGCCGTACACTATAAGTTAATCAGCTAATGTATACGTTTGCTATGTTTTTATTGCTTTCCATGGCAATACTGTGTTTTTTCCACCAACTGGCAACCCAGGGTGTTGAAATACTATTGGGTAAATTGGCAGTAGACGGGATCAAACAGATCAAAACAAAAACAGACATTTCGACACAGAACGCACATGTCAAAGTAGAATAACTGGGCTGGCTGTAGCATTGTTTTTTAGAGAAATGAGTATTTGAACTTAGCATGTTTCCTAAATCTCTGCAAACATATTACTGTATTTTTATGCTTTAGTACAGGCAAAATTACACACAGCACTTTTAAAGACAGCTAAAAATAAACCACATAGTATCAAGATCGTCATCACAGTGCAAGGTCCATATATCTATACCGTTCAACACCTTAAAACGAAATGTTCAGAGAGTCTAATAGGCTGAAGTGAGCTTACGTCAGTATCCAGAAGGTTCTGCATGCTGGTACCAGCTACATCTTTGGACTCTTCGAACTTCTCCACCGCCGCCCTGAGCTCCTCATCCGGAATCTTCCCCTGACGCTTCTTCTTGTAGTCATAATCCAGTCGACGGCCCTCCAGTTTCTTCAGGTGATGCTGAAGTGAAACCAGAGCATATTATTATTATTAACAGAACTACAGGTTTTAAGAGCTAAATTTACACTGATAATTTCTGAAAAATGCTAGTGATACAAAAGTATGCAGAGGTTAGCCAATCATAAGAGAGGAAATTTACATGTCTTAAATGTACAGTAAAAACAATGGGTCAACAAGGGTGGAAAATGACCATGAAAACTAAAGTAAGGCTTTTTGTAGTGCAGAAACCTTATCCTTAACTAACTAAGAATTTTTATTAATATATAGGGAAAAAATTATAAATTATAAAAAGTGCCCTTTAAATCATGTTATTGTCTTTCTTAACCCAAAATTCTACAAAAGATTTCTGTGAATAAATAATACATTCAATTATTATTATTATTATTATTATTATTATAATAATGAACTTGTCTTTTTATAAAATTGTCATTTATTTTTCATAATCATATGTATTTTTAATAAAAAGATTAATTACAATCCGACACAAGTCCTCAAACATTTAGCCACTGACTTATGAATTATAGATTTAATCAATAAACTCTGATTTGATTTCAGAGAGCGATTGCAGTTTTCCACCTGTATGTCTTTAAGGTCCTTGTCGACTATAGTTTGGAAAGGGTCGATGAAGTTCTGTTTGACGTCAATGTCTAGAGAGTCTTTCACTTCTGCCAGTCTCTTCATGGCCTCTCCCATCTCCACTAAAGCACCACCTATAGATCGGGTGTAGAACATGAACAAAAATATTATGCAAAAAATAAATAGAAAGATCCTATAATAGCCGAATAAGCAAAGAGCAATACAATATGCTTAAACACAGACACTCAACAGGTCTCTAATAATGAGATGCTGAGAATCTGAAAAGATTTTCGCTATGTGATTATTATTTTTTTGTCTGATGGTACATTTTACTGTAAAAAATAATAATTCATACCTGGGGCAAATAATACGAATGAAACATGCTGTACAGTTTCCCATTACAGTTTTTTTTTTTGTAAATGCTTTTGAGAAAGAACATTCCTCTTACCAAAGTTGGTGTCCTCTCCCAAGTCTCGGCCGTATTTGAGCATACACTCTCCCAGAAGGCCCTCTGCCTGTGGATAACCTGGGCTCTTCACCTGTCCACGCATCTTAGACACGGTGTTCACCATGGTCAGTCTCGCTCTCGATGCTGAGGTACAAGACAGAGAGACAAGCAGGCAGATGAATATAAAGAAACATACACTGCAAAAAAAATTCCATGTAAATTTGTAAATCCATTACAAATATCTAAATATTCTTAAATTTACATTTACAATGGAAGTAAAATGACAAGATATAATGATGATAAAAAAAATTTTTTTTAAATGTTTTCCTTGTGAATAAAATAGATTTTCCTTACCCTACAACTGGCAGATTTTTTTTCTTTTTTTAAGAATAAACTTTTTCAGAATACAAGACATTTTGTTTCTCAAGTAAATGTGCCTTAATTAAATCAATAAACTTTGATTTGATTTTAAAGAGCAATTGATTGCAGTTTTCCTCCTGTATGTCTTTCAGGTCGTTGTCGATTATAGTTTGAAAAGGGTTGATGAAGTGTACTTGACCAAATGACACAAGATACTATATGTCTTGTTTTTCCAAAAAAATATACTTCATTTATACTTAAAACAAGAAAAAACATCTGTCAGTGGGGTAAGAAAAATGTACTTAATTCAAAGGGAAAACAAGTTTAATTTTTAAGTCACTTAAGTCTTTATATATTATATAGTTTTGAGAATGAGAGTGCCACTATTATGCTTTTTTTTTAACATTACCTTTCATGCAGCGTGTAATATAGCTATTTGTGAATGTAAAGTTCTGCAAAGTGTACGATAAAGTTATTGTCTCCTAAAAGAAAGAATCGACTCAAAAAAACGAGTCATCAGCAATTCCATTGTAACAATGTAACAAATTTGCATAATGCCAGCCTATGGTCTTCATTGGCTGCCAGCGAACAAAGTCTACTTTGACCCGGCCTAAAACACTGCAGCTGTAGCTGAGACTGGAAGAGTTTGGTTCATGTTGTCGACACTGTTTATAGCACTGCAAATACACTTTACTGCACTTCAACAGGATGAGGACTCACGCTGGAATTGATACGCTAAAACCGATGCCATTTTCGTGTCATTGGGTGCTTCTCAATTCTTATTTGTGCATCCTCGTTTCCCTCCCTCACTTCTCAGCTCCAAGGAAAGAAAATGAGGACAGAGGAATCGAAGGAAATCTTATTTGTATATCGGAATATTCTTGATCACACGAGAGCCACTTCACAGCCTCATCAGCTGCTCCCCTTATGCTGGTGAAGTTTGATTATTTAAGAAATTCATAAATAATAATAATAAAGCAAGATGCCCCATTGAAATATGCATGATTTATGATTCATTTAAACTGCAATAAATTAAAATGATTGTGACCGATGTGAAGGGGGAGGAGAATTTGTTTGTGCGTCAGGTTTCTTGACAATAAAGACTTCCGCAAAGGATTTTGACCTTGAATGCATGTAAACCTATTGTAGGAGACCTCCAAAACAAAATGAACAACCTTTAAAATAGCATAATAGGGGCACTTTAAGAATGTTTAGATACAGAATGTGCAAAAACATGTAAAAAAACATGACAAAAACACTTAACATGTGATTATTAAAAACTGTATATTGTTTTTGACTTTGAATTCAGCACATGGGGAATATTTTGTCCATTTCTCACCTGGGTTGGGCTGCAGGTATTCAGTAGTTTTGCAGAGCACTTCTGATATGGCTTTACTGGTGATGTCAGCCCTCTGTGAAGCACAAAAGTCAGAGTACAGGTGTGTGTCTTTACGTCACACTGTCAACAGAGAACACACATCGACAGCACTCACAGACAAAGAAGTGAGACGGACTTGAAACGATCAGCAGCGGTCACACCTACTGAAACATTCAGAAAGCTGACTGATACCGAGGCAAAGGAATATTCAGTGTGAGCTTGACAGACTGCATTTGTGGTCTGCTGTGGTTTACCACAGAAAATCATGCAAATGATGCGTTTCAAAGCAGAAATGTGAAGCTTGTGTTTTTGTTAAAGCTCTTACAGGAATTCCTCTGTAAAAATTTGAGTTATGAGCTGTAAATGTGTCATTTTGAGATGGGGCCACGTATCTAGGTGAAGGATCTTTTGGTTATTCATTACTGACGTAATTCCTGTGGGCGGAAATGGCATTAACCACTTTTTTCGTTTCAGTCTAATGCCAAGTACTATTAAAGCTAGTACTGTCAACATTTAACAAAAAAACTTGCGATTTCTGAGGATAAAATGGGCAATAATAATGTGAATGTAACATTATATTTGAAAGCCACCATCATAAAACACAAAGTAAATTAAAAAACCTCATATTCATATTCTACAAAAAAAAAAAAAAAGTGTTCAGGGGCCTGATGTATAAATGCTGTGTACACACAAAAAGGGCATTGAATTACTGTCAGGATTTAATAAAGAAATGCAGTGAAAGATTTGCACTGAAAAGGCGTGGACGGTTATTTTTGCGGCTGACTCTTTATTGCATATGCATTTGTAGGAGTTTCCCTTTCAGACGCAACATTTATGGGAGGAGAATATTTAAATGAATCATGCAAGGTGATTTACTACTCGTCAATTTACTGGTGTTTGCGCCCTTATTTTCCGGCCAAAAAAGCCCATCTTAAACCAGACCCTAATTTGCCCTGTTTAGTAATTCTGCCCCTAAACGTTTAATGTCTAGGCGCATCATAATTCCTCTTTAAACTAAATCGCAGAACTCATGTTCTGATCAAATATTTCTTGTGAGAACAATGATCAGACTTGACTCTGATATTGTGTCATTTAGAGTCCATATCTCATATTTTCCTAATGTCTTGTACTGTTAAAAATGGTATCACGTGGATGGGAATATGCATATGGAAATGATATGCAGATGACGTTATGCATAGTAAATCTAGGCACTGTAAGCTCCATATATGTTTGTTTCAAGGATATGGAGTGGAGATGCATGCACACTTATAAATCTGAAAAGTTGTGCGTACACGAAATCTAGCTTTTGTGCGTACGCACACTTTTAGGATGAAATCTACAGAAAGTTTTATACATGAGGCCCCAGAAATGTTGTGTGCCAGCGAATTGCACCTGGTTATTTGAGTAGAGGATGTTTCTGGCCAATTTTATTGTTGAATTTATTACAATAACTTTCAGTAAGTAGGAAGAATGAAGTCTTGATCATATTTAAGAGAACTTGAACATTGCTATCACAATGTGAATGTTACAAATGTGTTACCTTCTCAAGGTCTTTGAAGTCCACATCCAGTTTGGTTCCTTCTGCACCTCCCACCTTCTCACTCACCATCTAAAACACATCGGTACAAGGACTTTCAATTTTTTTTTTTTACCAAACTAATGATATTTTATATCCCCTCGCCCTAACAATTACAGAAAACATTTTGCATTTTTGATAAAAACTTTATATTGGTATTGGGCTAATAGAGAATATGATCCTTCAGAAAACATGCATGAGCAACAAAACACATTTGTGAGATCGTATGATAAAGTATTCAAATACAAGAAGCATTCATTGGTGTGCAAATATAAAGACAAAGAGATCAGCTCTTAGATCTTACATCTAAATACCTGCTTCACATTCAGTTCACGTTACAGAACGAGCAAGACAGAGCAATGATGTTTGGCATGTAAGGAACTTAAATGGTTGCCTTTGCGTGTTCACATAAGAACCTTGTTTGTGAACTTTGTCACAAACTCTATAAAATGTCTTTAAAGCACATGCTCATGTGGGCATTACAGGTTTGAGTCTGTGCAACGTTTCCCAATTCCATTCCTACTCTTTTCCCAATTAATTTCTCATCCCTCTGCACTATACTGTATATCCATCTAATTATTATAATCATCTAATGTATAGTATATCCATCTAATAATATCCATCTAAGTAAAAGCTCAAATAAAGTGGCTCAGTTTCAGTGACCACAAGGTGAAAGTCCAATCATTTAAAGACATAGTAATAGCACACCCTTCTCAGCCTTAGCAAACACTACTAATAACACTTGTGTGTGGAAGAGAGAAAAGAAAATGGAAGGAAAGAACTTCAGGAATGGACTCTAAGGGCCCCTGTGGAGTTCCCCATCTGGGGCCGTATTCACAAAGAATTTTAAGGCTAAAAGTAGCTCCTAACTGGCGAATATAGGCAACTCCTAAAAATAATGGGCGTGTCTCTCGTAACTTTAGGACTCCTAATTTTTTTGACTAAGAGTAATTCACAAAGCATTTTATCCCTAAAAGTAGCACCTAAGCCTGGGACAGCTTAAAAGAAGTCGCGAGGACTCCTAACTCACTAAGACCTATTCACAAACCCCTTTTTGTGGCATTTCACGTTGCGATGTTTTGAAATGCGCATGCGGCGGCTACAGGAGCTTCCAATCGCGAGCGAACAATTTTGCATTGTAGGCATAACTAGGGATGCAATAACGCCACCAACAACAACCAAAACTAGGCTACTCATTCATTGCATGTAAACTAATTGTAACGTTTCATTGTGAATCAAATTAAAATGTTCTTCTCTTTGCAAACGTAGGCAGAGGCATATAGTGACAGATTAATTCAATAATGTTGCAAAGATATTGCATCAATCCATATGTTTCATTAGGCTACTAGGCTATTTGTTTTTCCTTACTCTTTATTCATTTAGGCTATTTATTCAGTTATTCATCATCTTCCGTCCTTCGCACTACTTGTGCAGCGCACGCATTCTCAGACCTGTCACCTGTCACTCATCATCGTAGGGGAGGGGTTTGGACTCATTCCCGCGTTACAATCATCAGCCAATCAAGGTGGTCACTTCAGTCAAGCTCGTGCATGAGTAATGACGTCATCCATAGCAACGAAGACTCACTCTTAGTTTAGGAGTTGTCATTTTTCTTTACTAAGAGTAGGTCTGAAAGGCGTTGTGAATAACTTTTAAGAGAAAACTCCTAGCTAAAATCTTTTAGTGCGATTTAGGAGTACTCCTAGTGATAAGATAAAATGCTTTGTGAATACGGCCCCTGACCTATTCCTGTTGTTCGATGATACTTCCTGTATGGGCGGCACAAACGCTTGTTTCACACACAAGCACTCCTCCTCTATGAGCTGAACTCTCCAAACACAAACACACAAAGTAAGTGTGGTGTATTGTATTCCAGTAAACAGGAAGCGTTTTGTGAACTGACATCATCCCAAAGGAAAAAAAATTTAAAACAAAACCAAACAGCACAGCCTGGGTGGCAATCCAAGCGAAGAATTAGGCCTACCCTAAAAAAAAAAATGTCTTAAGGCTGGAATACATTTCATTACTTCTGTGCATATTTTTTGCTCGATTGTCAGTCTAGATATGTCTAGATCAGGGGTTTCCAAGTTTTCCATGTCCGGGGAGGAGCGGAGTAAGGCTAGGCGATAATAAAAGCCTGGAATCAAAACAAGTTATGCTCCAAATTTGAGGTTGAGATCTCAAAACATGAGCTTTCAGTAAGATTTTGTTTGGGCACAGTACCAAACGTTTCCACAAGAGGAAAATCATCTCCCAATCATTTCTTTTTTTTTTCTTCTTTTTTTTTCACATACTAAGTGCCAAAACTTTTACCAAATTTCATACCATTCCGATGGAACATATAATAAAAAATAAAAAAAGGACAATCATTCTGTTAAAAATGACCGAACAGCACCAGAGGATTTGTAGTGTACTCCAGCTTTTAGTCATCACCATTAATTTAAGAATTATTGTCACTGTTTAGTGCTTGATTATCCATTAATTTCCATTTAAATGTATATTAAATGAATTGTTGCGCACATCCCTGGTTGTTAATTAGTTTAGAAACATTACAGTAAAAAAATCTAAACTTCTCTCCCTTCTGCTGTACAAATATTCACTGCTCTTTGAATCTCATTCTCATACTGATCAAATATTGAGCATATCAGTTTGTAAAACACACACCCAGTCTTCAGAGAGAAGGAACACGTGTGTACATGCGTGTTTTATTGACAGCCCTTCATACAGTGGCTCTATTGTTTGGCTCTGATCCGCTAGTGGCCTAATATGATTCAGATGTAGGTGTGGACACAGACACTGATCACGCAGATCACTTTTCTAGAATGACAAGTGAAATATTTGCACAAAGCTATCCATTTCATATGAATCTCATCTTAAAGTGCTTGTATTCATGTCAAGAAATCAAATCTGAGGTGATCTTGTGATACACATTATCAATATGATTTCATAGTTATGCACCAATACTGACATTTCTGACAAATCCTGATAAACTGATATGATAAATCAGCGTTATCTACATATACTGTTACACATATGACTGCTGATAACATTGCTGACTGATTATCCCTCACTTTATCTGGTGCAACTAATCCATTTAAAAAAATGAAATACTTCTGTTAAGAAAATCATTCATGCAAGCACAATTTATATTTGTCAGTAAAACTAACTTCAAGCATTTAAGGTTTCGAAAGAGGTTTAGATCAAAATCTAAACAGGAAAATGTACTTCTCCTAACATCATCTTTATCAGATTGATACTGACAATTTAAAATAAACACCCTAAATTTACCAATATTCCCATGCCAATATTCAATCCACTGTAAGGTTTAGGTTTAAAAACAGCTTCATAATGCTGCATGCTTCGATATGAAAGGAAAGTCATATGGTTTGCATAATTATCTCTGCCCTAAAGCAAATCTGCATGACAACCAGGTTTCTAGCGTACAGGAACATCAGGCATCAGCTTTACACAGTAGACAATACAATAGGAAATGGCCTACACAACTTAGCCCACATGAAAACACAATTTAGTTAAAAACTCTCCAGTATAACAATACAAGAGATGTCGGTGCAATAAACACTTCTCTTCAACCTGTACATGTAAGTGCCACCTAGAACAAAAAAAACGAGCAGGTGATAAAGAAAGTAAAGAGAGAGGGAGGGAAAAGTCTGAAAGAAAACACCTGGGCCCGTATTCATAAAGATTCTAAGAATCCTCTCAGAAAACTCTTAATTTAGCTTAAAAACTTTTACGTAGGAGTCTTAGCTTAAGAGCGATTTGGGACCGATCTGAGAGCAACTCTGAGTAAGGAAAATACAAAAACTTTTATCTTAGTGAGGAGGCGGGGTTGACCCCGTTGCTATGTATGACACAATCTTTTGAAGACTGTGATTGGTTGGTTGTCCAAGAAGGAAAAAAAAAAGTGATTTTAAGTATAGGGTCTATTCTAAGCCTCCACTTTGAACTTACATGCGTAATTTTTCCTATTTGATCGTTCTCTCACACACACACACACACATTATATATGTGTATATAAATCCTTTTTTTATGTACCATGCTGTTGATTTCCTATAAGGTATTTGATTGCTTAGAATGATAAAAATTGTTCCACTCTTTCCAGTTACACTGATTGCTGGCATGTCTATTTAAGTGGTGGTTTGAATGTTGGTTTTAATGTATCAAACATGGAATTTTCCCAGTTGCCAAATATCGTAATGTAGTGATTACTTTCATTTCAGGCGCTATGGCATTTCTGCACTGTGTCGGAGATATTAGCGTGTCTCTAAAAAGATCAGTCACAAACATGATCCCTGCACGATCTAATCTATAGCGTCTTATTAACTCACTGTCATCCATTGTCTGCAACACATTTCTTCTCCCTCTTCGTCTTTCTGCCATTTTCTCCTCTGCTAAAGAAACTCTTAAGCCTCTTAAAAGTCCTTGTCCGTGCTCCTAACAATTTTGACCTTAAGACCTCTTTTAAGGGTTAAGATGCTTTCTGAATTACTTTTTTCTTTACTAGGAATTTTTCTTTAATTTTAAGAGTAAACGCCCACATTTCTAAGAATATTCTTAGAATTTTGTCACTAGGAGCTACTCTTTGCATTAAGATTCTTTATGAATACGGGCCCTGTTCTATTTGGTGGGCAGGTTCTGCACTTGCTGTGAACAAGAATCCAGTCTGACGACTAAACTAAACACTGAATTCATCAGGTCACACACCTCTTATAAATCTTTCACACAAATATAGTTTGTGTGCAGTGATCTCTATTGCACAACACCAAAATGCTCAATTTTTACATCTGAGATTGATTATTTAATCCACCAGTTTAAAATCGCTGTCTGCGGAGGATGTGATAACGTCTTTGCCGCTAGAAAGAGTTATAAATCATTAACAGTGGGACAACTGGCAATATTGGTATCTGCAAACAAAGGACAGCATGCTAGCATTCAGTCTGCAATATTTTTAATTATCTACTGATGGACGTCTAGATGTAAACCCTAAAGGTTAAAAATTAATTGGTTTGTGTAAGGTAAACTTAAATAAACTATTATTTAGAACTTTCTTTTTCATTTGAGTTCACAAAACTGACACATTTTAAGTAATCAGAATTGTTCCATCGTTCTGAGTTTCATAAACTTGTTTCATTTAATTTAGACACTTAAATTTATCTGAAAATGGGCAGGGATTTCTACTCGCAGCATGCTTTGCCATGACACTCCGAAAAGGGAGAGTGTATATGCTAAAATTAAGTGTTATATAATGTTTTTTTGTGTGCTAGAGTATGTAAAGTGGGAGATTTAGTAGTGTTTAATGTTTACCTATGCTAATTTAGAAGAGTTTCTGTTGGGGGGGCATCATGGTAATGAGTGGAGCATGAGCTTAGCCTAGTTTGAGAACATATAATTATTAAATGTTCTATATTGCCATTCTCATTCAGATACTGCCATGCTATGTTAACGCTATCAAAGCACTGTGTTTACCAATTAGCAAGATATATCAGCATTTACTGAATTAGCTAATTATGGCTAGATATGTTTCCACTACTAAAAATATTTAAAGATGAGATTACATGACAATTTTGAGTTAAATGTATGAATTAGCTTATAGTTTAAGCTAATTATTTATTATTTATATTAAAAGTTAAGAACAATTAAAATGTTTGAGTACAAAATAAAAATCTGCCAGTTCTGCTTACTTAAACATTGAATTTCTTAACTTAATTTTTTTTATATAACTGATTACCTCAATTTCTTTACTTATTCGGGTTTACAGTGCATCATATATTGCAATTTTATTTTTAAGACAACATGTCAAGTTAAATCTGATCAACTTTTGAGATTACATTCTTATCAATTTCAAATGGTGACATAACATCAAGATGGAATGTGCTTTCTGTGAAGACAAACACAAGCCAGTAAGGAAAAAGTTAACTAATGACTTAGTCTTTATAGTCTTTAGTAAGTATGAACATCAAGACATTCTGCATTTTCAACCCTGCATGCTTTAGGGTGTTTATTGTAATAATGAGGCTCAGTGACCGTAAGACATCCCGTCTGACATTAAGATGCTTTCAGCTGATTTGCAACATGTAGGTGCACGTTAGACTTGTTTTGCTTGAACAAAACGGGTAAAGGAATGTTAGACTGGCTGAGACCATAAAACTTCAAGTGAATGTCTGAAATTGCAAGTGTTTTATAAACAGGCTTCATTCTGATTAAATGCATGACTGTTTTGGAGTACATGGATTTAAGACTAATCCAGCCAAAAAAAAAAAGATATCATCTGAGAATCTCATTCAAAATCACTTTCTTTATCTGCCTGGCGTGGACTTAAACCACTAGATTCACAAGTATCTGAAAAAGGTTTTTTATCAATCACACAATGAAATAAAGCAGCATTATTAACACTGAATATAAACTAACTGAGGTCATTTGATTCAACTGCATAGTCATAACTTACATTGCAAATGTTTGGGAAAATGGTGGGCAAAGAAATAGCTAATGGAATGAAACAGGAATGCAAAGAAACGAGGATCTATGATATTATATAATGATGATATATTGAAAATCATTTAAACATTATAGCAGTATTTGTTACTGCCTATTATTTATTCTTGTATACCGTATAAATCATCATATTGCAGTATTTTTTTAGTGTAACACAGTAAAACACACAAAAAAGTAAAAGGTGCATCATGGTAATGATGATTAGTTTTTCATTATACAGTAAAGAGAATTAGAGGGTAAAATATGCATAATCATCATGCAAATCACATTGAAAACATTGCAATAGTCCTAAAAAATCCCTTAATTTTGTTTAAGCAAAACAGAACTTCTTATACTTTTCCTCTTGACTGTGACCTGGACATTTTTTTTTCATACAGTATAAAGGATAAATATGTTTTCTCCACACATTACTGATAAACATTGTATGCATCACCTGCAGACAGCTCCTTAGTGCACATCAGCTAAATAAACTGCCAGTAAAGTACAGGTGCTCCCTGCTCAAAACACACAGCATATTCATTTTATCTGAACTGTTAACCACATGTTGATCAAGGCGATGCAAAAATACATGTGTTGCAATGTTTTATGATCCTTCCAGTGCATTAACAGTCAGCAACCTGTTAACTCTTTGTTTGTGTCATATGTATACTTCACTATAAAAACATTGATATAGTAAAATATTTAAAGGTCTAAGTTTATAGACTTGATTTGGAATTATATGAGCTTGGTTTATTCATAAAGTGCTTCTATGGCTATAACATTTCTACTGGGTGACAAATCTATTTAGCCTACTTCAAAACAAGTAGATTCGAATTTCAATAAAAAATAATATTATATACATACACACACACACACACACACACACACACACACACATACACACACAACTAAATTCCCACGAAGTGTCTCTCAAAATGTAGGCTACTGAGCTGCCTACCCAGACGCGTTCAAAACGCACTGCTGTCTATGTAGGGGGCTCACTATAGCCAGGCAGGCTTTAACTTTTACTTCACCACAGCAGAGAAGACCCCGGATGAAATAATTCAAACAAGTTGAACAGACACCGCAAATGTTTCTTTATAACTTACGGTATATTGTTTGTTTATTGTTGTATCTGTAAGTGTATGCTCGTGCACCAGTTGACGTGGAAACACTCACCTGACTCGCTTTATAAAACTGTTTCTTCAGTCCGGCAACAGACATCTTTGCGTCGGATCCTTTCGCTTTGACAAATATAGATGTTATTTAATTCCCCCAATATTTAAAAATGAAACTGTAGGCGTATAGAGCTGTGAAAAAAAACTTTCACGGAATCACAACTTCTTCTTCCTGCTCGGCCAGAGTTTGAACCTACAGTGAGTACCGGAGTACACGTCACACTGCGACGCGACGCACGCAACTAGAACGATCCCATACACGCGTCGCGTATAATAAGAGAGTTCTGATTTGTCAACTGGTTGCGGACGTCAGGATTCCCATCGCTCGCATTGCACCGTTTCTGAAACATAAAAAAAACAAAAACAAACAAACAAAAAAAATCTTTCTAAAACATGTGACTTTCTTCTAAGTTAATTTTGTGATGTAGGCTATTACTATTACGTGTTTTATATTACTGCACATGTACTTTGTTATGTATCTCTGGCAATAGAAACTAATTATTATGGAAGCATATCTATCTCAGAGCCAGAAATAGAAACTCTCCAACTTCCGGGTTTAACTTTCGTCTGTGAAAAGTTTATCTTTATGTTTACCACACTTAATACATTATGGACCAGTTTCACAGACAAGGCTCAGATTAAGCCATAAGTAGGCCTTCATTCAATTAGGACATTTAAGTAGCTTTTGAACGAAAAAACACACTGGTGTACATCTTTTGAGACAAAACAATGACAAGTTGCTTTCATTTAAAACAGCTCAAACATCCATTTAAATCTGGAACTTAATAAAGCATTGTCTGTGAAACCGGCCATAAGTTTGTTATAGGCCTACATGTTTTTCCTAAAAACAGCAGTCAGCATGAATTCACAAAAATCCATACATTTACACATATATATATAAAAAAAAACCTGTAACAACCTGAAACAAAATGTTTATATATTTATAGGCTACACTCCTTGCCATTGAGATGACTTGGGAAAAGTGTCCCTATCAACCTGTCACCCTATTTATATATATTTAATATCTTAACTATTGCATATATATATATATATACACACACATATATATACACACATATATATATATGAATTGATAATTCGGTGAAGTAGACAAATTACAAGGGACAACAATTCTTTTTAAAGAATAAGATCCATCTTCAGTTTTTATTTGCTTTTTTTTTCATTTAGTCATATTCTGTATCTTATAATTCAGACTGAAAGAACCTGTAATAGTACATCAGCAGAAAGAGGAAAGGTTTTTGACACTTTGTGATTGACATTCACAAAAATATATATATATATATTTAAATATAGCTACAGGACACAGTGATCAAGAATACGGGTCTCCTATTCGGTGCAAAGTGTGTGTGTGTGTGTGTGTGTGTGTGTGTGTGTGTGTGTGTGTAGTCGGCAGAGGATACTGGTGAGACAGACACCAGCTATCTCCCTGAGAATAAATCTTTTTTTGTGTGTGAAACACACAGAGCAGAAACATTTCTTCTACAAAAACAAAATAAACATTGAATTTGCTTTACAGGGTGACTGAATGAGACAAACACAATCTTGTCTTGACAGGAAGGCATGCATCGAAGGCCTAGAGGTGGGGATTGTCAAAACAACACATTTAAAAATACATTACACTGACAGAATTCCCATACTTCTCTTTCTTAATCCAAGGGCAGGCTACAGTCCTTGACGTGAGAGGTTTGTAATGTTGGGCACACAAAAAGAATACAGATTTCCTTTTGTTCATTAAAAACTGAGATACAAAACCATATCATTTCTCTTTCATACAGAATACAATATCATTCATTCATCTGAATCACTGAACACCAGTTGTGTAGTATACATAGCAGGGCTATAAACAATACCGTGAACCTTGAATCAAAGGAGTAGCTGAGGACTCTTTTGAAACTGTTTTTGTCGTACTGAGGTGCAGGAGTAGTAAAAACAGGATGGAAGGACGCGATCCGGGCCACAGAAATGGACAAAAGGAGAGGTGATCAACAATTTACAAAATAATACAACAGAAACCACAGCCATGCTCACTGGCCACAAGCAAATGCGATGCATGTGGTGAATCTGTACCCGAAACCTACAGGACTGAGCATTGATGGAATCTCCTTTTCTTTTGGTTTGTGAAAGCATCTGAAACCCACAAGACAGGAGGAAGGGTCTCACAACATCAGGATTTTCCCAGATCTGTACGTATCAACAGAACAACGTCAATGTCGGCATCCCATCCGGCTCGGCTCTCCTGTCCGGAGCAGCTCCAGAACAAAATGGGCAAAAGTCAGTTCAAACGCAGTTCAACTTCTCTGGTCCGGTACTTCCATGCACACGCTGGAAGAATTCAAAAGCCGGCTGATGAAAGTCCTGGCTCGTGCTTTTCTTTAACATTCCCGTCTCTCTTGCTTAACCTGCTCCACCTTTCTCTCTCTCTCTCTCTCTCTCATTCACTCTCTTGACTAAAAAGACTAATTTATTTACATTCCTATTCAAAAAAAATCTTTTTGAAATGTCCATATAAATGAAATGAACATTTAATTGTTTCTCGTTCTAAAGTGGCATTTACAAGGGAAGGGGACATGGGACTGAGGTTTCTCATTGCTTTAAAATGACAACAACAAAAATAAGGTGCAGCACCAAACACTGTCAAAATGTGCCTGAGCAAATAAGAGCATGTGTGGATGGAATCACTGCTTCGAAAGATGTGTTCGCCAATCCTTTACAGTCATGCCCAAGTTTGCAAACTCCTTATCTATCACTATTCTATTGAGTAACAGTTTTGCATTTAATAATGTGTCCTGTTGCAGTCAGAAGTTGTTTGCTAGAGTCTAATACTGCGCTGAATATGAGGTATGAGATTATGCAAATAACTGTTAAAGTGAGGATTGTGTGGTTTTCTTTACTTTATTGTAACAAAACAAGGCATTCACAAACGTTTGGTCATGACTGAACGTTTGTAGTGATTATCAGGGTGTTTTATTGCACATTAGAAAAGAGTTTAGCACACTTATGTTTTCTGGTTCATTAAAGGAATATTCCAGGTTAAATACAAGTTAAACTCAGATGCTAACAGATAAAGTTAAGCACTAGAAGGGCAAGTTGTTTTGTACAGTTGCCCCATAGACTTCCACTATAAGTGCATTTGTGTCAATGCACAATTAGATGATTTTCTAAAGCTTTTGAAATAATTTTTTGAAATTATTTAATAAAATATTAAATAAAATAAAATATTTATTTATTATTATTATTACAAATTTGTATTTAACATGGAATGTTCATTTAAAGTTGCACTGGCAATATTGGTCCCTTCATTTTTAAATGAACAATCTGGGCACATTAGGGCTTTTTTTTCTATAAGTGGATTGTCAAAGTCTCATAAAGCGTTACGCAAGACCAAAAGTGCATTGTGTACATTCGGTCTCAAATCAGAATAAGTGCCTTCGCTTCGCGGGATACATTCATGATTCGTCTGAGGATGAAAAACGAGGGGGGAGAGGGAGGAAAAAAGCGATGTTAGTGCTTAAAGAGTGTTACGGTGGGGAAGGACGTGTGACCGTCGCCTAGTACGTAGGATGCACTTCATTAAAAAAGTTGTTGTGCTCTCCTGAATGTTCATGTGGAAGAGAGTTTGATCCTGTAAAATTCTAAAAATCATATTTATAAAACCTCCTTTGAAAAAAAAATCATTTAAATCTCTTTGTGTGCAGATGCAGAAGGAATAGTAGCATGCTTAGACATCAACATGTTGGGACAAAGGGCCCTTGCAAGCATACATCTGTACATTAAAGATCATTTAGGAGTGTTTCCGTAAAATAATAACAGACGTGAGAGCACAATTCCAGGAATAATTCATATACGTGTTGTCGAATCTGAAATACTTTGCATGGTTTGTAGTGTATTGTGTGTGTATGCTAACAGTGCCGCAGTAGACTGAGGATTCTCCCTGGAGGTTTTTAAAACAAAATTACATTTAACAGGTAATGGCCTCTCTTCAGCACAAGCCTATAATTTCCCCTTCACACTCTCTCTCATTCTCTCCCTCACTATCTCCCTCTCTCTAACTGTTGGTGGAGTCAGGGAAGTTGATCTCGCTGCCGAACACTTCCCTGTACAGAGGCGGGAAGCTGTAGGCTGTTTCCGGGTGAACCAGGCGGAAGAAATCCAGCTTGTCAATATGCAGGTTACTGATCGACTTCATCTGCGGTAGTTTGGACACCATCTGCGAACACAAGACAACGAGAGTGTCTAGATCAGATATTACAAAATCAAGAACTAAACTTACTGGATGATTTAAGTCTGACCTTTGGATTAGTGCACAAACATGTTTTTTTGCATGGATATTTAGCAGTACATAGTTTGGGGTCAGTAAGATTTTCTTTTAAAGAAGCCTCTTATGCTCACCAAGGTTGCATTTATTCTATCAAGAATACAGTAAAAACAGCAATATTGTGAAATATTATATTATGAAATAATTTATTCCTAGTTATCAGTCTCCTTCAGAAATCATTCAAATATTCTGATTTGCTGCTCAAGAAACATTTCTTATAATCATCATCAATGTAATGATGATAATCTGATAATGATGAGGATAATCTGGTTTGCTTTACTTTTTTTTTTTTTTGGAAACCATGATAAAAAAAAATTAACAATGTAAAAGTCTTTACTGTCACTTTTGAGCAATTTAATCCACCCTTGCAGTACAGAATAATGAATCTCTTAAAAATATATATATATATACTGTATATATATATATATATATATATATATATATAATATTATTATTATTATTTATATATATATATACATACTGACCCCAATCTTTTGAAAGCAGGTGTATATTTGATAAACTGTGACAGTTTGCACTGAATGGACAAAATGTATATAATTTTATATAAAAAAAATTATAAACATAACTCTCATGTAAGAGCTGACATGGCATGTTTTTTGTTTGTTTTTTTTGTCAAAAACCATATGGCTCAAAAAGAATTTTGCTAAACCTCTTTGATCCAAACATGATTGTTTTGGCTGCAAGAACTTATTTTATATATATATATATAAAAATATATATTCTTTAGCAAGAATCTCATTGGCTGAGAGCCTTTTCCAGCCATGCAATATTCTACTAATATCACAAGGAAACCATTTCACAATTTGTATCACTCTGCTTGTTTCTGCCGTATCTATACTGGCAGCATTTCTCACAGCGAGCATCAATGGTGGAGGAGCAATTTTACAAATACTTCTGTTATCGTGTCACGGAATGTAGTTTTAAGAGTTTTTAGGCGAAAATTAGACTTTCTCAACGGGTGGGTCGTGACCCAAATGTGGGTTGCAAGACCATTCTGAGTGCGTCGTGGAGTGTGTAGTCAAAGAAACAACAATAAAAAAACATGATTCGAAATGTTTCTCTAATGCGAGGCTTTTATTTTGAAAGACTTGTGGGAAAGCTGAGATGAGATGTTGTCAGGCTATATATGTCAGTGTCATTATTCTAACGTTATTTTTGTAACTTGATACGAAATAAAAATCTCACCTCAGAAAAAAGAACTTTCATTTCCTGTCAGCACGTGCTGTATACCACTTCACTATATATAAAGAGCAAAAGAAATTACGTGCATGCAACGTCATAGTCCTCATTCAGTCAGTCACGTTCAACTGACGTCATGGGGACCTAACGTCTCCGTGCCCTCCTTCAGGGAACGGGTGTTACATTAGTAACCTGTTGTCAATTAGTAAGTCAGGAAATTACCAAAAAGTACCAATAAATTACGTAACTGGTACGTCTGTTAGTTGACAAGGATTTGCATGCAAGTATATGATGTTTATTCTATTCATCAGGAGCAGCTTCCGTATGTTTCATTAACAGTTCATGTTAATATTATGTATTTAGCATGTTAACTGTTGTTTCTGTTATTTTGTTCATTTTCATACCAACTAACTTTAAATGCTATATCACATGCAGACAATACACTCGCTTTGTCGATATCTCTCTCATAATTTTTTTTTTATATGTGGCGGAAGGAAGTAGTTCCGCACAAAAGAGGAAGATACTCCATCGTCTCCACTCCATTTGTTTACACACTTGTGCCGTCAAACTGTTGTGTAAAAGCAATATCACACTTGTCGTGCGATATGGCTCTATATCAGCAGCACGGCTGTGATTACCTACAGCCTCGTGCCTATGGCCTAATCACAGCCATGCTACTGATATAGAGCCATATCGCACTCATACTCCTGTGATATTGCTCATATATATAACACACTTTAATTTGTGTTTTCTGGGTCAGAATGGGTGCAGAACTTCTTTTTAAAGAATCAGTCAAGCAGATTCACAAAGTTGTGAATTCACTGGTTTAAATCAGTCTGATAAATCACTCACTGAACCACAGCTGATGTCAAACTTGACAGTGCAATGTGTCCCTGGCATTACTCTCCTTGGATGATTCATAATATGTGACCCTGGATCACGTCACCAGTCACATGTCGCACGGGTATATTTGTGGCAATAGCCAACAATACATTGTATGGGTCAAAATTATCCATTTTTCTTTTATGCCAAAAATCATTAGGATATTAAGTAAAGATCATGTTCCATGAAGATATTTAGAAAATTTCCTACCATAAATATATAAAACATTTATTTTTGTGAGTGAATGCTGCACAATCGTGAACATAAATGAACACCTTTAAAGGAGATTTTCTCAATGTTTTGATTTTTTTGCACCCTCAGAATCCAGATATTCAAATAGTTGTATCTCGGCCAAATATTGTCCTATCCTAACAAACCATACATCAATGGAAAGCTTATTTATTCAGCTCTCATGTGGTCTATAAATCTCAATTTCAAAACAATTACCCATGTGACTGGTTTTGTGGTCCAGGGTCACATATTAGTGTTTTTATAATTTAATTTGTTTTCTTAAATATTAAAGTGCCGTGTGTGTGTGTGTGTGTGTGTCTTGTTCCTCACCTTGTCCAGTTTCTCAGTAGTGGCTCCGTTCATGTGCATGCTGTGTTGAAGGGCCACGTAAACCTTCTCTTGGAGCTTCTGAACCTGCTGAGACTCCGTCAACCATGGCCGATCTGAGCAGCACACAAACACAGAGCAGGGGTTTCAAACTGTGAGAATGTGTCTCATTTTATGCAAGTATGCAAGTCTCTACTTTTCCTTGAGAGCACATAAACGCAGCTTTAAAATCCTTTTCTTCTGGGAATAAGTCGCTAAATTGGTAGCAGACATGGGTGTGAGTGTCTCACCTGGAGCCAGCAGAACCGCGGCACTGAATAAAGCCATTTCCTCCTCGCTCAGCTGAAGACGACTCAGACTTCTAGCCAATTCAAAGACAGTGTTCACCAGGTCATCACACCCTACAAACACATACACATGCTAGTTACCATGTTGAAGATGAAGAAATAAATTACATTTCCATTGAGGTCCATAATTTGCCCAGAACCCATCTCTTTTTGTTTACCATGAAATGATTTAATGGATCTGTTGGGTTCCATTAATGTAAAAGAGGAACTATAAAGGAAATTATTAGATGTTCTGGGCACAAAGCTTCAGGTAATTGTGAAAATAATGCAGACTTAAGCAATAACTTAAAACAGTCTTTATCGTGAGTATAATAGTTTGTAGTGTCTGTATTGTGCATTTTAAGTCGCAATAAAACGGAAGTAGAGTAGCGACAGAAATGTTCTTCCTCATTGACTTGGCTCTATGCACCAGTTAATCAAGATAAGAGCTATAACATGCATTTAAAAAATAAATGGGGTGAATTTTCAATTCATGCTGACTTTCAACATACCCAATTTGAAAAAAAGCACAAAAAAAAGAAAAAGAAATGGTATTATCTACAAATCATTCTAATAACTTATTCCAAGAATAAAAGTCTTTATGTAATATGTTTTGCACTGAGTGCTTTCTGCAATGCTTCCATTTAACGTTGATGAGCTATTACTCACCCAAGCATCACTTGTATTTACTAACTGGGTTAAAAACCCATTAGCTCTTGTGCCTCATTGATTCATGACGCCTCCATTCTTGCTCTTAAGAGGCTGCTGGTGTTGTGTATTATAAAGTAAAAGAGGATGCGTTTGAATTGAAATTGAATACCTGCGTTCTGCTTACTGCATAGTATACACTGAATATTGTTTATATAGTTTCGCATTATGAAAAGATACACATTTCAAACAGCAGTTTTCTGCTACATTGTAATCACATGACCTGATTACATTTGTCACAATCTCAACATGTACGTTTAATTCCGCAAGGGTATCCAGTTATTCTACTGAAAATTTTATTTTGCATTTGCAATCCAATAAGTCTAAAATCATCTTGACAGTCTGATTAAATAAAGAGTCAAGAAACATATGCTAATAACTGTAGCTGACATTGGCTGAACATGGAAAAGCATACTACTATATAGATTAAATAGTATGTAGTATGTACTATGTAGTATCCTAACATGCTATTCTGATTTCAGTGATTGCATCTAGTTTATTCATCAAATAGGAAATGGAAATTCAAATTGAGTCCATTAAATTGTAGGATGCAGAACCCAGTATGAATGTGTTATTTATTCCACATTTTCTCATATATAGCAGGTCAACCGTAGGTAGTATATGCATACTCTTCAGAGTATACTGCTGAAATAGTATGCTTAAGATGGTAGCATGCTATTCTGAACATTTCCAGACACTCACCGAGAGCTTTGAAGAGCTGAGGGCTGGCAAACTTGCCATCAAAAAACATTGTGTTGTTGGAAGAGTTGTAAGCACGACACATTCGGATCAGCAAGACTTCCAGACATCCTGGAATAGTAATAGAGAGAAAGAGAGCGGCAAAAAAAAAATGGGATGGGGAAAAAAGCGGAAAGAAACAGAGAGAGAGAGAGAGAGAGAGAAAGATAGAAAGAAGGAGACAGATAGAGAGAAAATAAATAAAAAAGTGCAAGAGAGAGGGAAGGAAAAGCGGGCATATGCTCCACCGTGCAAAAAAAAAAAAAAAAAGATTTTTTTTTTTTTACCAAATATTGGAACAATAAACACCATCAAAATGAAATGTCATTGTGTTTGTGATTGTTTAAAATGACATTTAGAAAGTTTGAGTTTTGTTTATTGAAGGGTTTTTTTCATACGGTTAGTGTAAAAGAGTAGATAGAATGTTGGAGAAACAAACACAAGAGGAGACAAACGTTAATGCAAGTTTCAAGTTTAAGCAGAACGTGGACAGAACAGAATCCCGTGGGGCGAATTCACAAAACAGTTGCCCCACGTCCCTATTCCAAGAAAAAAAAAAGTGTTTTATTCTCTAACCACCCACAATCCAGTTTAACCAGCCACTGATATAGTTCTTCTTGTACTGTGTCTGTATATTTTTTTATCGGCAGCAGAAAATTACCAATTGACAGTATAATAATGGAGAATGGCATTTTATCCAGGCATATATCCAAACACAATGCAGTCAAGCACAAATTGCGCATTTTAAAGAGTCATTTCAGGTGTTTGGATCACAAGGTATCATCCACATCCAAGCACTCTGCTAGACTGAAAACTGCGCTGTGCAAATGCGACTAATTTACTGAGCGTTTGGCATTATCTGAATCACATGTCAATACCTGGCCTCAGAGTATTCTAAATGTAGTGTGAAAGACAATGCTCAAGAAACTGAGAGTGTTCTGGAACGATCTAATGGTGTTATCATAACAATAGTAATAGTGATGAAACTAATAATGAGATTGAACGGCCGCTTAGGGCCACATCAGAAATGCCACATCATGGCAGTAAATGGATAAGGTGATGCGAATGAGAAATCTGTTGTATAATCAGGGATTAGTAATCTGTAATCCGTGTGGGACTAAGGCAGCACTGACCTGCTTTGAGCAGGATGATCTGGTCATTCTGGCAGAGGTCCATGAATCCAGAGATGCGCTTGGCGAACTCCACAACGTACTGGATGGCGTTTGTAATATGCAGGGCGCACTGCTGCCACATCCATTCTGTAGACTGAAAGCACAGAGATTGATAATACAGCCGTTAACAAGGAGACAAATCAGCAAGCACAATCAAAAGAGATGTAGTGTGATGATGCTGTACCTTGAGCTGAAAGCTGCAGGTTTCTTCAGGTGTGTAGAGGTTCCAGGTGAGTTTCTTCAGCTCTTCTGGGCTGTACTGACACGTCTCCAGGTGAGACTTCACCACGTTTTGAGTGATCCGCTCTGAACATAATTTCAACACATTAGCACATTTTCCTTTAGTATCTGTCTATCTAGATATAAACAGACATAAGCAGAATCAGAAATAATGTACATATCTAAATAAGGAATATATTATATAGATATATCCATCTATAGATGCAAATATAGATTATAAAATAGATATTATAATTAAACATCTATAGACATATATAAATACAGACAGATTATATAATCTATAAAAATAATCTACATAAATAAAATGTATTTAAAATGTAAGCATTTGTGTAGAACCAAACCATATATTATATAGATATATCAGTAACACTTTACAATAATGTTTAATTTGTTAAACATAACATTACTTCTAAAGCATTTTTATTCTTAGTTAATGTTAATTTCAACATTTACTAATACGTACTTAAATTCAAAAGTGTGTATTAACGAACATTAGCAAAGATGAATAAATACTGTAACAACTGTATTGCTCATTGTTAGTTAATGCATTAACTAAGGTTAAAAAATAAGACCTTAGTGTAAAGTGTTATCTATTTATTGATACAGATTATAAAATACATAATGTTATAAATAAATAGGTATATACACTGATACATGATGTGTCAAATTCATGCAAAAATAGATATCATGAGCTGTAAAGTATATATATATATTTTTTTTTTACTAAATCTAATGGTAACACTAGTTTAGGGTCCAAAGCAATAAAATTGCCTATTTGCATGCATATTACTAGGATTTTGGCTGTTTATTAGCACTTATAAAGCACATATTAATGCCTTATTCTACATGACCATATTCTACATCCCTTAATCCAATTCCAACCCAATACATAAACGTAACAACTACCTTACTAACTATTAATAAACAGTAATAAGGAGTTTTTTTAGGGCAAAAGTCCTAATAAGTCCTTAGTTAATAATAAGTTAATAGTGAGAATTGGACCCTAAACTAAAGTGTGATTTATGCTCATTTTATTGCAATACATTTTTTTATTGTTTCCGAACAGGAGGATTTTCAGTAATGAGAATTTAAGGGAAAATTGTTATTAAAATAATGTCAGAATCTCAATCTAAACTTACATTAGTATAATGATTAAAATTATGATCATAAAATGTGACTCTATAATGGCAGCTCACCTATGTCGTGTAGAGAGCAGTTGTCTGGTAAAGAGCTCAGGAGAGAGTGTGTAAATAGGCTGTTTTCAGGCAGGATGTACTCATGCTTGACTCTCACAGATTCTGCAAAATCTACAGAGCTGGGCCCCGGAGAGCTCTGATTGGATGAACTTCCACTTCCTGCGCTCCCAGACCCGCCGAGCATCTCCAGAGCGCAGTACTCGCCTGCCTCCTCTGGGGTGAGCGGCAGGTCGAATAGCAAGCCGTCGGGCAGCGTGGCGATGTCGTCCAGGTCGCTGAGGTTGGAGCTGGATCCCCCACTGCTGTACGGTCGGCTGTGTGTGCTGTCTTCGCCCATATCCTCACAGTCACGTGATGCCAGACCGCCACTTAAACCCGCCAGGCAGTCTCGAGACAGCTGCTGGTGCCGCTGCACCTCTGCATACAGGCTGTCCCGCTGTTTCTTTGACATTCGGCCAAACTTCACCGCTACAGAAAGCGAAAGTGAGAGACAGTTACTTTCACTTCACTTATTATTACTAATTATTTAAATAGCATTTATATGATTTATTTATATTTATATACACAATTTTGGGGTCCAAATTTTTCTTTTTTTACTCATTCAGCAAGGCATGGAAGGTTGTTTCCGCCACAGAATAAAACATTTTAAAATATAATTGTGACTTTTTACAGTTTACATCTTGCAATTCTGACGTTTCTTTTCAGAATTGAGTAATTTAAACTCGCAATTGTGTGTTATAAAGTCAGAACTGCCAGTTATAAACTCGCAATTGTGTGATATAAAGTCAGACCTGCCAGTTATAAACTCGCAATTGTGTGATATAAAGTCAGAACTGCCAGTTATAAACTCGCAATTGTGTGATATAAAGTCAGAATTGTCAGATACAAACTCGCAATTGAGAAAAATAAAGTCAGAATGGCGAGATATAAATTTGCAGTTTAGAATTGCGAGGCTATATCTCGTCATTCTGACTTTATTTTTGACTTTATTTTTTTCAATTGCGAAAAAATTCTTTTCAATTTTTTCAATTTTTAAATTTTTTTTCAATTCTGACTTTATAACACGCATTTGCGAGTTGCAAAAAAAGTTTATAACTTTATCACACAATTCTGAGATAAACAGACAAAATTGCGAGATATAAACTGGCAATTGCGAGAAAAATTGTCCGAGTTGTGAGATAAAAAAAAAAAATTCGCATTTAGCTTTTTAAAAATGTATTATGTGCCAGAAACAAGCTTCCGTAGCAAGGATCCATTAAAACCGAACGAAGGGTACAAAAAAATAGTCGTAGTCACAAAAATAATAACGTCTGCCCTTTGACCCTGCCCTCCTTGTCCAGTACTTAAATTTGAGTCCCTATCCCTAAAATACAGCTGGTGGGGTAGTTTGACATTAAGACTCGCGCTCACCATCACGGCTCATGCCAAGCGCCAGGCACTTCTGCAGACGACAGTGTTGGCAGCGGTTCCGATTGGTTCGGTCGATCAGGCAGTTCCTCTGCCGTGAACATGAGTACATGGCATTGTTCTGCTGGCTGCGTCGGAAAAAACCCTGCAAAAAAGAAACGTCGTTACCTCTGTGTACAGGACAGATAATATCAGGTGTGGCTTTGCATAGGTGTGACCTGGCATCGAATGACTAACATAAAGGAGGGATAGAGCACAAAAGGGATAGAGCACAAAAGGATAATTTTGTTACTGTGAGTTTAATAACAGGAAGTTGCACATCTATGGTAAGAAAAGAAGACAATATGACTTATTGTATTGTCTTGCTATCATTAGGGAATTATAGCTGAATTCTCACCTTGCACCCTTCACACGTAATAACGCCATAGTGAATCCCGGAGGATTTGTCGCCACAGATCTTGCACGGTATAACCTCAATTTGAGCTGGAATAAAAACAACATCATTTTAAGAATTAAAAGCAAAAACTTGAACTGAACACATAGCAAAGTACATATGCTCAAATAAATTTTCCAAATACACCACACATAATATCAACCAATACAGTCAGATAGAGAGATCTCTCTCACTCTGCATGGCATGAAGGACAGATATAGCCAGAGGATTGATTTTCCGACTGAAGGGTGTATTATGTCTCGGCTTTTACAAGAGGTTCTGATGCAACTCATATGATCAGTGGAACACACTGTAGGGGCTTTTAGAAACTAGATCCCTCCTAATTAAAAGTGAACAGCATGTAAACAAATATTAAATTATTGACAAAACCTGAATTCATTAATAGAAAGAATAAACCAAATAAATAAATAAATGTGTGATAACAGTTACACAATTATTATGCAATAAAATGTATTATATTCATGTACATTTTTAATAATAGCGGTTTAACTTAAAATCTTATTATAGACAACTACCCATATATATCCATTTAATTACATTAAATAAATAAATAACGAATGAAGGGCATATTGAATAAATGAATGAATGAATATGCTTTGTGGTACATTTACACAATAATTATGCAATAAAAAATTATATTTTCTAGCATATGTTGCATGTAGTGGTGGCATGGAAAAAACTAAGCTTGCAACCACATGCTCAGCAGGAAAAAAAACATCCTCCATTTTGTCTTTCTAGCTCTGTCAGCTGAAAGCAATGACCAAGATACACTGTGGCATGCAATGGAAAAATCTGTAAGCCCTCGGGTGCCCCTCCCGCACCGCTCTCTGTGTGGTGTTATATAACCTTCGTCTGCAAACATTTCACAAACACGCCATTCAGGGCTGCTCAGTCTAATAATGCAGATGCTCCGCCTCCCTGGCACTTCTGACAGCCTATTGGTTGATGCGCGGGCAGACGTGTCTGCGATTGGCCGGCTCTAAATGTCGCTCAGTTCGGCTTGGCTGTAAGCCCATGTGGACTCGCTGTCCTACTGACATACTTTCTCAGTGAGAAGGGGAGGGCGGCTGTGGGCGGATCCCCAGTGCATGTCATTTGAATAGGCCTTTCCCTTCTCTCTGTTAAGGTGGTCTCAACAGGAACACATAAGAATTGACACTTAGGCACAAACTAAATAGAATTATTTTTTTGGCAGATAATACTCTGTGTAATAAATATAATTTTATATCAATATTTACATTATCATGACTATTATTTTTTAATTATTTTATTTATATATTTAATAATAAATGTTTAAATTAAAATCTTGATATTAATTTTTTTTTTTTTACATAGAGACAAAGTATATATATTATATAATATGCTATATATTGGATGGATGGATAGATTTTATATTTTCTAGTCACGTATGTAAAGAACAGTTCATGTTCACTCATCATGAGACGTGTCTGACATGTACGCTTGTTTACGTTGAAGTAAATACAAATTAACCCACTAGTACCGCTATTCTTTTGCTTTACTTTCCTTGCTTTTAAGATTCATTCCTCACAAAAAGTATTTTCGTCGCTTCATAACATTAAGGTTGAAGCACTGTAGTCACATGTACTATTTTTTACAATGCCTTTCTGGGGCTTGAAAGTGGTGGTTACGTTGCAGCCTATGTGGGGTCAGAAAGCTCTTGGATTTCATCAAAAATATTTGTATTTGTGTTCTGAAGATGAACGAAGGTCTTAAGGGTGAGTAATTAATGACAGAATTTTCATTTTTTTAAGGTGAACGCTTTAAGCCATAAGCTGACATTACGTAGTCCACAGGGGATGTTTTCAGTTTTCAAAGCTTTGCTGTTTGCAAATAGTCATTTGAATCTACTTGAATATGAAAAAACCTGAAATGTCTATATTCATGCTATTGTTAAAAGACTTTTCTGTTAAAAGCAAATTCAGGTTTGCAAGAACTGCACCTCTTCAAGCATTTGACACAGACACCAATGTGGAAGAGAACATTTTCCAGAACACATTTATGCTTAACTGTAAGATGTCCAGAAGAAATTATTTCTGCTGGCATGCCTAAGGGAAAAACATATAACTCTTCAGTCATTCTTTCAAGGCCTCCATACTTTTAATACGGTAGTGTAAATGTTTATCTGTAGCACTTAAGGCCTTTACAGACTAGACAACATGAAAATAATGTTTTGCTTTTCTCTCTTAGAGTCTCCCACAAGATTTCAACCCCAAGCACACACACACACTGAAACTCTTTAACTCTCTTCAACTGACCATAAAGAGACAGAGAGAGCAGTGCAAAATCAATCAGAAAGGGTGAGTGCCAGATTTAGCATAGTTGCTGATGAGGCAAAACAGGTATGTTTGTATGCATGTGTTTTTCTTCATGATTAACTTGTTGTCAGTGTAATAATAATTCCCTTCCATCATTTTGAAATGCTTCAGGGAAGAAGATTAAGATCAGTCCAACAGAAGCTGTTTTCATTCCCATAAGGTAAATGAGCTTCGGTGTATGTTTGCTGACAATGTTTATATGTGAATAAATGCCTAACCTAAATCTGTTCATCATATAAAGCGATCGTGTCTCTTCAGAAAATTTGGACTAAACCGCTCTATTCATATGGATAAGATTTACGGTCTTTATGAACTTTTTGAAGTGACAAAGTGTTAGTTGCGTAGCCTGTCAATGGAGGGAGGGACTACGCAGTAGTTGTAGCTGAGGCCTGGAAGAGTTTGGTTCATGTTGTCGCTGTGAATCCACTTTGCAGCTCTTCAAAAGGACGAGGACTCGCGCTAGAATTGATACGGTAAAACCGACGCCATCGTTACTGTTCGTATCACTGTGTATATCAAGTGCCAAAGAAGAATTCAGATAAGGTAATAGACGTTTCGTTTCCGACACGCACTGTAAGGGGTAGACCAATCACAACAAACTAGGTCACTGACCAATCAGAGCAGAGCAGGCTCTCGGAAAGGAGGGTTTTAGAGAAACTAAATCTTCTGACAAACTGTTTTCAGACTCTTTGGAAAAATGAGGTGATGTGCAATGTATATTTTGTTTTTTTACCTTTGATGCATGTAAATCTGTTGTAGGAGACCTCCTAAACAAAATGAGGAACCTTTAAAATAGCATAATTTCTCAAGAGACCTGCATTTTGTTCCATTCTGATCTTCTGCACTTCTTTTAGCAGTTTTCAAAAGCATGAACAAGTCCTGTGTGCCGAAGATTTGCAGAAGTATAATATGACCCAAAAATACCTTATATAGGCCAACTCATCTGTTTCATATTAGCAACACTGAGGGATCATAATGCTTTAATTTTCCACAGTCCCTTATATTCTAAATGTGTGTGATAGCATAGACAAAAAATTAAAAAATAAAGACAGACGAAGATTTAATTATTTACGTGCAGAGCAATTAAGGAAAATGGTTCAAATCTACTTTGAGCAGCAGCCTCTGTTATCTGTGTTTGCGGACAGGTGCCATAATGCAATCATCTTTGAGTACAGAACATTGTGTTAAGCAGTAAAGTCTATTATGGTGACATAACACAAGACAGCAGATTAGATAAAGCAGGAGCGCGTAACCGATTTTTACCATAAGCGTTAAGGATAATGCAAGCCACTGACCCTTGGAAAAAGTAAAAGATACAATTTTAAATTTAGTCAAACGTGTAATTTTTATGAGGTGTAAACATGTTTTTAATCACAATGTTTCCGCAATGGTGTGTCTACCGTCATGGTTGGCATATGTAGGCCAGAGTAAAGAACAATGATTTAACACCCCACCTATTTTACATAATAAATTCTGAGTTTCACCCAAGCGATGTGAAATCCAGACGGCTTCACGCAGACAGAACAGAATTACACAGTAGTTTCTGATAAGACTGATGAGTGTGTGAAACGGTCAGTGTGTCAGTGAGTCACTTTTCTTGAGACTCCAGCCAAATGTTCCTGCTGTCTGGTCATCATAAAAATAAAGGTCATACATGCAAAGGTCCCTTTAAAGACTGCACTTATGCCAAACCAAACAGTAGGAGAGGCAATTGGCAAATGGCCACGCTCTTAACATTTAAACCCACTCAATGGGTTTTCAAATGGCTCTCAATGGGAAAACAGCTTCATTTATGCATGCATTTGTTTGTGTGCGTTTTCTTTGATGTGAATCGATTATCATAATTTTTGTGAAAGACTTGAATCAGAACAGAGGGGATTAGAGGTACGTTAAGACCGATGACACAAGACAGACCACACAAAACTTCCAGGATTTACATTAAAAAAATATTCCTGACAGAGTGCAGATCTGCTCTTTTTCAGTATCTATCATCCGCTACGGCTCTCCTGTCCTCCGCTACCCTGTGAACATGAGCCACGGTGTGTATATTTAAACACAGCCCCACCTCACGACAGTATGTCCGGACATGTACGCTTGCAACTGGCTTTAACATTTGTCCAAAGAGCAAACAAAATGGTTGAGACAAAATCCTCACTTTGTACTTACAGACAAGGAGGTTGGGGCACTAGGTAAATTAAATGATTTAATATTTACTCAGCTCCAGGTAAAAGGTAAACTGTTCTTTTTAAGAAGCCAAGCTAAAGAACACTCTTTGGTTACACTTTATTTTAAGGTGTCTGTGTTACAGTGTAATTATTTACTGAGTAATAAAAATTAACTACATGTACTAACTATAGGGTATTAGGGTAGGATTAGGATTTGGTTGACGGTTAGTTGCATGTAATTATGCATAATTTGCTGTTATATGGCAAGTACATGTAGCATTTGTAACAAGGACACTGTCAAAATAAAGTGTTACCCACTCTTTTTGTTCACACTTTTCAAACAGACGTATTGTGAAAAACACAGTTTGAAGGAAATAAATTGCTGTAATCTTGATTACTGCTCATGATTGTTGTCATTTGAGAGATGAATTTTTACATTTCATCAGAATTTTTGTCAAATTTTAGCACAAATCAAGAGAATGTTAACTATTTACTCATCTAAATTAGATGATAGTAACGTTAATTAATTTAATGATATTAAGCTGGAAACTTTGTCATTGTAAATTATTGTAATAGTGCTAATAATAATTTAATATTATAATACATTTCACTTAATTATAAATAATTAAAATAGAGATATTTGGCCAGTTTTGGCACTCTCATTAACCATCATTTTTGTATTACAAAACAATAATGTAAATATTTCCGGTAACACTTTATTTTAGTGTCCTTGTTACACGTGTTACATGCAGTTACTCTAGTAATAACTATGAATAATAGTAAAACTAAAAATATAGTATACTAAACCAAACCCTCACCCTAACCCAAACCTTATTACTAGGTGCATAAATGTATAGTTACACTGTAACACAGATACCTTAAAATATAGTGTACCCATATTTCCATATAATAATAAATAAAGCAATTACAATTTTTGTATTTTTTTCATGCGTTGTTGCCAAACAATTATACAATTTTATCATATAAAACTGATGTTGATCGATAAGTAATAACAGTAAGTAATATTTTCCTCTTCATTGCATGCATGTTACATAAATTGGTGAGATTGCTCTAATAAATGGTTATTGTCTGTATCAAGAAACAGAGTTCAAGTTCAAACTCAAGTTCATGGAGGCGCGGTGGCCATATCACTTAACACACCACATGGGTCTACACGACTCCAGCAAAGCCCCTCCCCTCTCTCGCGCTCTATCTCTCCCTCATTCCCTCTTTCCCTCCTGTGAATGCTGTGTAATGTTCAGTGACATAACTAGGTCAGTGGAACAGCAGGTTTGAGCGCTGCTCACACAGCCGGCAGCCGGCCATGCTGCCCTGCGAAAACAACAACACGCAACTCAACATTTACACTCAACAGAATCACGAGAACCAAATAAGGCGAGGATTTAACTGACATTACAAAAACAAAGCGTGTTCAGCAGAAATATTTTGTTTTAAGAGACTGTATGCGTCACGATAGTGTGAGACATTTTATTCACCGAATGCAAGTTGTATCAATATTTTTTAGAGGGTATATTACAGCTTATCTTCATACAGGAAAAAAAAAAAAAAAAAAAAAAAAAAAAAAAAAAATACACTCATTACGTAATAAAACCTGTCACACAAGCCAGCATCACGACCTGCCGCTGAAAGCTTCATCCATCTGCGTCAGAATTCCAAACAAATCTTTGACATCTGCCTATGATTCATTGTAACATTTGACATAGAATGGAATGCCAACGAACATTTAAACGCGTTACAAAGTAACAAGTGTCCGCGTGGCAAATGTCACAGGGAAGCAGCACACAAATCTGTGCATGAAAACATTCCTGCATTATTATATGACTAAATGTTTAGAGACCATTTAAAAGTAATATGCAATGTCAATGTAATATGCCATACAGTGCTACAAACATCTTACCTCTCATTTTGATCGCAGTTTCTTGATTCTCCAAAGTTCACTGGCGAAGAAATATATTCGAACTAAGTAACTTAGCTAACTTGAGACAGCTACCCGAATTAAACTTTTCAACTCCGACTGTGAGCATTATTAAGAAAAGAAAATAGAAGTAAATGCGCGTGTCTAAGGGTCTTCACTTTCAGCAACAAATGCAAGTCGCATTCGACGTGTGTTATGGCGCGGTATGAAACGTCGTCCTCCCTCTCCTCTCACTCTACCCTGCTAACCTACTTTCCCTTTCAAGGGAGCTCGAGCTGCGTGATTGCGTCATGAAGCACGTATGGAATCAGTCCAATGGTAAGACGGAACGGCATGGGAGGGTGACGTCGTCGACCAGGAAACTATAAAGCAACCAGAATCACAACAGTGGTTGTGCCTTCAGCAAGTGCTATGTTTGAATCATTGCCTGAAAAAGTGTGATTTTGTCTGTCTTAGTTGAAACTAGGCAGGAGTTTTATCACATATCATATATATATATATATATATATATATATATATATATATATATGTATATGTGTAAACTATAAAATGGCGAGCGAACAACATTATAGGAAGTGTATACATCCCTGCACTCAATATCTCATGGGTGGGGATACGCACCAATTATGTGTTGTTTGTTTGGGAGTGCAGCACGCCCAGTCAGCTCTCGACCATCTCGACCAGCGTTCCATCAAGAACGCTGCACTCCCGCTGATCGCTCTTCGAGGAAGGTGGTTCGGTTTGCGCTCCCCGTGGCTTGGGTCCCGCTTCTGCCGAGGCAGAGTGTCGACTTCGGACGTGGGGTTCGCAAATGGATCTGACAGAGGTAAGGGTTTTGAGACGGGCCCAGCCTTATCTCAGCCTTTACCTGACAGATCCAGTGCCTGAGTTCAGGGTTTGGAAGCACACTCTGCGCTTACTTCCGCCCAGGCTGAGGCCCCGGTACTGCAACTATCCAGTTCTGTGGAACTGGATGCTGTTCGTATCAGAACAGGAGATACTGAAGACTCGTCACTTCAGTTTCCTGCATGTGAGGAGCTTGTGGAGGTGCTCACTCGTGTAGTAGAAAAAATTAAGCATTGAGTGGACAAACAAGAATCTAGGCAGAAAAGTAAGCTCGCTAAACGTTTTCTGCCTTCCCGCATGCAGCCTCCACGCCGGTGCTTGCCGTTTTTTCCCGACCTCCACACTGAGTCGTGGAAAAGACCGGTTTTGTACTGTGTATATAGTCCCCAGCTATCTACTTATTCAAATATACATGGGTCCAAACAACACGATTATGGGACGATTCCCAGGGCTGAAGAGACGCTTGCGAGCCATCTCTCCCCTGAGTCTGCATTGTCCTTTAAAGCAACGGCACCCTCCAAGCCACTAAAAAATACATCGGCTTTGGTGGGTAAAGCTTATTCGGCGGCAGGTCAGGCCGCGGCATGCCTGCACACAATTTCCATTCTGCAGGCATACCAGGCTGACCTACTAAAAGATATGAGTGAGAGTAAGGAGGTTTGTCTCTCCGTGCCACCAAGGAGACGGCCAAGTCAGTGGGCCGTTCTATGGCAGCCCTGGTGGCCACGGAGAGACACCTATGGCTGAACCTCTCAGGAATGAAGGAGAGAGAAAAACGTTCCTTCTGGATGCCCCACTTTCCCCTGCATCGAGAGGTTCCAAGAAGAAAAATAGCAGGCAGCGGCGTTCCAGAAATTCCTGCCACTCCGCACTCATGTCTCAGGGTCTGCTGGGCGGGAGCAGCCCCGGCCGTCGACTAGCTCCTCACAGCGGGCACAACAAAAGCAGAGTGTCACGTCTTGCGCTCCCCCACAAAAAGAATGGGATGCGGCGAAGGCGAAGTCTTCTAAGGGCAAGACGGATCTGAGGACCGTTATTGTGAGGGCCCTAGATTCTTATGTCCACAGAGCTGCCCTGTGGAGAAAATCTGAACAGCTGTTTGTTTGTTTTGGGTCACCCAGAAAGGGGTGTCCTGCATCTAAGCAGAGGATGTGCAAGTGGGTGGTTGAGACTATCTCACTTGCTTACGAGTCGGCTGGTCAACCTTCACCTTTGGCTGTACGAGCTCACTCAACTAAGAGTATGGCTGCTTCTAAAGCTTTATTGTCAGGAGTTTCCCTACATGATGTTTGTGATGCGGCAGGGTGGTCCTCACCGCACACATTCGTTAGGTTCTATGATCTTGACTTTAGCTTCACTCCAGGGGCGCAGGCGCTTTCGTCCAAATGTGCGCTTTGACTTCACAAGGACGGACATTTGCTCTTATGGCGACGTGGGTATTAGCGTTCCCGCAGCGTTTCGATGCAGCTCGAGTTCCCTTGAAAGGGAATGGGTTACCAATGTAACATATCACCCTGCCACACTCCCGGCATGCCCGTGATCGACTTGCAATTCACATTGAATTCGGAACTGGAACTGAATCCCGGAGGACAAATGGCATCTGGACTGTAATTTTTTATTTATTTAATCCAGTTAAAGGGATAGTTCACCCAGAAAATTCTGTCATCAATTAGCTACTCACCCTCATGGCGTTCCAAACCAGACTTTCGTTCATTTTCGAAACACAAATGAAGATCTTTTAAATGTGTCATTGAGAAGAATGAAATCTGAGAGTTTTCTGTTCTCTCCATAGACAGTTACGCAACTTCCATTTTGATGCTTCAAAAAGTTTATACAGAAATTATAAAACCGATCCATATGAACCAAGCGGTTTAGTCCAAATTTTCTGAAGATACTCGATCGCTTTATATGATGAACAGATTTAATTTAGGCTTTTATTCACATTTAAACATTGATCAGCGTACATAAACAGAAGCTCTGCCGAACCTACTTGACCTGTGAGAACAAAACTCTTTGGTTGAACAAAAGTCTGACAGGTTTGGAACTTAATGACATAATTCTCAGTTTTGGGTGAACCATCCCTTTAAAACTCTGAAAAATCATGGTATCCAGTAGTAAATAGAGCTTTAAAAAAATATCTTTACAGATTAATCACTTTCATACACGTCTCCACACAAATCCTCAATACATTGTCCAAGCATAATTCATTAATTAAAGTGCAAGCTGGGCTTAAGGGATTATGGGTATTTCTCCATTGTTATGCAGTGTGATCTGGTTACACTATCTAAAAATATGCATCATGTGGTTACATCTAAATGAACTAGTTTTATTCAAAAACATTACTGAATATAAAAGTTTAGGGTCCGTGCTTAATGCAAAGCTCTGCATGTTGCATGTTAGTCAAACTTTAGCCAAATAACTAAAAATATGTGGGCTGATCAACAAATAATTAAGTTGGTAACATAAAATATTTAAATTCTATCCAACAGCATGTGTCCATGGTGGACCAAGGTGGAGCTGGAGGGAGTGAGGAGCCCAATGGAGCCAGAGGGACGAAGGGATGAGGAGAAGCCAGAGGAGTGTAGTCCCGAGGCGAGGGCGGGGCGAGGAGCGACCAAGGCGAAGCCGGGGGGACGAGGGAGCCGGTGAAGCTGGTGGACTGGGCCATGGTGGAGCTAAGGGAGGTAGGAGCCAAGGTTGAGCTGATGGACTGACGGATTGAGGTGGGGTCCTGGTCACGGAGGTTGGAGGTGGAGACCGGGGATCCACCGACCATGCTGGAGCTGAACACTGGTAGACCCGCGAGTGGGTGAGCTGTGGGAACTCAGGCTCGGGGACATAAGACTCAAGCTCAGGGACAGAAGACTCAGGCTCAGGGACAGAAGACTCAGGCTCGGGGACAGAAGACTCAGGCAGGGCGGTCTCGGCGGGACGAAACTCTGGACGGGCGGTCTCGGCAGGACAAGACTCTGGACGGTCGGTCTTTGGTGGAATTTGGATAGTCTTTTTTTTTTGGGATAGGGCAGGAACAGGTCAATTCACACAACGGGGAACAGGAACAGGTCTTGGCGTGGCGGCAACCATCCTGGCTGAGGGCTCAGGCGGTGAGAGGCGGCCTTCTTGGCTGAGGGCTCAAGCCGTGAGGCGGCCATCTTGGCTGAAGACGAGGGCTCAGGCATGGCGGGCATGACTTGAAGAACAAGTTCGTCAGGCACAACGTGAAGATCAGGCTGGTCAGGCAGTGTTCTGGATCGGTGCGCGGCGCTCTCCAGACACCTATTGACGGTCTCTTTCCAGTCCAATCCTGTGGTGTCTGAGAGGTCGCTATGGTGGTGGAAAGTTGCCCCGATCCAGAACAGGGTCCTTAGGGTCTCGACGCCCAGGGCGCTGGTGCAAGACACATAAAGTTCTTTATAAAAGAAAAAAGGTTAGGGCTGTCCTGAGCCAGGATGATTATTCTGGCCCTATCGTCCATTTTGGGTGGTCCGTTCTTCTGTCACTGTGTGGTGTAGGCAGAAGAAGACGAAGAGTTAAAAGTTCCAATACAAACTTTTACTTACAATATAATTTCAACAGGTACAGACAGGCAGAATGTACACACACTAAATAGTACTGAGAACGGACAATGGCAGACTGAACAGAAGGAACTTTACAGACAGAGATGACACTGATTAATAGAACATCGGTCATACAGATGAGGATGATGATAAACTAAACACAGGTGATACGGATGAACTGTTTAAGACAGTGAAGATGACACGTGACGTGATGACAGGCGGATAAGTCCAATGAACACAAAACTAAACAGAACACAAATGTTTTCTTTATATTTCAATGAATTACAGTGAATGAAGTAAGTATTTTATACAGAGTCATTTTACAGTGTACAACTAACTGGAAACATTCTAAATGTCACATTTAAATGTTGGATGTGTTTAAAACTATGATCAATGCCAGTTCCTTCCTATGTGCACACCCCCAAACACCCATTAAAGAGACATTTGAAGGATTGTTCTGCAAAATGGCTCTTTTATTAATCAAACCAGGCAAAATAAATCCCTCAGTCATAAGGAATAAATACAAGCTGGTCCCATAGTTATGACAGATGGTTATGTAATCCTTGAAGGCCTGCCGGAGGCTTGAACAGGCTAATTATTCATTATTCATTTATTTATTTAGAGGAGGGGAGGGGGCAGTAACCCTATAGCTTAAAAAATTAAATCAATCACTTATATAGTTGCAAAAGAAAATATATTAAACACATTTGAATATTTCAGACAACCACAGACTCATTCCTGACAGGAAAACAAACAAACATGTTTTTGTGTTCCTTGCTCCATCTACACAATTCAAGCGTCTGGGCACCAAATTATGAGCCAATATGTAAGACAAAAAAAGACATGTGCCATGTGCATATGATTTATGCACATTTCAAAATCCTAAATGACAATGAGGAGCAGCGAGTGCAAGTGTTAAAGCTTGATGATGCAATTCTCTGGCAGGGGCTCTTATGAAACACACAAAGATTACAGTAAGTAGGTTAGTGGAACAACCGCTCAAAGCGGCTCTCTGTTTGTCCTCCTCCTCCCCCATCCATCGCTGCTGTCGCTCTATGACAGTTTCATCCATGTCCGCTTCTCCCGTCCATCTCGAGGCTTGCTGCCCTGGAGGACCTGCTCTTCTCCTTTTCTTTTTGTTGCCTTTTTTCTGATTCAATCTGTTTATTTCTATTCGTTCACCAGACTGGCCTGGTGCGCCCCCTGCTACTCTCTGTCTTTCATCTCTCCACTCATCCGCTCATCTGTCTGTCTCTTTCATTCAATAAACATCATGGTTGCAGAAGATAATCCAGCCATATCATAACAGAAAACTCTCAGTACAAATCCAAGAGTTTTGTTCCTGATTAAAAGGTGTACGCCACTGTTACATCTTTTGTTTGGTCGTTGAGCTCGTTCGATTCTCTACATAGAAACCTTTCCTGTGTTCCCTCATGCGTGTTCGGTTACTAATAGCAACAGCCGTGACATTCTGACCCTAAACCTACGTAAACGCAGAGTTATCGAAAGCGTTGGGGGCAGGGCTGAGCGAATCAGGTTTTATCTGTAGAAACAGTGAGAGAGAATGCAGTTATGATTCATGACAGATGGTTATTAAGAATAATAAAATGTTTAGGGGATGACACATTTAAAAAAAAAAAAAAATTAGTAGGCTAAAACATGAATCAGGAGGTGACGCCGCAAACAAACAATGTATTAAAATCTATTTTGGTTCAAAAAGGTCAATAAAGCAGGTTGTTCTTGAACAGTTAGGCACCTTACAGATATAATGTAGGCTACTGTGTGTATAATATTAAAATAGCTCTTGCTAACGCTTTGATTTAAACAAACCCCTTACTCTAAGTATTAAGTATTTTTTTTTTATGCCTTGCAATCCAAGGGCAAGGTTAACACATCAGACAGAATTTCAATGCAAAATAAAAATATTTTAAAAATCACTTTAAAATACATCTACCAACCACAACATCATCTCCACACAACAAAGTATTTAAAATAAAAATTATCCCCTAAAATAATCTGTTAAAACAAGTTTGATACGTATTTGACTTGTAAAGTCACAAAAACAATGTCTTCTTTGATTAAAGTCGTGCTGTTTTCTTTCTAAAGACAATGCTACCGCTTTCAGTTCTGCTTGATGGAAGGAGAAATGTAAAGGGAATGATCTGTTTGTTCTAGTACAGAAGAACCATTTGTGCTGTGGACATGAATGATACCTTAAATCATGTAGCTTATGTGTGTCATTACTTTTCGAGGCATTCAAACAATTTCTGCCTGATGGAAGATAAAACTGGACTTGCATTGAAGGAGGGACCCAACATTTAGGAACCAGAATACCATGGAGGTTTTTGACTTGGGCCTGTAAACAATCACCTAGTAACCATCCAGAAAACCATAGCAATGACCTAACAATGACCCAGAAAACCATATAGCAACATGCTGCTATCGAGTTTTACAACCACTCACATTTAAATCTATAGTTTAATAATGTAATCCTAAAACAAATAATATTAATGCATTAAAACACACACACACACACACATTGCAACAGAGGCGTTGATGAATAGAGTGAACGGATGGATCATAAACTCATTGTACTGGGGAATGGTGGACTGATGAGGTGTCCAATGGGTCAAAAATCCCCTAACCAAGATGGAGGTTTCAGCATTCACAGGGATTATGTTTGATCCTGTGTTCGCATGGTGCTCTAATCCCGCTCCCTCTAATCCCTTGCTTTTCCACCATTTCAAAAGCTTTCTAATCTCCACTGGTTTAAGCCTGGTTATCTGATGTGACTCCAGGCAACACCAGGTCAGTGTGTCAGTGAAAACACACTCTCTCACCTTATGTTCTCTCCTTCCATGCTCTCTCTCATCCTTACTCCTGCATCCCTCCCCCTCTTTGTCTCTTGGGCCACCTTTAGATATCACTATCAGAATATATTCTTTAATTTAAAGGGGTGGTATAATGCCCTTTTCACAAGGTGTAAAATAAATCTCTGATGTCCCCAGAGTGTGTTTATGCTCAAACAGCAACATTACACACTAACTAAAGTTAGAAAAGTGAAATCACATTCAACCACCCCTTTAAAGTGACCCTATTATGCTTTTTCAAATATGACCTTTCATGCATTGTGTAATATAGCTTGTTTGTGAATGTGAAATGTCTGCAAAGTTTTAAAGATCAAAGTGATCGACCAGTAAATTTATTGTCTCCTTAAAGAAAGAATCGATTCTGAACCACTGAAAAGAGTCGGCAGCAATTCAAGTCTCACTTCCTGTTACATATAACAATATAACACATTTGCATTGCTAGCCTATGATCTTCATTGGCTGCCTATAAATGGCGTCTATTGACTCCGTATATTTCCCCATTTAATTCTTCTAATTTGCTCTTTAAAAACGTTATAATGTTTCAGCACCTGAGCGATGTTAAAACCAACCAAAATGCATAGCAACATGATCATATCTGAGCTATCCCGGCCAATAAAAAATAATCCACTAATTATAATAACCACAATACTACTTATAATTATTATAGATGGCAAAGGAAAAATGTCATAATAAATTTTATTTTGCTAGCATAAATGGCTATTTCTGTCCATACATGGTATGGAACAGAAGAGCGCAGATAAAGAGAGTTTGAGACACACATGATGTAAACAGGTGAGTAACTGGAAGGTAGATCGTTGAGATGATACTGGCAGGGTAATGACTGTTCTTATCTCTATGCAGGCAGTGATTGGTGACTGGACAGGCTGACTGGAAGAGGCTGGCTTGAAGATAAGATGATCACTAAAGACCGAGGAAGTCAGAAGACTGAACAGTTTGAGACGAAAGCACACAGGTAAGTATCCACAGGTTGGTCGTCAGGCAAGCGCTCAGGGTTGAACGACGAGACCAGTCAAACATGTGTGTTTGGTGCTGGCTTTTATGGAGGAACTGATGAGGCTGATGGCAGATAGGTGTGGTGATTGTCGAGTGTGCACAGATGGTAGCCAGAGAGGATTATGGGAAATGTAGTGTGCTGAGGTGACTGGTCTGGTAACTAAGGATTGTGACAATACTCCCCCCTCCAAGAATGTGTGACCTCACGGCTTGAAGAGGTGAAGGTGGAGGCTTAGGAGGAGGGCGTGGAGATGGTGCAGGGATAGTTAGAGGTGCAGATGAAGGGATGTGATAGCAGGCAGCGGAGGAATGGTGACAGATTGATGATGAGAGCCTGGCGGCGATGATGGTAGTTGTCTGAAAGCACAGACCCAGAGCCCAGAGATGACAGCCCATGGCGGAGTCGAAGGAGGGAGGAGCCAAGGTGGAGTAGAGGCTGACATCCACTAGGGTACGACCGACGGAGGCGGAGCTGATGGATCCCAGGTCGCAGACGGAGAGTCGATAGAGCAGAGAGACATCGCTGGCACTGGAGATCTAGGCAATGCCGCAGTGGTGATCGTCTGAGGAGGAGCCAGACTGCCCAAGGACTGAGGCGATGCCGGTGTGACGGAGGTCTGAGGCGCATCCGAAGGGAAGGAGGAGCCCACTGCAGCCGTAGGGTTGGAGGAACGGAGCGTAGCGGAAGATCCGCAAGTCCGTGGCAGATGTAGTGTGACAACTGACCAAGGTGGAGCCGGTGGGATGAGGGAACGCGGGAGAGTCGAAAGGCAGAGGGTGTCTGGTGTAACCGACAGGTCGACGGACCGAGATGGAGCGATCTCAGGCCAGAGGCTGGATCTATCCGCTCAGGCACTGATGGTGGTTGCTGGACCTGAGGCTTGACTTGAGTGCTTGGCATTGCAGGAGATGGCAAAGGGCTGACAACCTCCAGCAGAGGCAGGAGGACTGACTGAGCAGGGCAGTGATGTTGGCAGATGGCTAGGCAGGATTGAAGGTAACAACACATTGTCCATGCAGGTGTCTGTGCGGTCTAGAAACAGTGAGGAAGGTTCAGAGGAAACAGGAAAAAAGTTCATACAGTCCATGGTGCTGTCTAGGAACAGCGATGAAAAATCAGAAATACTCCCACGCTGAAGTCAATCAGCCAGTCTTCAGTCTCAGAATCCATCAAAATATCCTCAGCCACTGATGTCGTGGGCTCACACCCCTGGTCAGACTCACTGGGGAGCTCCTCTTCCGGGACGAGGGTCCGTGCTGACCTCTTATTTTCGGGCACTGGCTGCCGTGTCGCAGCGGGTGGTAGCTCTCTGTCTGTGGGGGGCTCACATGTTTCATCTGTGGTCGATGGTGGTGGAACGGACTCTGCGTATGGATGTGTTCTGGATTGGGTGTAAACACTCTCCAGACACCGGATGATAGCGTCCCTCCAGCTCAGCCCATAGATGTCTGGGAGGTCTACGGGGTGATGGTAATTTAGCGATCCAGAACAATGACTTCAGGGTCTCGTCGTCAAAGGGGCTGGTAATGGCAAGAAGGCAGAATTTCTCTGTAAAAACAAAAAAGTCCAGGCTCTCACGAGCCACTACAGCAAATCGAGTTGCATTATCCATCTTAAGTCTGGTCTTCTGTCATGGAACAGAAGAATGCAGACAAAGGTAAAATCCACACAGAGTTTATTTGAGACACACACGGGATGTAAACAGGTGAGTAACTGGAAGGTATCTTTGAGGGTTGAATGACGAGACCAGACAAGCATGTGTGTTTGGTGCTGGCCTTTATGGAAGAACTGATGAGGCTGATGGCAGACAGGTGTGGTGATTGTTGAGTGTGCAATGGTGGTAGCCAGAGAGGATTATGGGAAACATACTGTAGTGTGCTGAGGTGACTGGTCTGGAGACTGAGGATTGTAACAATACCAGTGTTATTTTAGTGTTTTAGTTTAACTTTGGGCGTTGTAACTTTGCAGATGTTGCAGCAACATTACACACTAACTAAAGTTAGAAAAGTGAAATCATAATCAACCATCCCTTTAAATATTTCTATTAAACGTAAACTTATTTTATTACATTTTGTTTCTAAAGCAACATTTCTAATTTTCATTTAAGTTTTTATAAGTTTAAGGGCTTTTAATATTTAAGGGCTATCTAATATTTATATTTATTCAATTAATGAAAACCATTTTAATAGTTTTAGTTTTAGTCAACAATAACAAGACTGGTCCATACACAAAGCCATAGCAATGTAGTGTAAGCCCGTTTATCAGTCCAAATGGGGGTTTCCGCCAGAACGGGTGAAGGTCTCTGCGTGTTACTGTCTTTCTGCATGGCAGAGTAATTTAATTCAGTAATTTAAGATTTTATCTGACTCAACATTTTATATCTGACTCCATTTTATCACAACCTCGAATTTAAGTTAGACTGCCAATTGGTTATTGGTCAATTATATAATAGTTTAGCAATACATTTGATTGTTCTATTTAACTCTTTACTTATATTTTACCCGTTCATATTAGGAAGCTATGTCGCTCAGAGGTCCTCACACCTTGTTTAACATAGGTCTCACGATCACAATCTCGGGTAACTAAACAGAGGTAATTGCTATATACCTGAGATTGGTCGCATTCACACTTACACAATCAAAGATACTCTGGTATAGCCCCCGTGATTGCACTTGAAATTAAAGTAACGTTTACTTCAGTAGAGGTATGGCCACTACTACAGATATAAGTTGACCAACTTTACTTGTCTTATAATAGCTTTGGATTGGCCATGTCGTGGTTTCTCATGTACATTTATCTAAAGTAACATTAAATTAAAACAGAGGTAAGACACACCCAGATTTAGGTTGGTCAAGCAGAACTTTTGCTGCCCTAAACGGAAATTCACTTCTTGTCTTTGCAAAACATGTGCACTTGAATTAGTGCCAAATATTAGTCGTCAATAATCTGACGCAAAACTTGCGGTAACATACGAATCCGTTTAATCTACTTGGGAAAACAATTTCAGAGTCAGTCGGAATAAAATCAAATGTAACAATTTAATATGTCAGGTAAATGTATCATGCCAATTTCATAATCAGTTCAAAGAAATACAAAACATCAAATGCTCTGGAATAAAGAGAGAAGATGCGAACCTGACATTAAAAAATACATGATGCTGAAGTTGATGATGTTTTGCATACACTCAGCATCACAGGCTAATTTGAGTTACAAATCGCCCTGAGCCTCTTGTTGCATTTCATATATAGACAGAAACTTCTTTCACATTGAAACATTTGCTAACAATGTGAATGTGCATTTTTTTCAATTTTCATTTTACTCCTTTGGGAATGAGACATCTGTACCAGTCGCACTGAGACATTTCAAATGATACCAAACATGTATAATACTGTATGATAATTATTCACACTAAACCATATAGATTTTTGGGTGTATATCTGGTGATCTCAGCGTGAGAGAGAGACAAAATTGGGAGGTGATTGACTCGGGGATGCTAGTTTCTCAAGAGAGAGTCAAATGTTAATTTCCAGGAAGGTCCTTTGTCTTCTCGGGAGTGGTCGTTCCTCAACCAGACTGCCCGGCATTTCTAAATTCTTACAGTAGCTTTGACACACCTTACAATACTAAGGTGTGTAACAATACTACACCTACTGCACTCTTGTTCAACATCAGAAACATTATGTAATTGTTATTTGCGGGCATGCACCAATTTGCCAGCTATAGCCAAACCCATCTCACAACAGCTAGTTTGACTGTCCTAGAATGATCTGTCCTTCACCACATGAACATAAAAGTGAGAAAACACCAAGACCTTCCATTTTAAAGCAATATGAGAGGGGAAAACACATTTATATCACCACCTGGCCATTGCAACCTTCAACAGAAATTGTTATAATACAAATAGAAACCAGGAGTATTTAAATGAGATTGTGTTGTTGTAAGATATCTGTGGTATGACTGGCATGTGTGGCATTGGTCAACAAAATTGTTTTATAAACACTAAATGACAGATGTCAGGAAGGACATGTGTCACATCCATCTAGAGAATCTGAAAGAGAAAAACAAGTAGAATCATATCATTTTGACCCATTTGGCAAAGGACATAATCACACGTCACCAACAAGATGGACAAAAGCACGCATGAGTGATGTGTCTCTGATTTGTGAGGCAAATTTCCCTGCAAATGTTCCGGCTGGTGAGAGGAAGCAGATGCTTGCGGAGCCATTGAGAACACGTAGAAAGGGCAGGGACGGTGTTGCTGTGGAAACGGGTGAGCGAGTGAGCCTGTTTACTGCCGTTGAGTCAGCCATTGCCTTGCCATGTGAGACTGACCCATATAACGGCAGGGACTGGCTGATTAGCAGCAACATGTCAGCTTCATGTTAGTGCACACTAAAGACCTCAAAGGAGCTGACTAACACCTAAACCCCACTGAAGAAAAATCACAGCTGTATATTAATCCTCATATTTTGTTATGATTTACTTTCTTTTTGTTTTTTTTTCTCTTTATTCTAGGGGCTGTTGAATGCTTGAATCTGATTGGTTGACGAACGTTCCTAGGTGTGCAATCATTAAACGCACAGCTAAGTAATTCCAGGCAGGCCTTGACCGCATTACAGTTCCATATCACTTTGCCAAATGATTTCAGTAATTTCAAAGGTCTTTATAGATTACAACAGCAGAACAATCAAAACCCACAGCGACACTGACCAAGCAAACAAATATAGTAAGCAATAGGATAAAAAAGACAAATTATTTCCATGTTTTCTGTCACAAAATTAAGTTTTATTATGTATTATGCATGTATTATTTATTATGGAAAAGCACATACTCTCTTTCTCCCACTCAAACGCACACACATACAGTACGGACACACACTCGCACAGAAATGTGTTGTCAGCGCTGCTCTGATGGTTTTGTCAGTAAAATAGTTTAGCAACCTAAAAACTACAGGACATTTCTCACTAGCGAGGTAATAACGCCACTGTTCTTGAAGCAGATAAACCTACAGTTTCGCTTTTATTATATTTGCGTCGTGGCCACATTACCACCTTGTGTGTGCATTATTTTTCTAATAATTCAACAGCCCATCATCAATTATTCCATAAGTATAGTCATGTTTATGTTTCTCTGACCTACTCAAAACCCAGCATGGCCCTGTCCCAAATGGCACATTACATGTGGACTTACAATGGTTGTCAGTTAAGTCCACAAGACCGTAGGGTGTCCAATTTGGCCCTGTCCCAAGTGGCACCCTAAACACTCGCGTTCGTCCTACGAGTCATAACGCCACTTTGACGGTCGAGAAGAAGTCTTCTGAAGTGTGCATCGAGGGTGCATATGAACCGCAAAGGGGGCGCTCATGAGCACCCTTCTGAAACCTAAAATTACAAATGGGACACCCTATTTTTTTTATTACCATGTCCCCTTGGAGTCTCTGTAAAGAAGGAAAGAAAGAAAGAAGGAAAGCAGCTGGATCTAATATCATCCACATACTTTGAAATCAAAGCAAAACAACACCAATGTACAGATGAACTAGAAAGATGACAGAACTCTCTGTTTGGTGATCTAATTTTACAGTAACCACCCACAGGCCCAGTCTCACAACACAAAGACCACCTTGGGTTCTAATTCACCTCACATTCTCTTCCTGTTTAACTCAATTAAACATCTAGTTACTGAAAACACTATTTTCTATCATTTTGCTGCTCTCTCTCTCTCTTTTTCTCTATCTCTCAACGTTTGTTCACTCCTGTCCTTCGTTCACACAATACCAACCCATCATTCAAAAAAAGAAAAACATCATCTTTCCATTTAGCAGGTGTCCATGGTTACAGCTATTCTACTTCATTTTAATACCATCATTCTCCCTTTCGGTTAAACAAGACACTCTCACTTTCAGCGTTTCCTCTCTTTCTCTCGCTCTCGTCCTGAAGTTTCTCAAACTTCAGGAGGTCGTTCAGAGGTTCATTTCTTTCTCATCCCACTATTCTATAAGATCAATCATTGGTGAGAAACAGAGAGATTTAATCATTGGTGAGAAACAGAGAGATTTAATCATTGGTGAGAAAGAGAGATTTAATGAGTCTCGATGGTCAGGGCTATATAACAACTCTGCAGCGTTAGTGCTTGCTTAGCATTTTCACACAGCACTTGAGCTGATGTAAGACTCAGAATCAGTATTCACAACGAGCAGCGCATGCAGCAGGGACACACCAGCAGCCACAGCATATATGGTAATCTCCTAACACTTTCTGACAGCGAGCACACTGCACTTCACACTAGAGAGAGAGAGAGACAGAGAGAGAGAGAGAGAGAGAGACACAGAGAGAGAGAGAGAGAGAGAGAGAAACATTTATGGTATATTAGCGGGAAATGAATGAAACCACATACATATGAGGGTGAAAGAACGGATGGATAGACAGATAGACAGACAGACACACACAAACAGAGGATAGATAGATAGATAGATAGATAGATAGATAGATAGATAGATAGATAGATAGATAGATAGATAGATAGATAGATAGATAGATAGATGAATCAACAGGCAGTTAAAAATGTGATGTTCATTTTCAATAACTAGTAATTTGTCTGCTTTTGGTGATGAGTAAACATTGATGAAACAGTAGTAAATATTCACAGCTACATTAGGACGTTATGTGAGAGCGCTATGAGAAATCATGATAAAATATGTTTTTCAAAATGCTACAAGAGAACTAATGCAGCTAAAAATACATGTGCAAGTTCCTCAAAGATAACATCAAGGGCACACCAGCAGATCAGATGCAAAAGGAAACACAACAACAGACTAAATGGCACACAAATGTAAAAAGGAAACTCTAGAGCAAGAGAGGGTCTGAAAAAAGTTTGCTGAACAGAACTTACTAGATGCTTATCTCACAGAATAGGCACACTTTTAACCAACCCTTTTTATATGTCTAAAATCCTTCGCTATGGAGCTCCGGTGTTTATTAAAGTAAAAGAATACAAGATAGATCTTCCCCTAAGGAACCAAGAACCACTGTAGAGATACCGAAGAGTTTGATTCAGTTGTCAACACAAGAACAACAGCAACAGAGAGAAACAAATGCTATTATAAATAATAAAATAGTGAGACAAGAGGATGTTGTAAACAGAACAGTGCAGGAAGTTTGAGATGTTGCTATGCTTGCAAATAGATTCAGCCTTTTATTTCTGTCTTTCATTCAACCCTTTCTGACAAATGCAGTCAAAGTTGTGATTTTTTTGTGTATATCGCCTATTTTATAACATGTCCAGCTAATCAGATTTTTTCACATTTCTAATTCATACATTAATTCAAGTTAATATAATACATTTGTCTGCAAAAATTGGTAAAGCTTCATTTAAAGTTTTGATTGATTTGATACAGGCAGGTTTATGTACCTGGTTCTCCAAAAGAAGTGTTCAGCTGACCTACTTTGGATGTTCCATCAAGGAAAAAAGATGCCGTCCAGACCATTCCAGCAAGAGAGAAACCGGTCATTCATTTTTACCCTTTTTCAATCACAGAGACCCCAGACTCTGACCCTAGAATGTGTATTTAGATACACATCAATCTATCTATTTTTCGTCCCCTGGAGATTTCTAAAGATGAAAGAAGAAAAGCAATTTTGAGAAAGATTAAAAAGACTGTTCTGATTCACTACATTCAAACTACAATATGGTACACGAACAAATAAAGAAAGAAAACAGAGAGAGAGAGAGAGAGAGAGACACGAGAACAAACCAATTTAAAGTAGAAAATAAAGAAATTATGTGTACGAGGTTGACATGAATAAACAAGACTGTTATGCCGGCAGGCGCCAGTGTCCTGATTCTCACAATATCTTTAAAGTCACCATAAAATCAAATTTGACAATTGTTTTTGTTTCTGTTTTTATTTTAGTTTATTAAATTTATGGAATATTCAATATTGCAGTATTTATTATAAATTATTTATCTGTGCAGCAACATCTCTTCTCTGATGATGTGTTTACTGGCATGAGGGTGGGGCAACATGTCACTCACATGAGATCGACCAATAGCAAACCACAAATAACCAATCAATTCCCCATGAACAGTCAAGTCCCACCCTACATTTTTTTTTTGTTCGAGAAGCCGTTTCACTCGGATATACGTCACAAGAAGGAAGAAAAGACTAATCGCAACTTCAGTTTCATGCCGACTTTAAGAAATAATTGTATTCCTAGCTCTATTACTTATTCACTCGACACTAAATAAACTCATTTTATTAACAATCTACTAGGTTTTAGGGCGGTTTGCAAATAAAACAGCGACAACCAAAAAAATAGACTTATATTAAAGGGTTAGTTCACCCAAAAATTTAAATTCTGTCAGTAATTACTCACCCTCATGTTGTTCCAACCGCGTAAGACCTTCGTTCATCTTCGGAACACAAATTAAGATATTTTTGATGAAATCTGAGCCATGTTTCACTCCTCCATAGGCTTCCAGTGTGAACGAAACTTGCTGGCCCAGAAAAGTTATTAAAGAGATCGTTAATATAGTCCAAGTGACTCCAGTGGCTCAATCTTAAGTATATCAAGCGACGAGAATACTTTTTGTGCGCAAAAACAAACAAAAATAACGACTTTATTCCACTATTCATTTCCTTCTCTCTCGACCTCTAGTTGGTTCGCGTAGTGTTTTTGCGCAGCGCGTCTGTGTTACACGTCACCACGTAGGCTCACTATTGGCCGACGCCGGTCATGTGTGTTGCGTGATGACGTGCAACACAGACGCGCAGCGCAAAAACACTACGAGGCCCAGAGAGAAGGAAATGAAAAGTGGAATAAAGTCGTTATTTTTGTTTGTTTTTGCGCACAAAAAGTATTCTCGTCGCATGATAAACTTAATGTAGTGCCACTGTAGTTACTTGGACTATTTTAACGATGTTTTAATAACTATTCTGGGCCGGTGAGTTTCGGTCACACTGGAAGCCTATGGAGGAGTCAAAATTCTGTCAGATTTCATCAAAAATATCTTAATTTGTGTTCCGAAGATGAACGAAAGACTTACATGGTTGGAACAACATGAGAGTGAGTAATTACTGACAGAATTTTCATTTTTGGGTGAACTAACCCTTTAAAGGCCCACTAAAGTGCCTTGGAACGCACAGCTTTATATGATGTAATTTGGAAGCTGAAACTGAAACAGGAAGCTAATCGGGACATATTGAATGGCTCCTCCCCCTTTTCAAATAGACAATAGCGTTTAGTTTACCTCACAGACTGCAAGTCCTTGACAGCTCCATTTAAGCGAATCCGAGCACTGATGATACGTTAGATTCAATAGTAGAGGTGTGAATTAATTTAAGTCATTTCACTCTTAACCAACGTACAGTTGGAAAACAGAATAAAACTCGAACGTTTTAGCAACCGAACACACATCTCCAACCCATATTGCTCTGTGACGAGTCAACGCTCGCTTTGGCCAGGTGGTATTTATAACACAGGGTGCGTGATGCTTTAGATTCTACAGAGCTTTTGATTGGACAGAAGATGTGGTGAGAAGCTGAAGTCCATGGTGCTGTCATACAAATCCATGATCCATTTTAGCGGAAGTGAGAGACTGTAAGATTTGTATGCTTATATCTCTTAAATGCGAATTTTGTCATTGTTTTGGAACACTATTCATTACCTTAAGGCTAACATATTGTAATGATGAGGCAGTGTCGTTGAGATCCATTTGCAGTATCTTTATTGGTAATAGTAAACGTAACTCAATCAGGCAGGGGTCAATCACCAGCAAAGGATTTATCTGAGGCAATCCACAATCGTAGTCGATGGGCAGGCAGATAATCGGGGCAGGCAGCAAACAGTAAAGCATAAATCCAGTCAAACAAAGCAGGGTCACAATGGTATGACGCAGAGGGTCGAAACGAGTAGAACAGTCCAGGATCAGTAAACGAGGAATCAGTGGAGAAGGGCTGTATAAATAGTCCGGGTGATGAGAGGCAGGTGTGCAGATAATCAATCAGTACCAGGCACGGGGTTATGGGAAATGGAGTGAAAATGTGTAATGTTAAATATTCGGGAGATGGAGCCCTCTGGTGGCGAGTGGGAGGAACCACAGAGGCTTGATTTGTGACACATATTCATATTAAAAGCTAAAAAACGTACATTTAGATTTTCAGGAGGGACTATATCTAGAGACCAGAATATAATCAAAACTTGAGGGTGGACTCTTTTTTCCTAAGGCCAAAGTAACCACCTAGCACCCACTCAAATCACCCTAGCAATGGTATACCAACATGCTAGACAAAGATCATCTTTGTAACCACAATAATTAAATTTAGGCTAGGCCATTTTCGGAGAAGCTAGCAATCGGAGAAACTGTTAAAGGTGGAACTAAAGTTGGTGCTGTGGTTTCGGTTGTGGTGCTCAACGTCTGTCTAACTCTGCAGAGCATGAAACAGTGATGATGTGTGACTTCTGCATGAGACGTCACACATATGATCGAACGAACGTTTTATGGTCCTATGCCTTCCACAGACGAGATATATACATATAAATACATTTAGACCACTTAACTTGTTTGTAGAGACTTTCCACCAGAATAACAAAACAAAAATCTGAAACAAATCGCCTACCCTGCCTTTAAGCATCATGGTGGAGTGTTGAATGAGCAAACACCACAAATTTTTTCCATGCATGCATTTCACAATGGAAGTTTTTTTTTTTTTTTCAATAAACATCATAACACCGTGTGGCAAACCGTGTAAGAATTGCATGTAACCAAAACTTCCGATGGAAAACTAACAAGCAGTGAGAGGGTGGTCTGTCTGACATATTACAGTTCATTTGAGTTCAATCAGAACTCACCACATCATTCAGCATCAGCAGAGGATACGCAGCAGGTCACGCAGCACAAGACCGACCTACGCGTTTCAGTTCTTTAAAACACAGCACTTATCACACCATTGAGAGCAGCGGTGCTGAGAAGAACAAGCAGTAAACCATGGTGAGTTGATCTTGTTGTTAATCATGGAAATGAAGCAATAATTGGAAGTAAAAAAAAAAAAAAAAAATGGTTTCATTAACATGACAACTGAAGATTTTTAATTGAAAGAGTTTAAGTGATCAAGAGTAGTTAACAGAATTATTTTGATTATGATAACTTCAATGTCAATGTCAAATTTATTTATATACTTATATATAAATATAAATAAATATATTTATTCCTTTAATATTTATATAGCAACAACAATACAAATAAAGAGCTATAAAAAAATAACATTAAACACTAAAATCATATATCAAATTTTAAAGCAATTCTCTATGAACGTAATCATACACACCGTAACAGAAATATACTAGCAAAACATATTCTAAATGTGAGATCATTAAAAACTTTGTACATGCTATGATTTTGTATTCAGGGTATTCAAAGAAAAATATTACATACAACTTACATGCTAAATATTACAAATTACCTCATCATATAAAACAATTTTACACCACAACATCATATCATAAACAATTGAAGCACTTTTTACGTATTATTAATTACAAACCTAGAGCTAGTTGTTTTAAAGTTTTGTCTAACCACACTGTTCTACACTTCCTGTCCTCGTCTACGTAAAAGAGATAGGCCTACGTGATGATTTCAAACCACAGTGTTTGTTACAGCAAGCTCAATGTTTTACCATGCTTACCTACACTTTGCTGTCTATACTCTGAAGTACAGGGACCCTAAAAATATTTAAATGCTTAAGCCACATTTGTGAAAATCATTGCATTAGATCAATATCAAACCATGTGGTATTTATTTAGCAGAAAGCACATTCTCAGGTTAGATATTACACAAAAAAACAAGTTCGTCGTTAGGCTTTAAATGATAAAACAATAGATTAAGTGTTCATCAAAATGTATTTGGACACTTTCTGGTTGTGAAATGTTAGTGGAACATGTTCATAGTTAAAGGGATAGTTCACCCAAAAAAAGGAAAATTCTGTCATCATTTACTCAAGGTTTTAAACCTGTATGAATTTCTTTCTTCTGCTGAACAGAAAAGAAGATATTTTAAAGAATATGGGTAATCAAACTTAATTGATGGGTTGATGGGCCACATTGACTTCCATAGTGTAAATGATGACAGAATTAAAAAATTTTTAGGTGAACTATCCCTTTAATGTGATAAACTATTCCACTACAGCAATGTGAACTTGAGAAGAACTTATTTCACACTTTCAATGAAAACCACAGAATCAGAGAAGGTTTACATGTTCTGTTACATGTTACATGAATTATGAAGCAAAGTGAAGTATCAGCAGCCTTTGAGCTCTATGTATTTAAATATTTGGTGTGTAATGCAATGACATTCTCATCATTTTATGTGGGGTTTGATTACTCAAACTTTGTGACAGAAAGGTGACATCTACAAACGTGTGTAACCTCTGCAAGCTGCTTCCCCACTGAAATAACTAACCCTTCATACAATATTACTGGTTGTCTTCTAGATTGTCGTTAACTGCAGTTCACTGATGAACCACAAAGATACAGCGTTCCATCTCTTTGACCGTGTGGCCTACATATCTGTCTTCATAGTGGCCTCTTCCTTCAACATCATGGCTCTATACATGTTCTGTCACATCAAATGCTGGACAGACATGCACATCTACATGATCAACCTGATGGGTGCCGATTTCCTGGCCGTTATTTTTCTTCCCTTCAGGATACTGGAGGCCTTCTGTCCAATAGAGCCGAGTGTATTGTGTTCGTTCCTGCTGTGCACTCAATTCTCCAACATGTACTGCAGTATCTTCATCATTACAGTCATCAGCATCCACCGGTTCATAGCTGTCAGGTTTCCGTTTCTGACCAAGGCACTGGCCCCCAAGAGTAAGATTATCGCCACCACGGAGTGCATTATCATCTGGGTGATCGTAGCGGTGATCTGCGCTTGTAACTATAAAGACCTTGTCCCAGAAAAATTAGAGCAGTGTTATGACCGAAAGCTGGATGAAAAGCTCAAGATAACTTTTTTCTTGCTTTTGGAGATTTTAGGGTATCTTATACCAGTAGTCATCGTCATATTTTGCTCCACACAAACCATCTACATCCTGGTCAGATCGCTTCGGCATGTTGAAGGAAGAGATAGAATGGAAAGGAAAAAAATAGCTGCTATTATCACCGCAAACATGTTCACATTCATAGTTTGCTTCACACCTGTCCACATTGGTCTTTTGCTGCAATATTTATCTAATAAACCCAGAAAAGAATTTGTGCATGTGTTTCTTGATGTGGCAGAGTGGATTGCTACTACCAATTGTGGTCTGGATTCTATTGGGTTTTACTTTCTTCTAAAAAGAGTTCATAAAAGAGAGCACAGTTCATACTGATTGTTAAAAGTCAGCAAAGCAAAGTCTGCTTAATCTATGTATAGATTGAAGCAGGTCCGTCACATGCCTATGATAAAGGTTTATCTACAACGGATACAATTTTTACCGGTAACACTTTACAATTAGGTAGATCAGTTAAAATTAGTTATTGTATTAAATAACATGAACTAACAATGAGCAATACATTTGTTCCAGTATTTTAGTTAATAAAAATACACCTGTTCATTGTTTGCCAGCAGCCATATCACCCTTGCCCACTGAAGCTAAGCAGGGTTGAGCCTGGTCAGTACCTGGATGGGAGACCTCCTGACACTGGCACAACAAATCCGATCTTTTACTCACATATGACACAGATTGGAATTGGTTGCCCACGTGTGAACATAAAAATAAAGCATTAAATCTGATTTTTTTCGCATCAGATCTCATCTGAGCCACTTGCAAATGTGGTTTTAAATCAGATACATATCTTATATCTGGACATCCGACCCACGTCTAAACACGCATATCCGATTCCCCTTTGAATTCCAAGCCACCACAAGGCGAGGACGACATGTTTATTCACAAAGATAGCTTTTTAATGTTGTATTATGAGGCAGATGTGCCTGTGTGCGCTCGTTCATGGCTTTTTATTGAGGTGGGAACTTTATATTTATCTTTGTAAAGAAGAAAAATTCTGCGAACACCGAAAACATTCAAGAGCTGGTTTTCAACCTCTGCCCATGACTTTTGTAAATAAAACAGCTTCACTACTGAAAGCTACATTATATTTCTCAGCAATGAGGTGATAACTTTGCTGTAATTAAAAAAATCCCAAAAATCGGATCAGGCCAAAAGATCGGATCTGTGCATTAGACTTGCAGTGTAAATGCAGCCTAGGTTTCTGCTGGAAGAGGTGTTAGTGAGGCCAGTAGGGGGCGCTCACCCTGTTGTCTGCGCCTCAGTATAGCGATGGGGACTCTATACTGTCTAAACACCGTCCTTCGGATGAGATGTTGACTCCCAGGATGTTCGTCGAAAGAGTAGGGGTGTAACCCCGGCATCCTGACTAAATTTACCCATTGGCCTCTGTCCATCATGGCCTCCTAATAATCCCCATATATATATACTGATTGTCTCCTCTCCGCCAATAAGCTGGTGTGTGGTGGGCGTTCTGGCACAATATGGCTGCCGTCGCATCATCCAGGGCGATGCTGCACATTGGTGGTGGTTGAGGAGATTCCCCCTTCCATGTAAAGCGCTTTGAGTGCTGAGAAAAGCACTATTTAAATGTAATGAATTATTATTATATTATTATTGTTTGTTCATGTTAGTTCACAGTGCATTAACTAATGTTAACAAATACAACCTTTGATTTTAATATTGTATTAGTACATTTTGAAATTAATATTAACTAATATTAATAAATGCTGAAGAAGCATTGGTCATAGTTCATGTTAACTAAGGTAGTTAACTAATGTTAACTAATTGACCTTATTGTAAACTGTTACCGATTTACCACTATATCAGTGGAACTACCACACATTTCCTAATATGGTGCAATTAGAAGATAGTTGCACAGCCACAGTAGCCTACATTCTTGTGAAAATATGAAATGAATGCTAAATAAAATGTCTAAATGATTATCCTCTGCACTTGTTCTAGCTTTATTTGTTCTAACATGATGAAGTGGAAAAGTAATAAAGTTCCAGGGTCACAAATTATTGGTCAGGAAATAAGCAAATGCATTACTTAAAAAGCAATTTCTGCCTCAGAAAAGGCAGAATTAAGTTTTTGGTAGAATATGGAAAGTTGTGTGGAGTGGTGAATCATAATGAAACACGAGTTTCTCGGATACTCTGTCAGACAGCACGTCCCGTGTCCCGTGAGTATTAAACTTAAGTAATATTTCACGTCTTATTGCGCTTAAACTGTCAGATACACACAAGGTTATGTCAAAAACACACAAAGTTCACATAAACACAATCGGTTATGTCTGTGAATGTAAACAGCAAGTAAAGAAATCGCACAGTACCTACTGCTATATATGCTGTTAATATGAATCAAACAAGAAAAGAAAGAAAAAAAATCACTAGCTATTCAGTAGCTTAGTAGCTTTAATAAGAATACATTTCTTACTTGAATGCTGCTGTTAAATGCTCTGGCGAGGAGATAGACACGACAGACTGTGTACAGCTCATTCAGGGCGGGTCTATGCTAATAGGGCAGAGTCCATCAGCAGTCATGGGCGGGGCCTTGTTCTGAGACACTGCTTAAAAACGCATTAATGTTTAAACACCATGTAAAAGTGAATTTTGCATAATAGGTCCCCTCTAAACGAGACACAGTGTAATGGAGATTTTGCAAAGAAATTTTTGTTGAAAGTTAAATCAGCCAACTGTATTGGATTTGACAGCAGCTGCATCACAAACCACAAGTAAATGATTTAATAATACTTTGTAAAGGACGCTAGGCCTAATATATGGATAATGTTTTCAAAGCACTTACTCTCGTGTAATAAATGCTGCCTACGGAGGATGCATTCCAAGGTAGGAAGGCATCAATATGTCTGAAATCCGAATCCAATGTTAGCTTCACTTCCTGTCTTCTGTCCTGGGATACCTTTATCGGAACGATTTTTGAAGGCAGCATAAACAACGCTAAGCAACGCTATTAATATGATAAATAAATGTAGTAGGCTACATTTATAATGAGCTTTTTAAAGTATGCTGTGTGTGTGTGTCTGTCTGTGTTCCCGGTCTGCTCTATCTTCGTAAGTTAAACACATATCTTACCTATGAAACTTTCTTAAACTAAATATGAAATGCATGACGAAAATGTGTATATATTTTGTTTATACATTAAAGGAACACTCCACCGTTTTTTCATATTCTCGTCTCACTCAATCGCTCTGGCGCGCGGCGACACTTTGATAGCACTTAGCTTAGCCCAGTTCATTCATTAGGGTCCAAACAGAGATGAAGTTAGAAGCGACCAAACACCTCCACGTTTTCCCTATTTAAATACAGTTACACGAGTAGTTACACGACCAAGTATGGTGACACAAAATAAAACGTGGCGCTTTTCTAAGCGGGTAAAAAGGATAACTATAATGTATGGCGGAATAGCACTTGCATGGGAGCACTTCGACTCGGCGCAGTAAAAAGTCACGTTGGTTCTAATGACAGAAGTGAGAGGGAGAGGATTTTTCAGGAGTGATGATCCGAGTCGAATTTTTATTCTGGTGTCTCCATTGTCCTGTGCTTTGGGTTTCAGCAAGTCCAAGCCTATTCATTTCCATCCCCAATGTAATACCAAATTTAGCATTTCAAAACAGTAAATTTTTTGTTTACCTTTTACCACATGTCTTGGAGTATCAATAATATCATATCCTGAGCTCAGTATTGTGATATGTTAGTATCGAAATGTAACATGAGGGTATCGTATCGTTACTAGAATCTAATGTTACCCAAGCTTAATAAATACTGTAACAAATATACTGCTCATTGTTAATGTTAGTTGTTTGTAAAAAAAAAAAAAAAAAAAAAAAACCATCCCTTCTGTAATTTTCGCAGGGTTGGTCCTTCATTCAACAGGCCTTAAAGGGATAGTTCACCCAAAAATGAAAATTCTGTCATCATTTACTCACCCTCAAGTTGTTCCAAACCTGTATGAGTTTCTTTGTTCTGCTGAACACAAAGGAAGATATTTGGAAGAATGTTTGTAATCAACAGATCTCGGTCCCCATTGACTACCATAGTATATTTTTTTCCTACTATGGTAGTCAATGGGGACCGAGATCTGTTGATTACAAACATTCTTCCAAATATCTTCCTTTGTGTTCAGCAGAACAAAGAAACTCATACAGGTTTGGAACAACTTGAGAGTGAGTAAATGATGACAGAATTTTCATTTTTGGGTGAACTATCCCTTTAAGCTCCGACTCTGAGCAGACGGTTTGCACGAGATGTTATGTGAGGTTAAACTGCACTCTAGTGGTCATCTAGTGTATTTCACATGCGTTGCCTCTGCAGTCTCGTACACATGCAGTATGGACGTGGCAGTGTGTACAGCGAGCGACTCTATATTATCATCTGAACTGAAAAGAGCCCCGTGTTAAATGCCACATCATCCCTAAAGCGTAGGCTACCTAAACAATTCATAGCATTAGTACAACCATGATTTTTGGACATATTATCATGGTAATACAATGTTTTTGAGCATGTAGGCTAACATATTAAAACCATAGTATACCTATTAAAGTAGGCCTATCAAAGTATTTTGGTTTTACCACCTGATAGCATCACTGTACCATGGTACCACCACAGTATTTTAGGCAGCTCAGTAGGTTTTGAGACATCTTTTTAGACCAGTCTGTCCTGTCAATTTGTTGTTTTTCCCCCTTTTATTATTATTTTTTAAAATTGCAAGGGGATTTTAGGGGATGATGAATTTGATTTATTAAAATTAAAAAAGGCTACTGCACATCAAATAGTAGGCATATATTACACATTTGACTTATTTTTATTATTAATTGGCCTATCCATTATGAGGCAAAGAACATGAATAAGTCAAATTAAACTGCATTGATGCTAAATGCCTGATGTAATTGATATGTTGATGCGTCTAATTAACTTCCAAGTAATGATCCTTCAAAACAACATCACTAGTCTTTCAGATGCACAGATGTTGCTATGGTGACATGGTTCTCCATAGCAACAGAGAGATGCTCTGTGAAATTTCAATGTGCATTCTGTGAAACGCCATCTTCTGGGCGGTACCGTGCAAGTGAAGGCAACAACAACCTTTCCACTTGATGATCATGTGTAAACATTACTCAGAATATATTAGTCAGAATATATGCACAAACACTAAAACTAACAGGATGCATAATAAACAGCTAAAGATAGCCATTACCAGTGAGGGACTGAGAGTTAGCTTACAGTGGTACATTCATTTTGATATCTATTGAATCATTTTTTAAAATGTTGATACCAATTTCTATAATTTTATCAACTGAATGGAATCAGACAAACCAACTAAACCACAAAGCATTACTGAATGCAATCAAATCCATGGCTAATGCTTACTAGTGTTTGTGCTGTTTTCCCTCCAAAAATGATGCCACTTCCTGAAGGATGATGTCACTGCTTTTGTTGAAGGGATTGTACAAAAGACTAACAGGATGGTAAGTGATAATATGGAATATCCTATAGAATAATTCTAAGAATCCAATACATTTATTACCAATTAAAAAATGGAAAATTTTGTTGGAAAACAATTGAATATTGCTTAATATGTGTTAATAAAAAATAAAAAATTCAATGTTCTATGAATATTGTGGATAAAAACTAATATGATTTCTATCTTTTAAAATTGTGAATTTAATATATATATTTAATTAAGACATACATGATGAGGACAATGAAAAAAATATTTCATTTTTCAAAGTGATGTGAGCCTATTACTTTTATAAAACATTACATATTTTAAAAAGTATATATATATATATTTATTTAAAAAAAATTCTTTCCATGCCAACCTTCTGCTGGAATAAATAGTCTCTAGTTGGCCTCTATGGGTGTTTAATACTGATATACAGTAGCTTGTAAAAGTCTGTCATAATTGACAACATAGTATCTTAGGCAACCGGCAACCACTTAAAGGAATAGTTCACTCAAAAATGAAAATTCTGTCATTTTCATTTTTAAGTGAACTATTCCTTTAAGCCTCACTGCAAATTGAGACACAGGAATCATGATACATTTCACAGAGACAAAGGTCAAACAATCAAATGTGTTTATTAGAATGATAAAATCTCCGTGTTGATTGACGTTTGAAAATAAGTGTGTGCTCCAGTACTGAGTTGTGTGTGTTCATGTGTGAAACTGGATGTATAAGTGTGTACTTCTATACAGGTGAGGTTATTTAAAAACCAACCAACGAACAAAACAATTATCACTGTATACCGCCCCTCGACTTCTATACACAGGGACATTACATCATCGCCAGCGGAGGGGTGAAACTCAGGATTTGAGCTATGTACAGAGCAGCTGAGTCAAATAAACAACTCAACGTAACACTGATTCAGTCTTACACACAGCCCTTCACGGCGAAGGCAAATCCGCGTCGCCATATACACTGTCTTACAAAATGCTGTTCCTTCAGATCCTTCCTCATCCTTTGCAAAGTCTGTGAGAACCAATAAATGTGATCATTTGTGGGACACAAAAGTGAATTCAACATTGTGGAAAAAGTCAAACATACATTATTGGCCTTGGTTATTGTACAATATTGTGCTTGTTGCAGCATGATCAAAGATTATGAAAGGAAGGCGTACGGGGGAAAATCGTTTGAATACATTCACAGCACATTCAACACTTTCCTTGAGAATAATAGAGCAGAATTAACACAAATGGCACTGTGTGAAAAAGTCAATGTCACTCAATATCACTTAGAGCAATAAAGGCATAAAAACACCAGAAAGCATCCTAACAAAAAGAAAAATATTATGAGGGACAAAGTCATGGAAATTGAAAACCATTTTAATTTACACCGAGGGACTTCCTGCTACAAAGGAAATAAGCTTTAGGCACTGAACTTTCAAGTTAACGTGTGGACACTTGTATATTTTAATTGAAGGCAGTTTGTGTGTGAAAAAAGGATAATTAGGAATTATATATGCGATAGCTATGTGGTTTCATGTTGCTATGTATCCACACGGCGAGAAACTAAACTTTGAGCACTTAGAAAAGGAAAAGCACACCTCAATAAGCTGCAAATTTTGAGGTATCAATTCATTTAGTAGCACGAACGGCGTGTGACAAGTCACACTCTGAAGAAACACTTGTTTTGGCATCTTTGTAGCTTATTAGCAAACTTAGCGATTTCATTTTCTGTTGGCAAACACTTTTGAAGATGGATATGGCACAATTTCTTTGAAGCTAGAGAAGTTAGTTGAAACTTAGTTGAAAATGTTAGCTGAAAGTATATGATATCTTCTTTCTTTCTCCACATGTGGTTTTCACATTAGAATATTAGCGGCATTTGCTACTTCCTGCGTTTGATTACTTGCTTTTGTGTCCTTGACCTACAGGTAAGCGGCTATATCCTTGCATTTCCTGCCTACCGGGATACATTTCCTGTGTTCTGGATCCTATTTCCTGCCGGGTGTATCTTTAGTGCTGAAGAGAGGAGACAGAAATACATACACACGGTAATTTAAACACATAAACACACATATACACACACAGAGAGACAGTGCAATCAACCATGACTCTCCTTTCAGCTGGATTTATGAGCTAATCAATGTTCAACCGACCGTAACACACAACTGCAGGAGTGTGTTTTCTGAGAGCATCAGCAAAGGCGTATGGTTTCTAGGATGGGGAGTATGCTTAAGTGATGCGTGTAGCACGTGCTTTTAATAAGAGACATCTTGCAGGTGCATGAGCACCATTATTAAATGCATTCCAGTGGACTCAAGTGTGTGTGGCAACTCATCTAATCAGACATCTGCTTTCAATATCTCGCAGACTGATGCTATTAGACATTTAATAACAAAGCTAGCCTATGTGGAGACGGACACTTGGGTGCGTGGGTCATGCAGAAAGATTAAGTTGGTGAGGAAGAGGCTCTTTTCCTAACCCTAGTGAGCCTTTTAAAGGCAGAATCTTAACCAAAATTACTGTTTTGAAACAATCTTCTTGGACAGAAACTCCATTAATTGGGCCATTAATAGATTCCCAGGGAATGCATGAACTGATAAAATGTATTCCTTACATGTATGTATTCCTTACATAAGTTGCTTCGGATAAAAGCATCTGCCAGATGCATACATCTGTCTTATAAAGTCTGAATTTAGGACTGAGGTAAAGCATTCTTCGGCTCAAACAGCAGAACATGGAGCCAGCAATACCAAGGTCATGGGTTTGATTCCCACAGAACGCATGAACTGATAAATGTATATATGCAATATAAAGCCCTATTCGGACGGGATTCGTTTTACAAGGGTAGATGGAGTAATGTAATTTACGCATCGCCGTCACCTCCCTGTAGTGATGTGCCTATTATGTTGCTTCCTGATATAACCGTTTGGTCCAGTCAAACGATTAATCAATTCACTAAATGGATTCTGTTGGTAATAGGCACTTATCCAAAGCTAAAATAAGTTTCTCTAACAAGTGCTTTCGTCCTTCTGTTTGATCTGAGTGGTATGCGGAAAACACTTGAAGTTTGCCACAGACTTGCCCCACCGCTTAAAACGAAACTTGAAAATACTTGAAAAACCGCGGAAAACTACATTTAAACAAGAAATGACGGAATATTTATGCTCGTATTTATAGCTGGTCTTTTCACACGGGATTAGCATTACCTGAGGTCATTTTTTCCAGACCGTTTTACAGAAGGTAAAAGTTGCAATAATCTTTACTAACATTGTGTGAAATTATAACTGAGATGGCAAATTTGGACGGGACTAAAATCACTGAGAAGCTCTGGTAATAATTACTTTACCACACCTCTCCATGTAAAACTAATCCCGTCCGAATAGGGCTCGAGTCGCTTCAGGTAAAAATCTCTACAAGATGCATCAATGTACTCTGTCTGTCATCTTGGATGAAACAGTTTTTTTTTTTTTGTCCGAATTTGGCAAGGCAGAATAGTTTTTCAGCCTACAGTTTTAACAACCTTCAATGCTGTCTAGGTAGGCAGCTCTAGAGTTTGGAACAGAGCCAGGGAGTCTTTCGGTGTAGATTTGATTATGCTACCCTTTTAGTATTCTCACATAGGGACACAACGACTTAAGGACACAGGGATTTCACTCTGACAGTTACCAGGTACATGACTAAAACCCGTAATCCATTATCCGTGTTGATGATCTAGAACTTTTGAAAGGACTTCCATGACTAAAAAACGAAACAAATAAATACAAAAAGGAAGGGAAATATATTATGATGGATATGATAAACAAAATGATTGGTTATTTCACAGACACACACCCAATAACATAACTGGCTTCAAATCACATGACATTTCTTGACTTTGTAGACCGTTTAGTTCACGTAATGCGATTCCTCTTCTCTGGCATTTTCGTTTGCTCTCCTTCAGACTTCAGGAGAAATAAAAGGTGAAACAGCATCTTCAAGAAGAAGTCCAAGAGTCCTCAGGACAGAGTCTTTCTTTCTCTGTCTCTAATCGTGTCTGTCTAGAAAACAGCGGGTGTATTTACCTCAGTTCTGTGTTCCATGTTCCGTGTTACATATTGTGTAAAAAATTCACTGTACAAAAAGGAAGAAACCAAACAAAAAGACAAAAAACTTGGAATCCAGCGTGTTCATAAATTCTCAGAGAGTCCTCTGATGAAACTCACAGAGCTACACAGAAATTCATGTGGTTGAGGCCATGAAACTCATCCGACCAAAGCATTCTCTCTTTCCGTCTCTCTCTCTTGTAAAGTCTGAATTCAGGGCTGAGGTAATACTGAGGTAAATGCCTCACTCAACAAAGGAACACAATTTCCAAGCATACAAAAAGAAAAATCTTTTCTATCCATACATCCATACATTTTGGTCAAAGTGATGCATCAGAGCAAATGGCATAACGCAAATCTTGCAAAGCGAACGGGGCCCCGCCCACAAGAAGTGATGTCACACACAAGCGTTTGTAATGGAAAAAGTATTGCAGATGGAGACAGATAGTTGATGTTATTTTGGGCAATGTGGCCCTCTATATAATCTGCTTCTCCTTACTTTCCCATTTAATATGCAAAAAATATTTTCAAGACCATCACCATATCCAAGTCCAAGCCCATGTTTTCAGGAGCATTTGGACTCCGCCTCAAATTAACTGGTCTTGACTAGTCATAAATATATGGTCTTGGGCTCGGACTTGAGTCAGACTTGACAACACTGCTATTTATGTTATTTATAAAGTGTAAATTTGATGGGCTACAACAAGTTATATTTTTTTATAAATCAGTAACGTAAAAGGGAGAGAAGCGATTCCGAAGCAAAAGTTCTGTTCCAAATATTTCCTTCTGACCAGTTGATCTGTCCAAATCTGCTCCTACAGAATTTACGCTAATGTTTGGTATCATGTAAAACTCCTCAGTTGGGTATTGACCAGAATCAGATGAGACTGACCACCGTTTACCGAGTCATTATTCCAAAGAACTATTGGGTTCTTGGTTGTATTTGTATTGAACAATTATCCCAATTCCCAAATGAAATGCTGCCGTTATATCAAACTTACAAATTTGCTGAAAGGGTAACCTGTTAAAGAGAGTCTAGGTGTGAACATATTCAGAGATAGATAGTCTTCAAGATGGCTATGGTTCTTTCCTCCATCTGATAAAGGGGCAATAAGGTTTGGTAAGTCACACTCACAGTCAGTCAAGCAAGAATGAGAGCTACTGGGAAAATCATGTCTCTGCCTACATATTTGTGTAATTGTGAGTGATAAAGAGAGAGAAGAAGAGAAAGAGGTCTTTCCAGTTGAAATGGCCACTCTTCTTGTAGTCAGTGAGGTCCGTTTTGGCTCGTCCTCATGCAAGCCGTTCCAGACAAATGAGGAAAAGGATGACAAGCAGGTGAGAAAAGAAAGAAAGACAGAGAGAGAGAGAGAGAGAGAGAGAGAGAGTTACAGTGAGCTACTGTGGTTGGCCAGGTTGCGCTCTGCAGTCCACGTGAGGTTTCAGCCGCTTACGTTTCTACAATTTCCTGCTACTCGCATCCTTGCTTCTCTTCATTCACTGGCCTGTTGGCGTCCGATCGCTCCCTCCCTTCCCGAGCAGGTGGCTGAAGTCCGCCAGGTCGATGAGCCCCCGGGACCCATGAAGCACGGAGCGCGTCAGTCCCGCGGGATGCTGCGAGGACGTGGTGTAGTGGTGGCCCGTTGGAGGTATGCCGTGACTGCTGAAGATGTAGCCTTCGTGGGTCCAGCGAAGAGGCTCTCCGCTGTACTCTATCTGGGTGCTGGGGGCCGACACCACTCTCCGCCGGTCGGGGGAGTCTTGGGGAGTCATGGGGTAGTTGTATTCACCTGCTGACTTGCGAAGAAGAGTGCCTGGGCGTATTCCCTGATCCCGATACTTGGAGAGGGAGACGTAGCGCTGGCGGTCGATACCGGTTTCGATGGCTTCCTCGTGGCGTCGGCCATTTCCTTGCAGGAGTTTAGAGCTGAGAAACAAGGTGGATGGTGGAGGTGGGCACTGGGTACCAACCGAGCTCAAGAAGGTCTGACTTTGGTCCCAGCTGGATCCAGAATCAGACAGGCGTAGCCCACGTTTCTGCTGCAGGGGAGTTTGCTCTGGTGTGGGAAGTAGACCTGGGTCCAAGTCGCCCGCTTTGACCCAACCATTGGGCATGACGAAGAGAGTCTCACCTTGTGAGCGCGGCCGGTCTGCGCCGCTGTGCCGGGAGACACTCATCACGGAGCCGCTCCTGCTTTGTCCCATCATGCAACGCTCTTTCTCGCTCTTCCGCTGACTACTGGATGAAGGAGTGTTGCTATGCGAACGGTGACGGTGTTTCTGCCCCATGATCCAGCACACTGCCAGACCCGAGAGTGCCGCCCCGGTGGAGAATGCAGAGACTGCAGCAACAACCAGCAGGTTCAAAGTAACAAGACTTTCAGGCTCATCCATAAAACTCTCACGTAACAGACCTGCATGAAAGACAGAAAAATACATTGCAATTCAAAAATAGTAACTTGCAATTTATGCGTTTTAGTGACTTGAAAGGCAAAAATCAGCTTTAGGGTTTCAAAAACTACTGTAACATCTACAACTATTGATATGATTAAGCTCAGGAGGGCCAACCATTTAAAAAGTGTTACTTGAATGGCTTACAAAAACATCAAAGTAGCTCCTCTTGACTTATGAAGCTGTGTGCTATTGATCTATTGAGTTTCTGTATATTACAGCCCCAACAATCGATCAAAAAACAAGAGACTGTTGCCTACAGTCTCTCCTATTTCGGTAGGCTAGATATAGTGTGTATTTTAGGTAGACACAGACAGGGTCGCTCTGTACAAGAGATGGAATACGACCTTATGAACCTTACACTTAAAAGTCAGAGTAGTGAACATGTAAACACTGCATATCAAACACCGGCCATTAGTATCCTGTGCACTTCAGCTTTATTCTGAAAGCGTGAGTAGATGTAAGAAATATTATAACAAGATAGGTCTAGAGAGATTGTTCGGCAGATTCAGAGAACACAGCGATTTTTGGAGTTGATGACTCATGCTTTAAATACCCTACTTTCTAATCGCTCCTCTTTGAATTGGCGTTTGCATAGCACTGGCCTTTCTCCTCTCTTTTAACAGCATTTCTTGTACTCTTTATTCTGCTGTTCCCTGTAAGATGTCCTTGGTTTTAACCTCTATTTTCTCAGTCTACCTCTCTTCCTCTATTATCTCCTTTCTTGGCTTTCTTCTCGCTGACTATCTCTCTTCTAGCAGTGCCGTTTATGTGTGGGCTGTTAGCTGTCTCAGAAATGAAAAGCTGTCAGAATCTGCGTCTACCTCAGTATCCAAACTAGTAAATGGCTTGACAGTAATAGGAATTTTAAAAGAAAAGTTCACCCAAATAGGAAAATCCTGTAATCATTTACTCACCCTCATATCAGTCCAAAAGATTTCCTTTCTATTGTAAGCCACAAAAGAAGATGGACATGTTTGGAATGACATGAAGGGGAGTACTGTAACCTTTCATTGTTTGGTGGCTCACTCATTCAGTTTATTAACAAATATTGTGTGCAACCCTTCTATGAATACTATGGTACCGCCACCAAAACATGGCATTACCACAAATACTCAACAGTATACACAACATACACTCTTTGGCAGAGCACATTTCTTCTATGTCTATTCACCCACATGCATAATGACATTTACACAAAGGCATATAAACACACATGCATACATACACAAACCCCAATTTTCTGATCTCTTCTTGTACTCTCTCTCTCTCTCCCATTACCTTTATGTTTTCTGCCATTATGAATGTTCTCAGCTGGGAATCTCAGCTCTCATCGCATTTGTTCATTGTAACAGCAGGAGTCTGTTGCACACATCACACTCAACAATTGAACCCTTTTCTCAATATCTTGTTTCCTTGAACATTCCTTTGAACATTCTTAAAGACTAAAATACTTCTACAAGATTGCTTGTAATGTGTGTGTTCTCAGGAGTGTAGCAATCATTTCAAAGAGAGAGACAGAAATCTCCTGACCATAGACCATTTTCTCTAATACCTTTCTCTTCTTTGAATTTATAGTATATTATAATTGTCTTAGTCCAAGGGTGTCAAACTCATTTTTAGGTCAAGGGCTGGATTGAACCTTGTATTTTCAAACTTTTTATATATATCTTGATGGTAAATGCTGTTGTATAGAACTTTCTATTCATCAAAGAATCCTGAAAAAAATGTATCATGGTTTCCCAAAAAAAATTTAAGCAGCATAACTGTTTTCAACATTGATAATAATAATAAATGTTTCTTGCAATTCTCACATGATTTCTGAAGGATCATGTGACACTGAAGACTGGAGTAATGATGATAAAAAAAAATCAGCTTTGCCATCACATGAATAAATGATATTTAAAATATATTCAAGTAGAAAATCACAGATACTTCTTTCAAAAACATAAAAAAAATATCCAAACCTTTAAAAAGTTGGATGCCATATATAGACTAAATTAGTATATTTCAGCAATATTGACAAAACAAAGAGAAAATACCTCACTGCTCATGGTTGGATAAACTATATGGCTATATGGCTTCTGTCAAACTCCAGCATGCAGCATCAAACAGTGATTTCAAACACGCTCTGAACAAACTCAGTTCTTTATCTCTGTTCTGGTCTGTTTAGGCATTCAGTGTCTCACTCATCTCAGAATGTTTCAAATAAGACTGAACTTCTATGCGATGGATGAAGAGAGTGAGGACAGAAGAGGACAGCCGTTTGATGTAGATGACCGGCAGACTGGAGCTGTTTTAACAGGAGTGCTGAGTTTAATGAGCCTGTGACTCTGAGTCACATCTGAAAGCCAAATCATTTCACACATTTTACAGACTATGGGTTGATTTTCAGTTATATTATGAACGTGCCTAAATTTCTCTTCAATGATCAATTCAATAAGCTCCCTTTTTTGCCTCCTGATGTTGGGGTTGATTTAATTCTCTTCATTCCCTTTCCGTTTTTCACAGACGCATAACTCGTGTTATCTCAGGGGTTTGAGTCAAAAGTCCAATCGCAAAACATTTTAAAGACCTTGTTCATACCTGTTAAATTTTAGTCAAGTTGTCACATTTATATGCTGTAATTTACTAATTACAAACCATACTGATACTGATTCATACTGTAAGTTGTTTTGTTTAAATTCTCAAATTCTTAACTGTTAAAAATGAGCCAAACAGCTTAAAATAGATTCTTAATGGCAGATTCCTATTGTGACAACTTACCACATATAGTGTGACAACATGCCCCAGTAGCCCCGCTATTGATTCTATGCCATTGGTTCTCAAACAGGAGGTCATATCACATAACCGAAATCCAGTTGTGTCTCCTAAAAACTTCAGTTAGTTACTTCAAGAAGTCATAGAATACGGCCGTCATTCTTTTCCTTAACTAAACTGTGTGTAGACATTAGCAATCCAAACAAGACACTCATATTCTGCTGCTGTTCTCCATTTTTATCTTGGGACTATCTCACAGAGACAGATTCCTTGAAAGCACTAGCGTACTAAGCCAGTGAACTTTATTCTGTGCTCTCTCTCTCTCTCTATCTCTCTCGTATATGACTCAGCTGAACCTATACGGCTGCAGCAATATATAACTTCTTCTGTCTGAGCAGTCTGTTATGTTCAAGTGCTCTTGAGGAAGAGACTTGAGAACTTCACTGCTGTTCCACGTTCTGCTAAATCTGAACTTTGGAACATATTTAAGCGGTCTGAGCCATGAATATATCAGAGAATGACAGTGAGTGTTTCATATGCTGCCAGCCTTGCAAAATGCAATTTAGAGCGGATTTACAGCGAATCTAAGCTTCTGAATGTTTAGAAAATATAAACCATCTTTTGTCTTCTTAACAATGTATACACTGTCACTAACTCACTTTAAAGGAATTAATTAATTTCTAAAAAGAAAAGACTCAAGGCTGGTTTTCTCTCTCATTATCTTCCCTCCATCTCCAAACTGTGACTTTCTTGTGACTTTGACTGCTTAAGCAAACCTTTCGAACCAGACCAGACTGGATCTTCTCTGTATTGTTGAAGAGTTTCTAGAGAATTCTCTCGGGGAAGCTAAAGGGCACATCCTAAACAGGTTCACAAACTCACCGTCGCAGTCTCCGAGATGTGAGGTGTTTCCGTATTCAACGTCCTGCACGAAAGGTAATCTGCAAAACAGGAGAAAACGGATTTGAACATAAACCGCAAATTCACAGATTAGATACATGACATGCATTCTATGCAAGTGAATGTAAACGCTTCTAGTTATGCAAACTCAATTTGATGCATCATTGCATTCAGAAATGTGTCCGAACACAATCCAAAACACATTCGACTGTCAGCTTTCTTTTTCAGGTCAACAACTGTCAGGGCAGACTTTTTTACTGAGCAAGTTATGATTAGATAGCTACCTAAATAATAACACATCTGGTTTACAGTGTATTTTTTTATATTAAAGTACTTCATCCTACCCCAATATAACATGCAAACACTGTGGCGCTACCAAAACATCAACACATCAGCACTGGCTATATGAGTGTTCAAGAAACCTGTGTAAAATCATTTGCGTTTGTTGACGGGAGTGGTACTGAAAATTGAGGGTAACTCTATCGCCCCCTTGAGTTGAGGTTTGAATGCATGTTAGGTATGTACGCTTTTGCCAAGCATTTATATATTTGTGTAGAGGATGTTCATGGTTCATGGATCTGACCTGGTGCCTGGCCGCAGGAGTGAGCATGTACTTCCTCTGGTCCAGCCGCAATATGGATCTCTGGACGCAATGCAGTTTCTACACAAACACACACACAATGTTATGTCAATGTTATTACAGAGGACTATACCAACCTCTTCTATAATGAATACAGAAAACAAAACCAGAAAACATAAATCGTGATTTATAGAGATATACAGAGACTGAATGAACAGAGAGAGACAGACAGGACTGCATTCTTATTTTCTGATTGTCATATCTGTCTCTCCAGTTTCACTTCTCTAAATATATGCAATTATATTGTCACCATTATGTTGAGATTTATTCAGTTCAAGGACTTTTAGTTTGTATTTCTTCAGTTCATGCCTTCCTTTGTTTGATTTCCCGCCACTCTTTAGTTACCATGGTCACGTCATTAGTTCATTTGTTCCAGCTGTGTTCTATTAATTACCTTGTTTAGTTCACTATATAGTCTTCACTATTTGTCTGGTCACGTTCACATTTAGAGGTGTTTGCCAACACGTGTTCGCCTGTTGCTGAGTATATTGGCTATTAAACGACGATTAGTTGGTTGTTCTGTTCCTGAGCATGTTCCTGTTCCTGAGATTCTGTTTTGTGAACATATGATATTGTTCTTGAAATTAAAGTTAAAGACTGCTGCACTTAGATCCTGTTTCATCTCTGCTGCAACCAACGCTGACATATAATAAAATATAAAAAAATAAAATTAATTAATAATAAAACCATATATATATATATATATATATATATATATGGAGAAGTATTAATGTATTATTTTTTATTATTTAATAAATTTTTTAATTAATTTATATTAATTATTATTTAATTATTTAATTAAACTATTACTTCTCCCTCATTATTGTAATAAAAAAAAAATCATATGTATGTGGATGTTTTACCCTTGACAACTCTTTAGTTATTACTTCAATATTCTTATGAAAATATGCATTTTTCATATGAATATTGAAATAAAAACTTAATGACAGAAACATACACAATTTTCATTTCACAATTATGATTTGATACTTTATAATAAACAACACAATGCATTTATTTATGCGAGTCTGTGCATGGAGGGAAATGAGGTTTGTGCCACCCATGGTAAAATGATGTGCTGGCGCAGGAGTCATTTAAACGAGCACATGGTGCTGCAGACGTACAAAGTGGATTGGAAAGACTTGAGTTGGTGCAGATGGTACGAGTGCGCTCACTGTACCACGTCCCGCAAGATGAGAGAGCATCAGCAGACTCAATCAAAGCCTCTACCATTAATCACGGCTGAATTGCACCAGAGCTTTACTGCTACACAGGAAGAAACCGTTCCAAATGTGCCGTACGGGAGACGGGCCAGGAGAACTGTGTGTGTTGTCTGAAGGAAATTGTAAAAGCTGGGTCACAGTAATTTCAAAGCCGCTGATGAAGCAGAGTGCGTTTGGGTGGCACAGTTTAGTTTAAGATGGAAAACGACAGCGCGTGTGTGAATGTGAGTGTGTTTAATCAGTGTACAGATTGAGTGTGTGCGTGTGTTCTTACTTCATGCATCTGGAGTGCAGTTGGCAGCGTGCGACAGGCACTCTCACCACACAGGAGTGGAAGGCCAGCAGGAGTGTGTGACTGGGTTTGTCCAGGGTCAGAGAGAGAGGCTGTCGTGCCTGCACAGAGTCATCGCCGCACCTACACACACACAAGAAAACCATCAATACAACCACTCCTGTACTTTTACAACTAAACACATCCTAGAACACGGATGCACACACTCATTAAAACCCAACATCTTCACATCAGCGTCTCCATGAGTCACGAGGTCATTAACATACAGTATGACCACCCGTGCTCAGCAGCTTGGCGGAGACGTTCAAACTCGTTTCACACGCGAAGAGGTTAGCCAATCATTACAGAGGTCATTTACATATAGAACTTACATGTTGTATATGTCATTTACATTTAGTCTAAAAGGTACAGTAGCAAAAAGGGGTCAGAGAGAGGGTATAAAGAAACTTCACTAACATACACTATTGTTCAGAACTTTGAGGTTGGTAAGATGTTTTAATGTTTTTAAAAGAATGCTCACTAAGGCTGTATTTATTTGATCAAAAATACAGTACAAACAGTAATATTGTGAAATATTGCTACAATTTAAAATAACTGTTTTCTATTCAAATATATTATAAAATGTAACTTATTCCTGTAGTATAATTATTAAGCTGAATAATTATTCTTCTTATTATCAATGTTGAAGCAGGAGTCTTTATGAATATGAAGTTCAAAGAACAGCATTTCCATGAAAAAGTTTTGTTTTGTAACAATGTAAAAATCTTTACTGTCATTTTAAATTCATTGAATGCATTCTTCCTGAATAAAAGTGTATTCCCTAACGTTTAAACTGTTAATTTATGGACCAGACTATTTTCCCCAAAATGCATTACCTATTGAATTTCAATTGCTGCGTCTGAAATCGCATACTTCCTTACTATAGTACACTAAAAGAGTAATATGTCCAAATACATAGTATTCGAAGAATGCTAGGTGAAAACTCCTCGGATGACCTACTAATTCTGCCAAGATTCTGCGCATTTGATGAACACTTTACTATCCCATGTGGCCACAGGAGAGGATTTATGAATGGCAGTAAAGTGACACAACTGACGCTGGTAGGTCACATGATAATGACAACTAGGGGTGTTGAGATTAATCGAAGCATTGCGATGCATTATTCGTCACATATGTGCATCGTGCTAGCGTAAAATGGCGGAGGGAGGTGAAACACAAAAGCGAGTAATAAAAAATGCACCCACTATTTAAAAATGTACAAATTTTGCGTGCGGGTGTGAGTGTGTGTTCAGATTTAAGATGCGTTTGATGTTTGCTACATTCAGGAAGTATACTTTCTTGGAGCAGATAAAATAATAATGGAGTTCACATATCTGACTGCTTATATTCATTGATGAAAATGTAGGCATGTACAGTAATATTGAAAAGTGAGGATGCAACACATCGCGATATTGAATCGAATCGTTGACATGATAATCGTAATCGAATTTAATCACGAAACCAGTGATAATTCACACCCCTAGTAACAACATGGCGGATGTAGTACGTTCGAATTTCATTCATACTGCCCATTATCATACTATATACAACATAAATGTGGTACCTACAGCATGCAATTTTGGATACATGGAATGATTTGTAATTCAGTAAATTCAAATTCCACCTCATGAACTGAAATTGGGCAAATTCTTAAATTCTGAGTTTTGTCCAACTTTTGTTCAACTTTCCTGATCAAATTCCCCCTTTCTCTTTCTCTTCAATAATCTCCTGTCCTCTTTCTACTGTCTGTGACTGTCTGTAAAAAGTGGCAAACAGCCCAAAAATACACACTAAAAGAGATTAAGTCGAAGTTGGTTTGTTTCCAACACACATTAACTGTCCGCTAATAAAGCATTAAATTACTGCAACATCTTTGATTAAATTAGGACACCGGCATCTCAGAGAAACTCCTCAACAGTTGGTCCACAGATATCAGGCATGTAATCTAAACACTGATAAATAGCTCGAAGACAAATGAGACGCATTACAGGAAGTTGTGTGAGAGTTTTGGATGTCATCCAGAGAACACCTGAGGCAAGACAGAAGGTCAAGCAGACACAGTGATCTCTTTGTTTCAGGTGTGTGTGTGTGTGTGTGTGTGTGTGTGTGTTTCTCAGCGAGCGCTGCATCCAACTGAGAACCTTATCTCAACCGCCACACAACTCGCCTTCATGTCCCAGCATGCATCTCTCTGTTCTTCCTCCAGACAGGTATTGCCTTTCATCTTCAAAACCCCAGCCATGTTTTCATCCATCAGAGTGCCACACGCTCGCAAACACACACACACACACACACACGCACGCACTAAAATAATCAGAAATCCTGTTGAATCGTTTTACCTCCGTTTGCTTTTGAGGACATTTTTTTTAGAGGTGCTGTGTGTTTGTTTGTGGATAAAAATCATGGATTTCTTTCTTCCATTGCATTTGATACTGAATATCTTTTTCTCTTTGACTGTGCGAAAGTTTTTAATCCAGGGCTAAACATCAACAACAGTAAACAACTGTGGGAAACTGCTTGATAAAAATGGATTTTTCAAAATAAATTCAGTCTGGAAGCAGATTAAAGGACGCTAAGGACAAAAACAACTTGATCCCCCTTCCTTACTTTTTAAAGTCCGTGTCCAAAAACTGAAACAAGTTTGTCTTATCAGGAAGGCAGGAGATGTATAGATGCATCTATAGATGTCGCATTCTTAAGGCCCGTTCATACCTATAACGATAACTATAATAACGTCCACACCAGCGGACGACATCGTTCTGTTCTAAGAGCGTGCTGCAGTTTTGTTGTGAAATTTTCTGTTTAAATATGCAAATGAGGCATTATCTGATTAAATATGCATACATTTCCAGAATAGAAATCAGAACATAAAGCCAGGTTCACATAATTTGCACAATTTTTTTTTTAAATAATTTTTTTATTGCAATTATATATTAACAAACCTCTCTGTAAAAACCTAGATAGGAATAAAACGGGAAAGTTTGTGCTGCTGAAGTGGAGATTTCTGGCTCAGTGTACTCGAAAAACTCATTTCGAGAAAACGGCCATTAACATATATTTTAATTGAAATCTACATGTGGGCATAGATAAAGTGTAATAAAAGAAACATCTAAAGGGATAGTTCACCCAAAAATGAAAATTCTGTCATTAATTACTCACCCTCATGTTGTTCCAAACCCGAAACCCTGATCTTCGGATCAGAATGAAGATCTTTTTGATGAAATCTGAGAGATTTCTGACCCTCCATTGACAGCTATACAACTACCACTCTGACGCTTCAAAAAGTTCATAAAGAGTAAAATGCAAAACTAATCCATTAAAATTGAGCGATTTAGTCCAAATTTTCTGAAGAGACTCGATCGCTTTATGTGATGAACAGATTGAATTTAGTATTTTATTCACATATAAACATTGATCAGTAAACATAAACTGAAGCCCAACCAAACCTGCTTGGTGCACGAGAACAAACCTCTTGCTGAAGCTCAAACGAGCTGCGTAACACGAGAATGAACCACAATGGTTCTTGCTGAAGCTCAAACTTGCTGCGTAACACGAGAATGAACCTCATCGGTTCTTGCTGAAGCTCAAACGAGCTGCGTAACACGAGAATGAACCACAATGGTTCTTGCTGAAGCTCAAACGTGCTGCGTAACACAAGAATGAACCTCATCGGTTCTTGCTGAAGCTCAAACGTGCTGCGTAACACAAGAATGAACCTCATCGGTTCTTGCTGAAGCTCAAACGTGCTGCGTAACACAAGAATGAACCTCATCGGTTCTTGCTGAAGCTCAAACGTGCTGCGTAACACAAGAATGAACCTCATCGGTTCTTGCTGAAGCTCAAACGTGCTGCGTAACACAAGAATGAACCTCATCGGTTCTTGCTGAAGCTCAAACGTGCTGCGTAACACGAGAATGAACCTCATCGGTTCTTGCTGAAGCTCAAACGTGCTGCGTAACACGAGAATGAACCACAATGGTTCTTGCTGAAGCTCAAACGTGCTGCGTAACACAAGAATGAACCTCATCGGTTCTTGCTGAAGCTCAAACGTGCTGCGTAACACAAGAATGAACCTCATCGGTTCTTGCTGAAGCTCAAACGTGCTGCGTAACACGAGAATGAACCTCATCGGTTCTTGCTGAAGCTCAAACGTGCTGCGTAACACGAGAATGAACCACAATGGTTCTTGCTGAAGCTCAAACGTGCTGCGTAACACAAGAATGAACCTCATTGGTTCTTGCTGAAGCTCAAACGTGCTGCGTAACACAAGAATGAACCTCATCGGTTCTTGCTGAAGCTCAAACGTGCTGCGTAACACAAGAATGAACCTCATTGGTTCTTGCTGAAGCTCAAACGTGCTGCGTAACACGAGAATGAACCTCATCGGTTCTTGCTGAAGCTCAAACGTGCTGCGTAACACGAGAATGAACCTCACTGGTTCTTGCTGAAGCTCAAACGTGCTGCGTAACACAAGAATGAACCTCATCGGTTCTTGCTGAAGCTCAAACGTGCTGCGTAACACAAGAATGAACCTCATCGGTTCTTGCTGAAGCTCAAACGTGCTGCGTAACACAAGAATGAACCTCATCGGTTCTTGCTGAAGCTCAAACGTGCTGCGTAACACAAGAATGAACCTCATCGGTTCTTGCTGAAGCTCAAACGTGCTGCGTAACACAAGAATGAACCTCATCGGTTCTTGCTGAAGCTCAAACGTGCTGCGTAACACAAGAATGAACCTCATCGGTTCTTGCTGAAGCTCAAACGAGCAGCGTAACACGAGAATGAACCACAATGGTTCTTGCTGAAGCTCAAACGTGCTGCGTAACACAAGAATGAACCTCATCGGTTCTTGCTGAAGCTCAAACGTGCTGCGTAACACGTCAAGCGAATATGCTTGAGCTTCCGTTTACCACAACTGATGTGTGGTTAATTAAAGCCTAAATTCAAAGTGATCGTGTCTCTTTTTGAAAATTTGAACTAAACCGCTCAATTCATATGGATTAGTTTTACGATCTCGTTATGAACTTTTTGAAGCGTCAGAGTGGTAGTTGTATAGCTGTCAATGGAGGGACAGAAATCTCTCAGATTTCATCAAAAAGATCTTCATTCTGATCCGAAGATGAATGAAAGTCTCACGGGTTTGAAACGACATGAGGGTGAGTAATTAATGACAGAATTTTCATTGACTTTAATTGTATGGCGGCTGAGAGAGCTCAATGTGCTGTAACTGATGAAAACATATGCAAACAGAAAAAAACACCAGCAAATTAAGATAACGTTCTCATTTGTCTGACAACACATGCTGCAAATACTCACAATGCACATACAATCAAGACGTTAAATTAAACAACAAACTCACCTTTCAGGCCATCGACAACCCCACTGACGAGTGGACACTGAACAATAAGCATGTGCCAGTCAGATTTGTGACTTGTTGGGGTGCCCTTGAAACATTAGCGTTATGGTGTGCCATTTGCAGCGCGCTTCTGTATTTGGTTGCGTTGTGAGTATTTGCAGCACGTGTTGTCAGACTAATGAGAACGTTTTCTTAATTTGCCTGTGTTTTTTCTATTTGCATGTGTTTTCTTCAGTTACAGCGCATTGAGGTCTCTCAGCCACCGTATAAATGTGTATTTTGGATGTTTTCTTACCACTAGTCTGACAGAAGAAAAGTAGTGCAAGCAAGCAATAGCAAGCAAAATAGACCAAAACTGAACAGTGCCTGAAAAAACAATAGTGTTTGAAGCAAAGAAATCTCATCACCTTTCAGGGTTGTAGCCCTCCAGCTCTTCCAGAAAGGTGTTGGTGTTGGAGTACTGGTTCTCCGGGCTGGGTGTGATAAGGAACTTGAGAACGGTTCCCCTGGTGGATCCAAGGAACACCACAGTTCGATTGCGGTAGGGGCCTGCCTCAGTGTCCACCACCATAGTGTTCAACTGGTACCTTAAAAGTGAGGAAAATAAAGCAATATTCACAGCATTATAGAAGCTTATTGCTTTTATAAAACAGTTGCAACATCAGTATGATGAAAGACAATAAAAGACCAGCCAATAATATAGTTCATCATCCTAACTGTAAGCTGTTTACAGTAGCCAAATAAAATAGTGCGTTAAAATCAACATGAAATTGCATTTGCAACCTATTTTGCAACCAAAAAGTGATATATTTCCAAGAGAAACATAACATTGAATAAGAAAAAGAATTTAACCCTGTATTATTTTCCCAACCCACATGGCCTAGTTTCGAGTCTGAGGAATAAGAGAGTCCTTTCAGAGGTAAAATCAAGTTATTACATTTTGAATAAAGCTTGCAAAGACATTTTTTTCTTTTCAATAACATTCATGAATTGTGAACATGTATAAGGAAAGTAAATAAACCCTTATTTTGATTTTGTGTTTAACTTAGCAGATGGTCACAGATATGTTTGTCATTTATTTTACAATAGCTTTAAACAAATCAGATTCTGGCACTGATGCTATCTGTTTTAAACAATTCTTAGTGTATAATTCTTAATACAGCTTAGGAAATAATTAAAAAGGGTTATGAGAGATTAGAGTTGTAAATACTCTCCCTGTTCAGACTTTAATTTGGATTAAAAAGAGCAAACACAGAGGAGTTTATGACAGCTCACACCAACTTTTCCTTTATGTGTACTTTTACTACTTTGTTGTAAGCTTGAAAAACCTGAGCTGACTATTTTTCTTCATGTCATTCAAATCTAATTTGCATAATTCCAGCCTATGGTGTTCATTGATGACCCGCCCTCAAACACTCTAGTTGAGATGTAGCGGAGGCCTGGAAAAGTTTAGTTTGTGTTGTCGACATGTCGAGAAGACACTGTTTTCTGTGCTGTGAAAGCAAATCCATGCACTTTTTTAAAGGATGAGGACTTGCACTGGAATTGATATGGGAAAACCGACGCCATTGTTACTGTTTGTTTCACTGTGTATAAAGTGCTGAGAATGATCTGGAGCTGAAATTCAGATTTGGTAATGAGCGTTGTACATCCGACATGCGCTGTAACCGGTAGACCGGTCACAACAGACTGGGCCATATGACCAATCAGAGCAGAGACTGATTTAGAGAGACTGATTCCTTTATCTGTTTCAGACTCTGTGAGAAAATTGACGCAGCAATCTATATTATGAGAAAATGAAGGTTTTTGACCCTGGATGAATGTAAAACTTCAAAACAAAGACCTTAAGCCTGTAGAAGACCTTCAAAACAAAATTAGGAACATTTGAAATAGCATAATACGGGCACTTTAAGTCAAAATGGTCTGTTATTGAATATCAATCAAATATCCACCTTTTTTCCCCACACCAGAGTACCACTCTCCTTTGTGACAATTTACCTCTAGTTATCGTGAAAGGACCCAGTGGCCATTTCAATACAAAAAAACAATTTATTGCTTGATTTTTTCTCCTTGCAGAGAAGTTTTTCTTCAGTTACTCACAAGTACTGAGTTTGAAGGCCTCAGGCAATTTACCCTCTGCAGAAGCACTACTCGAGTTATAGTTTAACTAATGTTTTTTCCTCACTAACCTTGAGACACTGTAGCAGCGCTCTTAACAGGATTGTTGACAGAATGATGTCCTTTGAGTATCAGTACTGCTAACATTAGCCATACTACAGCAGAGCTTGGGCTTTGATTCCTGAGATTTCAACCAATTTCAGTTAAAGCAGCACAGCTTTTAGGAGGCCTTGAGAATTTCGCTTCACCTTTTCAAATCTCAGCAACACACTTCATATAACAAGCATCCTGGGGTTTATTGATCGTTTTTTCTGTGTTCCGTAGGTCTATGCATCGTACCGAACCATGGTCTTGACTATCCAGGGTCTGTGTCCGAGCAAAGGAACTGCTTCGTCCATCAGAGGATGAGTTTTGATGAAGTTCAGCACCTCATCGGGAAGGGCGTTGGAGGAGCTGAATCTCGAACCCTGGACAGCACATCCTCCAGGCCTAGAAAAGTAAAAGAACCACATTCACGATTCAAATGTCCAAACCAAACACTCACTATTTGATAGACAGACAGAGAGACAGAACGAGATAGATAGATAGACAAAACGACAGACAGACAGATAGACTGACAGATCAACAGACAGACAGAACGACAGACAGAACGAGAGAGATAGATAGACAGAACGACATATACTGTATATAGACCGACAGACAGAACGACAGACAGAACGAGAGATAGATAGACAGAACGAGAGAGATAGATAGATAGACAGATAGATAGATAGACAGAACGAGATAGATATAGATAGATAGATAGATAGATAGACAGAACGAGATATAGATATAGATAGATAGATAGATAGATAGATAGATAGATAGATAGAATGACATACAGATAGACAGACAGAATGATAGCAGACAGAACGAGACAGAATGACAGATATATAGACCAACAGAAAGATAGATAGACAGACAGACAGAACAAGAGATAGACAGAACGACAGACAGACAGAACGAGAGAGATAGATAGACAGAACGAGATAGATATAGATAGATAGATATAGATAGATAGATAGATAGACAGAACGAGATAGATATAGATAGATAGATAGAATGACATACAGATAGACAGACAGAATGACAGCAGACAGAACGAGACAGAATGACAGATATATAGACCAATAGAAAGATAGATAGACAGACAGACAGACAGATAGAACAAGAGAGAGATAGACAGAACGACAGACAGACATAGACAGAGAGATAGATAGAGAGATAGACAGACATAACAACAGACAGACAGAACGACATACTGTATAGACATATAGGTAGATATATAGACAGATATATAGACTGACAGACAGAACGACAGACAGATAGAACGAGAACGAGAGAGAGATAGATAGAACAACAGACAGACAGACAGATAAACAGACAGACAGAATGACAGAACATGAATAGAACATGATAGATACTAGAAAGATAGAAAGATTGATACCTGGGTTTCGGCACCAGTTCATCAGGTACAGGTGTCCATATGGATTCTGGAGATTTCTGCTCTTTGAATCTGCCCTCAAACACACGTGCCAGCTGCTGCATGTCAAACGCACACACCGCCGAGCCGGGGATGCTGGGTAGACACAGCGTTCCAAGAGGGTCAAGACACATCACTGATCCAAACCACACTTCAAACACACACATACAGTCCCACAGAAGCACACACAGGCTGTTACCCTAAGTCAAAGTGACATGTCACAACAGGACTATTCGATTTACTGCAGCTGACAGACTAATCGACCAATCTGCCTCTACAGCATCTCATTATAGTGTCTCGACAGCCACTCACATCAGATTAATAAAAGCTCAAGTGCATATTCAAGCTATTTTAAAGCACACAGGCTATAGTATAAATATAACAATACACACATTGACTGCTTTATGGCACTTTCATGGTGCTTTGTAGTCTACTGGAGCTTGATTCTTCAAAATATTCCTCAAAATACTTTCTGTTTTATGAAAGAAAAAATAAGTATCTTGGGAAAGACATGAGGGTGAATAAATGATGACAGTTTTCTTTTCTTTTTTTTGGGGGGGGGGGGGGGGGGGGGGGGAGGTTCATTCTTCCTTTTAAAAGCTAAAAACTGAGAGAAAACATATATCAGCAAAATATTATAGCTTGATACGCATTAAAAAAACAAAGGAAATCGTAGATCAGTCAAACACAGAAGGAAACTGTAAAATGACCTGCCAGGATGGGCAAGTGTTCTCACTGGCTGAACAGCCTAATGTTGTGTGTGTGTGTGTGTGTGTTCTGGTCTGCAGGTGTTCACCATGTGTTCCAGGGCAGCTTGTCTCTCTCTCCAAACAGTGGGAGTTCAGATGGACTGTTGAGGAAACTTGGATCCTCTTATCTGTCCAGATTTCAGCTTTCAGGCAAAACAACAAATCTTATCAAAAGGCTAGTAGTGAACTGAATGGCATTCAACTTTATACAAAATATGAAATAATCAATTCTAGTAAAATTAATACTTAGAATTATACACTATACCATTAAAAGTTGGGATCAGTCTTTTGAAAGAAATTAATAAGGTTTATTGAGTAAGGATGCATTAAATTGCATTAAAAATGCATTCAATAATTGTTATATTGTATATATACATTGTATATATATTGTATATATATTGAATATGACATTAAAGACATTCACCATTTTACAAAAGATTTCTATTTCAATAAATGCTTTTCAGCTTTCTATTCATCAAAGAAGAAATGATAATAATAAGAAATGTTTCTTGAGCAGCAAATCAGGATATTAGAATGATTTCTGAAGGATCATGTGACACTTAAGACTGTAGTAATGATGCTGATAATTGAGCTTTTATCACAGGAATAAATTACATTTTAAAATAGAAAACAGTTATTTTAAATTATAATAATATTTCACAATATTACGTTTTTTTTATAATTTTTTTTTATCTTACTGAACTTTTGAATAGTAATTTCAATTTTCAACTGTATTTTATACAGGTAAAATGATCTAAACAAACTCTTGTAAAATAATAAAAAATAATAATTAAATGATTTAAATTTCTTAATAATATTAGATTTATACATTTTAAAAGATGGAAATCATATTTGTTTTTTTTGTTTTGTTTTGAGCAGATGCTACTATTTTAACCGTGTCCTCTGGTGCAGCTACCTTCTAAAAGGCAATAATTAGATTATAATGTGGGAGTATTGTTTTAATTATATATATATATATATTTAAGACTAAAATTTCTGACTATTACTCTTCCTAGAGCTTTCAAGCTACAACCACTAATTGGGCCAGGCCTTCAGACTGTTCTGACTCGTTCATAATAAATGGAAAGGTTTTTACTTGTCCTCAATTTCACTTTTCTTTTGCAAAAACCCCTTAGATAAGAAAACATCCATAAAGACATTCTCTTCCAGGAAATGTTTGGAGGGAGAACAACAGCCCAAACATGTGCAAATCAACAAGGGATTAATTACAGAAATCAGTGTGATAATAACAACATGTTAAAAGAAAAAGAGGAAAAGCAACAGAATGAGACTGTAAATCACAGGATGTTGGGCTGGGTTTGAGGTCACACATGGTCCCGTCAGCTGCTCTGAGAACGAGTGTGTTTGGACCGCGGTGACAGATTTGGCGAGTTCTGTCTGGTGTCCCACTGGAACTGGAGTGAGAGGGCTTGTCTGCACCCCTCACCTGACACCAGACCCGCTGAGCCAACGCTGGACAGCATTTGGCCAATACTAGGTCAATGCTGGACCGAAAATGATCTAAACCTCAATGTCCTTTATCTTAAATGACAGTGTTGTGGCAAATCCAATTCCCTGCACCTCCAACAAAACTCAAAGAGTGCCTCAAACAAAGCAAACTTTCTTACATAGACTTGATAATACAAACCCTGAAAACTTTGGTAAATCCATTAAATAATTCATCCTCAAAAACCTGTGACCCATGACTTGTGGAAGTTTATATACATACAGTAAATCAAGATAGATAGATAGATAGATGGCACTGTACACAGATGATAGATGGAAGTCAAAGGGGAACAGAAACTGTTTGGTTACCAACATTCTTAAAAATAAATTATTTTGTATTCCGCTTAAAAAGAAAGAAAGAAAGTCATTCAGGCTTGGAACTACACGAGGTTGAGTAAATGGTGACAGAATTTTCATATTTGGGTGGACAATGGCAGCTTACCAGGTTTAGAGCTTATGATTACATAGATTACCAAGCGGCATTTTTATAATCATACACAGAAAAGAAAACCAATAGAATCATTCAGGGAATATCATTTTGATACAAGCTTGAGTTTAACACAATAGCTACATTATCCTGATCACAATGAGAGCGCAAATGACAGAACAGAGTCCTTCCACCTTCCACATAGTGACTAAATAAAAATGAAGTAGATAAGACAGTTGCAGAGCAATCATCGCATTCGGATATGATGAGGTCTGCTCATTCAGTTCTAATCATTCCATTTCTGCTCAATTCCACTCTAATATTCCCCACTAATAGATACATGGAAAATATGGAGTCTGATCTGTTAAATTAGGGCTACTGGTAATTGAAGGGCTTTGGGAATGAAGGGTCTCATTTGGAAAATTTGGAAAATGCAGGCAGATTGATGGACAGAAACGGCGCAGTGGGCATGGTGTTAATGGACTGATTTGGAGATCGGCCTGAGCCCGCCGCCTGCCACCCTTATGGAGGACATCTGTGCCAAAGATTACACCAAATTAACAGAGATGTCACTGGATGTCATCTTCCTCTTCGTCTCCTTTACCACCTCTCCTGTGCTTCACTGAGTGGCGCAACCTTATAATTACCTCAACTATTTAAAAGAATAAAGGGACAAACAGCGCTGTTCTGCCATTAGTGCACTGACAGCTCACTCATTTTATCTCAGAAGGTGACTGTAAAAATGTAAGTGATTTAAAGAATAACACAATGATGGCACACTGTGACTTTTTAGTAGTGCTTGCTAAGACAAACATCACTATTATTAGTTCTCATAATCCCAAAAATGAAAATTCTGTCATCATTTACTCACCCTCATGTTGTTCCAAACCTGTATGACCTTCTTTCTTCTGCAGAACTCAAAATTGAAGATATTAATATTAAGATATTTTTAATAAAAAATGTTCATTGAGCAGCAAATCAGCATATTAGAATGATTTCTGAAGGATCATGTGACTGGAGCAATGATGCTGAAAATTCAGCTTTGCATCACAGGAATAAACTACATTTTTCAAATAAAAAACAGTTTATTTTATTTTTATTTTACTATATTTTTCATCATATAAATGTAGCTGTGGTGAATTGATAAAAATCTAACTTTTTTTGTATAAAAAAACGTCGTCGGCTATTGCCTGACACAGGCAGACGGGGTCCGAGTGGAAGCCATTTTGAGAACACCACTTAAGCCAATAAGCTGTTAGAAGTTTGTGGCCTCCAACTCTAATCCAGCCAATGAGCTGTCAGATGTAGTGAACTACAGCCTTGTAAACCTCAAGCTAGACAAACGAGCTCTACTTTCACCCTGTTCTCTCTGGCATGCGGCCCTGGTCGCCTATCGTCCACTACTTTAAAGGCTTTCTGGCGCTGTGCCTGTGTAACTGACCAGCCCAGTGGGCTTGGGTGAACGGGCCAAGATCACCTCATCACAAAAAGCTCTGCAGCAAAGCCTCTCGCGTCCATTCGAGAAAGGACACGACGGGGGGCTGAGAAATGAGGACTAAATGAGAAAAATGGACACGGAAGAAAGCAGGAGGGACTTCATGCTGTTTGTACTTTGGCATAGAAGCTCAGCCATAACTCTAGAGTGAGTACATAATAGCTCTCCTTTCAGATGATGCAAAACTACTGTGAAAAAATATGAAAATGAAATGAAAATTTTATTTAAGGTATTTAAAAAATACAGTTAGAATTGTGCCATTTTATTGACATTTTTTTTTTTTTTTTACAATAGTATTTATGTATTGTGATTATTACTATGTGTATTATAATAATCATAAATATAGCCGCAAGCAGCAATGTGGGGGCAAGCACCCAAGCAGAGCAAGCATTGTAAGCACAATAAATTCAGCATGTACAGCAAGCATGACAATGACAACAGTCAAATGCTCTACAATGTGAATCACAAAAGGACAAAATACTATTCAGATTTTTTTATATATCATTCTCAAAAAGAAAAAATGTCTTGAACAGATGCAATTTCTTGCACCATTTCTGGCCACAGTACCTCTTGCAGTCAGAGCATGTGCCACACAGGATTCAAACCCACGACCTGAAAGGTTCAGGCGCTTGTAGCTTAGCAAGTTGCGCTACTCAGTTGATGCAGATGCACAAGCCCACTGAGGAGAGTTTTCAAGTTTTCTTTAGCATGCCAAAGCATTAGTTAGCATATTAACCAATTAGCAAGCTAAGATAACTTGGCCACTAACGTAAATTATGTTTAACCTGATCAATCCACATTAGAAGGAACGGCCTCTGATTGGCATGCTAAGCTATTTAACGTAGGACAACAGATGCAGTGCAGTTAAAGTCAACTTCAGAAAGTTATTTCTCGGGAACGGTAGCAAATATCAAAAATTCGTTAAGTCATTTCTGTGAGGCTCGGACCAATGATCATCTGAGCTGATTTTGGACAAAATTTGTAACAGGAGTAGAGAAAAAAGTTTTTTTTTCCTTTACTTCAATATGGCGGGCAAACAAAATGATGGAAAATGACAAATAAGATATCGTTGGAATTGGCATAAACCAAGGAACATAAAAAAAAAAAAAACGTATATCACTGGAAAACTAGGTGGCGATGTGTTCAAACTTCTCAGGTACCTTCAGGACATAATGAACCATAACAAATTTTGTGCCATATATGTCAGATCGTTTAAAATATATTGCAATTTATAACAAATTTCAAAATTACGGACCATGATTTTCTGACAAACTGTTCAATAGTTATTAAGCAAAAATAGCAATTTTTCAGATCTCATGACCTGTAGGTGGCGCTGTTCCCAAATTTGGCATGGACCCTCAGATCCTGGTTCCGATAAAGTATACAAATTTACATTTAGATTGATTAAAGTTTGTCTGAGACACAGCCTCTGAACCAATTTTGCACCAACCTCGTTTAGTTCAGGGCATCGCAACTTTTGAACAAAGATTGGTGGTAACACTTTAGTTTAGGGTCCAATTCTCACTACGAACTAGTTGCTTATTAGCATGCATATTACTAGGATATTGGCTGTTTATTAGTACTTATAAAGCACATATTAATGCCTTATTCTACATCCCTTATTCCTACCCAATACCTAAACTTAACAACTACCTTACTAGCTATTAATAAGCAGTATTTAGGAGTTTATTGAGGCAAAGGTCGTAGTTAATAGTTAGTTAATAGTGAGAATTGGATCCTAAACTAAAGTGTGACCAAATCGGTTTAGCTATTTCTGTGCGGCTCGGTTCAAAGATCATCTGAGCCAATTTTCGTAAGAATTGGGCAAAATTTGAAGGAGGAGTAGGAAAAATATTAAATACTGTACTTTTCAAAATGGCCACTACTGTAAGAGGCGGAGTTTAAGTTGGCAAGGCTGTGCGTTACAGTGATTTGTACCATGATTTACCTGAGGTAAAAACACCGTAATGGACAGCCTCTCATGGCTTATTGTGTAATTATTTATTCTCATACAAAACAAAAACAATAGCAGCCACAATACACAAATAAATAATTGTATATTTCAGAAAATGTAGGCACAAATGAATGAAAACGTTTCCATTTCAAGACATTTTCTCCTCAAACATCCAACTTCTCATTAATCTTGACCACTTTCCTTTCTCAAAGGCTGTCCTGGAGTTTGCTCTTTCCTATTTAAAAAAATGACCACATCTAGCCGAGCAGATATAACACCAAAAACATTCCACTGGAAGTTGATGACGAAGCTCATTTTTATTCTAATCATACGAACACAATGAGAGGTAATCTACTGAAAACGGCCCTCATCATCTGCCTGATGGACTGCAGTATATCATACTGAACGCACACTTACCCGTGGAGCCTGGAAGACTAGTGAGAGCTCTTACAGTGTGTTACGAGCTCTCGGGAGCGACACAAAGAGCTGATAGAACAACATTTGGGCTGGTTTTATGATGTACTTGACTGTTTATCCATTTAGCTCAGAACAGACCAATTCATTCCCTTTCATAAACCCACAAACTCAGATTATCGGCTGGTTGTTGTACAGTATCTTCCGCCATATCTCTCTGTCTCTTTGTCTCTCTCTCGATCCCTTTATTTTGGGTCTACAGTATGCAAATATCTATTCTCTATTGGGAGTTATTTTAAGCGGGGGAAAAATTGTGTTGTTTCAGTAGGCATGCAGTGCCAAAGCAGCGTGTTCAAGTCAATGTGGAATTCAACATCAAATCTTTTGTTTTTCGCTTGTTCCAGTGATCATTTATTCAGAGGTATTTCCAGGCATGCTGTGGAACTGTATAACCGCTCTGTGATACGGCAAGGATACATTTTACATCTACCGTATGTTTCAATCACACGTAGAGTTCTTAAAGTATTAGATGCTCATTTTAGATTTTTGAATTGATATGCCACCAATTGCTCGGAGGGCTTTCAGTTTCCACAGAGATATAAAATGTCACACAAAGTGTACACACCTCTAGCGAGAGTGTTTCATCTCTCACCTCTCGTGCAATTCAGCCTGTGGTCGTGGTTATGGCATCAGATGGTAATATGGTACTTTGTGAGATAATTATCCTAAACAAATTCTGGTGGTCACTAACCTGCCTGTCAGCAAATGAGAGTTAGAACAAAGACTTTGGTTGCTCTATATATTACAGTATGTGCACTTAGGTGTCCATCCTTACAGTGTACTTACCTGTACTGGGTAACATAAGCTAACTACATGGGTTAAGGTTAGGTTTAGAGGTAGGTTCAGGGTTAGTGCCTAGATATTGTAATTACTATAATACGTACATAGTATGTACACAAGGAACAGGGCTGTCAAATAAAGTGCTACCAAGACTTTATACATAGAAAGACGGTGCACTCATATTACTTGGTTGAATGGGAGAAAGTGTACATTTCCCTAGATGTATACAGACACACACAAAGGTTGTTTCTAGCACTTCAATTTCTCAGACTCTCGCTCTCTTTGCACATTTTGACAGATGTCACAACTGCTACTGTATTCTACAGCACAATGTAATCTGGCCATTTCCAACCCCCTGAAAAGCAGATCAGTGTTTTGCCCATTGTTAAAATGTGTTTATGGCGATTATTAACATCCCTGCTAACTGATTTTTTGACAGTCTTTTTCCTGAGACAATCAAACTCTCACAACTCTTCGCTTTGTCTTTCTTCTGCAGAAAAAAAAGCCCTTTTAGGCAGACTATCAAAAGAACAAAATCCAAATTGCCTTGAAATTGGATTCATTCGTGCTGCTCGGGTTCAAAACAGACTAATAAGAAGCTAAATCACAGAGGAACGAGCGTACGTGCGTGTGTAGAACCGTTTTCCATTTCCCTTCAATTTAGTTATGTTTCCTAATCTTTACACATTTACGGTGCGAATGTCACAAAAACATGTCCAGATCATATTTCACCACCACCAAAAGAAATAACATTTTGCTTTAAGGAAAACAAGCCTATTTTAGGACATTCTTTTAATTACAGTTAAGAACTTTCACCCTCGTTACCATAATGACTATAAAACTCTCATTCTCATAACCGTATAATTACTGAGAATTTTGGTGGATTTTTTTTGTGCTTAAATGTCACGTCAAATAAAATAATAAAATAAAGTACAATAAACAAACATAAATAAATGCAAATGAATAAATAATAAATAAATAAAAAACAAAAATACAAATAAATAATAATAATTAAGAAATAAAAATGTTTTAAAAATAATAATTAATACATACATTTCACAAGATTTTAGTGTGAAATATGGCCCAGACATGTTCTTGAGAAATTCACCTTTACAGTGCTTTACAAATAATAGTAACTGGAAACATCTTGGAAAGGACACTGACAAGACCAAGACAATAAATGGTGCCAATATGATTTGAGGAAATAACCTTCTCAAAGGTTTTTGTCCTTATTTGCATCAGGGCTGTTGAATCACATTACTGTCTCATCTGCATTCATCATTCACACACACACAGAGCGTTCCACTATACTGCAAATGATCCCACCATACCCTTTAATATTCATCCTGTATGATGAGTGTGTGTACCTGTTTGAGGGTGTTGAAAAGACCCCCAGTATGACGTCTCTGCCCTGCATGCGTATGATGGGGCTGGTGGACTGCAGCAGGTTGAAGTAGAAGTGCGAGTCTCCAGGGATTGAGCAGTTCAGACGCGCTTTCAGAAACGACGTCCACTGGCGCTCTAACACACGCTGAGAGCCGCCCAAATCACCTTTACACACACGTGCCACGCGAGACACCATCACCTAACGCATACACAAACACATTCAAAAATAAAACGGATCAGTTTTTACTCCACACAACCTCTATTCAGTGCCGGAATCAAAGTGACTATTCACTGGAGAACTGCTTTTCAACCTAACACTTCAATCATGAGAACTTAGTCTTTTGACAATAGTGTAAAAACTTTAAAGGGGCCATATTCTGCACTATTGTAGCATTTTTTTTTCTCCCCCAGAATTCCACTCATAATGTCAGTAAAGGCGTCTTGTGCCAAAAGCAGTCATCATTTAGTTTCCAAGCTCTCTCTGACACTTTGCAACTGGACCTTTAACTACACTGTACCTTTAATATGTAAATGACCTAGGTTATGATTGGCTGAGCTCTGAGTAGAGGGCGGGGCACTATCAAGTTCCTGAATACTGCATTGGCTTTTCATGGGCAGTCATATGTTAATTTGCATGTTATGACCTTACAACCTTGATTAATTATGCATTTTTAATAATTAATCAGCTTCAATAAATGGTAAGGGTGGACTGGGGATGGAGGGAGGGCTAACATTTTACAACAAGGCCCCATTTGTTAACGCCTTTAGTTAACAAAAAAAAAAAAACGATGAAGAATACTTCTAAGGCATTTATTAATCTTAGTTAATGTTAATTTCAACATTTACTAATACATTATTAAAATCAGAATTTGTATTCAATGAACCTGAACTAACATGAACTACCAATTAATAGTTGTATTTTTATTAGCTAACGTTAACAAAGACTGTAAATAATTGTTTGTTCATTATTAGTTAATAGTAAATGCATTAACTAACCTTTACTAATGGGACCTTATTGGAAAGTGCAAGCTCACTGAATTCTGCACTCCCGTTATAATAAGGAAAACCTGTCTTGATTGTACAATGAATCTCATATTTACATCGTGTTTACACTTTGTTGGTTATAATGAAAGGATTCGCACTGAACCAAACAAAACCTTGTGTGTTTTCAGGGGTATTATGCGGATTCAGACTAACTTACCGACTAGCACCTCTGATAGGCCATGATTTTCCTACAATGATCAACGCTTGTAAAAACACGCTGTAAATAGAAACCTTTGACGCTCAGAGAGCGCTCAAACAAACACGAACGAGGGTGTTTAAAAGCAGCGTCTATCAGCAGGCACTGAATATGCCCAATACTCTGTACTACCGGTACACACACATTTAACCGTTTTAGTACCGACTGGTACCGGTAGTACCGGGACATTTGACAACCCTATTTACATTGTTACGAAAGATTTCCATTTCAAATAAATGATTATTCAAAGAATCCTGAAAAAATCATCGTTTAAAAATTAAGCAGCACAACAGCTTTCAACATTGATAATCATAAGACATTTTTCTTGAGCAGCAAATCAGCATATTAGAATGATTTGTGAAGGATCATGTGACACTGAAGACTGGAGTAATGATGCGGAAAATTCAGCTTTGCCATCGAAGATATAAAGAACAATTTAATATACACTCACCTAAAGGATTATTAGGAACACCATACTAATACTGTGTTTGACCCCCTTTCGCCTTCAGAACTGCCTTAATTCTACGTGGCATTGATTCAACAAGGTGCTGAAAGCATTCTTTAGAAATGTTGGCCCATATTGATAGGATAGCATCTTGCAGTTGATGGAGATTTGTGGGATGCACATCCAGGGCACGAAGCTCCCGTTCCACTACATCCCAAAGATGCTCTATTGGGTTGAGATCTGGTGACTGTTGGGGCCATTTAGTACAGTGAACTCATTGGTCATGTTCAAGAAACCAATTTGAAATGATTCGAGCTTTGTGACATGGTGCATTATCCTGCTGGAAGTAGCCATCAGAGGATGGGTACATGGTGGTCATAAAGGGATGGACATGGTCAGAAACAATGCTCAGGTAGGCCGTGGCATTTAAACGATGCCCAATTGGCACTAAGGGGCCTAAAGTGTGCCAAGAAAACATCCCCCACACCATTACACCACCACCACCAGCCTGCACTGTGGTAACAAGGCATGATGGATCCATGTTCTCATTCTGTTTACGCCAAATTCTGACTCTACCATCTGAATGTCTCAACAGAAATCGAGACTCATCAGACCAGGCAACATTTTTCCAGTCTTCAACTGTCCAATTTTGGTGAGCTCGTGCAAATTGTAGCCTCTTTTTCCTATTTGTAGTGGAGATGAGTGGTACCCGGTGGGGTCTTCTGCTGTTGTAGCCCATCCGCCTCAAGGTTGTGCGTGTTGTGGCTTCACAAATGCTTTGCTGCATACCTCGGTTATAACTAGTGGTTATTTCAGTCAAAGTTGCTCTTCTATCAGCTTGAATCAGTCGGCCCATTCTCCTCTGACCTCTAGCATCAACAAGGCATTTTCACCCACAGGACTGCCGCATACTGGATGTTTTTCCCTTTTCACACCATTCTTTGTAAATCCTAGAAATGGTTGTGCGTGAAAATCCCAGTAACTGAGCAGATTGTGAAATACTCAGACCGGCCCGTCTGGCACCAACAACCATGCCACGCTCAAAATTGCTTAAATCACCTTTCTTTCCCATTCTGACATTCAGTTTGGAGTTCAGGAGATTGTTTTGACCAGGACCACACCCCTAAATGTATTGAAGCAACTGCCAAGTGATTGGTTGATTAGATAATTGCATTAATGAGAAATTGAACAGGTGTTCCTAATAATCCTTTAGGTGAGTGTATATATTGTAATATATAAAGACAATATTATACTGCATTAATACTGTATTTTTTGATCAAAGTAAGCTAACTTATTTCAAAATCATTAAAAAAATCTCACCGACCCCAAACTTTTGAATGACATGTGTAAATGTCCAACTGTATATTTCTTTCTCACCTTCTCCAGGTAGTTGAACTCCATGGCCATCTCCCTGAAGAAGAAGTAGATATGAGGTCCCCATTCCACGGCACTCACAAAATAAGGCTCTGCAAGACACACACAAACGCAGCCTTTCATTTAACAGTCTGAGGGTGTCCTATGGAGAAAATGAAGCTCAAATAAGTAAACACTCATCAGTCATTATAAAGACATTTAATCCGAACAAACAACATATGCACAGTCCCAGAGGGAGGCAGGGAGAGAAAGAGATATACAGCGAGAGAACGGCACAAACACAAGTGAATGAGGCAGAGATAGTCCTCATAAAACATGCATGTCCTCTTAAATAAAGCAAAGAGAGTGAAGAGAGGACATTCGGAGGTCTTGGCCTCTCCTCTCCCTCTCTCTCCTTGAGCAGAATGCGTTTTATAAAGCAGACGCAGGTCTTTATGGCTCAAAACGGGATGTCGGTCTCACTCCCTGAATGATTCTTTTATAGATATATTCATCTCATAGCTCTCCAACATTCAAAGTTCAAACAGAGAGCTCAAAATTATACACACATCCACCTATTCTCGCCTGAATGAGAAAGCACCGCGCAGTTTCCTGTTTTTACAAGGTCTTGCATATTTGTGAAAAACAAGCCAGGTAAAAAAAAAAAAAATTCCCATTTGGTTTTGTTAGCACTCTCTGACTGTCTGGTGTGAAATCACACTAAAAATTCAGTGTTGTGAACTGCTTCCAGAAACTATTTTAAAACCCACAAAACAAAACCCCACTTCAAACCGACAGGTATCGCAGAGCGACAAAGAAGCAATCCTTTTTATTAAACAATTCCTGAAACAACTTCAAAGGAATAATCCAGGTTAAGTGCAGCTTCTGCTCTATTGACAGTTTATGTGAGCATTTGAACAGAAAAACAGTTTGACTTGCTGTATCACTAAAAAAATATATAGTGTTAACACTGTCATGACCAACTAAACAAGTCAACCCAGTTACTTTCGCTCTTTATTCATGTGAAGGTACCAGGACGGGACATGTGGGACGTGATATAACTAAGAATGGGTCAAGATGGTCAACTAGTCATCTAGATGCCAATGTTCCTATTATAATGCATAACAGGTGTCTGGTTTTTGTGGATAGTTTTTTTGTAATAAAAAGTTATTTTGCTTATTTCTTTGTTCATTATCTGTCAGTTGTCCTATTGAAAGGCCAAATATCACAATGTTAAAATGCATTGTGTCTAGTTAGTAGACATGAAACAGCCTAATTATACAGAGTTTCTTTAAAAGAGTCAAACAGACTAGTGATTTTGAAAACATGAAGTATTGCACATCCACAAAACACTGTTGAAATGGAGCTGAGCTTTTATAACTCAACCAACAAGAACTGTACAGTACTTAAGTCCATGCAACTTAAAAAGTTCACTTCAAAGGGACAATTTAGTCCAATTAGTCCAAGGGACTGTTCTTTATTGTGGCAGATAAAGCACTGAAAAACCCTAATTGTTAGTACATTAAACATAATAAAACATAATTTCTGTTCTTTTTTAAAAAACTGAGGGGTGAATATACAGTATATAGTTCCTGATCCTGCAGCCAATAAGATTCCTTTCATTTAAATAGTCTGGTTCATTGTTTGCTGTAAGCTAGTCCTGTAGCGTATCAGAGTCACCCTCCAGCTCCACCTGCCTAGATCTGCTACGGGATTTATGGATGTTAATTTATGCAGCAGTAGGAAATCTTACATGCTCACAGCAGTGTGTCTGTGTATCTATTGAAGGATAATTCCGGTATTACTTTGAGTCTCTTTTCTGGTTTGTTTTGGATGAACTAGAGTGGTGGACACAGAAATTTTGACGATGGGTCCTGTCTCGACTTTTTGACTCGTTTAGAATCGCCTTTGACCGCTTCAGAGTGGCATGCCATGCACACACATGTCCTTAAAACAACCCTTAAAATGCCAAATAAAACACGACGGAAACTGTATTTCGCTACACTACTTGTTTTGGAACATCAACGAACACCACTAACCACTCGGTGAGTTGCACAGTTTTGAAAACGTAATCGATTACCTAATGTAACCTCTGTTCTCTCTAGAAGAGGGAACGAGTATTGCGTAAGTTGCTTACGCTACGGTTAAAGTCATCTTTTCTCGAGATATGAAGCCAAAAAATTATCCTTAATTTTTATAATCTTGCCAACGCAGTGCAGCAGCACGCAGACCTAGAGCAGGCTATCTAGCGTGCTCATTGGCTGCCCTGCGGCAACTGCAGCAGCCTACCACTGAGCCTGGCATGACGTCACGCCCAATGAGGGCGCTTGGCGCCCTCACGCGTCACAGCACGCCAGAAGGGGCGTGGTTTAGCGTATATAAGGAAGGGCTCGGAGGCTGCTCCCCTGGTTTTGAGCTCGTGGCGCGAGCACGGCGGGTTACGCAATACTCATTCCCTCTTCTAGAGAGAACAGAGGTTACATTAGGTAACCGATTATGTTCTCTTACGAGAGGTTCTCTCGTATTGCGTAAGTTGCTTACGCTACGGGAACCCCCTTGTCAACGCTGTGCGGGCCCAGCATCCACTGTATGAGTCCCAGGGAAAGCCCGGGGAACACGATGAGTGGGAACAGGCGGCCAACAGAGTGGCTAGCGCATGTACATAAGCACACAGTAGGGAGTGCAGAGTGGCCCAGCCGGTCTGTACTGAAACTGACACAACCCACTTATAGTGCAGCTCAACCAGGAGAGCTAAATCGAGTAGAAGTAGCCCGCGCACGAAAATTGTGGGCAGGGCATACACGCGACTTAGACTGATAAAAGTTTAGCCTGCAGGACGGTGACGGTGAGCGCGGCCATGGATCTTCCGATGGCTTGTGCCACGGACTTTGTAGCGCGAAGAGAGAGGTCCGTCGCGCTGCGCATGTCCGTCAAGACAGTCTGGTCCGGGCCTTTCTCGTCCATTTCGCGGAGGATCTGGAGAACTGCCATTGAATGCAGGGCGGAAGCAGCCTGGCCGGCGGCGGCGAAGGCGCGGCCGACGAGCGCTGACGTGGTCCTGCAGGCCTTGGATGGTAGGGCAGACTTTGAGCGCCATCTGGCGGATGGCGGGCAAATGTGCGCTGCGACCGTTTCCTTTACCGGGGGAATCTGTGTATATTCCTTCTCGGCGGCCCCGTCTACTTGAGAGAGGGTCGAGGAGACCGGAGAGCGGAGTCTAGCGGAGAAGGGGGCGCTCCAAGACTTCGAGAGCTCGGTGTGGAGCTCAGGCAAGAAGGGTGCTGACCTAGAGGCAGGCGCTTGGCGGCGGCTAGGCAGAAAACACCCGTCGAGTCTATTAGGTGCGGGCGCCTTCGGTGGGGACCACTCGAGGCCTAGTTGGTCGACAGCCTTAGTGAGGAGGCGGAGAAGTTCCGCGTCGACATTGGCGCGGGCCCGGCTAGACTCCTGGGCCAGGAGTCTGCTTCATCCCCTGAGGCGACGGCAGTGCGGGCGGGAGCCGGCCGCTGCGCGTCGGGAAAGGGGGGCGGAGAAGGAGAAAGCGAGGCTCGCGGGAAGGGTTCCGGCGAGCACTTAGCTTCTGCATCGGGTTCCGGTGGCCTCTGGGAGCAGCGCTTCTTCTTGCGTGGTCCGGCGGAGGCAGGCGGAGAGACAGCGTGAGCGTCGAACAAGGCGAGTCGAGCCCGCAGGGTCGACTTCGGCAGTTCTTCACAGAATTCGCAGCCCCCCGAAGAGAGAGCGAGGGCTGCGTGGTCTCATCCCAGGCAGAGAGCGCAGATCACATGGCGGTCCCTGTCGCTGAGCGGGGCTCGGCAAGAGCCACAGGAAATGCGAGGCATTTTGCAAAAAATGCCTTGCGCTCTTTGACCACTCTGAAGCGGTCAAAGGCGATTCTAAACGAGTCAAAAAGTCGAGACAGGTTCATCCAAAACAATCCAGAAAAGAGGCTCAAAGTGCTAAATACCAGAATTATCCTTTAACAGTAGCATATCCATAATTGCTCTGTAGCAGCAATAATCAGACCAAATACATTAACACTGCCATATTCAATAACATGCTAAAACTATTCAGAGGGTTGTCATCATTTAATTAAGAAAAATAATATATATTGGCCTACACACACACACATATATATATATATATGAAACCTTACCTCTGAACCATTTGGAATCATGTTTGATCGTGCGCAGGGCCGGACTCTCTCCAAGACTGCGGTAAATGACAGCATCGATGGCCAGGAAGTCAGTAACTGTCCCTGTGAACAAGCTGCCCTCTGGGGTCAAAGGGCAAAGGTCAGTGGTCAATAACCAGAAGTGAGCATCGACATTGTGCCATGATGATATATGCGGCAAAGCGTTCGAAAAGTCCTTGAGCATAACGGTGCTAGGAAAAGGTGGTTAAACACATTTATGGAGGCAAATTAAAACAGCTATAAATGAGGCGATATTAAATATTATTAGGTTGTGTATCTACTGGGTGTACGGCTGTCATTATCACAGATTAAAGGGTGCTAAAAAAAAATCTGTGCATTATGTGAATAATGTGAGGTTAGAGGTTTGAGTCGTTACATGGACAGAAATGTGTGCTGTTACCTGCAAACAGAGCCACATTAGCGTGTTTGGGATCATACGGACATCGGGCCATTCCGCTGATGGGCTCGCCGACCAATTCCAGAGTGTCTCTCTGAACAAACACACACACACACAGTCTTTGTGAGGACGGGATATGACACTCTCTGAGAGGATGATAGCTGTTATAAACCACACATATCTCCAAACACATTCACAAGTGCTGCTATCATTTCAACACGCTTCCAGCAACAGTGGAGAGTGTGAGTGAGCGTGTGCGTGTGTGAGAGAGATGGACCCTTCAAACGCAACTGTAGTGTGTGTCCATTTATCTCACAACTAAAACAAACACAAAAACCTGTCTCCAGAAGAGTTTTCTCAATTTTATATTTAACAATAAATCAGTATGGCTTTCATTTGGAAATATACTGTACTGTAAAAACAAAGACTTTAAGGTTTAGCTATAAAATGTGAAATGTGGCCCGAAAATTTCACCCCAAAATCCAAAGAAAAAAGAAAATAAATATATTGCATTAAGAAAATCAAGCATTAATTACCAAATGACTAACTGAATATTTGGTAACACTTTACAATAAGGTCCTATTAGTTAACGTTGGTTAAAACATTAACTAACAATGAACAATTCAATAGTTCAAAAAGTTCAATGTTAGCTGAGGTTCGTTAAATAATATTAACAATCTTAAATAACATTAATGTTACCAAAAGTGGTAACCAAAGTCATTATCTCTCTAAAGAAAATAAATTATTTGGTCATTAATGTTTCATTTTCTTATTTTTTTTTAACATTTGATTTTGGGGTGACATATAATTCAGACATGTTCCTGACAGATTCAGCCACAAAACCACTCACACTTTCGATTCAACGCTTAAAATGAACATAATCTCCTCTGAACTCTTCGCTGTAATTTTGTGCATCCATTTATTGAGTTTTAATAATTAAGTCAATTGCACTTCCATCAATGTTGATCCTCTTTCATTAGTGTTAAATCCATGGGTCCTAATGAACTGATTATTTTTAATGATACAGTGGAACTGATTCACAAAGCATTTTTTAATGACTGGACTGTAAAAGAAAAAATTGTAAAGTAGGTGAGTGACAGAATATGTAAATGAACTTGTAAAGTCTTGCACTGCTGCGAAGTTGTACTAGCAACGGGAATAACAAGACATGTAATGGTACTGATTTATCAAAGAATCCATTAACAAATATTCTTTTAGTACTTAAAAAATAACTGGTCCTATATACAGTGTATACACTATTTACGCTCTAAAAAAAGATTTCATGTTTATATGCAACTTGCTATTTCTTTGTCATTAATAGTAAAATGTACTAGCAATTTCTGAAAATTGGTTCTACACCTTTTTTCATGAGCTCAAGACTTGAGTCAGCTTGATTAATTATAAAAAGAATCAGCATATAGCTGAAATCTCACATTGTACATACAAACATATACATACATTCAAGCTAAAAATTAAAACTGCTCCTGTAGAAATTCTTCTACATATTTTAGGATGAACAGAACTGGATCTTGTGTGATGTTTGTGTAATATTACTCTTTACATGCTCTACATGTTTGCTGAGGGTAAACACAGGGGAGACAGTGAAGTCTGCCGGCATTGAGGAACACTCACCGTGTAATTGGCACACAGCGGGTTGAAAGCATTCGTCCCGCACACGAACAGCCCTCCATCATGGCTCAACAGCACCTTAATATAATTACGACACTCCTCCTGAGGTAAACAGAGAGAAATAGAACAATTTACTCTTGTTTATACTATTATACATTGTGGCAAGCAGGGCGGGGCCGAGAGCTGTGGGAACGGAGCGTGAGTGCTAATGAGCGTCACCTGCGCCACACCGGTCTCGAGTCCCACGGAGGAACTCCGGAAGGACAAAAGGTGACAGTGCAAGACAAGAGAGGAGTTGGTGCTTTATTTTAGTTCATGCGGCAGTCTCCACGAGGGGCTCTGGTTCCCGCCTCTTTCTTCCCTTATCAACAAACCTTGTTACAACATTCATTCAAGTTGTCAAATTTGTTGATTGCTTATGTTGTTTACAATATAATACAATTCAATACAATACAATATTTTACGAATTTTCACTATATTTTCCTAGGTACTTTATAGGAATAACATGATATGTTGTGATTTGTGGTATTATGATTCCATGTCTGATGTACCATGAAATAAATGAAAGTAAAATAATATATAATATAAAATACAATACAATACAATAAAATAAAATAAATAAACAAAATATTTTAAAAGAATTTAATTTTAATAAATAAAATATAATTATTATATTATATTAAAATATATTTATCTTTATAAATATTTAATATTTATTAACATTACTTGTATTTTTTATTTGCCCTGTTGTCCTTTTATTAATATTACTAATAGAGTAGGCTTCCAAAAATCTAAGAGTTCTGGAAATAAACAAAAAGCTTTGGGATTAAAACTGAAAGAAAGAGAGAGCGAGAGTTTGAATAATTATGTTATCTCAATATGCATAAACACAATAAAAATGACTATTCCTATTAATTATTGTGTGGAACAGCGGAAATGATTTAAAACTCTGTGTATTTGTTTTGCCGGGCTGATCTTCTTTGAATAACAATGACTTAGCAGCATTTGACTTTCATGTCATTTAACAAAGTCATCTGAATACTAATTAAAATTTGAGTGAAGAAGAGAGACAAACAAAAACATAGTGTGTGCGTGTGCGTGTGCGTGTAATGGGTCAGACATGAAAGGGTAGGGTAAGATGGACAAAAGAATAAGGCTGTAAATATTTACACAGCTTCACAAGTCATTTTCCCCCAGACATCATTATTTTGAGAGCTGTGTTTGTTTTTGAAGACAGACACTAGATAAGAAGGTCCCAGCTCGCAGCTCCGTCACAGAGCCCACACAGTGGGCATCACCCTATAACAGTTCAACGTTTTTCAGTTTTTCAGGGCAAGGACCCCATGAAGCAGGGACCCCCGATACAAAACGTGTCAAACAAAGCTACATATTAGGCTAGCCTTCGATATTAATAGAAACTAACCATATTATGATCAAAAATAAATTATATTATGTTAAGACAATAGATCAGAACTATGTACATTGTTGTTGTTGCACATGCATCACTCTGACTAATACTTTCATTGTTAAAATTAAGATTTATGCATCATAATAAACAACACGTTGCGAGACAAATCCCAATTCATTAGTTGTTTGCAGTTGCAAATTATTTTAATGGATTTGCAGTCATACATTTTTATTTTATTAATCAGATGGACAACTTAACATTGACCTGAAATGTAGCTACAAGTTTATTAAAAATTAACATTTTAATTTTACTGTCAGGTGGACAATTAAGAATCAAATCAATACGTTAATGAGTGTGGGTTAAAGTGCAGATGTAATGTGTCAGCAACAGCTCCACCATAACAAGAACAGCAATGTAGTAGACATTTAAGATTATTTACAAGTCATTACTTTCACCAATAATTTGAATGGAATTAAAAAAATATAATGATACGAATATTTTGTCTGCATTTATATTGTGCATTTCTATTTTGACATGCCACACTTTTGTCCCTTGCTTGTATCACTATGTCAATTGCACTTTCGAGAGTGAATCCTGCATTTTGTGAAGATGTCACTTCCGAAACTTTGCAGCATGTAATTGGCCATCAGTCCTCTCTTAGCAGCTTGAAAAACAATACTTTTATTTAATAGATTATTATATCTATATAGCCTCACTTTACAATCACTAAAATGCTGTCACTCATCTCAGTTCGCGATCTCACAACGTTCCAATAAAATCAATAAAGTTGTGTACACACACTGCATAATGAATATCTAACTTGCATCATGTCTTTGTTAAAGAGAGGTTTCGCGAGAGCGAGCAGAACTCAGCACTTGAACAAAAACTAGTGGATTCTAACTTAAACAACTCTGATTGGCCATCTCGTTCAAGAGATCAACAAACATGTCTGTGATTGGCTACATTTCTCACCGCTGCAAAAAGCATGCTGTAAATAGGAACATTTCACGGTCTCCAGAGCACAAATGTGTTTCGCCAATAATATTATATTATTACAGTATTAACTGAGGGTGCTCTTGTTTTCTTTTCAGGGTGCTTATATTTAAATTTGACTTTTGTGATGTTTTTAACCACGTTTTATTTTTTTAACAAAAAATGATTTGTGATCAAACTTTAATTGAAGGACCCCCTGCAGTACCGCTGCGGACCCCCGGTTGAAGACCCTTGCCGTATAACATACATTTTTCTCCTGGTGTTTACATTGTATTTGGACTAAATAGGCACAATTGTGCTGCATGTCTTTGTGTAGCACAGAAACAGGAAGTAGCTGGACTTGAATGCATCATGACGTGAGTCCAGCTATAAAAGCAGTCCTACTGGATAACCAGCTGCGAACACTCACGAATCAGGAATGTCTTTGTTCCCTGACGGACATCAATGGAACGTTTTGAAGTGGTTTTGTGTATTTTGCTGAAACCTCTGCATGTGGGCCCCAACGTGCAGCTCCACCATAGGACCCATTCACCACTCTGCCCATTGAGTTTGGCTGGGCCCCCTGGTGGAGCTGAAACCCGAGGGGGCCGACACTGAGGTCAGGCTCTTTGAGGTGATTAGCAGGACTGCCAAGGTTCTATGTGTTGTTACAGATGCAAGTCCACCGAGTGTGTTTGCACAAGAGATGTAGATCTAAGTGTCGTTACAAATGCATTCAAGCTGCACACAGCGTTAAACACACACTCCCTATTGATAGATCAACTTACAGCATGTGTGAGCATGTGTTTGAATAGAAGAACAGACAGGGATCTTTTCATTTTTGATAAGCTGAAGAGTGTGTGTCTAAGCATATAAAATGACAACCTTTCACCTCTTTTTACGTGAGTATTTCCACCTGGATGCTGTGAAAGATTGAGGTATTGAGGTGCTCTAACATTCCCGCATCAGCAATGCCAGTTTTTTCCCTCTGTGTGTTTTTCTTGGTGATCATCAGGAGACAATGCAAAAACAGTGGCAAAATTAGGCAACAGTTTGCCCATAATTACCCACCAATTAAAAGAAAATCCAGCTGATCTTCATCCTAAGGGGCCGTTTACATGACACCGTTTTCAACTGAAAGCCTTGTATGCATTTTGGCCAGGCATTCATTTACGGGTGCCTGAAATGCATACTTTTGAAAACGGGTTTCAAAGTGCACATTTTTGAAAACGATTATTATTTGGTTATTGCCTCCATGTAAACTAAAAATAAATTGATGAATGTGTGAAAACGGTGACGCCATGCACATGTGCATTACGTGTTCAGTCTAAAGGCGCATTAGCCTGGCAAGCCAGACCTACATCAAGATGTTAGGTCTGGCAACTCACCATTGGCAGGGCTCAATCCGAGGGGCGGGATAAACGGCTGTCTTTCAAATTCGCTCTGCACGCAATAGGACAGCGCTACAACCAACCAGAGCGTTTTCCCAACAGCGGAGCTAGTTGATAGATTAAACTTTTGCCGTATCTGGCCGGCAAAACTACGAACACATTTTCCTGTTTTAAGAATCCAGAGTCACGGACAAAGCCGATTCGAAAGACCGCTGTTCGCCAGCAGCAGCTCTTCTTTGTTTTCAAGTAGCAGGGAATTCACGCAGAACCGTCACAACGTCACAACACAACCGAACAAGCAATGTCGTCATTATGTAAAACCCGCCCACCGACTCTATACACGATGTGATTGGCCTGACTAGAGTTTGGTTTTTCCAGCTCGAAAGTCAACGGAGAGTTGCTAGACTACCCTGGCTGCAAAATAAATGTTGCTGCCGCTAGGGTGCGTCTAGATTTCTAGGATAAAGGCGCATAGTGTTTCTTTACAAAGTGACATCGCCAACTACTGGCCTAGCAGTAAAATACAGCGTTTTTAATAGTTTTTACCAATGTGGATCAACAATGAATTTAACTTCTGTAATTTGACATTTTATCTTCTTGTTTGGATTGCAAGAGGCTATTGCTATTTTACATGAGGCGACTAGTAAAGCCAGTCTCAGACTACAAGAGTTTCAGACCAATTAATGCCCGGTTTACCCATCCCAGTTTTTGGAGATAAAAACCGTGTCCAGGGCATTGGTCGGTTCCAATGTTCCACCCAGATTATCTGGTAATGTGAGGCATTTACATCGGACACATGTTTGATATTGAGGATTTTAAATCAGGATGACTATGAATATGTCAGTACTTCCCCAATAGCCAATGAGAGACAAGTCTACAAGGAGACGGAAGTGATGGAACTTTTAAAAAAAGGCGACCGCGAAACATCAAGCAGCTCTATGGGTCCAGTGGACAAGGGAGATGGAGGAACAGCTGGTCGAAATGCGGCAACACCACGGCTGCCTTTATAATGTCTCTTCGTTTAATGTCTACAGCAAGTTGCTGCGGCGCAGGATCCATTTTGTTTACATCCGCTTCCCCGTGAGATTACGTCAGGTGATTATCTGGCATGATTATCTTAAGAAGATCTTGTAATGTGTGATGTGCCATGATTTTTAAATCTTGTAGTGTGTTAAGATTTAAAAACTCCTGTAGTCTGAGACCAACTTAAGTAACTATTACTCATACTTCACTTTAGGGATCATACTTCAGTCTGTAACTTTTCCTGCACTATTTGTGCTATGGATCTGATACATTGTGCAGCTTGCAGAGGAGAGGTGTACCATTACAGACATTTTTTTTATCTTGTGAGTGATAAAACAGGCAAAAAATCCTGACCTGAGCCATATCTACATACGGTTACTGTGATTTTGCCAAGTAGGACATCCTGGATCAACATATTTTCTTGATCCTGTCCGAAAATGTTGTCCTAACCCTACCCCTAAAACTAAGCCTAACCCTATCCACAAGTTATCCCTAAAATCAGAGGGAAATTATAATGAATAACACTGATGTAGAAGCACCTAACCCTGATTGTAAGCCTAAACTTGACATAAACTGTAAACTTGTCCCTCAAATCTGATTGGTTGATTGTAATGTTGTAAAAAAAAAAAAAGATGTTGATCCAGGATCATAGATGAATGTACTTGGTGAAATCATGTTCACCATCTTAGGCTATCACCAGGCCCGGACTGGCCATCGGGAGCACCGGGAGAATTCCCGGTGGCCTGCCGACTAATTTGGCCTGCTGCCAGCCAGCGTTTATTTTTTTTATTTTATTTGTATTATTTTATTTTTTATTATTATATATATTTTTTATACTACTACCTTTACCAGTGTCCAGTGATCATTTTCGAATTCGTCATTCAATAAAATTATTATAATAAAATAAAATCATGAATCTGTTAGTCTTGACTGGCAAGGCTACGATACTTTAAGCCTCAGCCAAACGGTTAAACAGAAAATGCGAGCAGCACCCGATTATGGAGAGAAAGCGGCCAGGTGGAGCAGAGAGGGAACGGACAACGAAAAAGAAAGCACCCCAAGAACAAGCAGCAAAATGTTGCAAAATGAATGACCTGTTCAGGGTTTCAAGTGCAGTTGAAAAATATCTGTAAATATAATCTGTAAATATATCTGTATCTGTAAATATATCTGTAAATACTGGACTTTTTTCTTTGTTAACTTAGTATTGAAATGCTAGCAAATGTAAGCGGTATAGCACCCTATTACTATCATCACTCAAAATACTGTATGCTAAAGGAGATGAATATTATTTAGTGTAAAGTTACATTAGTAATTTAGGCAGACAAATATTAACATTTATGTGGTACTGGGAGCAGGGAGACAGGAGTGAAAGTGCAGACATCAACAAAAAATAATGCAATAACATTTTATTAGACAATTTAGAAAATGATGTCTGCCCATTTGTGAAGTTTAAAACTTTGTTCCTATTTTTTTTTTTTTTTTAAATCAAAATGGAGACAGTCAACCTAGCACTAGCTGTGGTGCAATGATCACACATTCAGCCAGGGAGATGACATGTAGAAGCAAAATAAGATTTTTTATATATATTTTTTTAACATATTGCATGAAATATAGCCTAGTGTTGCTAAATGTTGGATATTTAAGTAATTTTAAGATGAAAACAACAACATTTTGTCATAAATATAATACTTAGATTTTTTTACTAAAATAAATGTAGATTCTGAGCAAACAAATTACAATAAGGTGGTTGTTTTACACCAAGGTGGAGACAGTTCTGTTTGTAACATGAGGCCAGAACAAGTGACAGGTGAAGAAGAGACAGGTGAAGTAGTGATATAGGTGAAGTGACAGGTACAATAAAAATACGCACACTTTATACATGCATACATACACATACATATATATATATATATATATATATATATATATATAACACTCGTACTCCACTTTAATTGGTGTATGAGGCTGATGATACTGGTGGAAGTGAGAGACATAGAGATATTAGGGTATCTGATATAAGTGAGGATACTGTTCAAGAGAAAGCCTTTAATTATTTTACACAGCCCCAGCCTAAGGATTTAGACCAATAAATGTAATTTAGGAAAAAATAGGGTTGTCTGTGTTTCTAAATTTTATTTGGGTCCATGGGATGGCCTGGATGGGTGTAGGATTTCCCGGCCTGAAATTGTGTCCCAGTCCGGCCCTGGCCATCACCCCAAGCAACCACCCATGAAAGCTCTAAAAACCACTCAGAATGTCAAGGGAAACTCACTCACATTTACAAAATAAACATATAGTTGATTAATATTATATTTCCCTGCCCGCAAGGCCTTGGTTACATCAGCAGGAAAGGAACTCTGCTTTAGATGCGGAGAACATTGATGAAAACTAGATCAAATTAAGAAACTTAATAAATGTCTTTAGCACCATCTATTCCTGTCAGGACTCACAATAAACACACAGCCGAACGTGAGCAAAACGGCCCAGCTGTGTCAGTGCGCTGTAAACTCTCTGCAGGGGAGGGGAGATCTTACGTTCCGCTTCATAAACTGTAAAATTGAATTCATCAGAGATGCAGGATTGCGAGCGGGTCGATCTGTACGCCCGTCAGAAGTGTAAAAAGCAGGTTTCGCTCTGGGGAAGAGCACATTTGCTTCAGGTCTCTGTGAAACACCATCAAGAAAGTGTCAAGATTTATTCTTCAGATTAGAGCGTGCGACATGGCAGTATACGTTCTCGCACCCTAGCAGACTCTACTCCTTTCTACTCTGATCAAAGTCTGTCTTCTCCTCCCTTACTCTCCTGCTTTTCTTCTCACCGTCCTCACTCTCCACCACTCCTTGTTCTCTCTCTGCATATGTCTCCGTTCGCTCCCGTTCCTCCCACTCAAATTGCTTTTCCGCTTTTTTCTGCACCAAAATCACTCAGTAAGGCAAAGGTTCCCAGACTGTTATGTCAGCCGGATCCAAACACAGGCAAAAAAGGAGCAGAAACAAGCGAATGCTTTTATCGCTTGTTTCTGCTCCTTTTTTGCCTGTGTTTGGATCCGAAGATTCTGTACCCTTTCAGAAGATGTGTAATAGCGCTGCCTACATCTCAGAGGTTCGGCTGACAGCTTATCTATGAATTGAAAAAAAAATTTATTTGTTCAAAATGGTGCTTTTTTATGAAACTTACTCAAATGTTGATTAAAAAAAGAGTGTATTAAGCTAGAATAAAACATTAAGTTATTGTTGTTGTTGTTGTTTAAAAGCAGAGGCTCTGTTAAGTTAGTTAATATTTCAATTATTCAATGACATATTCACAGCTCTCTGGTAATCAATTAATTGTCAAATAACATGCAAGAAAACAGATTAATCTATTTTTAGCAAGTGCTTTATTTTTTAATTATTTATATACAGGTCTGCATAACTTGCCAAAATTTCAATTGCGATATAACATTTAATTTCATGTAAAAATGTCACCCAGACAAAAATAACAAAGACTGTACTGCAAATGAGAATAGTTAGGCTTTTAAGGGCGTTCACACTTGGTTTCACTCTTTACAAGAACCAACTAACACTACAAGCTCCAAAAACAAATATTTATAAATCCCAGCTTTTGATTTGAAAATCACTATTTGTTAAGATATATCGGGTTTCAGTTTTATTTTGATTAATTGTGCAGCCCCATTTGTTTATTTTTATGTTTCATTTGATTTCATTCATTATTAGCTTTTCATTAACTAACGATTCACGAATCCCCAGCAGTTCCCTTGTGAAACTCCAGGGGTTTGCGAGTCCCCATTTGGGAAACCCTTGTTTAAAGGATTTCAGGGAAACACTGTTGATATGTGAAATTAACAAACACACCGCTCCCTTCATTGCTCCGCTCACAAATGTCAGAGTGGATGTCTCTTTATCATAGCTAAAGCAAAGAAAAATAATGCTTCACAAAAAATAAAGCAAAGATGACAAATGAACGACAAGGAAGGTTGTTAGTCGCCAACAGATAAACAATGACACTCAAAACTGTCCTGTTACTATAGCTAGCATTACAACAACAGCATATCTTGATCTTGTGAAACAGCAAAAAAAACCTGTTCTAATATTAACAGGTCATAAAGCTCTTGCCTGATCATAACTCTTCTTTTTCTAGTGATATTCCTCTGAGCTTTTCTCTTTTTTAATGTCTCTCAACCATCTCTCTTTCTACAGTCTTTTTTCAAATCTCCCTCTTGCTCACTCTCTCTCCTCCCCCCATCATGAGTGGACACGCCCCTCACTGCTGATTGGCCACAAGTGTGTTGTGCTGCTCGGTCTGCTTTCAACAGCGTTCTCAGAAATCGCTTACTGCCCCTTTAAGATATAGATGGATAACTGCACATTCAGTGCTTAGACAGTCTCGTCTCTCTGAAATATACGCAAGAGAGAAATCACAAATGACATCATATTAGACATGAAATGTGCAACTTTTAAAATAGCAATTGTGAATGTTTATTCACAGTGTATTCAGATTGTTGCGACTATATTTTTAAGAGCTGAAAATTAGATAGAATTTCACTGCATGCAAAAATCCAAAGGGTTCACATACTTAGCTTTATAGCTCCCTGCAATTTCACATTTGTCTCAACTTTATTACTCCTAGACATTTTAGGCAAAACATCTGTGACAAAATTCAATGAAACCCATGAAGTGCCTTGAGCTGTAAAATAGCAATATCTGAGCAATAAAATTTTCTCCAGGACTGAACAAAAAGATATTCAGTGAATCCTTCGTGATGGAATCGCATTGCTCATTTTCATACAGAACGACCAAATATAGTTCTCTTCCTGCAGTGCCCTTCAAGCGAGTAAAAATGACAATTGTAACACGTCGAGACACTCGAGAGGCAGTGTGTGTCTTTTATGTCTTTCTCTCTCTCTCTCTCTCTCTCTCACACACACACACACACACACACACACACACAGGAGTGTGCAGACAGGTATCACAGGAGACAGATGTGATCTTGTTGTAGTCACAATGTTGTTGCTGTAGAAATCTGTTTATCATGTGCTTCATAAAAGCCAATCAAAGCAAGCCGAGAGACAGACAAATGCAATAATTCAACTCATGCATCTGAAGACCCTTCATATGAATAATGAATGATCAATTTATCTACCTCTGAAGATGTTATTGTGGTTTATTGCACCACTGTCAACACTACGTTGAAACTGTTTTGATTGGATTTGAATTGGTCACTTTGGCCACGTTCACACAGCAGCAGAATACGGTTGTCAGTCCTTAATACGGTTACATTCACACACAGTTTGTTTATGTACTGGAGTGACAACCGCATTCTATAACCAAACTTTTTTTTGTATTATGAACTCATACATTTTCAGGACTCACAACCGCATGCTCTGAAAACACGCGCTGTGTGAACGGAACCGGACTGGACGGGCCCTATTTTAACGATCTAAGCGCATGGTCTAAAGCGAATCCACTTTTGCTAGTTTAACGCAGGGAAAATGGTCGGCGCACCCTGCGCATGGTCTAAAAGGATTGTCCCTATTCTCTTAATGAGTAATGGGTGTGTTTTGGGCATAATGTGCAATAAACCAATCAGAGTCTCATCTCCCATTCCCTTTAAAAGCCAGTTGCGCTCGCGCCATGGCAGATTGCTATTTAAATGGCGGAATTTCGCTTCTCTAGCGAGGAAATGGATCTGCTTGTGCGCGAGGTTAAAACACGCGAGCAAACCATTTAAGGGTATTTAAGGGTAATATAAAAATATTGCGCCACTGACTTTAGACCAGGTTTCAGTTGGTCAATGGCACAGTCTATTTCATTTGCCTCAAAATAGAAATGCGCCTGAACACACCTTGTTTTCAGACCAGCACACAAATGGGCGCAAATGCATTTGCTATTTAAACAACGTGGCGCAGGACGCGAAAATGATAACTGCGTCGGGCTGAAACTAGCAAAAAACACAGTGCGGGAGAGCAGCTCTGCGATGCAAAAAACCAGTGTCTACTGTGTGTTGCGGTTTTTTTTCTGTGTGGTTTCGATAACTAACATCGATCGAGATATGAGGGTTTTAGATCCAGTCACTGTTCTCCACCAGAGGATATTGAATTTCCTCCCTCATTATCAAATCATGTCAGCTTAAATCAAGTAGCAAGGCCACAATTACTAAAGGAACAAATGCTAGATCAGATCAAACATTTCATCTGACAGCACTTTCTAAAGTCCATCTAATCTTATTCTAGAGCATATGAAATGCAAAAACTGGCTCCTGGATCAGCAGTCTGATATCAGTGGTGTGTGGAGGTGTGCGGTCAGATATCTGACAGAAGGACAGGTAATTGGACGTGTTTCTCAAACGGAAGTGTTTCTGGCCTTTCTAGCTCTTTTTCTGTCCGTCTGCGCTAATATTCTGTCAATCTCATACAATTAGAGACGAATGCTGTGAAAAAACAGTTTATAGTGGATGAGGTAATTAGTGATCATGAACAAAAAACAACACGGAAAGGGCAAGAAAGAAAAAGCAAGGAGGAGAGAGAATGAGACCCTGTTGCAGAAAGTGCCGGAGGCAGAGATTCGCAGGTGCGTGTTTGATGTCTCAGATTTCTGCGAACATGTGGGTGGGTGGCAGACAGGTCTAATTTGTAAGCTCCCTCTTGCCAAACAATAATCCTTGTCCAGGTTTGACACTCAGTCCCTTGAAGTTCTCTCCCCTGCAGTCATACACATCTATTAAAACGCCCTGGTTTGCGAAAGAGCGGGAAAGCAGGACTCCTACATTATGAAGGTGGGCAGAAGGCAGAAGGTAATTAGCCTCTGAAACTGAAGAATAAGAACAGGTTTATCACGAAAACTTCAAAGAAAGACACAATCGCGTCTGGGACATGAGAACTGAACTCAGCCCAACTTCAGCTTAAAAAACAGACCTTCACAATCTCCTCAAGTTAAAGAGAATAATAAACCAAGAGTTGAGGAGAACTATTTGGGCAGGATAGATCAAGGGATTTGGAGAAAAAAACCTACATATTTTCAAAATCAACTAATTAGGTTGCAGAACACAGGGGTCTCGAGGTGCGATTCAAAAGCTGAAGTATTTTTCATTTCATGTTGTCTTAAAGGGATTGTTCACCCCAAAATAATGAGTTTCTTTGTTCTGTTGAACAAAAAAGATGATATTTTGAAGAATGTTGGTAATCAAACAGTTTCTGGTTCCCATTGGCTTCCCCATACTTTTATCATTCATGTCAATGGGGACCAACAACTGTTTAATTACCCATATTCTTCAAAATGTCTTTTGTGTTCAACACGAACAAAGAAACTCATACAGGTTTAGAATAATTTGAGGATGAGAAAATGACAGAATTTTTATTTTTGGGTGTTATATTCCTTTAAAAATGCAACACTCCAGGCACATTAAAAAAGGAATGAATGCAGAATGCAAAATCCAAAGATGTCTGAATTTGTGTGGCTATATAGCTATAAGGTCTGCTAAATTAATAAATGTAAATGTAAATGTATAGCAGTGGGAGCCTTTTTTAATATAATTAAAGTTTAAACTACCCATGACTAAAAGGAGAGCATGATGCCATGCTGCTAAAATATACAGAAAAATATATCAAATCAAGCATTTAAGAAAAATAATCTAATGTTTATTTTATACTCTCTTGATTTCTTTATTTTCAAACCACCAAGCTTTTATTTTGGTGGAAAAAATGCAGAAATCCCTTAAACCTTATTTGTTGACAGATCAGTTTTTAAGCCCTTCTCATCATAACAAGTAAGGGAAGATGGTTGGCACATTGCATTTCCAAATGCACATTATAATACTGATTTCATTTAATTATTTATTTATTTATTTTTATACAGCCCTAAATCAACTAGTAGGTTGTTCGTCTTGAAAATAAAGGTTCCAAACGGGGTTGATTTCGCAGTGATGCCATTATACAGGGTGGGCCATTTATATGGATACACCGTAATACCATGGGAATGGTTGGTGATATTAAAGTCCTGTTTGTGGCACATTAGTATATGTGATGGTCACCACCCATCTTGAGGAGTTTGCCCCCTCACATATACTAATGTGCCACAAACAGGACTTTAATATCACCAACCATTCCCATGTTATTGTGGTGTATCCATATAAATGGCCCACCCTGTAGAACCATTTTGGGTTCCCCTCAGAACAGAAAGTTCTTAAAGGGGTCGTCGGATGTAAAATTCACTTTTATATAGTGTTTGCATATAATCCTCAAAAAGCCTAAACCAGGGGTGCCCAATCCTGCTCCTGCCGATCGACTGTCCTGCACAGTTCATCTCCAAACCTAATCAAACACACCTGAAGAAACCAATTAAGGTCTTCAGGATCACTTGAAAATTAAAGGCAGGTGTGTTTGATTAGGGTTGGAGATGAACTGTGCAGGACAGTCGATCGGCAGGAGCAGGATTGGGCACCCCTGGCCTACACACTCTCAATAATCAAGCCGTTTGGATTTTCTGAGCAATATGACGTCATACATGCTGATGCTCCGCCCACGCCCACTGACGGACTGTCCCGTATTAGCATATTTCCGCCCTCGACCATTTGTCCACTGTCTGCCAAGGCAGCACTTTATGTGTGGACACCAGCCATGGAAGAGAGGGGTGGGGTGAGCAGTTGCTCATGATCATTGACATGCACCGAAACGGGTCGCTGTGAACAGAGCTGTTTTTGAGGAGGTAAAAAGGGTGTTGTTTCACACAACCATTGAGGAATTTTATCCAAAGTATGTTACAAACTTTACATGAAGATCCAAAAGAATCATACCAACTTGTGGAAAATGGGCATCTGATGACCCCTTTAAAAGAACCATTTTATTCCAACCTATGAAAAGGGGATGTTAAAGGTTCTTCATGGAACCAGAGATGCCATTAAAGAACCTTTATTTTTAAGAGTGTTGTGTCATCATGATCTATCCCTTAACAGATCCTGTGCGACAAAGACCATGTTTCCTAATATTGTGGCAAATCACCTTCTTAAAATCATCTTAACTTCTGTCATTCATTGTGTAATGATTGAGTAACACCTGTTTTTACCAAACCAGCATGTCGATCGCTCATTATTGAGCTTCTTAAGTGAGCTGCTGCAGGAGCTGTCAGGTCCAAATGTGCTGAATAAAAGACAAAACTGTTTCCAATGGAGACGCCAGTATGTGGTACACTACATGAATATTGCCTTTCAATAAAATTACATTTCATGAATCCTGTGCACTCTACAATGAGCCTCATTAACTCAGAATAGTGGCGTGTTTGCCTAAAAGAGAATTAAAACGCATACTTTAAAATTTCATATTGATATACAGTAATAATACATGCAGTGCTAAATTAAAGTGGACTAAAGTAGAGAAACTGTTTTGCCCAATTTCAGGTATTGCACAAATCATTAGTTATTTTTGGATATTATTTCTTTGACTGAAGGATGTGCAGAAGAAACATGTGTACATTTTTCCAAATAAACCTGCCATTGTATACTATGAATACTGTTAGTTCTTTGACAAATTGCATGTCCCTCTATTTGAATAAGTATGCTGCATGAATTGTATTAGTGTTTGCTGTTTACGCATCAAATTAATATTTAACACAACAACATAAGAGACACATTAACACAAGAAAAGATAGCATATGTGATAAAACAACAAGAGTCATACAGTAAAAGGTAACTGACAGCTAAATTGACAGTAACGTTAAGCTAATAATTACAGTAGGAATTAAAAACGAGCAATTAATTGGAAAATCTACATCCGCAGTTAGTAATCCTCCGTAATAAGGTTAAAACTATCCGAAGAGAGGCTCAAGTGACGTTCTCTTGTGAGCCTGCAAATATAAACCAAATCCCTATTTTATACATTTACTCTCTGGGAAAATGTATTCATGTGAGACTGTATCCAGCTCTGCCACAGGTTTGAAACATCCAGCTCTTGGCAAGTAAATCACTCAAAATGCTTTGAATGAATTTCTCCACACAGATAGCGCTAAAAAAGCCATGAAATGTGAAAAAAAAGCAAAAACGTTTGTGTTATTTGGCACTGAACGCTCACCTCATGTTTGCCCTTCATTCTACAGATGCGTATGTCATTCTTATTGGATTCCCACGTCCTTTTCTGCGAAATGACAAAGGAATAAAATTATCACCCACATCCATGGGAGGGTAAGCGAAGTGTTCAAACATGCAATTATGTGTGTGCAAGAGACAGAGAGCAGCACAAGGGCTCACCTTGCTGTAGAACATTTCATCTCCAGATACATGGTCCAGTTCCACTCGATAAAGGTCATCTCTGTACCAACACACACACACACAACACGCACACCGCATACATGGACCATCAGTAACAATGAAAATGGAAATGGAACTTAATTTAACACAAATACTGTATCCCCAATTCACATCCTTTTCAAACTATAGAGTATGCATTCGACTACACACAAAAACACATTTTGTGACAGAAGTTTCCAGTGAATATATCTTCTTATTAAATACACACTGCTCATTACATTATTGCTTTCAGTAATTTAACACAAAAGAAAGAGGTTTATGCTTAAAAAGAGAGGAAAAAAATTACTAATTGGGTTAAAAAAAAAGTTAACTAAAGACATATCATCTTAAAACAACCCTTATTAATATTTTGACATATAGTGAATATAGCGACTAAAACTAAAACTGTTTGAAATTTCAAAAATATATAAATATTGGACGAAAATTTGTAACGTTGAAATTTCAAAAATATGTTGCCTTAAACTGAAATAAAATTGAGTACTATAATTACTAAAACTGAAATAAATATAAATTGAAGCTAAACAGAAATATATATAAAAAAATGTTTTTTTACTACATGAAAACTAAACAAATATAAAAATATAAGCTAATATTTTTTAAATATGAATAAATAGCCTACTAAGTATAAATAATACTTAAATAACACTGTCATGTAAACAATAGCTTCTGAAGAAATAACCAATTCTGATTTGCTGTTTTAAGATTATTTTCAGTCACAGTGTAGTGCATATTAGAAGTATGCAAATCAAATTGCAGCCTAAATCATGTGACTAACCGAGACAAAACAGAAAGTCTGTGAAGATATATTTTAGCACCACCTAATACACTGAAGCACTAAAGGGTTTTGATAAAACAAATCCATCAACCTGTCTATGGGAAAGTTTAAATTTGAGTTCTCAGCTCTAGAGATGTCAGCCTCAGAGTTCTGTGGAGAAAGTAACTGGTTTATCAGAATTTCCACCTTTTCAGAATGTGTAAAAGAGTTTATAAGAGCTCAGAAACTGAAGATAGACTACATTTGTTCTCTAGCTTCAGAGATAGACAGCAAGCGTTCAAGCTGCTTGACTGTGTAATGGTTAAAGGTCAGCGAACAGAGGTTTAGCTTTCAACCACTGCCTAACCAGGACCACATGCAAACTCCCTGGAGAGTCTAAATCCTCCCAGCTCGGACTTTGAAGGCGGATTCCATGTGACGGATTTCAAAGATGTTACTAAATGTAACACCAGTCCAACTGGAGACAGATTTCCACATGCATACTTTGACAGTGTGTCAAGAACATGCTGCTATATTGGCGCATTGTGTTGAGCCATTAGGACATGGGTGTTCATCTCAGAGCTTGAAAACGGTAATGACATTTTCTCATTGTGTAACTTGTCACTTCCGATTAAGACCAATTTGGTAACGAGACGGATTAGTGAAACAGAAAGCTTTTAATAAAAGAGAGGATATTATATTCATGTCATTTTAATCTATAAAGTAAAACCAAATACGGTGATGTTACTGAGTGAACGAATCTTGAGTGCATGAATGAATCGATTTAACATTTGTTTCTTAGTACAGCATGTGCAATTTTGCAAAATTATTATAAAAATTATCACATTTAAAATGTGTATGTTAAGTCATTGTGAATGCATGTGGGCTTTACCTGGCTCCAATGTAGAGTGTACGATTGACTTTCAGGACGGTCTGAATGTACAGCGGCTCCTGACGGGTGTAAGAGCGATGCGCTCGGCCCACAAACACTGGATATCGCCTCACCACTTACAGATAAAGAAACAGACAATTCAGAAGGGGGTAACGGGGATGTCAACATGTGGGGGAAAAAAATGACTAGTTGAGATGGAAAAGAGAGACATTAGGGGCACCCAAACAAAAGAGTCAAAATATGAAGTATAGATGGATGAAACAGACACTAAACCACAGGCAGGAATACGTCCATCACTTTCCCAGAAGAGTTAGAGATGGAAGACCTCCGAGACAGGAATAAAGGACAAAGACATACATCATTGTGTCACAGTCCAACAACAAGTCGTCCTAAAGGGAAAGTTCACCCAAAAATAACAGTTGTGTCATTATTTACCCGCCATCATGTCATTCCAAACCTCTCTTTCTTTCATAATATACTGGTCGCTCTGACTATACGCAGTTACAACAAATAAGGAATCACCATAAAAGCATCATAAGATTGGTATATACAACTTGTGTGCCAAGTCTTCATAAGTTATGTGATAGCTTTTTATGAGAAAAAGGAATACACATCATTGCTTACTGATAATTCATTACAGTGAATTGTTAACACACTTTGACTGAATCACTGAATCAGTGAGTTGAATTAATTACTTAGACTAGTTTCTGAACTGATTCATTGTAAAAATGAATGACTACAAAGAACAATTTGTTCACATTATGAATGCATTATATGGTATGTATATTTTACATACATTCACTTTTTTATGATTTTAGAACTGGACACCCCCCAGTCCCCATAACCAGGATATCCATGAAAAAATTCACATGACCTCTGTCAACTTGTATAGCACAAAAACTGTTTTTACAAAAATGTACTAAAATTACTAAAAGTAAGGGGGTGTTTACACAACACATTTTCAACTAAAAACGGAAAACTTTTCCATGTTTTGGCCAGCGTGTTGGGCGCCTGAAAATGTGTTTCAAAGTGCAAGTTTTTAAAAAACTGATACCGTTATCGTCTCAATAAGAATGTGAATTTGTGAAAACGGTGACGTCATGCGCATACGTATTACGTGTTCAGACTATAGACGCGTAGTTTCTTTACAAAGTGACATCGCCAACTACTGGCCTGGCGGCATAATACAGCGTTTTTAACTTTTCACGGATCCGTGTGGACGGGGATCCTTTTGACGACGAGAAAATGCAAAGGGAAAAGCTTTTCCGTTAATTAACTTAACCCTAAAACTAAGCTAAATGGAAATATATTTTTTTAAAACTAATACAAAAATGACAAAGCACATTAAATTACTAAACCTAAAACTAAAATTACAGATATAAAAATAAAAGCTAATACAAAATATGAATATATACTAAAATATGACATAAATTACAATAAAATAACACTGACGCACACACAGTAAGCGCTAATCCTGCTGTGGCTAATGCAACCTGCCCAGACAATCAGTTAGGACTCCTGGGCCAATGTCCCGTCGCATAATTAATATTCATGAGCAAAGCTGATAAGTTTCATATTGTGTCCCCCAAAAGGCTCCTGCATAAAGCGCTGTTGAAAAGAGTCGCTAGCAGTTCAGAGTGCGTTCACACATTTCAGATAAGCAAAATTGCTTTCCAAATGCTGTGGAAAGAGGTTAAACACAATTAAAAACCAGATTACCACTAAAAAAAACAAAAAAACAAACAAACAGGAATGTGTCCTCCAACCGCAGAGAGACGGATCTGCATTCTGTGTCTGAGGGCAGAGAAGCCTGAGGACACCCACATATTTACTGAATGCTAATAATATTCTGTACAGTTTCTGCTAGTAATTTATTTCACTGTAATAAGGAGAGAAGGATAGAGATACTGTTGTTGTTTCTGGCTTGTATTGCCTTTAGTTGTTTGGACACATTTCACAAGGGTTTAAATGTTTTTGTGCTTTGGAAAGTGTAATTAAATGCGGAAAACCCTTAAAAAGGTCACATTCACTTTGATTCACACACACACAGACAGACACGCACGTTTGTTTTTCTATCTTCGCTGACTTCTGGGCTAATGATATTTTCTGTTCTTTACCTCTAAATATACTCCTCACATAAACCATTCTGCTTTTTTTACTTTCTCATTAAGACATTATTTAGTATGTTTTCAAAGCCGTTTTCCTTGCAGAGAGCAAACATTGGCAGGACCCTACAACGTAGGTGAAAACAGGTTTAACTATCCTTGTGGGGACAAAACTTGACCCACATACACATTGTGCTGGATGAACTTTAACCCCTGGTCTCTACTGAATCATTAGAGATGCATGAGTGGCTGTTCATCAATATCACTGATTCTGGTTTGTGGGATCTATAGGGAATACAACCCCTTGTATACTCGAACACACATCCACAGTCTCGTTATTCCAGCACCATTATGTTGAAAGGCTTTTAAAAAGATCGCAGCCATATGGTGTATTTCATCCATCCGTGAACACTAACGTGCTAAACTATTTACAAACAGTGCGACATGTACACATCATATGTCATACATATGTACATTTAAAAGAACAGTCTTGGCTTCACAACAGTGGCAGTGCAGCATGCAGTGTAAAAGCTTTAACATAGCCACAAGAAAACCGTGATTTTACCACATTAAAGGGTGGAGTGTGAATTATACGATAATGTATAAGGATTAACTTTAAGTTAACAGAGTTTCTAAAGGTAATTTTTTCTTATGCTGCAAGGTGCATCTCATGCAACCCAAATGGTCTCTCAGTTAGCCAAACGTCAGAATCTTAATGATTATTTTTTAATGACGCAGGCCAACTTTGTATATGTAAATCTATTTCATGCCCACATAACTTCTGTAAAATACCAGTTTATGCATTTAAAACTCGTGTATGTAGAGTCGTTTTTAAAAAGGATAGTTCACCCAAAATTTGTTATCATTTACTCACCCTGATGTCCTTCCAAAGCCGTACGAGTTTCATTCATTTTCAAAACACAAATGAAGATATTTCGATCGCTTTATATGATGAACAGATTGAATTTAGTCTTTTATTCACATATAAACATTGATCAGTGAACATAAACAGAAGCTAAAACATGCAGCGTAACAGGAGTATGAACCTCATTGGTTCTTGCTGAAGCTCAAACGTGCTGCGTAACACAAGAATGAACCTCATTGGTTCTTGCTGAAGCTCAAACGTGCTGCGTAACAAGAGAATGAACCTCATTGGTTCTTGCTGAAGCTCAAACTTGCTGCGTAACAAGAGAATAAACCTCATTGGTTCTTGCTGAAGCTCAAACTTGCTGCGTAACAAGAGAATGAACCTCATTGGTTCTTGCTGAAGCTCAAACTTGCTGCGTAACAAGAGAATGAACCTCATTGGTTCTTGCTGAAGCTCAAACTTGCTGTGTAACACAAGAATGAACCTCATTGGTTCTTGCTGAAGCTCAAACGTGCTGCGTAACACAAGAATGAACCTCATTGGTTCTCGCACGTCAAGCAAACATGCTTGAGCTTCCGTTTACCACAACTGATGTGTGAGTTGATGATTGTTTATATGTGAATAAAAGCCTAAGTTAAATCTGATCATCATATAGAGTGATCGTGTCTCTTCAAAAAATTTGGACTAAACCGCTCAATTCATATGGATTAGTTTTATGATCTCTTTATGAACTTTTTGAAGCGTCAAAGTGGTAGCTGTATATGGAGAAAGCTTTCAGATTTTAGCAAAAAGATCTTTATTTGTGTTCCGAAGATGAACAAAAATCTTACGGGTTTGGAACGACATGAGGGTGAGTAAACAATGTCAATTTTCATTTTTTTGAGTGAACCATTTAAGACTCCCCTCACTAGGGAGGATCTTATTAGAGCAAGTCAGGTTTAGTTAGTGGCCAATTTGGTTACTCCTATGTCATTATTCATTAGCTTTTATACTTGAAAGACTAAAATAAATAATGGTATTTACTGTATCAAAATAATAGCAGTGGTATATTAGGCTTCACTGGAAAAAAAAAATTCACATTATGAATGTATCATATGGACCACTGGCACTGGACTTTGGAAGTATAATATATATAATGTGGCACAGAAAACTATTCTTATGATGTTCATAATCATGAAACCTGGTACAGAAATCCAACTGATGTGCATTTTTTTTGAAAGGCAAAGCCTCAAAGCTAATTTATGAGCTAAATGCTGACTGTGATGTTATGCTCTAAATGAGCAGGCATGAAAGAACATAAATGTGTCGTACGGTGTATGTCCAACTGAAAACGAACCTGCTGATATCGCTTAAACTGGTACAGTGTAATTGGGGAGGGGGCGTGTGCTTACCCTCAGCAGGGGCGGAGATTAAAGGGCCAGGTTCCTCTGGAAACGAGCAGGCAGCCAATTGGAGGACAGCAAAAATCCGTAAGAAGCAGGGGGTCAGGGTCGCCATGGCAGCGACACACCAGAGCTGTGAAGGCAGGAGAAGATAAATGGTTAAGTTACAAAAATAGTGAAAAAAACACACACCACAATGCTATAGTGAGTTGCTGTGATCTACATAGGCAGCACCCTTCTAATTCAGCACCCTAAAAGACATAAAAACTCTTAAATGAAACGCTATTTATGGACAGCAACTCTGTTAAGAGTTACACAAATAGTGAAAGCATGAGAGACTTGATCAACAATCACAGATTCCAATATAGTCTTATGTTAGCTTGTTGCTTTGCTAAGGGGTTAGTGCTCTAATAAGCACAATACTAACAGTAATATCACACGCAAATATTGCATGCAGCCGGAATGCAATGGAAATGGAATGGAATGATTCTGAAATCAAATACTTAAGACCAGGAATCGGATTCTTGTCTTATCCTTAATTCTTATCTTATCCTTAATCATTCAAGCACAAGAAGACCCGCGTGCTTTTTTCTGCAAAAATGTGCACACACAAAACCGCGCTAAAAAAAATAGTGTGCGATACTGAATTGAGTTCTCTTCCGTGTCTTTTTGCACTTGAACGGACAAATGAACACACAAATATGTCCAAATATCCTCGTAAACACAATCGGTTATGTCTTAAGAGGACAGAAACAGTCGACAAAGAAAACTCATAACAGTTAAGGATCCATGCAGCTCTTAAAGTGACAGCAGCGTAATATTCCTGCTGCCATCTGTGTAATTAACGTTAATCAAATAAAAAAAGACACTTGATCTTTTGTAACTATATTTGTAATGTATATTTTATTTATAAAGTGCAGTGTTATTTTACATTTGATTACAGTTTCTGTACCTGAATACCTAAAAATCTTAAAACACTGTTTATATCAATTGTACAGAGCCCCTAAATGGACCTTTGCAAAAATTTGCAAAGGTCCATTTAGGGGCTCCGTACAATTGTATATCTTTGTTCAGTTGTATTTATTTGTGCGATTGCTAATTTGCTAATTTGTTCTTTTTTAATTACTGAGTTTGTCTTTATTTATGATTTAAATGTATAGTAGTTAGGCTAGTTGTTTTTACTATGGTATTTTTAAACCATATAGGCAAAAGTTCCTTGTGTCAGTGTTCTTTAGCCTGTTGATTTTTGATCACGGTATTCAGCTACAATGAAATGTTTTGCAATAAGACTTAGAATAAATGTAAATGATATCTAAGTTTTTTTTCTTTTTCTTTTTCTTACTGGAATTGAAATTAGGAATCAATAAGTATCGAAATTCGTACGATATCAGATTTTGGAGCTAATAATATAACAAACAAACAGTCTCTGAAAAGATAAAGGTAAAAATGATTAATGATACAAAGGAGTATCAAACATCCTGAGTGTTAGTCATGCTTTGTGCCCTTAATTGCTTCATAGCATCATATTCTGAAATGAAACTAAATGCACAGATGACTCCAAATGAGTGTGAGGCAAAACAGAAGCCCTTTATTATTTGACATTTGGCATTTATTTGGGCACTTCATGAGGAACAGACTACTTACAACAACCACAATACCTTTCTGTAAAGCAAAACAGACTTGCACGATTTTATCGGGTGTTAGGAAACCGTCTGTCTACTAGTGAACGTAAGTGGGGCATAAAACTGTTTAACAAAAGCTTTCATCTCCGACAATCAGTTCTTCTTTCGGACAGAAACCAGATGAGAGTCTTGAGGGCTTCTCTTTCACGGACAACCCTCAATTACTGTACTGTCCCGAGACCACACACACACACACACTCGCTCAAAGACACGCACCGCAATTCATCTTCAGCACCTTTTTCATTGAGTCTGTGGACGAAGGAGTGGCCAGTGGCTTCTAGAACGATCCCCACCATCTGCTCTTTTCTTTTCCACACTCCTTTTTCATCTGTTCCTTTCTTTATTTCACAGCATGGTTGCAGTAATTGGATAATTTATGAGCGCGTGTCAACCCTCTCCGCTGCAGTATATTACTGACACAAACACACATGCAACAGAGTGAACCATGGTCAAGCAACATACATCACATAATCTGAACAGTCTCACAGAACCAGGCTTTTGACTTTCATCAAAAGTGGGTAAGGATGCTTAGACAGAAGAGACAACTGAGTGTTTGAAGAATATGAATGCATAAGAATAATTTTTAGGGTGTACACTGATAAAAATGACTTTGTGGTGAAGTAAATACTACAGAAAAAAACAATGTCATTTACATGAAAAAGTTAGTTCAGGCAAAAAAAAACAAAAAAAAAACAAACAAGTAAATTCTATATTAGTGCTCAATTTTTCACTGTTTTCCAGCTGTATTTGCACTGTTTCATCATTGCTTTTGTTGTTAGGATTAGTAACTTGCCATTTTGTGACATTTGGAGTTTCTACTCAAAATGACACATTCAAACACAAAAACAATCCATCAAATGTTACCGTCATTGTGTATTGTCTACCAAGTATTGAGGTCTCTGCGTTCACATAATGTATAATTTCTGAAATGTAGATATGGTGTCTTAATTACTTTGATATTTCTAAGTAAAGCATATACTTTAAAAGTGTGGTTTAATTCAATGTTATATTGTTTGAGTGAAATGTATTGCAAAGGAAACTTCAACTAAATAGATATTACTCAACCTTTTACTAGCCAAGTTAAAATGACTTATTTTCTTTGTTACTTTCACCTAACTTAGTTAAGTAGAGTTTACTTAATTCCATATGTGAAATTTACTTAAAAAATATTTGTGCAAAAAACTTGCCAAAGAAAAATTAAGTAATTTTTACTTATTGTTTTGTTCAGTGTAGAAAGATGCTGGTCAGTTTTAAAATCAAGAGGGAATGTTGAAGAAATCAGTGGAAAATGTGTCTTACACTTATTGACTGTAACCCTAAAATACAGGAAAACTGTTAATACTGTGAAATATCATTGTGATTTAAAGTGTTTACTATATTAATATCTTAACAAAAACAAACAAAAAAGTTGTTCCTGTGATGCAAAGCTGAATTTTCAGCATCATTACTCCAGTCTTCAGTGTCACATGATCCTTCAGAAGTCATTCTAATAACTATGGTGATTTGCTGCTCAAGAAAAACTATTATTCTAATCAATTTTGTGCTGCTTAATATTTTTTCAGGATTCTTTGACGAATGGAAAGTTTAAAAGAACAGCATTTCTTTGAAATAGAAATCGTTTGTAACAACATAAATGTCACTTTTCACCAGTTAAATGCATCCTCGCTGAATAAAAGTATTCATTTAATTATAAAAAATATTACTTTCAACAACGTACAAAAAAAGCCATCAAAAAAAAAAAAAGTTTGCAGTTTTGAGTAATAATTGTATAAAAATATTACTCAGGTAGTCCATGGACATGCTGTTAAAAGGTAGTCTGAAAGACATAATTTCATCATTAATACCTAAAAAAATATATGTATATATAATGTCGGCACACCACGGCTCCAAAAATATAGAAATTTATTGACAGAATTGATATTTTAGGAAATTTTGCTAAATTTCTATATTTTTGGAGCCGTGATGTGCCGACTTCATATAGTTTTTTTCTGTTTTAAGTCATTTTGACCCACTTTGAGCAATCCGCCGGCGATGTGCATGCTTTTGTTTTGTGTTTGTATCATTAAAGCCAAAAAACCTGATCTGAAGCATTTTCATGACAGTGACGGTGAGGATTTGTTTGAGACCTTTATTCTACTTCTCTTCTTCTTATTCTATCCCTTCTTCTACTTTCAACAATACATGTATTACCACTTAAATGAGATGAAACAATGAGTACTGTAATTAAGACATCTCTCAGGATAACAGTAATGAAAGAGATGAGAAACTATCGGAAAGAACTTCAGATGCCTCTGGTGAAAAGTTTCCAAATGAATAGCAGCCTTTTGAGGGTTTAAATTCATAATGAATCTCAATGTCATTAGAGAGAGAATGAGCAACTCTATTAGTCCATTAGCACAAGGCGCACATGCACACAGACACAATGTTTATGCACTGCACAAATAATACAAAGACACATTGTCAAACACATTACTTTAAAGAGGCCACATCCTACACGGTTTTATGTACAGTGGCGCTGCAAAGACAAACATCACAATTAATGCAGTGCGAACTTGAGGTTAGGGATGTGAACAAATCACCAACTCCAGGCATTAAACTTCAGTGTGTAACTCATCTTGTATTGTTTGTGCAGCAACGGTCATGAATGATACCTCAAACAGTGCAGCTTGTTGAAGAACTGAGCGCTATTACTTTTCTAAGTGAAAACCACTCACATCACTTGCATTTTGGTATCATGCTTTGACTAGGCAACTACTAAAATGTTTTTGGTAATTTTACCCTCTAAATGACTTCTGTTTTAATTGGCTAAACTTTTTGCATATGAAATGAGAAACGATGCAACGTTCAGTTTGTCTAATACAGTTTACATTTCAAAACCCCTTCAATATTAATAAAGTCTGCATTATATTGTGATCACAATATGCAGTTACATCCATGAAGACTTCTAGTGCAGATTAATTTCAGTAAATGGTCTGACTGGACTGAGCTTAATTTATTTAATCAAATGCAGAGTAAAAACAGTAAAAATGCATTACAATTTCAAATAACTGATTTCTATTTGCTGCTCAAGAAACATTTTTTATTATTATCAATGTTGAAAACAGTTGTGCTGCTTCATATTTTAATATAAACTGATTTTTTTCAGGACTCTTCGTACAGATCTTTTATAACATAAATGTCTTCACTGTTACTTTTGATCAATTTAATGCATCCTTACCGAATAAAAGTATACTTTTCATTAAAAGAAAATCCTACTGACCTCAAACGTTTGGAACTAATTCACTTTAAAGGAGCCTGTAAAAAAAATCGTATTTAACAAAATTGTGTGTGTGTGTGTTTACAAGCGGTTTATAAGGGGCACTAAAAGGACAAAAGAACTGGTGGCACACAGAGCTCTTAAATGCTTCACTATATCTCCCAAAGAAACCATTCATTGTCTAGAGCCTTCAAAACTGCTCTCTCTCTCCCCCCCCCCCATCTCTCACTAATCTCCTTCATCCCCCCGTCCCACTTCAGACTGAACCCCTGTGCCCGAAGGAAAGGTCAGAGGTCAGGATAGGTATCCTCCCATCGGGTCTTGCAGCAGAGAGCACGTCTCTAGTACAGAATGCGTCTGTAATTTAGTTTAAGGAGGTCGTGACCGAGCCACAGACACATTAGGTTTTGTGATAGCTTTAAATTAAACCTAATAAGCAGTGATACCACCTCAATTGTTCCTTATTAATGGAACACACACACACACCTCACAAACTCTCTCGCTTCCTTCCTCTCTCACACACTCAGTAACAAGGCCTGAATAACACAGGGACGGTCCAAGTCTTTGTTGGCAGGCTGACGGCGCTAACAGCCATTAAAATAAAATGCTTTAAACAGCGGTCAAATACACAGTGGTTGGAAATCCCTCACAGATGCCCGTCCAAAGCAAATGACGTGCGCAACATTTACAGAAAACAATGACTGGAATGTCATTGAGGCCAAGCTTATAGTGTCCACTATGCTGAGAAACTTCGATATATATATATATATATATATATATATATATATAAAGTTTGGGGTCAGGAAGAGTTATTTTTTTATTAAAGGGGTCCTATTATGCTTTTTTACCTTTTCAACTTTAGTAAGTGTGTAATGTTGCTGTTTGAGCATAAAAAGTTCTGCAAGGTTTCAACGATCAAAGCCCACTCCAAAGGGAGATCTTTTATTTAACAGAATCCACTTTTCAAGAACTACAATGTACTATGCGTTTTTTCTCAATCTTGTGAAGTGTTGAGAAGACAGTGAGAAGACAGTAAAGAGAAGACAGTGTTGTCACTATATGTCAAAGAGAAACCCTGTTTCCAAAACTCATTTATTTGACCTTCCTAAGGATGAAGAACTTATTTTAAACACTGTTCCTGAACATCATAACCCCAACGTGTATCTGTGTGCTGCACATTTTATGGAGAACAGCTTCCAGAACCTAAGAGGCTACGCACGAAAGCTTGTCCTGAAATGGAGCAGTTCCCACTTTGTTGGGACAATCTGTTGTTTGTGGATCACAAATTGTAAGTATGTCTTATTATTTGTTGTTGCGTTTTCTATAAACAGTTTCAATTATAAGTTTTATGTTGCTGCTACGCTCTCCTGCTAGTCAACATTAGTGTTAATATAGTGTTTACTGCAGCGTTTGTAAGCTCTCACTTTTTAAAGACGGTTCACCGCAACTTAGGAAAATTAACCATGGTTTTGTGATCGATGACTGTTTGTATTACCAGAGTTTTCCGACAAGTATAATGATTGAGTATAAATTACGAAAAAATTTAATAAAATCCACACCACTCTGAAACGCCCTGTGAAATCCGTTCTGGACGATCCTCTTGTTTGTTAACATTCTTAAGTCTGAATCAAGCTTGGATTGGTTTGAAATTGACACTATCCTTAATATTTACACCTGAGCAGATGAAACTTGCGGTTATGAAAGGGCGGGGCATTTCCCGAGCACGTGCTAAGCAGTGCCAATCACAACACACTGGGCCAGCTAACCAATCACAGCACATTTCGTATTTCGGAAAGGAGGGGCTTCATCGAAACAGGAACTGAACTGACTGAAACTGTTCGAGCCAGACTCTGGAGAGAGGTGCTGTAAAAATGTAAAATATGTTGAAAACAATGTGTTTTTTGAACAATCAAGCATGAAAGCATATTCTAGTACACCCCGAAAACAAAATCAAGACTTTGTAAAAGGGCATAATATATGACATCAGAAGTGTCAGGAAATACATTTACAAAAGATTTCTATTTCAAATAGATGCTGTTTTATTTTCTTTCTATTCATCAAAGAATCCTGAATTATATTTTTTTAATCAAGGTTTCCACAAAAATATTAAGCAGCACAACTGTTTTCAACATTGATAATAAATGTTTCTTGAGCAGCAAATCAGCTTATTAGAAAGATCTCTGAAGTAATGATGCTGAAAATTCAGCTTTGAATCACAAGAATGACATTTTATTATATATTCAAATACAAAACAGTTATTTTAAATTGTTGTAATATTTCACATGACAATTTTACTGTATTTTTGAGCAAACTAAGTTGCTTTGCCATCTACTTAACTGTAATATTGTTTAAAACGTATTCATTTTCACGATTCATGCATTTAATTCATTTCAATTCTGGTTTAATTAAGATGGAAATTGTACAATGTTATATAATTGCATACATGATAATTAAAAAAAAGTTTTTCCCCCCAAACAGACACATGAGACAGCAATGCCCTGTTCCCTTGGCTCTTGTCAAGTGTAGAGTGTTCCCAGATCAGTCATTTTTGAGGTCCTTTTTCAGTTAGGATGCTGCCTTAGAAGACAGTAGCCTATGTAGGCAGTGTAGCAGCTTGTTGGAACAGAGCCATAAAATTATCTCACCATACTACTGTTATTTTGTGTCCTATGCACATGATAACATCCATAGAGACATTTTAAGGGGTGCATAGATAAACATTGCTGTGACCGGGCCATCCAAACAGTTCAGCGCCATTAGCGTACACACTCAAGATCACCAGATTAATCTGATGTATTGGAACACTTTATCTCAGGACTAAGCTAAAACCAAATAAACACCTGAAAATATAATTGATTCTTTTATCAATGACCTTCTGATAATTACAATGACCTCCTTCTAGTCGTTTGCGAAAAAATCTGAAGTCTTCCAAAACACGTCTTCGCAGGTCAAAAAGTCGAACCTCAACATTTGTCAGACAAATAAAACAAACCACGGCGACTGGCACACAGACGCCCTGCTGTCCGCAAACAATCCGTAGAGTGTCGGGTGGCATTCAAACACAAAACAGGAGACCTCGATATTTTCCTATCGTGCCCCTTGAGGCTTGCTTTCGGGCCTCCATAAATACACACAGGATGTCATATCTCAGCAGGGTCTGTGCTATCTCTCCGCGAACTTCATCCTCTCCGCCGGTGACCTCTTTGCATGGTGTGTGGTAGGTGAAGTTTAATGCTGTGGAAACAACCACAGCTCTGTGTTTGATGGAGAAGGAGAGGAGAGAGAGGGCAACGTTCTTGTTATTTTAATGAAGGAATAATGAATGGAGTGAGATAACCTAGTGAGATATCACAGATTAGGAGGAAAATGACAAGAATACATACTTTACCACACAATGCTGCTGCTTTGCCCTGTTCCCATTATATTCTCTCTAATGAGGCATTTATACAGGAATCATATAAGATGGATTTCATCGCTGAAAGGAGGGTTATATATGTTCTGCCCAATGGAGAATCAGAAATCTTGAGGCCCCTATGTGAAATATTAAGCAGCAAAACTGTTTTCAATATTGATAGTAATAAGAAATGTTTCTTGAGCAGCAAATCAGCATATTAGAATGATTTCTGAAGGATCATGTGACACTGAAGACTGGAGTAATGATGATAAAAATTCAGCTTTGCATCACAGGAATAAATTACTTTTTAATAATATTAAAAACTATAACTGTTTTACTGTATTTTTCATCAAATAAATGCAGCCTTGTTGAGCATGAGTTATATGTTTTCCACATTTCCCACATTCCAGAGGTTAAAGGCATGGTAGGCGATTTGTTCCAGAAACATTTTCTGTTATGCTGGTTGAAAGTCTCTCCACATCCTGATTTCAATCACTAAGGCTACGTTAAGACTGTCAGTCCAAATCAGATTTCTGTGCATATCCGATTAAAATCCGATCAGATTTAACTAGTGTGAACGGCCAGAAGTAACATGAAGTGCAATCTTTTTTAAATCAGTTTCGAGCTACATTCATATGTGGTTTGAAATCCTTTTCAAATTACATTTCTGGAAAACCATTCTGAACAGTTGCGATACACAGTGCGGACATCAATAATGTTACATAAACAAATAATCGGATTTGGATTGACAGTCTGAACGTAGCCTAAGTTAAGTGGTTTAAATGTATTTATATGTATATATCGTGTCTGTGGAAGGTGTAGGACCATAAAATGTTCGTCCAATCATTGCATTCGGTCCGAATGAGTTAGACAGACGTCAGTCACTGAGCACCATAACAGAAACAGCAGCACCTTTAACAGTTCCTCCTGGACCAAAGCAACAAGCTTATGCTCCGTTCATGCCATAAATACTGTAATTTGGAAGAGATGGAAACCAGTGACGTTATACTCGGAGTGGTTTGTGACTCGAATGTATGTGTTTCAATGCAACACTATCAACGCCGAAATGAATCTGTAGCAGTCAGGTGGTACAGGTCAGAGCTCTTTAAGTTATTAATGTTCATTATTATTGTAATGTTATGTGCTTTGATACATGAGGTAGTTTAGCGCCATCTCTCGTTACGCTTTTGTTTGCTCCCTGCTAGGTGTTCATTGAGACGCTTTGAAGGGAGGGTGGGATCTTATGCTTTAAAAGCAATCTTACTATTGCTAGCCTCTACCTGTAACTCTGTATCCATTTTAAATCTCTATCAATAAAGAACAGTGACTGAGGTACTCACACATAAACAAAGTTAAAGCTGCAAACAGGACACTGTAAACCACTGGTGAAAGCGTCAATATTCAAAACGGTCAGATAACTAAATAAAAACAATACCTAGATATGATAGAGACTCATTATCACTTCAACAAATAGGACCCAAGGTAAAAACTACAACTGTGTCATCATTTATTCAGCCTTTAAATCTATGACTTTCTTTTATCCTTGAAACACACACACACACACACACACACACACTTTTGAAGAATATTTCTGACAAAAATATAGCTGAAAATCGTCCTTTCCACAGAAGCATTTAAATCTCATTTACACGTTTTAGGTGGAATAACTCTCTAAATGTGTCTACGGATCCATTATGTGTGTTTAGAAGCAGATTTATTCAGTAATATATTTTCCAATAGGAATCATCAGTGTTCAGAATTTCAAACCGTGTATATGATGTGCTGATTGTGATGAGCACATTAGAATTCTCTCTAACGCAGGCCTGTCACCTTCAGCCGGGGTCCAACGGGACTCTCTCAAATTAGAGTCAAATACGGTGAGTCATACAGAATAATACATCCATAAACACAGATGGATGGATGGGTGGATTGAGAAGGGGAAGAGAGTGGAGTGTACATGAGGAATTGCTGTATATTTGCAGAAAACACTTCACATAAAAATTACCAAGTTTTAAAGTGGTGCTACTGTTGCAATACTTAGGGTTAGTGATGTGAACAAACCCCTCACCTTAAACATTAAACTTTGATGTGTAGCCCACAACCGCATAGCAACCACCGACAACAAATTAGCATCTTGTAAGTGAGTTTTGCATTTGCAAAAGCCACTCATATGCTCTTCAGGGAATGTAAAAATCTTGTTTAGATGTGTATCAATACCACATGTATCAGTGATTTTTTTGTCATGTAAATACCATGATAATTAAGTAACATAACAATTAGCTTATATCAAAGTACCTTGGTATTAGTATATGCGGTACCACCTCAGTAGCTTTAAGTAAAGTAAATGTGTGCACGTTTGTACATCATTGTTCGTGTTTTCATATAGAAAGACACTAATGATACACCTTGTCAAATGAAGGGAAAAAGGCAACAGCAAACTCATCAGTTTTCCTGGCAAACATGCTGTCTCTCGCTCACGTACACACATGCAAATACTGTTTTCCTCATCAGCGTAATCCAAACGTATACAACAACACAGCGTTACACCTTTAGCGTCTGTAGGAATCCATTAAAACCCTGTAAAGCTGTATGCACACACACTATCATCTATTGTCACCTATTTTTCGGTCATTCACACACTAAACATTTTCTAATTTGTGTTACTCGTAAAAAAGGTCCCAGCAGACAGCTACTTTCTCAAATCTGTTGTGATTCATAACTCAGTCATTGTCTAAATGTATATAATGCATGCTCCCCTACATTCAAGAGGACAAGCTGAAGTCTATAATGGGCTTTAATGTGGCACAGATATGATATATGAAGTCATATTACAGCACAGCTTGCAGTCTAAATCACAGTGTCTTATGTAAGCTTCTTTAATATACTTTATGTAATATTGGACTCTCAAAGCACATTGTAATAACTACCCTGTCATTTTAAGTAGTGCATATGTGAGAAGAACACAATAAAGCAGAGAATGTTCACAGCATAGCGACTACAGCAAACTTCCTGATAAACCCATTATAGAGATTAATCATGACTGGCAAATGCACAGACCAGCTGCATTGGGGCATACTGTTGTGGCACGAAATGAGGATGGATGGATGGATGGATGGATGGATGGATGGATGGATGGATGGATGGATGGATGGATGGATGGATGGATGGATGGATGGATGGATGGATGGATGGATGGATGGATGGATGGATGGATGGATGGATGGATGGATGGATGGATGGATGGATGGATGGATGGATGGATGGATGGATGGATGGATAGATTAGAACAATAGACAGATGGCTGGATGGATGGATGGATGGATGGATGGATTAGAACAATAGACAGACAGAACGATGGATGGATGGATGGATAGACAGATGGATGGATGGATGGATGGGTAGATAGATTAGAACAATAGACAGATGGATGGATGGATGGATGGATGGATGGATGGATGGATGGATGGGTAGATTAGAACAATAGACAGACAGAACAATGGATGGATGGATGGATGGATGATGGATGGATAGATATATTAGAACAATAGACAGATGGATGGATGGATGGGTAGATAGATTAGAACAATAGACAGATGGATGGATGGATGGATGGATGGATGGATGGATGGATAGATAGATAGAACAACAGACAGATAGATAGATAGATAGATAGATAGATAGATAGATAGATAGATAGATAGATAGATAGATAGATAGATAGATAGATAGATAGATAGATAGACCAATGGATGGATGGATGGATGGATGGATGGATGGATAAAAGTTAAATAGTAGGCATTTATATATCCTAGTACTCTGATACGAATTCAGTTGAAAGACTATTCTCCATCCTCAGACTGCGTTCTAATTAGACCCCAGACACTCTCCTTACATGGCTTACTAAAACACATTGATGGAACATTCTCATTAGAGTGTGTATTGACTATTGTGTGAAGGTTAGCTTTAGCATTAGTGCTAATCAAAGGCCTGCAGTGATTCGTAGCAGACCGCGTTTAGCCTAAAAAACCCCACAAGGTTTTAATCCCTGCAGCGTTCAGCCTTTGATCTAGACTAAATCACCGCACACTCCCACCCATCATACTAAGATGCACAATATAACTAATGGAATAAAGAATGAAAGAGACAGGGATTGGGCCAGGAAATACAAGTTTGTAGCAGCTTTAAAGACACTTGTAAGGATTTAGCAATTTCCTGAGAGAGACACATAGAACATCATTTTAATGGGTCTTCCGAGTCCTCAGTAAGATGGGATGTCATCTAGTGCGCTAACATCAAGCTTGACCTGTGTTTTTATAAATACAGGAGCAACGCAGTTAAAACAAGCACCATCTGAACACTACATGTCACTGCAACGTGAGTTTATAGCCCATTCGGCACAAGGTCTTGTGGGACAGACAGTAAGGAAATGAATCATGGACATTTTGATAGAGTCAGCTGGTTTCTGAGGGCACAAGGGCACATGCTGACGAATAAGAGAGCAAGAGACACAGGATATCAGTGCTACAGATTTAGATGACACCTAAACCGCTTACATTGATCTAACATTCTTGTCACTGTATCTTATGTAAAACGAAAGAAAAAGCGCTCTATTTTAAGTCTGATCAATCTCAGCGTTCCACAGCATTGCACAAACAACGAGCACTTCATGTGCATTGTCTTATATTTCAGGAAAACAAAACACTGCTTAACAATTATGCAACCTTATCTGCAATAGTGGCTAAACCTTATCCGGATAATACGACACGGCACAGGAAATGCAATAGTGTAGTACAACTTAAAACCGGTTATTAAAAAAATATACCATAGCAGGCCTAAGCATAGCTTCCATCAAAACACCATTGTTTTTACAGTTTTTATCATAAATGAAGATAGGATCTAATACTATCTATAGTATATTGTTAGAAAACTGTAGTTATTATGGTATGTTTTTGTGAGGAAAATACAATATGACTACTATTACTATGTTTTTTGGATAGATACATGAGATAGATACAAGTACACCAGAGTACAATGTATATATAATAGTCTCTTCATACTAGATTAATATATAGCAGTGATTCAATACTATGGAACATATCAAAATGCCATATATATAAGCGTTGTTATGGATAATTAAAATTAAAACTATTAAAAATGTTCTATAAAATGTTTTTGGAAATAAAATATAAATTAAAGCTAAACAGAAAAAAAAGTCAAACACACGTTACAAAATTACTAAAACTTAAATTAAAATTAAAAATAAAACAAAAAGTTTTAAAATATTTATACATAATATGATATAATACTAAAATTAAACTGCTGATATTGCTGTGGCACTGTGATTTTAGCAAGGGAATGCATCATTTTTCCATCAGTGACAGTGACAGTTACGCACCGATATGGAAGAAGGAAATGAAGAGCAGATTCAGAATTAACATTTTAGAAAGTCTTTGTGCAAAAATTCAAAGAACTCTCCACACCCGCCCCCGTCAAGAAACCAAACTATTACGACTCCAGGAAACAGGGTTACACTGGGTTAAAAAACTTCAATTTCCCACTACATCTGGAGGAGCTGGAGCTAGCAGTGTGTGTGCAGTAATGTGCTCTGCTGTGGAGACGAGGATAATAAACCCGTTTATGGGGCTGTTTTATGACAGGGATGTTTTATAGTGGGTGGCAGAAGGCCCTCGGGACAGAAGCTGCCACTGTTAGCCACTGTTGCTAACTAATGTTTATTAATACTGAACATCACAACCAAAGGGCTAACGTCATACGAGGTATTTAAGAGCGTAAATACAGCTCTCTAGATTGATGAAAGCTTCAAAACAGATTTATCTCTGACAATCTTAATAATTATGTTAAAAATAAAATACTGTTCCAGTCTCATGTAAAGGTATATACAGTGCTATGCATAAGTTTAGACACCCATACTAAAGTTGACTAAAAAGAGGAATAAAAAAATCATCTTTTGGAAACTGAACTTAATGCCTTAATTTAAAAAATTAGGAAAAATCCAACCTTTAAGGACACCAATTTTCTTTGTGAATGAATAATGTATCGTAAATAAATAAATGTTCTTCCTTAAAATACAGGGTGCATAAGTTTGGACACCCCTATGTTAAATTCCCATAGAGGCAGGCAGATTTTTATTTTTAAAGGCCAGTTACTTCATGGATCCAGGATACTATGCATCCTGATAAAGTTCCCTTGGCCTTTGGAATTAAAATAGCCCCACATCATCACATAGCCTTCACCATACCTAGAGATTGGCATGGTTTTATTTCAGTTAGCCTAAAAGCTAGTTTGATTTGCATTGAGAGATGATCTTATGGAAAGTACCCCATGCCAATCTCTAGGTATGGTGAAGGCTATGTGATGATGTGGGGCTATTTTAATTCCAAAGGCCAAGGGAACTTTATCAGGATGCATAGTATCCTAAACAAAAAAATAAAAAAAATACTTAAAAATAAAAATCTGCCTGCCTCTATGGGAATTTAACATAGGGGTGTCCAAACTTATGCACCCTGTATTTTAAGGAAGAACATTTATTTATTTACGATACATTATTCATTCACAAAGAAAATTGGTGTCCTTAAAGGTTGGATTTTTCCTAATTTTTTAAATTAAGGCATTAAGTTCAATTTCCAAAAGATGATTTTTTATTCCTCTTTTTAGTCAACTTTAGCATGGGTGTCTAAACTTATGCATAGCACTGTATATATATATATATATATATACACACACATATATATACACACACATATATATACACACACACATAAAACTCAAACGCATAGAAGACTATTCTCCATCATTTAGTGATAACTGGTTTTAATATATATTGTTACATATATATATATATATATATATATATATATATATATATATATATATATATATATATATATATATATATATATATATATATATATATATATATATATATTAAAACCAGTTATCACTAAATGATGGAGAATAGTCTTCTATGCGCTTGAGTCTGCCGACAACAGGACAAATGGAGGAGTGGATGGAAGCGTAAAGGAACATTCGCTTTCACGTGTCCAGTTTAAACAGCTCATTCGCTCATTTATGTAGAGACTTCAGTGGGATACCAGGATGGGTGATTTATTAATGTCATCACAGATTACGTTGAAGGATTATTTTTGTTCGGGGCATTCAGTGTAATGGAGAGTTCGCAAAGAAATGTGTTGAAAGATGAACTGTATTGGGTCTGACAGCAGCTGCATCGCATACTATTTCATAATGCTTTGCCTGCAAATGACGGTATTCCACATGTATTTGTATTTTTTGGCCAAAAACCTTATTAGCATATTAGTATAGTTTACCATTATAATTATTACATTATAGTATATATCACTTTTTAAAAGCATTATAATTGAACCTCAATGAACATTATTATATATAATCCATGTCATATATATATTTTAAATCCATGTCATGACCCCTTTAAAATTTTTAAGTGCATGTAGATGGATGAGCAAGACAGAATGCAGGTATGTGTAAGTTTATGTGTATTTCTGTATGATTTGTTTTATTGCAGAAGTGGAGCAGCTTTAAAAATATACAGCTGTCTTTTGGGCGTTATGGCAACAAGGATCTGCTATCATTCACAACACAAATGTTCAAAAGATAGCCTACCAGGGAGTGGGCACCATAAAGCAACTCCATTCCTAGCCAAAGGCGATCACAATGGATAAAGCAATCAGAAAGCAATTTTTGTCTAGACCTCTAATCCCTTCAAATAAAAATTAGCCAATCAATACAGACGGAAACAGCTCATTTTGACAAGCCTTCAATCAAAGACTTTTCAATCAACGTTCAGCTTTATTTCTCTTCGACGACAAGAGATTCAGTCCTTCTGCGTATCTTTGCTGCTCTCTCATTATTTTACTTCTTTAGCGTATGAAAAGGAATCTAAAAAGAAGGACTGAAATGAAGAATGGGAAAGAAAGAAAGCGAAAAGGAGAGTTATGCTCGGAACAGCGTACTATACTACATATTTTTATTACTGTAAAAAAAAAATTCTGTATACATGGAATACCCACAAAACTACCAATCCCCCCCCAAAAAAATCAGGATCTAAAAATCTGTAAAAAAAAATTGTATTTAAATGGACATAACACTTCTAATCTGCTTTTTACCGATAAAAATTCCTTGGTTTTGGCGCAATAAAGCTCTTTCTGATAAAAAAAAAAAAGAAAGTAAGGTAAGAGGTCATATGACAGCAAGCATACGGTGTTTTTTTTTTTATTTTTTTTTTTTATGCTGTATCCCAAATGTTACATGCAAATATATATGAATGTAAACCTGGTTAACAATTACTTGTTTCTAAAAGATTACAAAAGATTTTTTACATGTTTATTAAAAAAGTCCCATATAAATAAATTAATTGTATAAACCAATTAGCCCTAAAGAAGACAATGTTTTTCAAATTTTCAAACTAAATCTGACTAAAAATCTTTGGGAATGTCCGAGCATGTCATTTCTGATGACTATTATTTTTTTATAATGAGGTGATGAGCAATGTATATTATATGAAAATTAAAAGAGTTTTTAACCTTGGATCATAGAATGTAGAACATAGATAATAGAATGTTATTCTATTAGGATTTTGTTTTGGAGACATCCAAAACAAAATTAGGATGTTTAAAGTAGCATAATAGGGGCACTTTAAACTCGAAAAACTAAACTAACAACCATAGTATGAAAACAATGTATTATGAACAACCCTAAAGTTTTGCTGCACTGGATGCACTGGTTATTTTTTCATTCTACAGCCAGAGTCTGACACTAAAGCCAAGAGTCTGCATTAGTGCAGCAACATTTGCATTTATGACAGCTTAAAATCTGGAGCAAGCTGTAAATATGCGCACGCACATAAAACTCAAATGAATACGATATATAATAAATAAAAAACGTGATCAGTCGAGATCACATTTAGACATGTTGATGAAAGGCAATCTATCTTTGGCATGAATGCGGCATCACCATGGAGAACAAACTTAACGTTTTGCATTTGAACTTGCATATACAGACTTCATGTGCACTGCAGTCTTTAGATCTGTTAGTGTGACAATATGCACACACACACACTGAACAAGCTGTCAGTCCCTATTTTAAAAGCACCCTGTTGATTTTTCCATTTCCTATTTATGTGTCATCAGAAAATGTCGTGGTAAGTGTGATGTTTAAATAATGAGACGGGTTCAGATCTGTGACTTCGTTTAATAATTAATGAGGGGAGGCTAATTACCAGAGCGCAAGCTGAGTGCGAGAGGAAGAGCGGGATGGAGTCGCAGACGAGTCTCATTGCATGTTCTCTGCTGTAGATGCAGGAGAGACTTCAAATAAATATCCTTTAATAAACATTACACTGCGAGCACAACTCAACTCACAAGCTGTCCAAGAATGGAAGACTAAACTGGGATCTATCACATGCTAATGCATTTCTCAGGCACTCTCTGTAAACTCACCTAATTAAAAATCCACTTACCAACACTTTCCTAAAGTTTTTAAACATTTCCATTAGCATAAAACCTCAAAGTTTTGCATTTATATTTTTTTCAATATTAAAACACTTTCTCCTATTCCAATTTAATGTGCACGATTAATCGTTAAAAGATTGCGATCTCGATTCAAACACTCAAGCAATCTTATTCCTAAATGACAGCGATTCGGCTCTATGACTATTAAACTTTTGACAAGTACGATCACTGCAAACATTCAGATCTGGGTTCTGATCCAGAGAGAGTAGTTGTCATGTACAGGGATGAAACAGCTTCACAAACTGTCTTTTTAACAACACAGTGTCATTATTTCTTTTACAATAATTCAAATGATCACAAAAGGTTATAGTTCGGGATGTCTACGGTAGTGAATCTAGTGATCAAAATAGAGTAAATCACCTAAAAACTGTATTAATTACATTGTTACACCAGTAGGTGGCGACAAGTGACCGTATTTGTTCATTTTTTGTCATTGAATCATTCATTCAAGAGATTCGTAAAAAAAAAAAATGATTCATGCAGTAATGAAACAAGTGAAGTCTTAATGAGCTAGTCATTGAATCATTCATTCAAACATATTTAAATAAAAAAATTGTTTTAAATAAACTGAAGCAATTAACATTTTGTCAGAACCTCTAGCAAATTGTTGTTATTTAGTTTAGTAGTTTATTCAGTACTGTGGGAGAATCGTGATCCCAATTTTAAACAGAATTCCAGAAAGATCCAGAATCGTCCAGCTGTAACGTGTAGAGACGACTATAGGTAAGCCCTATACAAACACTGAGAGTTGTTTGAGTGGCTCGTAATGAGTTTGGGGCAGGTTAAGCAATTTGTCCAAACCTGTTTCATTAGTGGTGTTTGCTGTGGCATCACTATTACTATACTTTAAGCAAGTGTAATTTGTTGTTTCCATCCAGCACTTTTTATGCTTTATCTCAACATTTGCATAAAAACATGTGAATGGAAATCTAATTAATGGTAATTACTTATTACAAACAAGACAGCAAATGACTGAGAATGCAAAAAAAAAAAAAGCCCCTTCTGAATTTGATTCATAAATTAATCAGCCATAAAGAAGACTTTTTCTCATCATTAACTGACAAAATGAATCAACAGCAGCCCTCAGAAGTGAGCTAAATCTGACTGAAAGATCCCTTTGGGAACATCCGAAAAGTTTTCCTTTAGAACACTGAAACTAAAATAAAAACTAAATATACCAGAAAAATATAACTAAACTGGAAAACAAAAACAGAAAAATTGATGTAAAAAATAAAAAACTAAATATTCCCGGAAAACTATAACTAAACTGATACTAGCAAAAAACAAACAGAAAAATTGATCAAATATGCAAAAAGTTAAAAACTAAATATTCCAGAAAACAATAACTTATAACTAAATTGAACGACTATCAAAATTGCAATAAGTTAAAAGCTAAATTAAAACTAAATATTCCAGACAACAATAAGGCTACATTCATACTGTCAGTTTTTGGGACTGACAACCGCATTTACTTACAGATGTGAGTCTCGAAATGTCCCGTTCACACAGAAACTTACAGTAGCGTCTCGAATTCTGTCTGTATGCAACAGGAGTCAAGCCCTCTCTTACCAGTAACCATATCAAAGACGGCGACGTCCAGAAAACTGAAAAGTCATATGAAAAAAGTCTCCCTCAACAAGAGAATTCATTGAAAATCTTCATGAACCGACAGCAGCTTTTGTATCTGGGTGGAGAGCGGAGCATTTGAGTCGCGAGTAGAACACAAAACTGACAGGAGCAGCTCCGGTGGAGAACAGTGACTGGATCTAAAACCCTCATATCCATTTAAGTTACCGAAACCACAAATGAAAACCTGCAACACATGGTAGCCACACGTTTTTCAGTCTCTGTCTCAGTCTTTGTCTCGCACCGACTGTGACAGACAACTGGTTATCCAGTCCGATCCCGTTCACAAAGCAGAGAATGCGTGAGAATGCAGGTGTGAGTCCTGAAAATGTACAGGTGTGACTGAGTTCGGTTAATGCGATTGTCACTCCAGTACGTAACTGAACTGTATGTGAATGTAACCGTATTAAGGGCTAAAATACAGGACTGACAACCGTAGTCTGCTGCTGTGTGGCCAAACTAAACTAAGCAGGCAAATGCGACCCTTATGCACCAGAGAAACGAGGGCTCCGCCATCTTTAGAATATTGTCTTTGAACTTCTGGTTTAGCGGTCGCTCTGTATATTTCTATGGCATTGCTGTCCAGGAGTAATTCGCTTTTGAAGTGGATTTACTTAATGTAAAGTTAACGAAAGTTATCATGAGGATTGAAATGTTTAAAGCAGATGTCTTAACAAATGTCAGTAGACCGGGAAGATTTTAAACGAGCCGTTCATTCATAAATACTCAAGATCGCTGTGAAAATACAGACCGGAAGACAAAAGACAACGAGCGCAGCGCTGAAAAGGGGCTATATGATTGGATCATTGTTGCAGTGATGTTTCTAGCATGTTAAATGTTTGGCAGCAGTTCTTCTAGCCCTAATTGATGGATTGGGTAGCTTTTCATTTCTTAAACAACCATGTAGGAAGACACATCATATTCCAGGATGACAATATCAGGATTCATCAGGCTCAAATTGTGAAAGAATGATTGTGAGGGAGCATGAAGAATCATTTTCACACATGAACTGATGCACCTCTGAGTCCAGACCTTAAATTCATTGAAAGTCTCTGGGATGTGCTGGAGGAGACTTTACAGAGTGCTGGACTCTTGCATTGACAAAACAAGATCTGGACCAAAAATGTATGCGCCTCTTGATGGAAATACATGTTATGATGTTATTTCCATCAAGAGGTGTATTGTGGGCAGTGTTTCAGTCAAAACTAAATTGGAATAAATATAAAAATGTATAGAAATAAAACTACAAAACATTACTAACAACCATGCAAAACTTTATAGGAACAGACAAGACAAGTTTACATTTCTTTGGGAAATGTAAAGATTGGTGCTATATTTTTAAGTACACACATTTAATAATTCATTCACTTTTTGGCTGACAGTTAAAAAAATATATTTCTCCCTTTGGCATATTTATTAGCATTTCTTCTTAAGTTTTATTTCTGTGTAAAAAAAAACTAGTTTCTTAAAAGTTAATAATTCTTGCTGTGAGGAGCCCATTTCCCATAACCTCAAACAAACTTTAAACTTAGTTTTCCACTCAGACACCTAAATGTGATAAATGTAGAGGCTTGTGTCGCACTGAAACGTCCCCCTCAGGTCCCGAGGAAAGCCAGGAACCGTTAGTTGACCGTGTGTCACTGCTTTAATGCAATAAGCAGAGGAAGAGAAAGAAAGAGAGTGGCTAAATGCTGCAGATTGATAGGCTGTGCAGACTGGCTCTCTCTCTCTCTCTCTCTCTCTCTCTCTCTTACACACACATCTGTCTACTGTGGTCTAATGCCTGTTGATTTACGATCATGGCACAGGAAGACCGCAGTGTTTGTTGTAATCCTCTCGGCTCAAAACTGCAAGGACTGTTAGTGCAGCTCAGCACAATATACACAGCACTTCACCAGATCACACCGAAACAACGATGGCAAAATCAACAGCTGTGTCAGTGTCCCTGCAACCATTAAAGCCCGAGCTTCCCCGAAACGCCCGCTGATGGACACCACCTCGCGGGAAGCTTGTCTGGACAAGGTCTCAGCAATAAAGTAAAAAAAAGAAATCGCTTCCTTCACAGTCAATATGGGTAAATCTGACATCAAGTCTAAGAATAAATATGAGTCGTGTTAACGGATACTTCACTGGAGAAAGTATACTAATGAGTTTTTGACTTGTTTTCCAGTCAAAAATATCTAAAAAAGTCATTAAAGGGATAGTTCACCCAAAAATGAAAATTCTGTCATCATTTACTCACCCTCAAGTTGTTCCAAACCTGTATGAGTTTCTTTGTTCTGCTGAACACAAAGGAAGATATTTGGAAGAACGTTTGTAATCAACAGATCTCGGTCCCCATTGACTTCCATAGTAGGAAAAAAAATATACTATGGTAGTCAATGGGGACCGAGATCTGTTTGGTTACAAACATTCTTCCAAATATCTTCCTTTGTGTTCAGCAGAACAAAGAAACTCATACAGGTTTGGAACAACTTGAGGGTGAGTAAATGATGACAGAATTTTCATTTTTGGGTGAACTATCCCTTTAAGGCTTGTTTCCATAGACTGTTTCCTAACTGTAAGTGCATTTCGTCTCATTTTTTCACTCTTTTATTCTTAAGACAAAATACAGTCATATAAATTCTCTGAAAACAATATCTTATGCATGTAAATGTGATGATGGATTTTTAGATATTTTAACTGGAAAATAAGACAAACATACTCATTAGGATAAGAATAGGATTTTTTTTTTTTTTTGCAGTCTTCTGCTTCTAAAAATAACTATCTTAATACTAAAACTAAAACTAAATATCTTTCAATGCTGTGAACTCTTTGGTGACTCCATGGCAACCACTTCAGAAAAGTTCATTGGGTCTCATTTATAACAAACAAAATTAGTTCTGTGTCAATCATTCACAAACCATGCTTAATCAATGATTTACACAATTCTTTCTGCTAATGTGCAATAAATGAGGCTCACTGCATCAGTCTGGTACCTCGTAAACAAGAGAAAACGGACTGAATAAAACAATGCACACCAACTGCCAAAAATTGAGAACAAAATTTATGTTGAATTAAGCTTTTTTTTTTATAATTTAAGCATAAATCTAAAAACTGTAAAAAATATTGTTGGTTTAACTTAAAAAAGTGAGTTACCTGGTTGCATTAAATTGAGTTCACTGAAATTAAAAATGAGTTACTACAATGGCGATTGGTTTAATCAATAGAAACTCAAAATGTTGTTAACTGAACCACATTAATTATCTAAGCTGATTTGCCAAAAGAAAAAGGTTGTGATAACATATTGTGAAAATATTTTTTTACATTGTAGTTAAAGCTGAGAAAAAAAGTATTTAATTCAATTCAGCTAAAAAAGAAAAAAAACTATTTTCTGTAATTCACGCAAACCAGAGAAGAAAGAAACATTTCAAACGAATGTCGTAAGTGTTTTCTGATAATCGTTACTGTATCTTGTCAGTCGAGTCCACAGGATCCTCGTATACAGTGTTTACATCATGCAGTTCACACATCCTGACACTTGCTTCACTGCTTCATTGTGAACAAACTCAACAGCTTCTTTGTTTCTTTCTGAGTGCATATCGGCGGCTGTTTTGTTAATCTCGACTGATCAATACGTGGAAGCTCCTGCGTTATTCGCTCTTCCTCTGTGTTCTGTGCTTCTTTCAATCGAGTCGGATGGAACCTGCGGTAACAATATTTATTATTCACTCTATCATTCAAAAGTTTGGAGTCGGTTATATTTATTTTGAAAGAAATGTATACTTTTATCCAGAAAGGATGCATTAAATTGATCAAAAGTTAAAGTAAAGACATTTATAATGTTACAAAAGATTTCTGTTTCAAATAAATGCTGTTCTTTTGACCTTTCCATTCATCAAAGAATGTATAAAATGTATAATGTTTTCCAAAAACAGGTTTTCAACATTGATAATAATACATTTGTCTTGAGCAGCAGATCAGCATATTGATTTCTGAAGGATCACGTGACACTGAAGACTGGAGTAATGATGCTGAAAATTCAGCTTTGATTCAATTTCATTTTACAATATATTCAAATAGAAAACAGTTATTTTAAATTATTATAATATTTCCCTATTTTTACTGTATTTTTGATCAAATAAATGAAGCCTTGGTGAGACTTACAGGTCCAAAATGTCTCGAGCACAAACACTGACCACTGCGTTGTAGTTCCAACTGTTTTTAACATTATGTAAATGTGCAAGGACTGTAAATTGACATCAAATACAATCTGCAATCCGATTTCCTCAAGCAAAACTAGAGAATCACTGGACAACATACCGAATAGCTTCTACACAGCTTATCCGAGAGTAAAACACAACACCGACAGACTGTACAGAAATGACTGCAGACAAAGCTGAAAACATGAATGTGCAAGACCAGGCAGAGGAAGAGAGGAACAGCAGAGCTGGATGATTCTGTTCCTGGTGTAGTTTGCCAGAGGGCAGCTATAAGATGAGATGTCTCGGTGTGTGTGTGTGTGTGTGTGTGTGTGTGTGTGTGTGTGTGTGAGAGAGAGAGAGAGAGAGACAGACAGAAAGAGAGATTGCCGCAGTGTCTGAGACACATACTTTTCTGCTAACAGCTGGACTCTGTTATTCTGACCATGTCAAACACTCTTTCACTTTCCCCTTTCCTCAGTTATAGTTATTTTAGTTAAGCATCAACTTTTTCTCTGATATTCTTTCCTACAGTTTGTAGTTTCCTACAGAACTTTTGAAACAAATGAGACAACCGCTATAGAGCAATTCATCAAATGTTGATTTCATAGATCAGATCATTTAGTTTTATATGAGAAATGTTCGAGATCTCTGACATTTGATCTCTGACGTACCTCAACATCTGAGCACAGTTTGACATTCTGTTTAGATTTTGTCTAAAACTATAGAATAGACACATCTGAGGTCTTTCACAAGGAGATAAAGTCTCAATTTCGTTTTCCAACATTCAACACTGCTGTCTAGGCAGGGGAAAAATGAGATATAAAATAAATAATCGATGTGAAATCAAAATTCTGTTATTGTGCACACACCCTTGTGTCGTTCCAAACCTTACTTTTGTTTTGAACACAAAGTTACAGCAGAATGTTCACTCTGCTCTTTTTCATACAATGAAACAGAGACCCTTGTTTTTGAGATTCAACAAAAAAAAGACTATAAAAGGAGTCCATATGATTCTTTGTGTCTTCTGAAGCCATACAACAGCTTTGTGAGAGGAACTGACTGAAAATATATATTAAAGAGCTATGGCAGAAAAGATGATAATTTTTGTGAATAACAAAATCTGTCAATTCCTCCTCACACACAAAGCTGTCATATGACTTGGAATAGTCTTATAGCTAACTTTTATGATAATTACTTATTACACAGGTGACATAAGGGTGCATAAACGATAACAGAATTTAATATTTTTGGGCGAACTATAAGGAAATGTTCTCACCTACACATCTGTTCATGTGTTTTTCTGTCTATCCCTCAATACATACTTTACTGTTAGTTTGGGGTAGGTAAGATTTTCGAATGATTTTGAAAGAATATCACGCTCACCAAGGCTGCATTTATTATGATAAAAAAATTCAGTAAAAACTGTAATATTGTGAAACATTATTGCAATTTAAAAAACTGTTGGTCACACTTTAGATTAAGGTACAATTCTCACTATTAGCTAACTATTAACTACGACTTTTTGGAATATGGTCATGCATAATAAGGCATTAATATGTGCTTTATAAGTGCTAATAAACTGCCAATACCATAGTAACAAAGAAACTAGAGAATTGGACCCTAATCTAAAGTGTTACCAAACTGTTTTCTATTGTAATATATTTTAAAATGTAATTTATTCCTGTGATCAAAGCTGGATTTTCAGTATCAGTCTTCAGTGTCACATGATCCTTCAGAATCATGCTGATTTGCTGCTCAAGAAGCATTTTTATTATTATCAATGTTGAAAAACAGTTGTGCTGCTTAATATTTTTGTGGAAACCACAATAAATATTTTCACGATTCTTTGATGACTAGAAAGTTCAAAAGAATAGCATTTGTTTGAAATAAATACAATTATTGTAAAATTACAAGTCTTTAATGTTGCTTTCTATCAATGTAATATATCATTTCTTTAAAAAAACACACAATTCTTTCAATAAAAAATAAAAATTTACTGACCCCACACTTTTGAACAGAAGCAAACACACAAGAACATTTATTCTGACTCACACTTTTACCAATCCTCCTGACACATGACTTAACAATAACACAGTCCAACACACATGCACACACAGACCTGTACTTTTGCATGCTGGGATGCAGTCAAACCCATTTCCCAGCAGAAGTGGAACCTATTATCGAGCCATTGTTTCACAGATGCCCTGCCACAGTTTGAAGGCCGCCCGCATGTTGTTGAGCCTGTGAGCTGGCAACAGATTGGTTCAATCGTACGGTGAGTGGGCAGGTTCAAGTGATCTCGCTGCTAAAACGTCCAACTGAAACCCCTGAAATGTGTTCTGACACTGAGACGGGCGGCACTTGCAAATTTCACACTTTATGATGGAGAACGGTTGGCAGCCAGTGATGAAATTACATTTGGACACAAAACAATGGGAAAAATGAAAAAGAGGTTATATGCTTCTCTGCTCTTTCTCCATCCCTGTCAGATGCGAGAGTCGTATGAAAGGATAGCTCAATGTCATCGACCGCTTGCAGGCAATTAATGTCCTGCTTAATTGCTTAAGTCTATCAACGGCTTTTAATTTGGCTCACATGCGGATCTCATCTCTCTTTTGCTGCATTCGCAAGACACTCAACCAACATATGCAAATAACTGCCCTAAGTGAGATATTACGTCCTGGGACTGAATTCACGGAAATCTTCTTAAAGTCCCCCTGCAGTCAATCATTTTATCCCTTAAAACTCATCTTTGATCCCCAAAATTACATATTTAAACATTTTTTCCTTCTTGCCTTAAAATAGCTTGAATTTACCTACACCCTTGCTTCATTCAGTAAATGTGCATCAATGAATATGCAAATTGGTCCCCACCTCCATTCTCCATCCTCACACTCAGAATACCTGATCCACTCGGTCAACTCCACTCACAATCACAAGTGTAAATACTGGTTTAATTCAGCCATATGTTTGAACCAAAAATGGATTCAGAAGACGAAGTGGAAGAGTTCGTCTACAAGTCGATGTATCAGAATGGTAATGCAGTTAATGTATCGCTCTATACAACGTCGGACACATAACGGTAATTAATATGATTAGCTGTTTTCAAACAACTAATAATGTGTTGCTAACGTTACACAAACCATGTTCCCGTTCGCCATCTCAGAGTCAGAGAGCTGCCTTCTAAAAAATCAGTATCCAAACGCTTTGACCAACTTAAGCCCCTTTCACACAGCGCATTGAACCCGGGAAATTGCCGGCAAATTGCCGGAACGCCTTCTGTGTGAACGCAAACACGACCCGGGTTTAATGCCGGGATCGATGCCGGGTTGGGGACCTAGTAACATTGCCGTGTTCAGTCCCGGGACGCGCGCTGTGTGAACAAAAGCCATAATAATGCCGCGTCGCAGTGATGACGCTGAAGCCGGGATCGTTCGCCAGCTGTGAAACGGTACGAAATGCGCAATTTTATGATCGAATCAGAGAAATAAATGCATAAGCGTGGTTCATAAGCGAGAGAGAGAAATCGCAGCTCATAAGCAAACTGAAGACGCTGCTGAGACATTACAAGTCACATCGATGTCACGTGTCTTTCCGGGACATACACGGGTTGTGTGTGAACGCGCTCTCTGATTCCGGCAAATCACTGGCAGTGTGAATGAACCAAAATCAAATGAACCCGGGTCAAATCCCGGGTCACTTTATCCGTGTATTTTCCGGAATCTCTGTGTGAAAGGGGCTTTAGAATGAGAAAGACATCGTAATATACATCATATACATAATTCACCCGCTATATCGCTTAATATAATCCCTAAAACCTGGCTTCTCTTGAAACTCGAGACATAGTTAGTTCTAGCTGCTAGTGATCTATCGGTGTCACTTCAGAGTATCGTCCACTTATGGTAGCTTACTAGAAGAGATATTATATTTAGCTAGCTAGTGTTATAGTAATGCTCAATATTTGAAACAACCCAATTACATTCATTAAACATCGTACATTTGGGGATTTAAGTTGGAGGTTACACTCTGAAAAATGCTGGGTTGTTTTAACCCAATTTTGGGTCAAATATGGACTAACCCAAACGTTGGGTTAAAAATGCAATTTAAAAATGTAACCCAATAGCTGGGTTTGTCCATTTTTAAATTGCATTTTTAACCCAACGTTGGGTTAGTCCATATTTGACCCAAAATTGGGTTAAAACAACCCAGCATTTTTTTGAGTGTATCCTAAATATCCTTATTTACGATGATTTTTCAGAACATTCTTTTCAGGAATATGAATACTTCTTAAATATTGCCTTAAGAACAATCTTAAGAAAAAAGATAAGAGCATTATTAAGAAAAAATTTGTGAATACTATAATATATCTTTTATCTTAAAGGATTAGTTCACTCCAGAATTAAAATTTCCTGATAATTTACTCACCACAATGTTCATGTCTGTCTTTCTTCAGTCGAAAAGAAATGAAGGTTTTTGAGGAAAACATTCCAGGATTTTTCTCCATATAGTGGACTTCAACGGGAACCAACGGGTTGAAGGTCCAAATTGCAGTTTCAGTGCAGCTTCAAAGGCTCTACACACGATCCCAGCCGAGGAATAAGGGTCATATCTAGCCAAACCATCAGTCATTTTCTAAAAGAAATACATATTTATATACTTTTTTAACCACAAATGCTCATCCACGACTTCATGCATTACGTAATCACGTTGAAAGGTCATGCATGACGTAGGCGGAAGTACCGAGCCATTGTTTAGTGAAAAACTCCTCCAACTTTTTTTTTTTTCGAAAAAGAGTGATGGTTTGGCTAGATAAGACCCTTATTCCTCGACTAAGATCGTGTGTAGAGCCTTTGAAGCTGCACTGAAACTGCAATTTTTACCTTCAACCCATTGGTTCCCGTTGAAGTCCTCTATATGGAGAAAAATCCTGGAATGTTTTCCTCAAAAACCTTCATTTCTTTTTGAATGAAGAAAGACATGAATATCTTGGATGACATGGGGGTGAGTAAGTTATCAGAAAATTTGAATTCTTTAAAATGGTTAATCCTTTAATTCTTTAATCCTTTAATTTTGAAAAGAAAAAGAGAAAAGCAGTTAAAAAAAAAAGTATTCTTAAGAATGTCGTGTTTCGTGAATCCGGCCCCAGATCTCTAACTCTTGCAAAGGGATTTGAGTTTATTAGTATTATAAAAAGGATATTTTGGAATATTTTCAAACGCAGGTATCAGAGTCATTTTCCTCTTTTGCACTCCAACAGATAATAAGACAAAAAAACAAAAACATTTTCAACATGACTACCCTGTTCTCCCTACTGATTTTCTGTTGCCGTGGAAACAGTAAGCGATGTTCAACAGGGCTGGAGAAAGAGAGAAATAATTCGCCGCCAGTCTCATTCTCACCCACTGAGAGCATATGTGTCATCAAATATTTGACTTCTGTTTGACACATATGTGTTCGGATATACCAGCCTATGGGCGGAGAAGGTAATGGCGTGAAGGACAGCTTTACTGTGCGATTGAAGGTTGCCAATGTTTTGAAAACATGTTATCTGAGTTTCATTAATTTATTTCTTTTTTGGAAGGACTAAACAAAATCTCTATATATAAATCCAGATTGAAGGTCATACTGCCTGAAATTTCAACATATTAAAATGTAAAAAAAAAAAAAAAAATTATACTGGGCTGCCAACTTTTGAGTTTAGCTTGGAGTGAGAATTATGGCGGATGTCTAAACATTTGGTAACTTTAGAATTTCTTTAAGTTTAGTGACAACATGTTACGATGTTTATGATACAATAACTGGTAGCCTACTGTTTTTATTGAGTTATTGACTCATCAATTCATAAGCTTGTGATTCGATTCTGATCTTGATTCAATATCGATTCATTTGGATAAATATCAAGTACAGTAGCTATGTTAATTTATATATATGAAGAGTTCAGATGCAAAAGCCTCTAAGTGCCATCTGACATTTTCTTCTAGAATGATCATTATCAAGCTCGTTTATTTAAGTTCAGTAATTTCACTTAAATGACAATTAATAGGTAATCTTCATTGCCATTTAAGTGAAATTACTGAACTTAAATATATGAGGTTGATAAAAATTATCATTCTAGAAGAAAATTTCAGATGGCACTTAGAGGCTTTTGCATCTGAACTCTTCATATATATATATATATATATATATATATATATATATATATATATATATATATAAATCACATGAAAATGTATGTCCCAGTTACATTTAATGTTGTCACATTTTTTTAAACAAAGTATAAATATAGTCAATTTAGATTTTTTAAGCATTTTACATCTGTTCCAAAATAATAGTATCCAGTAACAATTTAAACAATTTATTAGTGAACTGATGCTAATTTTTTCTAACGGATTACTAACTTATTTTTTTAGATCATCAGTCATACTGGTCAAAGACACGAAGATGTACCTTTAGCTTTACCAAAGCCATTTCACGTTTGATTTTGACGTGACTAAGCGGTGACATCTATGTGGTTGAGTCGTTTACTTTTTAATTAGTCTTCCCATTAACGCCATAATGTTGTTCAGACCAATTCAGGATACATGCACAAGAGGCGGGATTTATCGCACGAACCAATCATATCCAATCATAGAGCGACGGAGGCATTGCCTCCTCTCCCGTTACTTTCCCCTATTCATTCTTAATTACCCCCACTAAACCCAGCACGCGCTTTAGGGGGTCTGTTAAAACTCAATGGGATCAGAGGAGGCTAGAGAGTCCCGCTGTAACTCTACCTGCGGGTGTCGCTTTCGGACAGTGTTACTTTAGAAAAACTAGTGATTTATACACGGTTTAATGTCACAAACGCTTGATTTTTGTAATATGGATTATTTTCTCGTCCAATTTTTTGAGGAGGGACTGTTTCCCTTGCCTCACACACACACACACACACACACACACACACACACACACACGCACGCACGCACACACACAATTATATGAATCGATTTGTCAGCACTAGTTTTTATACAAAAAATAGGTAGGAGAATAGTATATATACAAATTCTGTAGTGATAATTGACAATTTAATTCAGATTTGGTTCAAGTTCAATCTAGAACACACATAGACATTAATCAACCCCATCAAAAACAGTTTCTGTTCTCCTTCCACACTTGGTATTTCCCTGCTCCTCAACTAGACACATTTATAAACAATCACTTTTTTTTTTTCTCTTCCCCTCCTTGCAACAAAATAATTACACTTCTACATAATTACATTTGAAGGCCGCTGAGACATTGATGGTTTCTTCCTGTTCCACTCCTAAGGCCATGCGATCCTTGACGATCCCTGATGCCTGCCGAAACCATGGCAACCGTCAACTCATTATCTTACGACGAGACCCCGACGGCAACCGCAAGGGAAGTCAAATCAGATCATATCATAAACGTCGACTGGGGATAACCATTTAAAAACACTCTTAACCAAGTCATTAATGATCCATGTTACCACGCACTTCATATTGCGTCTGTTATAAAGCAATTACAGCAAACCGTACTTAAGCGAGATAGATATCCAGGCTAACCGCTACATGGGAGGCTACGCTGAACCAGCTGAGATTTAATTATGTTACACGGAGATGCTTAATGATCATTTGCTTATCAGACGATCAAACACGTATGCGTGAAATCGATCACTGATGCTGGGGTTTCTCATTTGCCACAGTGTACAGTGGAACTGATTTGTATTAGTTAAATGAGCAAGCACCTGATTGGCTGAGCTCCCTCATATGCTCCAATCGGTGAGCGGAAACAAATGAAAAGACATGCACTAAAATTATAACACATTTTGGACCAATGAATTGATTCATTATGCTTATTGTTTTATTATTAGTATACAACAATATATCCAAATTAAGAGCATATGCCTTTTTTTGTGTTTGCTAAGACCTGGGTCATGTCCCAATACACTTGGCTGTCCTATAAGAGTCAAGGGAATATAAGATTGTCCGTGACTAGAAAAGTAAAAATGATTTAAAACTAAGGTAAAATGTAGATTAAACGATGTTTATGGTCTGGAAAATACTGTTATTTTCAAGAATACTCTGTTATATATAAATACTGTGTTATACAGTAACAATCAAGTAAAAAGTAATAACATATTTTACATAGTGTATCTTAATCTTGTTTCCAAAGAAAGAAAAAGCTGAAATATTTAGGTGATTTTAAGGTACTATAGGGAGTTACATCACATTACATTTTGAAGTCAGACCTAACAAAAAAAAAAAAGTAAGGACATATAACACGTCTTTGCATGTATTATTAAATGTATTTAGAATGTATTTAAATGTATTTTTGATATAAAAGTATACAATCCACTTGGGCCAATAAGTGACCACCTAGCAACCAACAAGAACCCCCTAGTAACCTCAAAGCAACACATTAAGGGCAAGATTTACTAAACAGGGCAAATAAACGTGAGAGCGCGATTCTAAAAAAAGAGGAGTGGAAAGTTCTGTGATTGATCTACTGACGACGCTCAAATTAAAGAACACAGACGCAACCAGATAATTTCCATAATGACCAACACAATCTACCAAGAGCAGCGCAAATTAGCGTCTGGTTTAAAACATGCTTTTATTGGGCACTAAATAATGGCACAAACACCAGTAAATTGATGAGCACAAACCTTGGTAAATGACCTTGCATGATTCATTTAAATATTCTCCTCCCATAAACGTTGCATCTGAAAGGGAAACTCCTACAAATGCATATGCATTAAGGTCAGCCGCAAAAATAACCCTGTCCACACCTTTTCAGCGCTCATTTTTCACTGTGTGTCTTTAGTAAATCCTGACAGTAGTTTTTTAACGTCAAAAGAGGGTTTGCGCTGGCGCAAGCTGTTAGCAAATCTGGCCCTAAATCTGCAACTTAATGGAGGAATTCTGCAGAGAACCTCTATCTATCCCTTTTTTAATGTTCCTTGGTTCCATATCCTTTGTTTCTTCTGGAGTTGTTCAAATAGAGTTTGAAATGTGATTTAAGTTTCATACTCTTCCTGTCTGCCATTGGCCAACAAACAGATAGCCCCGCCCTAATCTCACACCATTGGTTGAATCAATGTTGCTGTGTCAGTCTGGCATGTCGATCAAAGAGAACAACGGTTTTATTACAGAATTTACACTTTTCAGGGCAATATATCACAAACGCAAAGTGAGACAAATCGTGAACCGATTAGCTGTGCAACAGGCATTCTCGAAGCAGACACACTCTTCAAGCAGACTGCGTAGGATAGATGTGTTTTTCTGCCTCTTAACAAAGACATTTTTCTCCTTTCTCTCTGCATGTGTCATTCTGACAGTCTCGTCAGATTAACTGCCTAGTTAAGAACCGCGGTTGTTTGTTTGTGTGTGTGTGTGTGTGTGTACCGCTTCATTGTTCCCTGCAGTGACTTCTGTTTCCGTTTCCAGACACAGTGAGTGAGCAGTTAGTGGATTAACTCTCTCCTACAGGGAATCATGGGCAATATTGTGCTGTACGACAGGCGTAATAAAATATAAGGCCTGTCTTTAGTAACAATAAAAGCTGTTAGGCAGAAGCAGTGGTGTCTATAGTGCTCTTCGGTTCTGGTGATTAGGGAAATCATCTGAAATTCAACTCTGAAATTAAACTATTGGGTTCAGCGCTCTATTTATCTACAGGGACAGATGCAAACACACCGTCATACATATAGAAGCAAAAAGGAAGCGAGGTGAGCGGTGTATTAATTGGCTCGTAAATTAAATGTCTTACTCAGAGGACAGAACACATTTAAAACACACAATCTATTATTTTGGGCTTTTATGATTGATAAATATTGTTCGACATCACAAACTGTTCATGAATGAGGTACTGCGCACGGATATTTTAATAAAAAAAAATATTGCTGTTTTTTGTGTCTGTTGGCTCTTGGTATTTATTGGTATTTCTTGGTATTGGCTTTATTTTCACAATAAAAAGATACAAAAAACATATATTTGCATATATATATATATATATATATATATATATATATATATATATGTGTGTGTGTGTGTGTGTGTGTGTGTATATATATTCCATGAGATCATCTGTTCATCTGAATCAGTTCTAAAGTTCATCTGATTCAGAATTTGCATACTATATATCCATGCATATACAAAAATATCCCACATTTGAATGGAAAGTAGCTTTAAAGTACACTGAAAATAGTATGTCAAAGAAGCCTGAATGGTGTACTAATGTCAGTAGGTTTTTGAAGTATGCATCTTATAATACTTCTATGTTAATATCTAACATACAATACTTTTCACTACAAAAACACATGTCCCTTAACTGCCATACTACATGCAACTTGCTCCAAAGTACATCATTTACATTTATTAGTACACAAATTGAGATTTCACAGGGAAATGCTTGTGGAGATGGTGTGCATCTCGAAGACAGAACTTGTTACGTCCTGTAAGCTCAAAGAACTCAAAGAAGAGTAACATTTGCAAATGTTCAAAAGCAACAGTCAGTCTGAATGCATCTCTATTCACCTGGATCACAGCTGTATTAAAGAGGGTGGACAGCACACACTCCAGCTGCGATGCAATCAGACAGATGAGGGGCAGAAAGCGAGAGAGAGGGAGAGGGATAGAGAAAGGGAAGGTACTGGAAATCAGTATTCCACAGTCATGCCTTATGACTGCGACAGCTAAGGACGCCTCAAGAACGGCAGCGCCGCTGCACACGCACACACACCATAATTTCTTATTGCCCTCCCAGTCTGCCCTCTCTCTCACCTGCAAACTGTCATCACAAACACACACCAACATAAATATTCACTCGCTCAATCTAGCTCTCTCTCCATATATATTCAGATGAGAAGTTAAACCCATTGAATAGAACAAGAGGGACTAAAGCTGAGCAATAAACTAGGTCACCTTCATCTCAATCAAATACACACACACACACACTCACACACTATCTGGCTCCTTGACTTTGTGTTCTGGGCCCATTCATCATATTCCTAATTCTTCTTATTGATTTGTGGCAAACACAAACCCAGGATCCTTTCAGAGCTCTGAGCTGCTGTAATAGTGTTTCTGTTAGTTTGTCTGAACACATGAGGCTTAGATAAAGTGACTCGAAGACATCAGATATCTTTCTAAAACTGGCACACTGCATACTGTGCAGTCTATCCATCCATCCATCCATCCATCCATCCATCCATCCATCCATCCATGTAACTGTCATTCCATCTGTCTATCTATCTATCTGTCCGTCCATCCATCCATCCATCTGTCATTCTTTCTGCCAATCTGTCTATCCATCCATTCATCCATAGTTCTATATCTATCTATCTATCTATCTATCTATCTATCTATCTATCTATCTATCTATCTATCTATCTATCTATCTATCTATATTAAACGTTTCAGATGGCAGTGTGCTACATGACATAATATTGAATGTTCAATTTGCAGTGAATGTTGTCCAACTATCAACTTAGAAGTAAATATTATTATTTAATAAATAAATTAATAATCTTCTATAAATATTAGCTTTCTTTTAATGAAATAATAAATAAATCAAAGGAATCAAATAGGAAAATAAAATAATAAATAAAAGAAAAAAATGAAAGAAAGAATTAACAAAATATCTAACTAACTGTCACACCTCGACTTTTAATATCAAACTAAAAATGTAGGAGAACATCGGAGAATCACAAGAGTAAATACATTATCCACACACAAAACAAAGACAAGAACCGACCAAGACAGCTAGAAACACAATATACAAGGGCAAACACAGGCAACTGAACGAGACACAGGTGTAACTAATTAGAAACAATGGAAACTAACATCAGGGAGCTAAACTGAAGGGAAACACAGGAAATAGAAATACAAGCATAAAATTAAAACTAATAAATGCAAAACCAAAATGAACATAATCCTGACACCAAGCAAATAAATAAATAATATATATAAAAAAAATATATATATATTTGTCTGTGCAAACCTTGCCTTCATTATGCCTGAGTGGTTTTACAGTGTTGGCATGTGGTTGCTAGATTGTTCAAGTCTGTCCCGAGTCAAAAGTCCTGGTCCTGATATTCTGGTTTCTAGATATGGCCCAGAACCGATCATTCTAAGTTAGATCTCTTAGAAAAGTAATTGAACACTTCAAATCCAGTTAAACGCATTGCTTTGTGGGATACAGTATTCCAGGCTGTATAATCTACTTGTTTACTGCACATTTTGACAATTGAAATAGGTCATTCAGGTATGCCATGCATACAAAACTATGCATACTATGCTCTAGAATAAATATGCTGCTAAAATAGTATGAGTAGTATGGTAATGTGCCATTCAGAATATACCCACACACACAGCATTACCAGCTGATGAATGAATCACATCCTTTCTTTATTTTATCACATAGACAGCCTTATTGGATAACATGCTCTTTCCTTAAGAGCTTGTCTTTCTGCCCATTTCTCCGTATAAAGAGACTTAAGGCAATACTGGATTTTTTTTATTGGGGTGGGAGCTAAATGTCGTAATGCACTTTTCAATTTTCCGGCCAATTTATATGCTAATGAGCAGGGTACATCTCCATTAGATTGGCTGGCAGACGGCAGGGCGATCAGGTGATTTTCTGCTCTCTTTCTCCTTCTGTGTAATTAAAGGGGCCGTCGAACAGCTCGACATGGCTGCGCAAGCCCACCCCTTCACCTCTATCTAGCTCTCTGTCTTTCCCAGGGCAGTTTCATAGGAGAGAACTGCTTGGTATGACGAGTGTGCAGCTGGGTTTAACGGGTCTGGACGCTCTTTTATGGCTGATGGAATGGGATCGCTATCGGGGGGCAGGAACGCTCTGTATCTTTCTCAGATTATTTCATTGTATTTTCTCGTCCTCTCACCTTCTTTATCTCTATGGTACACTGCAAATAAAACCGTCTCAGAATGTCTACAAGAATGCCACCACAACTCTCTCTGACATATCAGAAAGTCTGATCCACATTGCTGCTTATTCTGGCCAAGAACCGCCCACTTGGACACGAAGAGACTTTGGCTGCGTCCGAAATCGCATATTCTCTTGATTAGGTACTTATTTTGGATAAGTAATTACTTCATGACAGCTAAAAAAGTATGTCCTATATAGTATGAATGTAATCTGGATGTACTACATTCACCATGTTGTCATTATCATGTGACCTACCAGCGTCAGTTATGTTGCTTCACTGCTATTCCGTGGCCTCATGGGATAGTAAAGTGTCCATCATACGCACATCATACGAATCTCGCCGGAAGTAGTAGGTCATCCGGGTACTTTTCGCCTATTCTTTTATGCGTACTGTGAAACGACAGAAAAGTATGCAAAAATTCTTCTACACTTAATTAATGTGCAAAAATTTGTAAGATATTTTAAAGGATGACTTGCCCAAAAAGAATAAACAACTTTGATGTAGTGCTGTCAAAAAGCAAAACAAGAAAACATCTGAAGGAGAGATGCACTATTTTTTTTTTCCTGAGTAATAAAATAACATATTATTTTCACCTGGCAGATGACCAGCAACTCGCAGCAATAAAAAACTCAGCCTATACATGCATCTTTGTAGCAATGTGCAAAAACCTTGTCAACCACATAGCAACACCCTGGCAACCAGCAAGAACACCCTAGCAACATGCTAAAACACTCAAACTACTAGATAACAACAACATTCAAAAAAAAAAAAAAACACTGAGACAACCTCAGCAACCACATAGTGACATTCTAAATACATTTAAAACACTTTAGTAACCGCAGAGCAACACCCTAGAACCCACTTAGAAAAGTGCTAAAAGCACTCAGAACACACTAAAAACCATATCGAAACATGTTAAAAAACATTTAGACAAAATTAGCAAATGCATAGCAATAGCCTATGCTAAAAAACACTCAGAACATCCTATATGCCCACAGCAACATGCAAAAAAATCAAAACACCCTAGCAACGCCATAGCAACAATATAGAATACCCTAGCACCCATCTAGAAAAGTGCTAAAAACTCTCAGAACACCTAAAACACTCAAACATCAGCATAAGAACATCATCCTAAAGACCACTCAGACAACCTTAGCAAAAGCAGCAACATGCTAAAAAACACTTAACCACATAGCAACACCTTAGCATCCAAACAGAACACCCTAGCAACTGCCTAGACATGTGTTAAAGCACTCATAACACACAAACAACCACACAGAAATATGCTAAAAAACAGTGAGAGTCAATTGTTATCATTTATACCACGGAATGCTTGAATCTGATTAGTTGGTGTGCTGATCTAAGGTGTGCAATTATTTTCAGGGAAACACACGGCTAAAGTAGTTCCAGGCAGGTTTTGACCGCATTACAGTTCCATATCACTTCGCCAAATTATTTCAGTTACTGTATTTCAAAGGTCTTTACAGCCTAAGAGAGCAGAAGAACCAAAACCCACAGCGACACTGACCAAGCACATAAATATAGTGAACAATAGGATAAATCTCAAGCACGCACACATACAGTTCAGACACACACTCACACAGAAACGTGTTGTCAGCGCTGCTCTGATGATTTTATCAGTAAAATAGTTTAGCAACTTAAAAGCTACATGACATTTCTCACTAGCGAGGTAAAATCAAGTGTAAAGGACACTGTTCTTGAAGCAGATAAACTTGCAGTTTCGCTATTAGTAGAAACGCCGCTGCCGAAAACTGTTGAGAGATGCACAGACTCAGGTAATTCACACATCTCTCTCTCTCTCTAAAATAACTGCAATAGTGTGTAAAGGACAAATACCTGACAAATGTCTAGAAATACATCATCTGAACAATGTCTTGAGGTGTGGTAACCGTAGTATAAGCGGAATAATTGACTACAGGTTATTGAATTATTAAAAAACAATGCACACCCGAGGTGTAACAGAGTTGCCACCTTGGGCGTGCATTATTTTTCTACTAATTCAATGGCCTGTCATCAGTTATTCCTTACTTACTTACCCTCATGTCGTTTCAAACCTGTACGAGTTTCTATCTTCTGTGAGACACAGAAGATATTTAGAAAAATATATCTCAATGTTGTTCTCGCCAAACAATGTTGTTTTCGGACCCCATTGTGCCTGAACTGGTTATTTTAAAAATGCTTTTGTAATTACAGCATGCAATATTCATCAGATGATCTGAGGCCGAGACCTTCCCTGACATAATGTTCTCTTATGTCAGTTTGTCCTGTTCCCAAACCAGTCCCCATCAAAATATAAGACCCGATTGCACTTTGTCTTTCACTGTTGACAGCAAATCATCAGAATCAGCCATCAGAAAAAAAGTGACAGTGTGCCATAAGATCAGGATGACAATGTCACAATAATGCCATTCCAAAGTGAGAAAAATACATTTCCGCAGCATTGTAAAGGCCTTGCAATATCCCACCAGTGTGTCACAGAGACAACAACACTGTGATATTCCATCAAAACACAATATTGAGCGATGAAATGAGCTCTGCAGAAAGACCAATGAGACAAATACTCATACACACCGTAGAACAAGAGCGAGACAGAGATGGGCGAAGCGAAAGCAAGAAAGATGGAAAGAGAGAAAAACAGAGAGAAAGGTGCTGGCAGACTAATTAAGCAAAAGGAAGTTTCAAGATATCAAGTTTGATTCAAAAGGTGAGACTTTCTGACAGATGTGACACACTTCACAACGAATTGCAGTGATAATAAGAGCAACATCATCCTGATACACAAACTTGCTCAAACCTTAACACAAAGGTGTTAAACGAAGTATGAATCAGGCTCACACTAAATTTAACACAATTTAACAGCTGCAGCCAAACTCTATGAAATGATGTCATCTCTTATGTTAATTAAAGGTGATGTCATTTTATGTCAAAATAGGACAAATGATTCTACTCTTACTTAATGTGCAAAATAACTAGCAAGCTATCTGAATACCAAAAACCATAAACAACTGTGAGGTGGTGCTGTCAAAAAAACTTAAATCATGAGTCTTCTGGAGGAGACGTGCTCTATAATAGACCTTAATCACAGCAGTTATCTCGGAGCTTTGTACAGCTTTTTACAGGGATGCCATTAAAAACACGGTAAGTTTATCCCTCACAGCCTCGCTTTCACAGGTGTCATGGCGCTGCTCTGAATAAGGTTTATAGGCCTTTATCACCACGTTCGAAAAGCGGAAGCTTCAAATAGGAGCATAAAAAAACTTCTGCTGCAGCCTGTATCAATGGCTGTGGTCATAGCACGGGACTGTTATGACTTATTTATGCAAAATCCAGCACATATACTTAAAGACACCAACCTCAGTTTGCAGTCATTGATTGATTATTGTGAAACAAAGCAAAAACGTCATATTATTCCGACGCATGTTTTCGTTTCACGAAGTAAGTGAACTGAACACTTTTTACAGTGTATATATATGAAATTCAACGGGTGTTAACGTCAAGCCTTGATTGTGGCGGCGAGAATTACACAGGCAAGCACTCAGGGTTTCTTTTTCAGCTGTAAAAATCGAGTTTTGCAATTCAATTTGGTGCCACTAATGGTTCAGAAATTACACACTTCACATTCAAGGTCCAAATAATACATCACACATGTTGTTTTTAATAAATTTAGCCCACAGCTTTAGGTTTCTGCCTGCACCTTCAGTTTCAGTCCAGCTGTGTGTGTGTGTGTGTGTGTGTGTGTGTGTGTGTGTGTGTGTGTGTGTGTGTGTGTGTGTGTGTGTGTGTGTGTGTGTGTGTGTGTGTGTGTGTGTGTGTGTGTGTGTGTGTGTGTGTGTGTGTGTGTGTGTGTGTGTGTGTGTGTGTGTGTGTGTGTGTGTGTGTGAAGCACCGAAATGTTTCTGATTCAATGATGGTGGGACCCCCGGGGCCTCCAAAGCGCTAATCAGAGCGCTTAACTTTTTATTAACATAACATTTGCGCTCTTAATTACTCAGTTTGCATATTTATTGTCAAAATCATAACTCTGAGCTATAACATAACCATTTGTCAAATGTTATCCATTTAAAGGTATCCTTGGCAGACTTCATTGGACAATTTCACAGACAAGGCTTAAAGGGATAGTCCAAAAATGAAGATTCTGTCATTAATCACTCACCCTCATGTTGTTTCAAACCCATAAGACCTTCGTTCATTTCCATGGACAATTCTTATTTTTTATGGAAAATTGAATTTTTTTTTCTTATTTATTCATGTGCCCTCGTAATCTTCAATGAAAATAACTTCTCCCTCTTGCAGCGACATCTCTTCTCTTCTCTGATGATGTGTTTACTGGCGCGAGGGCGGGGCAACCTGTCACAACCATCCAATCAATTTCCGATGGAAAAAATCAAGTCCCGCCCTACATATTTTCTTGTTCAAGAAGCTTTCACTCGGATATACGTCACAATAGGGAAGAAAAGACTACCGCAACTTCCGTTCCATGACTTTGAACAAAAGAATCCCTTTAAAACTGAAAAATCTTACATAATACAGTAAATAAAACCTCTGTTCACAATATATCATCAAACTGTTTCCAATTGACGCATTGCTAGGTTTAAATCTTTGAATATACGCTTTGTTTGTTTGTTGACATAAGGATTTTGAGTGTAAGTAACATAACAGCTGTTTTCCTTGCACTCTGCCCGTTTTTCCCTGATCTGTTTGGATCAGCGTGTTATTACGAATGAACGGAGGGCTGTGCTTATGAATACACAATCACAGCGGGAGAGCGGCGAGAAAGAGACAGGCAGAAAAGATTTGAGAGCGAGAGAGATGCATGAGTATTAACGTAAGCTATGGAACCTATAATCATCCGCACCGTTCTCAGGCTAATTCTGTGTGAGAGTGAGAGGCGGCCCACCTTGGAGAGAGCAGATCTGACAGGTGAGAACATTCAAACAGATGTCTAATTACAGCTAAAATAATACAAGAATAAATATCACATGTCTTCACATTTACTGATTGTTCATGACTCATGTAGCAAACCAGATAAAGTTTGCGATTTAAAAACTTTATTAAATCTAAATTTAATAATGTGTAATAAGCAGAGTGTACACGCGTTGTGAACCTGCCTATAGGCTCATATTACTAATGGGCCCTTAAATTACAAAACAGTATTGACTTTCAGTTGCCTCAAAATAGCAACGCCCCAACAATGCGCCAGAACACATCTCGTTTTCGGACCAGCATGCCCATGGGCGCACAGATTGGCGCAAATGCTATTTAAACAACGTGGCGCAGGACGTGAAAATGATAACTGCGTCGGGCTGAAACTAGCAAAAAACACTTGCGTCGCGCCTGACGCTACATTGCGCCGGGTGTATGATAGGGCCCAAAAACACACATTTCTGTTCATATTAAACCAAGGTATAAGCAAAACCAATGTGTCTGTTTCCATGTCTATTAGATTCAAGGTCACCTATATGCTAGCTAAAATAACATTTACTCATTTAAAGTCAACATGAAAACTGAACTTCTGAATATTGGACAAAATCTACTTTCTTACTACAAATGATTATTTAAAAAAAGGTACGACAAGCCCCTTCAAATATCCCACCTAAACTTCCTGTTTCACTATTATCACTGCTCATTTTCACTACACTTTAATGTCACTGCTCTGATGATTTTATCAGTAACATAGTTTACCAACTTAAAAATAACATGACATTTCTCAGTAGCGAGCTGTTCTTGAAGCAGATAAACATACAGTTTCACTATTAGTAGAAACGCTGCTGCCGAAAACTGTTGAGAGACATATATACATACAATTAAAATCAGTGACTGAAAACCAAAACTGTCTGAAAAATCCCCCAAAAAATTATGTCCACAGAAGAAAGAAATGCGAACAGGTCTGGAACAACATGGGGATCAGTATGACGATGACCCTATTTTCATTTCTTTATGGACTTTATGCAAATATTTGAAAGTTCTCTGTGACGAAGAGCATTAGGGACAACAGAAAACACAGTACTGTAAATGTAATAGTAGATGTAAAAGATGAGTCAGGGCTCCTAAATATATCCCCAGCCAAACGTTCTCCATCCTTTGAAACCGTACGTATACGACTCAAAGCCTGAGAATATCTCCAGCTGATGCTCCCTCTGACGGATGAATCGTTACGTCTGACTCACTGATTGGCATCTTGCAGTTTTAAATCACTTAATTAACCAGCGAGCTCTCAGCTGTCAGGCGTTCCGGATGGCTGCAAATCAACATGGTGCTCTAAAATACTAATAGCTCACAAACTAGCATTCACGTCTCTGTTTATCTGACTACAAGAGTTTCAAAGTGAGTTGGCAGTTTTACAGTTCTGTGTGGAGAACCAGAAGGTCTGTATTAACTTTTGTCAACTTAACTTAATAAAATAAATAAATCAGTAAAAACTGTAATCTTGTGAAATATTTTTAAAATAACTGTTTTCTATTTGAATATATCAATAATAATAATGTAATCTTTTCCTGTAATGGCAAAGCTGAATTTTAATTCTGATTTGCTGCTCAAGACACATTTCTTATTATTATCAATGTTGAAAACATTTGTACTACTTACTATTTTTGTGGAAACCATGATAAAAAAAAATCAGGATTCTTAGGAAAAAAAAAAAATTCTAAAGAAAAAGTAACATTTATTTGAAATTCAAATCTTTTGTAACATTATAATAAATGTCTTTACTGTCACTTTTCGTCAATTGAATGCATCCTTGCTGAATAAGGGTGTGTTCACACTTGTAGTCCAGTTCACTTGGTTCATTTGGTCCTGGTCCGCTTAGTGTTCACATTGGCATTTTAACATCGAACCTAAAGGCACAGGGATATGCTCACAACCTGATTGGTTGCTTTTATTACATATATTTTGCGATGGAACTTACTGAACATCCAAAACAATGCTGTGTGCTGCGATAAATGCATTCGCTGTACATCTTGTGACATCATGTCCCGGTTTAGGTTTGTTTACATGTCTTTGGTCCATGTTGTGTTCATATTTCATTGGAACCGCACCAGAGTTCGTTTGGGTCTTGGTCCGCTTGTTTGGTGCACACCAGGGATCGGATGGCAGCGTTCACACTTATTCAAATGAACCGCACTAACAGAGCATGAACCAAACATGCCAAGTGTGAACACTATAAAAGTATTAATTTATTACTGACCCCAAACTTTTTAGTGTATTAGTGTATGGCCTAAGACACGAAACGAGCGGTTTGTGTGAGAAAACGAACAGTATTTATATCGTTTTTACCTCTTGTACACTTTCCGGCGCTTGCGCAGACTAAGCCAGAACGCGCGCACACGTCACACACCAGGAAGCGCACGCGCCCTCAGATCACTTGGACGTGGTTGTGTAGAGGTAAAAACGATATAAATACTGTTCGGTTTCTCACACAAACCACTCGTTTCATGTCTCAGGCCATCAATGTGTACTTAAGATGGCTTACAGTGAACTATCCCTTTAAACAACGTGGCGCAGGACGTGAAAATGATAACTGCGTCGGGCTGAAACTAGCAAAAAACACTTGCGTCGCGCCTGACGCTACATTGCGCCGGATGTATGATACACACATTTCTGTTCATATTAAACCAAGGTATAAGCAAAACCAATGTGTCTGTTTCCAGCCCACCTTTGATAACACTAGCAGTTACACAGATATGAAGATCAGCATCATTTTATTGAAATGTACCATATATTACTCTGCTTGAACTGACCTGTCAGACTCAATTCAACACCTTGATGGGCTGGGAGTCAAACACTGCAAGAAAGGTGCCTATAGTGACATTTTACCCATAAAGCACAGCATCCCTTGTGCTTGCATATTTGTCTCACACCTTCATAACCTAAAATTCCTTGGAGAAGCACAACATCAGCAGCTGATCTGAGCTCAAAGCGCCTGCGGACCCGCACACACCACCTTAAAACTGCTCTCTCCTCGTCCCGTCTCCAGGCAACCGCTCCATGCTCTGCCACTTTCCTTATGGCTCAGGGACCGGTCCTCTCCGGAGCCTATCAGCTAACCGCTAAACTGCTCCTTTTCACTGTCACAACCACTCCGACATCCGCAGACCCATTTCCATCTCGCAGTCTCCGGGCACCGCTATAGCCCAGTCGCAAATGTCCCGCAGTAAGGGTCTGAAATGAAGCGAGGCGCTCAGCTAAACTTCACAGTGAGACTCATTCAAAGTCGATGTGAAAGAATATAACGGTATTTCACTCACCGCCTGATAATGACTCTCTCCTGCCTGCCACAGTCCCGCTGGAGAGTCATAACCTGAACTTGTTTTCCAGCTCTACAACTTGAAGTATCCAACATCCATTAAGCAGCAGCTCTGGTTAATGGATGCAGTGCTGTGTGCTGTGTGTGTGTGTTTTTGCTCGAATGCAGCCAGTGGAAATGAAGAACTTCCTTAACACTATATCAGATCTAGGAGGAATTAACTTAGAAAATGCTTTTGCATATTTGCAATTTCATTTAAAGGAGTCATAATCTACATTCTGTGGTGTTTTATATTCCTTCCTTGTCCACTACACATGGCTGTAACAACCACCTTTAGCAATTTGTCAACCTGAAAAATATTAAAAGGGGAATTTAAGATTTTTGAATCACCCTGATACCTGTTCATTTTTCTGTGGAACATAAAAGGACAATTTCACAAATGTTCAAACGGATCTTTTTCATTAACATCATCCCTAGTGACTCGTCAAGAAAAACACCAAAAAAATCACAATAAAAACAGTTCAATTGACTTGTGCGCTATATTTCAGGTCTGCTGAAGTCACATGATGGCTTTGTGTGAGGAACACACCACAATTTACATCAATATTCACTGAAAATATTCCCTTCCGTTAAGCTCTTGACTTCAGTGAGTTGAATTTGAGAATCATTCTGAGTTGGTTCTTTTGGTTAATTTGGTTTAATAGTCAGTCCACTTAATTGAGGGAAAGATTACCAGTAAATTTCTTCACCACAGTGCAAAGATTAAATAAAGAAATTATAATTATATTAAAGAAATACACTATTTTTAGTACAAAAGTTTGGGGCTGGTACCATTTGTAATATTTCTGAAAGAAGTCCCTTTTGCTCACCAAGGCTGCATTTATTTGATAAAAAAATATGATAAAAATAGCAGTGTTGTGAAATATTATTACAATTTAAATGAACTGTTTTGATATATTTTAAAATGTAATTTATTTCTGTAATGTAAAGCTGAATTTTCAGCATCATTACTCCAGTCTTCAGAGTCACATGATCCTTCAGAAATAATCCTAATATGCTGATTTGCTGCTCAAGAAACATTTCTTAAAAATTGTGCTGCTGAATATTTTGTGGAAATCGTGATGCATTTTTTCAGGATAATAAAAACTTCAAAAGAACAGCATTTATTTGAAATATAAATATTTTACAACAATGTAAAAATCTTTACTGTCACGTTTGATGATGAATGCTTGCTGAATAAAAGTATTAATTTACAGGTGAAAATCGTGCAAAAGTTCATTTATTTCAGCAATTCAACTTAAAAGTTGAAACTAATATATTATATAGACTCCTTACATGCAAAGTGATATATTTCAAGCCTTCATTTGTTATAATTTTGATGATTATGGCTTACAGCTTAGGAAAACCCAAAATCTCAGAAAATTCTAATATTGTGAAAAGGTTCAGTATTAATTAATCCAAAACACCTGCAAAGGGTTCCTGAGCCTTTAAATGGTCTCTCAGTCTGGTTCAGTAGAATTCACAATCATGGGGAAGACTGCTGACCTGACAGTTGTGCAGAAACCCATCACTGACACCCTCCACAAGGAGAGAAAGCCTCAAAAGGTAATTGCAAAAGAAGTTGGATGTTCTCAAAGTGCTGTATCAAAGCACATTAATAGAAAGTTAAGTGGAAGGGAAAAGTGTGGAAGAAAAAGGTGCACAAGCAGCAGGGATGACCACAGCCTGGAGAGGATTGTCAGGAAAAGGCCATTCAAATGTAGCCTGGTTAAAACCAGACCATTCTCAGTAGTAACTGAGTTATGGTCTGGCAAAGCTTCATTAATAACTCATTTCCAAAGGTCACCAACGGACGCCGCTCAAATGCCTCTGGGCGCAATTGGATAGACCTAAAACCAATCAGAGCGATCGTCATCGTGTAAAGCCATATGCTGCGTCCCAATTCTCCTAAGTTACACTACGCCATAAAAGTATGTACTCTTTTTGTGAAGAAAAGGTATTTACTTTTGAATGTGTAGCAAAAAAGTAGGCAAGCTTTGGGACATACTACTTCGTCATCTTTATCGGACGGATCTGTCGCGTGCATCCTGTCACGTAAACTGCCCTGTCAATCATCTTGTCACAGTTAAAATCCTCTATTAAATCTAATTTAATTTCCTACCGTTTCGGAGAGAAATGTAGTATTATGTTCATCTGCCAGTGGGTCTTTCATGGAGACTGTCCTCATGTGTTTGCAATTTGAATATAATAATGCATTTAAAAACACCAACGGACGTCGCTCAAATGCCTCTGGGCGCAATTGGATAGACCTAAAACCAATCAGAGCGATCGTCATCGTGTAAAGCCCGCCTCAACGTTTCTGATTGATGCCTCGATTTGGACGGATTCGAAATCGGCTTGAATGGGCTCTTTGCCAGACTACTTGCAGAGCAAATCTAAATTTGCTGGAAGTTTGTCTGGGTTTTCCCAGGCTAATTCAAATGCTGGACATGGGTTTCAAATATCATATTCCTCTTGTCAAGCCGTTCCTGAACAACAAACAATGTCAGAAGTGTCTTACCTGGGCTTAAGAAAAAAAATAACTGGTCTGTTGCTCAGTGGTTCAAAGTCCTCTTTTCTGATGAGAGCAAATGTTGCATCTCATTTGGAAACCAAGATCCCAGAGTCTGGAGGAAGAATGGAGAGGCACACAATCCAAGATGCTTGAAGTCCTGTGGGAAGTTTCCACAGTCTGTGTTGGTTTGGGGAGCCATGTCATCGGCTGGTGTTGGGCCACTGTGCTTTATTAAGTCCAGAGTCAACGCAGCCGTCTACCGGGACATTTTAGAGCACTTCATGCTTCCTTCAGCAGACAAGCTTTATGGAGATGCTGACTTCATTTTCCAGCAGGACTGGGTCTTGCCCACACTGCCAAAAGTACCAAAACCTGGTTCAAAGACCATGGGATTACTGTGCTTGATTGGCCAGCAAACTCGCCTGACCTGAACCCCATAGAGAATCTACGGGGCATTGCCAAGAGAGAGATGAGAGACATGAGACCGAACGGTGCAGAAGAGCTGAAGGCCGCTATTGAAGCATCCTGGTCTTCTAGCATCCATGCCACTCCGTATTGAGGCAGTAATTCATGCAAAATTGGCCCAAACCAAGTACTGAGTACATATACGTGATTATACTTTTCAGAGGGCTGACATTTCTGTGTTTAAAATCCTTTTTTTTATTGATTTCATGTAATATTCAAATTTTCTGAGATTTTGAATTTGGGGTTTTCATAAGCTGTAAGCCAAAATTATATATTTAAATGCTTGAAATATCTCACTTTGCATGTAATGAGTCTATATAATATATTAGTTTCACCTTTTAAGTTGAATTACTGAAATAAATAAACTTTTGCACGATATTCAAATTTTTTGTTTCACCTGTATAAAAAATTATTATAATAAAGTACTGTCCCCAAACTTTTGAATGGTAGTGTATATAATAAAGAAAAAAAAGGAAATTAATATTATGAAAGTCTAAATTAAACTGGTTCAATTACATAAAGACAAAAAAAAATTGGATTAAAACAAATAATATAGAAGGAACAAATTTAATTTGATTTAATTAAGTTTCGGATGGGCCAAGTTGTGGAACATTGAATATGTGTTAATGTGTAAATGTGAGCTGTCATTGTCATGTTAATTATGTCACAAATAAAGTTATTTTGAATGATATGCAACAAAGTTTCAAAACATCTTTCAGATCTGGGTAGGGAACTGAAGTATGTCTACACACTTTTTCATCTTAAAAGAAGAAAGGAAAATGCTGGTTTTCCATGATAAGTCACTTTTAAAGTGACTGCACGAGTTGTGCGATGGAGGCGATGACAGGATTTGACATTTCTACGACAGCCGGGATGAATGAAAGCCTTCACAGGCCTAAATGAGACAGCTTTTTAATGAACACAGAGGCATGGGATACTAGCTCGTTTATGAGCGTGACAAAAAATCATGAAAGAGAAGCTGTGTGTGCATACTTCAACTAAACCGCCTTCCCCCAAACAGATATTCTGAACAAGCTGGCTTTTACAGTCTGACACCTTGCCAGGTTTCTCCCGCTCTCTCTCTTCTCCTCCGCAGCATCGCACATATGCTTTCCGAGCCACACGGCACCATTTGAAGTGCTAAACTTAATCCGTCCATAATCCCTCACACAGAAAAATGTAATCAAAGCAAAAAAGAAATGACGAAACACCCATGTTGCAGAAGAGATGATAATGAAAGAAGAACTGTCTGCTGAGATCCTATAATTGTGCAACACAGTTTCCACCTCTGTAAGCAGCGTCCTCTGGTGATGCTCAAAAGCATTATGGACAAAACACTCCTCAGACGCTGACATTTCTGTGTGTTTAATCCCGTTTAATGAGGCTAAATTTAGCCAGTGTGTTCCACTGTGAAGGTGACTAGTCCCCACAGGAGGTCTTTAAAACATGCGAGGGACGAAATTCATGTCCCCTCTGTCATTTAGGGCTTATAGGCTGATGTTCATATTAGGCTTCCTCTTTTAATGCGAGAAAAAAAATATTTCTAGCCTATAACAAGTATCATTGATTTTTACAACGGTCGTGCCAAAAGCTCATTCGGAGTGTGCGGAAGAAACGCTTTAATTATGACAATGGTAGGTGGAAGTGGCTTTGCAACACTTCGTAAATATTGGCTGCGCACAATAACGCATTTACAATAACTATTTCACACCGTAAACACGGAAAAGAAGCAGGACGTATAAGGTGCTAAATGCTTTTGATATTCTGAAGTTTCACACAGCCGCAGCAGTTTGCCAGGAGAGTAAGGAGGAAGCAGATGGTGAACTGCATTTAGCAAACACCTCCCTCCAGCCCCGACCAGACACACGCTGTTTTTACTGGCACCTGTGCGTTTGCCACGCTGACGTAATGAGCTTCATCCATTCATTCATTCATTCATTCATCAATCTGTCTGTCCAACATCTATTCCATCAATCTGTCCATCCTTTAATCCATACAGATATCTACCTACCCATATATAAAAACATACAAACCGTGCTGGGCAGATTACTTACAAATTGTAGTCCGTTACCCATTACAAATTACATGACGAAAAATGTAATAGTGACGTAATCTATTAGATTACACATTTTAGGTATTGTATTTGGATTACTTTTTAATTCGTTTTAGATTACTTTTGACCTAACTCATTTATCACATGCAGTCTTAGAAAAAAAAAAGGTTCAATAGGTTTCTATATAGAACCCTAGGGTTCTAGACAAAATTTTAAAGAACCCTTTGTGCCGGAAAGGAGAAATATTTTAAATGATTGCATGATTCTTTCATGTTCAACAGGTTATTTCAAATATTTCTGTGATAAAGTATGTTTATGAGCTGTTTAATCATAAAATTTAAACAAAACAAAAAAAGAAATAAAACAAAATCAATTAATTCAAACTAAACCAATAAAATTATCCCATGATGGGAACCCCTATAAGGTTCTAGCGCCTGACAAAACCTTTTAGGTTCTATTTATATATAACCTTTTCTTTTAAGAGTGTAGATTTAAATAGGATTATTTTGTACCATATTGATATAAAAATACAAAAGACAGTGCTGGGCAGATTACTTACAAACTGTAGTCCGTTACCAATTACATGATGAAAAATGTAGTTAGTAACAATTAGGGCCCTATCTTGCACCCAGCGCAATTGACTTTATACACCGCGCATGTATCATTCCTATTTTGTCATTGCCCACAAAGTTACTTGCGTTTCGCGCTTGATACTTGCGTTTCAGATCGTTAAAATAGGGCCCTTAGAGTATTAGATTACACATTTTAGGTAATGTATTCGGATTACTTTTTGATTAATTTTAGATTACTTTTGACCCAACTCATTTATCACATACAGTCTTTTAAAAAAAGTTCTTAATGGGGTTCTATATAGAACCCTAGGGTTCTAAACTAAATTTTAAAGAACCCTTTATGCCAAAAAGGTTCTAAGGAGAAATGTTTTAAAGTCCCCCTGTGGTGAGAATCAAGTTTTTAATGTTGTTATTATGTCTATGTGATGTTTTTAATATGCTTTTATATATGTTCTCAATGTTCTCAGTGCTCGAGTTCATGTGTAGAGCCCCTGGTGATCCTTCGAGCAAAATTTCATGTTGTGTCGAGCCTTCTTAGTGTTTTAAAAATAGTGATTTAGAATAGCCACAAGCACTCCCTTTCAAAAGGCAATTTGACCGAAAACGAAAATACGGTCAAAGTTAAAAGTGCCGTTTCCATTCTAATTATGCTTATGCCTCGGGCAGATTAACAAAAAAAACCTAGGTTGCATTTTGGCGAGAGTTACCCTTTAAGACAAACCATGTACAAATTCATAAGTCAACAACATATTTTCTCCTTAAAACTGCAGTGGAGGAAAAAAAAAACAGTCTCAAAAATGCGGTTTGAAATCACTGGAGTTTCTGACATCACAAACTACCTTGTAAACAATCACATCAATGTGCCAGCGGGCTTTAGCATATCATTAACAGCGAACTAGCAGGGGAGTCTCAAAAGAAGCTAGGTTATTATGCCGGTCTATTTATTTATTTATTTTTATATGAAAAATTGGGTAGCGGGTGTATGATGTATATTATGATGTTATGATGAACTATATGCCTTTCTCCACTGAAGTTGAGTTCAAAGCGTTTCTGATGATTGTTATAAGGCAGACTGAGATGGCAAACGGGAACATAGTTTGTGTGACATTAGCAACAGATTATGAGCTGTTTGATAACATAGTCGAGCAAAAGGCTAATCATATTAATTACCGTTATCCTCCCGACGTTGTGCAGCGTTTACCTCAGTAAGTTGGCTGAATGAAGTTTTTTTTCACAGGAAATGTTATATTGGTGATCAAAGATTAGTTTTAAGGGATACAATTATTGACTACAGGGGGACTTTTAATTTTTGTAATAAATATTTTTTAAAGCTGTTTAATTCATAAAATAAGAACAATAAAAAAAAAGTTTTAAACCAAAATTAATTCATTAAAACTAAACCCATAAAGTTATCCCCTGATGAAAAGCACCAAAAGGTTTTAGGTTCTTTATACAACCTTTTCTTCTAAGAGTGTAGATTTAAATAAGATTATTTCATACCGTATTGATAAAAATACAAAAATAAAGAAAATATATTTCATTCTTTGTTAACAACATGAAGTGCATAATATTACAACAGGGTTTCCCAAATTGGGGTTTGTGAAGGAGCAGGGGGTTTGTTGATGAAAAAACTATAATTAACTAAATCTTTGGCTGCTGATTCTGAGTACACAACCATTTCACAAAACTAAAGCTGACTTTACCAAGCTAAAGCAGTCGGTTTGACATTCCAGCGTGGATCAAATTGTGAAATGATGTGAATTTGAGTGCACTGCATACAAAGTGTCAATTAATCAAAAAAACCCCAAAAAATCATGGTTTTCACAATAATATTGAGGAGCACAGCTGTTTTCAACATTGATAATAGGAAATGTTTCTTAAGTAGGCTACCAAATCACCATATTTAAATGATTTCTGAAGGATCATGTGACACTGAAGACTGGAGTAATGATGCTGAAAATTCAGCTTTGCATCAAAGGAAGAAATAACATTCGAAAACTATTTTAAACTATAATAATTTCACAATATTTCCCTTTTTGCTGTATTTTTTTTATCCAGTAAGTGACCATAAGAGACGACTTCTTCAAAAAAAAATGTAATGGTAGTGTTTTGAGATATTCCAGACTCTCTCTGCAGAAATCAGTGTAGAGAGAATGTTTATTAATTTCCCCTTTGAGATCAATAAACTTCATCCATTAATCTTGCATAAAGGCTGCATTCAGCTAGACTTCGTTCAGATAGTCAGATAAACATGTCTATTTCAAGAGTGAAAAAGGTCTTAAAGGAGACTGTTTCATGAAAAACATTCCCCGCTCCGACTGTCAGGGGTGTAATAAGCTTTAATCTGATAGAAAGATAAACATTCAATCTTTCTTTTGGAAAAAACAAAACAAAAAAAACCAACCTAAACATTTGCCAAGAAAACAAAAAAGCAAATTAACTTCTCTGATTGCTTCTACAGAGACATAAACCACAGACAGAGTGCCATTCAAAGGATCAGCAAGAAAGAGCTGAGATCATCGACACACATGGAGAGTGAACGCCGGATAACAGAGACTGACTGCAGTCTTATCACAGCGAGACACACTGTAAACAAATCCATCATATCCTGTTTAAGAAGAGCGGGAGCCGTACAGCATTACAGATGATGGGGACAATCTGTAGTAGATCCACACTCTTGACATTTCTCCTGCTCTACACCACCTGAAAGTTTCCCCCGAACACTTGACTTTGAGCTGGACTTTAAAGGGGTCAGAATATGGAAAACACAATTTTCCTTGCTATTTTAAAGTAAGCATTCAATACGTGTAAACACGTGACACGGTAAATCAATGATCAAAATAATTCATTGGTTTGAGTAGAGTAAAGTTAAATTAAACAAATTAGTTTAATCAAATGAACGGTTTTGAGTAGTTAGAACTTTCTTTTTCGTTTGACTGACACATTTTAAGTAATCGGAATTGTTACATTGTTTTTTGTGTTTTATAAATTTAAACAAGATAATTTTTTTTTTTTTTTTGCAAGATTAATGTTAAGTGCGATTTAATGTGCTCTAAGCGATGTCACGCGTTTTTAGGCCAAAACATTTTTTTGTCACATACAGCAAACATCTCCTCACTATCCGCTGTGAACACACTGTAAAAAAACGCGGTCTCTGTAGACACTCCAGGCTCCACAAACGGCAAGAAAAACAAACTAACCCGCACCACGAAACATAACGAACTGTTCCAGCCAATAACCGACAAGAAGGATTTGGGGGTGTGGTTTGGGGAGTTAGTGCGCGGATGAGGAGGAGGGAGGGTCTAGCTAGCCTCCGTTTTGTTTGACAATACTTTAAACGTCAACAAGAAGCGACGTCACCCAACATCACTTAGAGCACCTTTAATGTTTTGCTATAATTTAGAGTAATAATATAATTTTAAAGTTTCTGGTAACACTTTATTTTGATGGTAACTTTTGAACATTCTGTTGACTCTAAGTAACTTTGCAACTATGTCAACTAACTCTCATTTGTAGACTGTCTGCTTAATATCTGCTAACTCTTTATTGTGATGGTCCTCCAACAGACATTTACTGACTATAAGTAACTTTGCAACTACATGTCAACTTATTCTAACCCGAACCCTACCAGTCTACTAATACTCTATTAATACTCTAATGAGAGTTAGTAGACATGTAGGTGCGACATTACTTAAAGTCAACAGAATGTGTTAAAGGGACCATCAAAATTAAGTGAAATCAAGTTTCTGTTACATATTACTGGATCGATGCAAAGAAAGCCAATTAAAACAGTTTATCAAAGAAAGGAATTAAAGGTACCGTGGCAAAAAAAATTCTATGTTAAACCTTGACTAACAATACACTGACAAATTCATCAATACAATGTGTAATTATAATTAATTAACGACTACTTACAAATTTATATTATATTAAATACATTTTTATTTTATACTAAATAAGTGTAAATAAATACATACACGTACGTACATACATACATACATACATACATACATACATACATATGCATACATAAATGTTCCCTTTTAAAGAGGTTTTAACACTTTTGTTTTTTATGGGCGAACTGTATTCTTGAACACCGGATTGACATATTTATTTTTGTAAATATCACATTTCTGACGTTAGAAAGTTATAAAAGTTCATAATCGTATTTTCCAGCAATTTAGTTTGAAAAAAAAAATGTGTCTGGATTTTAATGAATCTAATACCCAGTCACAGTGTAAACAAAGTAGAATAATTCATGCTACTAATGTGTAGAACATTCTGCAGGAAAAATCACAATGGCGCATTAACAACAACAATAACAGCCTCAAAACTCACAAAGCCCCTCATTTTTAATAGCAAGCTATACAGCCAAATTGAGTAATACAACACATTAAACAGGCAATAATGCTTGCATGTTTTGTTCTAACTCTCATAACAAGTAAAAATGATCGATGATCTTCTGGAATGCATTTAGAGACTGAATTCTGCTGAATTCTGGAGGTGAGATCGGAGGTCGCATTTGTCATTTCCCCACAAACAGTGGCGTGTGAAACGCTCCATTTACAGCACAGATCAACAGCAGCAGCCTCAGCATCCGTTTAAAGGTTAAAAAGAAGGAAAGAAAGAGAGAGAGAATGATGTCTGGGCCAAGGAAACTTTGTGAGGTCAGCAGTGTTGAAAATGGCAGTGTTATCAACAAGCGCACCATTGCTGCTGTTTGCAAAGGGCTGGAAGATAGAGGCTAAGGTTAAGCTCCGGCTCGCTGGCGCACACACACACACACACACGTGCTGAGACTCCTTACCGTTTGCTGCTAATGTGCCTATGCACGAGCCATGGACCTTTCTAGAGAGTATTTTAAACAAGAGGTGTGTTTCAATCCACACCCTGTACTTTAGTAGTAAATACACTGCCCAGGGAGCCATTTTTAGGACTGTCCCATGTCAAAATCCTTCCAGTGTACTGAAATACTCACTAAAAATACACACAATGTGCCTAAAACAAACACCCTAAAAAGCACATGATGTAAAAAAAAAACCTATTTAAAAAAATTAACTTAGGCCTATTTAAAATGCTTTTCCCATTTCATAGTTGATTATAATTGTTGTTTTCTCACAAAGAAATATATTTTTTCTATATTTTTTTTTTGTGAAATCAACAAAAGATGGAAAAATAATTATATAAGTTTAAAAAAAAAATTTAATCTGATTTTTATTAGGCTACGTCATGTTTTTGTTTGTCTTTTAGGAGTTTTACATTTATGAATAAAAAATACTATTCTTTTCAATAACAATTTCTCCTTAAAACATATGATTTAATAAAAACATATTTTAAAAAAAAATCAATCCTATTTCATTGTTGATTATAATTGTTATGTTTTGTCACGAAGGAACATATTTTTTTAAATATATTTTGGGTATTTTTTGTGGCAAAGCATAATAATTGCAATCAACAAACAAATGGGAAAAGCATTTTATATACTTTTTTTTTTTTAAACGTATCTGTTTTTATTACGTTATGTCTTTTTGTTTGTCTTTTAGAAGTTTTACATTTATAAACATTTGTGTTGTATTTTTAATTTATAAATAATTTTTTTTAATGTAAAAAATACCTAAAAAAGTGTTTAACATAAAAATGTACATTTACAAATAAAAAAAACACACCAAAAACTTTCTAAGAACAATATTTCCAGTCAGTGAATATAGTCCTAGAAATAATTTTTAACTATATATATATATATATATATATATATATATATATATATATATATATATATATATATATATATATATATATATATATATATGCACACATTTTAATTTAATGATTTTTAAATGATATTCTTTCCATTTACATAAAAAGTCATATTAAAGTTAATATTTTTAACAGCTACAATGAAGCTATACAATGCATAAAATGATTTGTTACAAAAACTTGTAACTGTGTTATCAGTACACCAGTGTTTAATGAATCAAGGCCCCTTGCTAGTGTCCACATTTGTGTTCACATTATACTGATTCACAACATAAAGAATGAAGCGATGTAATGAGACACGGCAAACACCTCATCAGTCGTCAAAAAGACAGGAGGAAATTCAAATCAGAGGTTAATGTCCAGATGTCAGCTTATGCAATTCTCCTAGGACCCCGTCTTCAATGGGCAGACATTAGCATAGACCGCAGGGATCGAGACTGCTGACCAGCGTAGATGCGGTCTCAAACCCCATGAGACTTGCCATCGGCAAAATGAATTGGTAACCAGAACGTATAGGCTGAATCAATGCAGCAGGCACTAGCATTGGAGCAGTGCTAGAGGTTCAAAAATACAGAGAAAGAGAGAGACAGACTTGATTAAATGTTCTGATTATAAACCACCTGCACACTAAAACACATCAGACGGATGAAATGATTAATGAGCCCATACCAAACACATTACCGGTCAATCAAATGACAGCTTGGGCGGAGGTTGCTTATGAGAATATTATATTTTCTTTAGAGAGTCTGAGTGGTGCTTGTCTATATGCAAAAGCACTAAAAGCACCTAACATGTTGCTAGGGTGTTGCTAGGTAGTTGCTAAGGTCAGTGTGCGAATTACACAACGGCCTTTAGTTGGGGGGGGGGTGCACATACAGTATGCATATATACCTACCAATATAGTAATGAATGCAACTTTCACTCACAAATGATTGACAGATAAACTGTGTACTCCTATTTCAGTGTTGTTGTTAAGTTGAGGATATTTCAGTGCTTGTGTGCTTTGTACATTCAGATTAACAGCATTAAGGAGGGAAAATGTTATCATTCAACTGAAGTGTGTAGGGGTTTTCTTCCGGGAACGAACACGTCACAATATTGCTAACTTAAATAATTCAAGGCATATGCAAAATAACCAGTTTGAGTTGCATTAGTATTGTGTTGAAACTCATGGTTATGGTAAGGGTCGGGACATTTCCCAAACGCGCTCAAGCGGCTGACCAATCACAACACACTTCCAGCCAACCAATCAGAGCACATTGCGCTTTTCGGAAGGAGGGGCTTCATAGAGACAGGAACTAAACTGAGCGTTACTGACAGACTGGGACGAAAGATCCAGATGTAAAATGTGAAATGGGGTTTTCTTGTTGTTGTTTTTGTGTTTTTTTAAATCAAGCTTGAAAACCTATTCTAGTAGACCCCAAAAACAAAACCATTATTAAATCCTGAAAGATTCTTTAGGGAACAAAATGGAATCTTCTATGGAATTGCTGCGAAAATTCCCTTTTTAGAACCTTCCCTTTTTAGAGTGTAACAACTATTAAATTCAGTAAACATTTGACATGCTGAAAATGCAGCTGGATGATGAAAGTGATTTGTATAAAAAATATTAATAGATAAATGATCAAATACAGCAAAATTACCATGTAATGTGATCCAAGATGCCACACAGCAAGTGACGTGTATAAGACAGGCTGCTTTTTCCTATCAAGCTGAAAAGGAGGCGGGTAGCAAACGGAAGCAGGCTGTACAAAAAGCCTGATTCAATCATATAAATGGCTTTTCTTTTAATGAATTTGACTCAAATTAAAGGAATGGGTCTGTATGGGGTCTTTCACTGGCATATCTCTTTTAATTAGATGGAAGTTTAATAATCACTAAAGACTCCTTTGAGATATGCGTTAGATTCCTGCAAAACCATCTAACAATTCCAAGGTTAAGCCGAACCTCCTCTGTGAATTTCAAATGAATATGGACACTGTTATGCTGACCTTGCTTAAAAATGAATATAAAAAAAAAAAAAAAAAATCTTACACAGTACATGGCAGTGCTTCAACTTATATCATCTGCTCTGTTGAATTTAAAGGGATAGTTCACCCAAAAATGAAAATTCTGTCATTAATTACTCACCCTCGTGTCGTTCCAAACCCATAAGACTTTTGTTCATCTTCAGAACACAAACAAAAATCTTTTTGATGAAATCTGAGAGCTTTCTGTCCCTCCATATACGCAGCTACCACTTTGACGCTTCAAAAGGTTCATAAAGAGATCATAAAACTAATCCAGCCGTTCAGCCCAAATATTCTGAAGAGACACGATCGCTTTATATGATGAACAGATTAAATTTAGACTTTTATTCACACATAAAACATGAACATGAAATGCCATATGCAACCAATTTTAATTTTGAAATGTGATGTTGAAGGACTTCATATTCATCACTGTCAGGGTATATAAAACAACTGATCATTTCATTTTAAGGGTCAGAGAGAGGTTGGACAATGTTCATTACATTTTCATTAAAATCTTTTATATAATTGTATATATATATATATATATATATATATATATATATATACACACTGTAAAAAATGATTGTGATTTTAACGGTAAAACACTGTAAAAATGCTACAGTGAAAAACTGTTAATTGGTTAAGTGAAAGTTTCCTTACTATATACGGTAAACAACTGTGACAGATCTAACGGTACATTTAATGTAATTTTACTGTAAAATACCGTTAAATTTACAGTTTTTGGAAGTGAAAAAGAACAAGTCATTGTATAATTTACAGTGAAAAAAACGTATATTGACATTCCCACAATTCACTGCGTGACACTTCACATTTGATGTATTTTTGTTGAAATAACTATGTTTCTTCATAGTTTTCTTAGTTTTTTCTTATCAGTTATGACATTAGGGTGTTATGTTGTTAAATTAATGTTTATTGCATTTTTTTAATTTCATGTGTGTTACCATGATGGTGATTAGTGTTTGTGTGAATGCCACTGTGCAGCTTCTATATATAAGTATTAACTTTCTTGTGAAAGAGCTGCTTGTGATGAGCTTTAATTCATCATGTGATTTTCATCTCCACTCTGATTGGTGGGTGTCAGTGTATTACTATTGGTACAAAATAGATATAAATATTTCAATAGGTCAGTAAATTAACATAATAATTGATAATTAAATACGGTTTATTACTGTAAATTTAAGTAAAGTCTGTAAAATCTAAAATGTTGCTACCGTATTTTTTACGGTAAATTTCTGGCAATCACAGCTGCCAGTTTTTTACCGTAAATTTAACAGATTTTTTTTTACAGTGTATATTAGCTATTTATTCATCAAGGACACATTCATTTGATCAAAAGTGACTAATGACTTCTATTTCAAATAAATGCTTTTCTTTTGAATTCTTATTTAAAGAATTCCAAAAAATATGTATCATAGTTTCCACTAAAATATTAAGCAGCACAGCTGTTTTCAACATTGATAATAAGAAGAAATTATTCTTGAGCAGCAAATCAGCATATTAGAATGATTTCTGAAGGATCATGTGACACTGAAGACTGGAGTAATGATGCTGAAAATTCAGCTTTACATCACAGGAATTTTACCAATTTTAAAATACAAAATAGCTATTTTAAAGTGAAATAATATTTCACAATATTAGTGTTTTTACAGAATTTTTGATCAAATAAATGCAGTCTTGGTGAGCATAAGAGACTCCTTTCAAAAACATTTACGAACCCCAAACTTTTGAACGGTATGTATATTATATATATTAATAATGGATGTTTTTGCCATTTAACTAACTGTACTAACATTATAAGTTGACCTTAGGGGAAATAAAAATATTAAAATATACCATATGACCCCTTTAAAATATCAAATGAGTTTATGGATACGCTCTGGTGCCTTATGTTTACAAGAGATGGGATGATATGATTCTGCTTTGTCCTACAGTGTTGATTTTGCCATTTAAACTGAAAATGAATTGCAAGCAGTCTGTTTGCAGAGTTGACTGCTCCTGACAAATTTCCCATCATGCACCACAAGGAGAAATGAAAAGAACAAAGCAACGCTAAATGCCCATAAAAAAAATGAATAACAAGGGAGAACAAAAAGATTGTGTGTGAGAGAAAGCTAGAAATTGATCGCAATCTTCTCCAAAATCACATTGTGCACTGTTCCTCTGAGATGTTCCAGTGTTCCTCGCCACTTAAACAACATCACACACTTCTGAAAGTTTTAATTCCTCTCACTTTCTTCTTCCCCATCGGGGGGGGTCATGAAGCTAAACACTCCTGTGACATCTGACAACTAAAAGATGAATTTCAAGACATTTCTTTTCAAAGGCCCATTCAACTGAGTCTCATTAATCAAGTTATGGCTTCAGAACTGACACTGGAATCAAAGCGACCCGAGTTAGTTTTTCGCTCTTTCTTTTGCTCTGCCATGTGCGCTCTGAAGAATAACCCCCCGCCGCCTGTGTGTCTGGTGTCTCGGGGAGCAGGTCAGGGGATTGATGCCCCTCTCCAGCCGAGCTTGTGTGATCTACTTTCTTCGCAGATACTGCCACATTGCAGGGGCTTTTCAAAGGGGCATTAACCGTTTTCCAAAAGCCGTACAATAGCATGGTGGGGCATCCAGCATTCCGCATGTCCATGTCATAACTGGGTGATGAAGCTATTCTCAGCGTGCATTAACACATCAAGAGCAAATGCAGGGAAAACAACGCTAATGTGTATGACAAGAAAATGGTGCATTATCTGACAGAGAAACTCATGATACTGAAATATCAACTTTGCATATTATCATCAAACACTGTCCCAATCTTACATTTAAATTGTGATGATTCTGATGCCACTTTAGAAAAGGTTAAACAGAGAACAAAAAGAGACTTCTGCTCGAGTCTCCAGCAACTGAGAAAAAGAATCGAGCAATCTCACATGTCTCCGGTAGAGTTTCAAAAAAGAGCTCAACAATGTCACAAACATTGCCTCTGATAGACAGATACTCCCTCCCAAGACTGTCAGCTTTGTCTTATATACATCACCTACCAAATCCACAGAAATAGATCATTCAAATATTATTGATGCCTTATTTTTTTGTTATTAAAATTAATAATAATAGAAATTGATGGTGTTGGGGGGTAACTCATAACAAGCAACACGGGTTACGAACACTGAAAATTCAGCTTTACATTACAGGAATTTTACCAATTTTAAAATACAAAATAGCTATTTTAAAGTGAAATAATAGTTCACAATATTAGTGTTTTTACAGAATTTTTGATCAAATAAATGCAGTCTTGGTGAGCATAAGAGACTCCTTTCAAAAACATTTACGAATCCCAAACTTTTGAACGGTATTGTATATTATATATATTAATAATGGATGTTTTTGCCATTTAACTAACTGTACTAACATTATAAGTTAGGGTTAGGGTTAGGGTTAGGGTTAGGTTGCATAACAAGCAACACGGGTTACGTAATCAGATTACTTTTTCAAGTAGCCTAACGAGTAAAGTAACGCATTACTTTTAAATTTACAGCAAAATATCAGAGTTACTTTTTCAAATAAGCAACGCAAGTTACTTTGTTTTCGTATTTATTGACTGACAGCTCTTCTGTCCCCATGTTGAGAGAAACCTGGAGTAAGTGCAGAGGTGTTGTGTGCGCTGTGTAAACATGATGGATATTGTAGTTCTAGACTAAATGTGAGCAGGCTTTCACTCATCTCACTTGCACAAATACAGATTCAGTATTCCTCAAAATGAATAAAAACAATGAAATGCAAACTTAGAATATTACAAAAGCCTGCAATAATTAAATATGTTAAATAATACATATATATTTTATTTAATCTCACTTTCTTAACCAATGTCTTTGCTGCTCACCCTCGATGACGACTAATTAGCAAATATGACTTTGGTTAAATATCGTCACATATTTTTGTTGATTTATTGCTGAAGTAGGAGTGTTGAACTTTTCTTCTGCGACCCAGTACGGCAGCACAGCTGAAAGGTTTGTTTGAGCTGCGCCCTCTACTGTACAGCTGTGAATTTGCACTTCCTTCAGCCTGAGGCTTCATCATTTCACTTATGGGCCCCGTCCCAAATGGCACCCTAAGCACTCTCGGCCTTCCTACGAGTCCGCACTTTTGTGATGTAACGCCACTTTGACTGTCAGGAAGAAGTCTGCTGTGGAGCTCGCATCAGTGGGGACTCTGCAAAAGTGTGCATCGAGGGTGCATATCGACCGCAAAGGGGGGCACTTAGCACCTAAAACGATAAATGAGACACTCTACGGTCTCATGGACTTAACGGACATGTGCGTGCGGCAGCCATCGTAAGTCCAACAGACCAAAAGTGCAAATGAGGTGTGCCATTTGGGACAGGGCCATGGTGTGAAAGAGCTTTTACTTTTGCTAAAAATACAACTTTTTGTTTTTTATTATTAAAAACAAGCAAGCAAGCCCAGCCCAGCCCAGGTGGGGCAAAAGTAACCCAAAAGTAATGTAGTTTATTATTTTCCCAAAAATGTAAGTAAGTAACACAATTAGTTACTTTTTTAGGGAGTACTTTTAAAAGTAACTTTACCCAACACTGAAATAATTTTTTTTATATAAAATTCCTAAATTCCTTAGAAACAGAAAATTAAAATATTTACTTATTTATTTATTTATTTTATTTTAAATGTAAAGAATATAAGCAGCCTCTGAGAACTAACATTTTCCTTATGAATGCCTTGTTTTTGCTCATCCCAGTTAGCATCACCCTAAAAAACCTCCCAGCAAAGCGTTTCAATAAAACGCATAAATGCAAACTTCAATATGTATAGGCTAATATAGAATATCAAATTATTCCATTTCGCTTTTTGGCAGTGACATCAATTCAAAAATGCCATGCGCATCTTTTTGAACATGCACACAACAAATAAACAGCAAAGAAACATCCTTGATAGGTGAAACCCAAAAACAATTTGAAACCTGTGGTTTTGGGCATGCCGACGACAATCGAGCCACCCTGGGAAGTCAAAGTAAGGGAGTAATATTTCGTTTCGCATCAGTGCTAGCACTCGGTTACTTCAAACAGCATTTTATTTGTTTGCCCAACGCCAGCCAGCCGCACGGCATGCATTTATATTCCAATAAGAGGGAGGTGAGAGTTACACAGGCTGTTACGGTCTCCTTGTTCACCACAAAACATTACGAGCGCTGCAAAACCCTCACTGGTCAAAACACAATGTTCCGAAATGATAGTGCATAATGCTAAAGATGTGCTAAATGTAGAGTATTGTGGGTTTTGAAAATACATTATTAAAAACACAGACCTACAGGGTGACACTTTAATTAAAGTTTTCTGGGGCACAAATAAAGAGTTTTGGGATGCTAATTCTGGAACATTGTGTGTTTAACTGCTGATGAAATTTAAGAGCTAATTGGTGGATAACTGCTTTCAAATGAGCCCCTTATGACCAGTTGTGTCTATTTGATTTCACAGGCATGTATGCACTCTTTTATGTGGCGGAGCTTTGGGGAATACGCAGCGCTCAGAACCTGATATGTTTCAAGAGCTTCCTCTCATCTCGCCGTGTTAATAGCCTGTCAAATAACCCACACATCGAGCAGAAAACAAATGAATTTAATTCAAAACTTACTAAGATGCGTTTTCAGGTAATGTTTTTCTTACACCATTATTAGTTTTATGCATAAACCTCACCTAATATTGTAAGATTTATGCTTAATACAAGATAAAACAATCTACCGATGAAGTATAAGAAAAATACACTTTAAAATATATTCTAATGTTCAGAAGTTTGGGGTCAGTAAGCTTTGTTTTGTTTTTTAAGAAATGTATTCTTCAGCAAGGAATAACTGAATAGATTGAAAAAGACATTTATAATTTTACAAAAGATTTCTTTTCTTTCTATTCATCAAAGAATCATGAAAAACTAAATTATGAAGCAGCACAACTGTTTTCATAATTTTAGAATGATTCCTGAAGGATCATGTGACATTGAAGTCTGGAGTAATGATGCTGAAAATTCAGCTTTGATACATTTCATTTTAAAATATATATTTAAAAAGAAAACAATTATTTTAAATTGTAATAACATTTCACAATGTAACCATTGTACTGTCTTTTTGATCATATAAATGAAGCCTTGGTGAACATAAGAGACTTATGAGCTTTGAAATTGTCTTGTTAACTTTGGAACTTGGGTAGTGGATTTAGTTCCCAGCATGCTTTGAAGATGACATGAAGGTAAACAGTTCCAGTGACAAGTAGCATCTTGTTCATTAAATATACAAGCTAAATAAGTTTCATTTAGCATGTTCTATGATAGCTGTGGATCTGAACTGAAATAGAAAAGATTTATTGGTATCTAACTTTGGAGCAACTTAATTTTTTTTTGAGTAATCGACTTAAAAATGTGTGTTTATGTTACAGATTATTAAGTTACTCTAACTGAATAAAGTTTGTTGGTTTACAAAAATAATCATTTGAAGTTGTCATAACTCAAAAAATGTATGCAAACTGTTGCATTATTTGCTTCGTTGAGCCAACATATTTTTTAGTCACAGTGTGTGTAAAACATTTTGCTTTCATATTTTTAAAAGGGAGAGTTCACCCAAAAACTTTCTTACGTCCGCTGAGCACAAAAGAAGTTATTGCGAAGAATATTTCATGCTCCCCATTGACTTTTTGCATTTTGTAAAATATATTTTTTGTGATGACATAATTTAAGGATACTTTACCACAAAACAAGACTAAATACTAAACATACACACACACACATATACACACATATATATATATATATACACTCAACTAAAGGTTTATTAGGAACACCTGTTCAATTTCTCATTAATGCAATTATCTAATCAACCAATCACATGGCAGTTGCTTCAATGCATTTAGGGGTGTGGTCCTGGTCAAGACAATCTCCTGAACTCCAAACTGAATGTCAGAATGGGAAAGAAAGGTGATTTAAGCAATTTTGAGCGTGGCATGGTTGTTGGTGCCAGACGGGCTGGTCTGAGTATTTCACAATCTGCTCAGTTACTGGGATTTTCATGCACAACCATTCCTAGGGTTTACAAAGAATGGTGTGAAAAGGGAAAAACTTCCAGTATGCGGCAGTCCTGTGGGCGAAAATGCCTTGTTGATGCTAGAGGTCAGAGGAGAATGGGCCGACTGATTCAAGCTGATAGAAGAGCAACTTTGACTGAAATAACCACTCGTTACAACCGAGGTATGCAGCAAAGCATTTGTGAAGCCAAAACACGCACAACCTTGAGGCGGATGGGCTACAACAGCAGAAGACCCCACCGGGTACCACTCATCTCCACTACAAATAGGAAAAAGAGGCTACAATTTGCACGAGCTCACCAAAATTGGACAGTTGAAGCCTGGAGAAATGCTGCTTGGTCTGTTGAGTCTCGATTTCTGTTGAGACATTCAGATGGTAGAGTCAGAATTTGGCGTAAACAGAATGAGAACATGGATCCATCATGCCTTGTTACCACTGTGCAGGCTGCTGGTGGTGGTGTAATGGTGTGGGGGATGTTTTCTTGGCACACTTTAGGCCCCTTAGTGCCAACTGGGCATCGTTTAAATGCCACGGCCTACCTGAGCATTGTTTCTGACCATGTCCATCCGTTTATGACCACCATGTACCCATCCTCTGATGGCTACTTCCAGCAGGATAATGCACCATGTCACAAAGCTCGAATCATTTCTAATTGGTTTCTTGAACATGACAATGAGTTCACTGTACTAAAATGGCCCCCACAGTTACCAGATCTCAACCCAATAGAGCATCTTTGAGATGTGGTGGAACGGGAGCTTCGTGCCCTGGATGTGCATCCCACAAATCTCCATCAACTGCAAGATGCTATCCTATCAATATGGGCCAACATTTCTAAAGAATGCTTTCAGCACCTTGTTACCTTAATTATCCAATAACATTCACAGCAGACGCGTAGGCGAATTTAATCGTCCTGGGCAACGTTGTCATTCACAAGCCAATGTTCAAAACTTAACATCTTTCATTTCCTGTCAGGAAACTGCTAACAGCCAGTTCTGCCAGTTCTGTCTTTCTGTGGATTCTTGTGCACTCGGTTATATTATATGATATGATCACAATATAATAATATAAAGGTAGCTTTGAAGTAGAGCTCAAACAGTAGAGCGCAACGCTGTTGCGCAAGGTCATGGGTTCGATTCCCAGAGAAAGCAAGAACTGATAAAAATGTGTAGCTTGAAATGCAGTGTAAGTCGCTTTGGATAAAAGCGTCTGCCAAGTGTAAATGTAATGATGTGATGTTATGGTTTTACTCCGTGACTGGCTTGAATGATCCGTGTCTGTGAAGCTTGTTAGCTCACATTCAGCTCACTGTTAGCGCCGCAGATGACTCAAGGTGACCCATGTGAACTTTCAAACGGCACGTAGAGATAATTGAAGTTCTCTCAACTGCACTGGCGAGTAGGATACTGTTTTAAGAACATCAATTGGATGTGATGCAGTCCACTGGACACAGGCGTACATGTACTGTGAATTTTGAACAAGAATACAAAGCTGTGAGCACAAGGGACGTTTTACTCGCCTTGCCAGGGAAAATATCACTGCCTTGCAGTTAACCAATTGCGGTATCTCAAGGAAATAGTGAGAACAATGAAGCCTTTCAGGATCAATAAACTGTCAAATGAATTTTCTCTAAATGTGTTTGATGTACTCCCATAATTCTGTATCTCTCCCTGTGACTCTAGTCCGTCAATACTTAATGATTTAATCTCAGTCTATTCTTGGCCTCTGACATGATAGCTGGGACGTATTGGATTTGAGAGCAAAAGCCTCTAAAATATAACTAGCGATAGACCAGAAAACAGCTTTACTTTATTTCAACTTAAAAATTCTGAAGTGTTCAGAGGAAGAAAGCTATGAATTGCAATAAGAATGAAAAATATGCCTTTAATATCGCAACTACTCCTAGACAGCAAATGAAGACTTCACACTACAATACTGAAGTTTTCAGTATGAATGACATGTCTTTAAAATCTCATTTGCTTCTCTTGGAAAGCATTGAGATGAAACGTATGTTTAAAAATGTCTGCAAAACTCCAAAAACGTACCTATACATACAATTCACTGCCTTTTCCAGCTGAAATAAACCCTAGTGGCAGTAAAACACAAACAACTTCTATTCCTGTTCACACAAATTATGATTACGTGACAAACTATCAAAAAATATTGACTTATTTTTGCACGGTGCCTTGCACAATACAATGTTATGACCTCAAAAACTTTTTTTTATATATTTGCAAACTACACAGTAAAAAAATTATTTTTCAAATTTGTAAATAAAACAAAGATTGCTGGAGAACTTTTTACAAGAAAATGCTATTTCAGTTCTTGCTACTTCAAAATTCAATGCGTTACTTTTAGTGATATTTTGCAGAAATGTTACAACATGCAAGTTTTTTCCCAATTAGACTAGGTTAGTCTCCTATAAACTTTAACATCCATTAAACAATTAAATCTTATCAAATTTCTCATCAAATTCTTCTAAAATGAAATGATCTATATTATCTCATTTGTGTCTATTTTTATTGGGACTTCTGGCAGTTGCTTGACACTTAAAGTCACCATGAAGTCAAAATGGACAATTTTTTATTTGTATGGAATATTGCATTGTTTTTTTCAATTCATGTGCCCTCGTAATCTTCAATCAAAATAACTTCCCCTCCCTCTTGCAGCGACATCTCTCTCTTCTCTGATGACATGTTTACTGGCGCGAGGGCGGGGCCACCTGTCACTCACATGAGATCGACCAATAAAAAACCACAACCATCCAATCAACTCCCTGTGCACAAAACCAAGTCCTGCCCTACAATTTGTTCTTATTCTAGAAGCCGTTTCTCTCGGATATACGTCACAATAGGGAAGAAAACACTACCGTAACTTCCGTTTCATGCAGACTTTAAACGACACGTAACCGAGAACTCAATTTACTCTCCTGAGCGGTGAAAGAGAAATAAAAAAACATCCTCCGGACTGAGTAGCAAACACAGATGCACACACATCCAAATAACACCTTGAGCTTTAAATCCTCCCTTATGAGAGCAATCCTTCGGTCCGCAGACCACGAAAAAGGACAAGGCCGGTCGTCACACGCAACAAGTTGCGGACAACAGCGAGACGTCACCCTTGGTCACTGGAGCTTACGGTGCATGTGAAGGAGGTGCGTGTGAAGGAGGTGCGTGCTCGGCCCCCGGGGGAGATGGGAAGGAGGACTGTGTGTATGAACCCGAACACACACCTGCTATTTTTGTGCAGCACCTGCCTGGCCTGCCTGCTGCGCTGCTGTCTGTGTGCTGCAGAGATAACAGGGGGGCTATTCACGGCTAGTCAGTCGGAGAGAGTCAAGCCCTGTCTCACTTCTGTGTGTGTGTGTGTGTGTGTGTGTGCGTCTTACCCTCTCATACACATCCAGACCTGCTCTGTCGCTCCGTTTATGCCCACCAAATACACACAGATACAGACAAATTCCTCATACAAATTCACTATCAACCCTTACTAGCAATTCCAGCTCAATCCATGTCTTTCTTTTGTACACACACACACTCACACACACTCTTCAGTCTGTCTGCTGCAGACTGCGGCCAGCTGATCTTAGAAAAGGAAGCAGTTGTGTGAAAATCGTATTACCGTTTCCAGTTTTGTGAATAACAATCACTCTAACAAAGCATCTCACAATCTGCAGGCAACCAACACGTGACAAAATGAACTTTATAAGAGTATGTTTTGCAAGAAAATACTGTTTCAGTCTTTCTACTTCAAATGTAATGTTTAATTCAATGTGTTACTTGCTGTTTCTTTGAAATTATTTCTGAAATTTAATGGCAAAAATTGTTTCAAATCCTGCACCAATTATTTTTCAGTGTGGTTACAAAATACAGATCCAACTTATCATTCTTTCCATTTCTCTCTAGTATTGGTACTTGTTAGAGGGAAACATCACTATCACGACTGCTCATACTTTAGGTTAGTGATTTAATCTAACCCTGAGTCTTTTGTGTATCTTGACATAAATTATATCTCCAATCATTTTGCTTATTGAGAAGAGGTGTGCTATTAATTTTCTTTGTGAACAGAGTTATGATTTTCGCTTGGTGAACGATAGAGGCTCTTTTGAATTGGTCACCTAGCAACCATCTTAAGCAACATGATAACTACTCTGAACACCTTAGTAACTGCGTAGCAACACCTTGGCAACCACCCAGATCACTCTAGCATCGTGGTGGAGAGTCTTGCACAGGCAAGCAAAAAAAATGACAAATCTAGTTGTTATTTACTGTGCACTGGAGTCAAACACAAACATTTTAGCTCATGTCATCTGAACAACATGCAGCTAGTGGACGTTTCCACTGTTTTCTGTGATTGTTATCGGCTATCTAAATATTCTGTTCTCCCCTGGAAATCTCTAGACTGTCCTTACATATGATTTCTTTTTCAAAGTCATGGAACCTATGGGCAAAATAAATAAATAATATAAATAAATCATGCAGTGCCTAAAAGGGCAAAGAAACACGTCAGCAAAAAGAAAAACAACAGGCAGATAAAGGCCAGCTTGATTTTACAACACCTTGATGAAGGACATTTCAGTCTTTCTCAAGAAGATACTGTCTCACACATATCTACCTATCCATCCATCCATCTGTCTGTCTCTCCATCTGTCCGTCCACCCATCCTATCTGTCTGTCTCTCTACCTCTATCTAAGTGTCAGTCAGTCTATCTATCCATCTATCCATCCATCCATCCATCCGCCTGTCTCTCCATCTGTCCGTCCCCCCATCCTATCTGTCTGTCTCTCTACCTCTATCTAAGTGTCAGTCAGTCTATCTATCTATCTATCTATCTATCTATCTATCTATCTATCTATCTATCTATCTATCTATCTATCTATCTATCTATCTATCTATCTGTCTGTCAATCTATCTATCTATCCATCCATCCATCCATCCATCCATCCATCCATCTATCCATCTCTTTATCTGTCTGTCCGCCCTGTCTGTCTTTCCCGAATAATGCCAATATGTATTCTGAACCCTTGTCTGCATAGTTGGCACAGAACTGAAACATTACAATAAATCATAATTAATATATTATGTATTATGGACCAATAATACATACATTTTTACAGCCCTTTTACATTAATGCTAATTTAGAAAAATACATTGATTAAAATGTTCATTTATACAACTTGAAATGTTATTAAATTGTAATAAGTGTAAATGAAATGTAGAAATTAACATTAACCTAGATCAGTGGTTCTCAACCTTTTGTGGGCCAGCTATCCTTTTGTGGCTATCCATTATCCAGGTCATTTACAATTACAATGACTATTTTAAACATTGTCTTTACTAACTTTCTGGGCCGGCCAGTTTCAATTACATAGAAGCCTATGGAGGAGTCAAACAGCTCTCAGATTTAATCAAAAATATCTTCATTTGTTTTCCGAAGATGAACGAAAGTCTTACGTTAGGGTGAGTAATTACTCCGAATTTTAATTTTTGGGTGAACTAACCCTTTAAGTCAATACTTTTTTAATGGCTTGTCTACTTTCCATTCCTTTCTAAAAAATAATGCAAAAGAAACGATACATAGCTTACATGTCGCATTAAACTGGCAGATTTTAGAATGGTGTAGGCAATTATTTTGCAAGTAATTACGTTTAATCTTGTCTTGTCTTGCCTGGATCTTTGGTGTAAACTCGTGAACGCCCCCCTTTCAAAAATCTTGCTTCCACCGCCCCCCGTTGTTCTCTGAACGCCCCCGTTGAGAACCACTAACCTAGATGAATAAAAGCCATACAGTATTGTCTATTATTAGGTCAAGATACCTTATGCATTAACTGTAATGTTCACGTATTGACAGTTATTGTTAGCTCCATAAAACACGCTGCAATAAACTTGACACCATTTGACATAATTAAAAAAAATCTTCTAAAAGCTTCTTTGGTGAAGGTAGTCATATGGTTCCAATGTAAACCATGTAATTCTGACAGCCTCACTGTACCATGGTACGACCACCACAATACCTTTTCAAAGGTTGCTCCCAGTTAAGTTTAAGTTATAAATGGTTGGTTTTCCTTGGAAACAAAGGAACCAATTCCTCTTAACTAAGCTTATAAATAATGCAAACCTACTAGAGCAACAAACCCAGACAAACATGACATAGAACGTAAAGGACAAAGGCTGAATTCAGGTGGCGATTGCATTTCAGTCATGCATGTATATCCCAAAGCACATGGTGAGACACCATAGATCCCCTATCCTCCAAGCCAAAATATGAAAGCTTTATCTTCAGAAACTCTGTTGACATGCGAAACGTGCTTTACATAAGCCCGGCACTGGAGAGGTTTGTTTATTACCGGCAAGAGCCGCAGAATTATGAAGCATCAGCGGGCCTGGAGTGTGCATGCATTCACAACAATAGAACGATGAACCAGTGAAACCACACCGCATCAGATCACTCACCCCGCACGTGAGAGAATTACAAACTAAACACTTTTGCAAGATATGGATCTTGCATGCATGAACTATGAGGCAGGCTACTGAAATCCAACAAAACATAAACAAGAAGAAAAAGAACCCTATCAGCCAGATACACCTGGTTAAAATCCCTAAAGGAACCTGAACAGTTCCATCATTATTTCAAAGCAATCCTGTATAAACAAGTGGAATGAAAATTAAACATCACCCAAACAAAAACTGGATCTTTCAGACCACCAATAGAATCTAAGATATTTTCCATGTGATTTTCCTTAAATGTCCAGCAGCAAAACATTATTTGAGTATAATACAAAGATTTCACAAATAAAAAAATCCTGGGAATCCTACAGTATCCTGTACAATATTCAAATTGAAAAGTTTTATTACTCCAGGATTTATGACTTGTACATATTATGTAAATATTACTTGATTAACTAACTTAAAGGGTTAGTTCACCCAAAAATGAAAATTCTATCATTAATTACTCACCCTCAAGTCGTTCCAAACCTCTAAGACTCGTTCATCTTCGGAACATAAATCAAGTATTTTTAATGAAATCTGAGAGCTTTCTGTCCCTCCATTGACAGCAGCCACTTTCAAGTTTATTCACAAAATATTAATCTCTAATGTGCATTAACTCAACACTGTCTGCTTTCACATCAAGTCCTGGTGCTCTCATGAACGTGCAGTGGAGATCAATATTTTGTAAAGAAAATGGTAAATTGTGGGGTTTTTTGGGCACTCGCATCACTTCATAATATTGAGGTTAAACCACTGTGGTCATGTGGATTACTTTAATGATGTCTTTACTGTCTTTCTGGAGCTTGAAATTGGTAGTTGCGTAGGCCGTCAATGGAGGGACAGAAAGCTCTTCATTTGTTTTCCGAATATGAACGAAATTCTTATGGGTTTGGGACGACATGAGGTGAGTAATTAATGACAATTTAATTTATTTTTGTGTAAACCTTTAAGGACTTATTATTTCAGAACACACAATTCCCAAAAGTAGAACAAATGCACTTCATCAAAAATAATGTAAGGAAATTGTTCCACAAACTCTTTGCTTCCATGTGATTTCCTTTAACTGCCCAGTAGCATCACATAATTCCAGTACAACACAAACAGACATTTAAAATAAAAAAAATAAAAATCCTGAAAGAGTGACAGTTTATCCAGTTAGGATTCTTATGAATTCCATTAAGTTTGGTTCCAAATGTTAATGCTATTTCATAAAAATTCCTCCAGTGTTTTTTGACTATGGCTATATTGGCTTGATGAACCTACAAGATCCAATGTGCATCATTGTCAGAAATTAACAAGAGCTCGGGGCAAGAAATGCCCGATAAAGTGACATAAAAAGCTCCATATATTTACAGTCTGGGGGCAAAAAAATATGTAATTCAACCTCTGTTTATGTATTTTTCATAATTCCTAATATTTTAGGCCAGTGATTATGGGTTTAGTTAGTGCCTCATCAGACACTGTGAAGCGAAGTGTTTGTGATGAGAAAATATTCAATAAGCAATTAAAACCCTGACAAAATGCCGCTGCTGTTCATTTTCTAAATAAAAAAAGTTAATTTCTGACTCTGCATTAAATCTATGCCCCAGTGACTGGCCGGCTCACCTGGTAAGTTGGATATCGGTGTGTTTAAATCCTCAAGGTGATGCGTTTCTTCTTGGCGCAGGATGCGGGACAAAGCTGGTAATTTCACCTGCCTCTCCTCCAAAGCGATCACGAGCACCGGGCTGACATATCGGTAAAACACGGGCGTCTCTGAGCGGGTCCGGTGCGCACCAGGCGTTTATAGATAGCGCAGTGGATCCGCGTTCTTCCACCCGCTCACTCAGACACAATGTCCCTTTCGCGACGGAATCAGTCGGGATCCTGTGTGGGGACGCTGCTGCAATTCGGTGAGGATATAACGGGAAGGTGTGGTTGGGTGAACGGACGGAGACAGACAACCGTGGCACGGGTCCAAAAGAGCAGCCCTGCGTTAAGACGCACGGCGCAGTGTGTGCCCGCCCGCTGAAAGCCTTTCAAAAGCAGAAGATTCACGTGCATATAAAGATATCAATGTCTGAGGAGGAATTGGTTTAGGTGATGGTTATTAACGCAATACATCCTCCTGCAGTCCGGAACGGAACGTCTCTCCAGCGGTTCCTTTGGTGATGTTCATGAATCAGTCTGTGCGACGTATAAACTGATATTTACATCCACCGGTCAGACGCCGAGCGCTGCGTAAACACGAGCATCATCCGTGGGCTTCAGAATGAGGAACCTAACCTTCCGAGAGGGGGATGGATCTCTCTCTGCCTTTCCCTCACACACACGCGCGCGCACACACACACAGAGAGACACACACACATAACCAACAATCAGTTAGGCAACGTATACACCCTCGGATAATTAGATCTAATTAATATCTCATTTGCTTCTTCTATAGATTAAATGAGGAGAAAATGGAGACCATCATGCTTCTCAATTTGTCCCTTGAGAAAAATACCCTGTTAATCTCACACGTCCTCAGAGATTTAGCAAATGTCTCAACAATGTCTCAAACGGTATAAGACCATATTCAATATTGAGCAGTGGAAGCCACAATATGACCTGGAAATAATTCAAATCAAATTCTTCCAAAACCAAAGGATTGGTGACAGTTTAAACCAGTCTTCACTCAGAAATTGATCATTTCATTACACGGAAATGACCAGAGTTAAAATAGCCTATACATGGCATTTTAAATGTGCTCCAATAATCTACTTTATTTGCAACTTTGAGAATTATTTTTTTACAGTAATTCCATGTGGTCAATTGCATCAGGAGAAACATCTGAGATAAAGCCAATACTTGAATGAAGCATATTTGACATCTCCATTATGTCTTCTTAGATGTGAAAGATCAACATCTGAGCAATAAGATTTTGAATAGCTACTGGAGAGCACCTCTCTCAAACTTGTATTGCTATTAAATAAAGCTAATTATAATTACAGTCTTATTAAAGATTCCAATTGGATGAAAAATTACCCTTTCTCTAATATGAGAATCTAGTTAATACATGAATAATACCTGAAAGAACCTGAAATAATACATCAAGAACTTAAACCTCCCAAAAAAAAAAAACACACAAATACAAAAGGTTAAGAATCGTATTGAGCAACAACAAAAAGTAGATTTCTTGCCAAAGTCGCTCTTTGTACCATGCAACCTAAGGTGCAAATGACATACATTTTTAAGGACGTAGCCCAAACCCTAACCATGGGGACATTTAAACAAAATTGATCTGTTTTTTGCCACTGTAAGTTGTACAAAATAAGTACGCATACACACACATCAGAGGTTGAAATTATTAGCACATAAAAATACACACACACTGAGAGAATAGAGAATAAATTGAGAATCACGATTCTGAAAAGACAACTAACAAAATAACATGTAATTTACTAAAGTTCCTGACAAAGCGTTAACTAAAATTTAATTAACTTGAATTAATTACTCGGTTTGAATGAATGATTCAATGCCTCAATCACTCAAAGACTTCACTTGCTTAATAACTAGATGAATCAGCGATTTTGAACGAAACTCTTGAATAAATGATTCAATGACAAATACATTTTTTGACAGTCACTTGTCGCCACCTACTGGTGTAACAATGTAATTAATACAATCCGTTTTTTGAAGTGGCAGGTTACTTTCAAAAGGTGATTTACTCTATTTTGTTCGCAACCTTAGACATCAGTGTTTATATCTGAAATTCAAACTTATCCAAGTACTTTGTGATAATTTGAATTATTGTAATACAGAAATAATGACACTGTGTTGTTGAAAAGACTGTTTGTGAGTGAAGCTGTTTCATATCTGTACATGACAACTGCTCTCTCTGGATCAGAACCCAGATCTGAATGTTCGCTGTGATCGTACTTGTCAAATAGACATAGCCGAATAGTTGTCATTAAGGAATAAGTTAAAACACATTATTGTCTGTGAATTCTCATATGTGATTGTATGCACTATAATACAGAATGTATTAAAAAATATATATATATTATTCAATTTCTGTTCATTTAAAGCAAAAATCCTCACCACAGCATGTATAACAAAGCCTCTTCTCATAAAATTGGACCATCTGTGTTTGGTTTTTGGCAGCCACATCTGCCGAAGCAACAATAGACATCAACAGACTGAACCATTTAATGAAGAACACTGTGATCTCATCTTAGATACAGGTCATCACACTGACCCGTTTACCTGCAAATATGTCATTTAACCTGCATTCCACCAACCTGTTGGAGAAAGATTGTTAATGTTGCAAACACTTTGTTTCTAATTGGAATAAATATCAAATGTCAAACATTACTGTTCAAAAGTTTGGGATCGGTTAGACTTTTGAATGTTTTGAAAGAAGTCTCTTATACTCACAAGACTGCATTTATTTAATCAAAAATACTGTGTAATATTGGAAAAAAAATTTGAGCTGAGCAACGATTAATCGCATCCAAAATAAAAGTTTGTTTACATAATGTGTGTGTACTGTGTATAATAATCTTGAATATATAAATACACACATGCATGTATATATTTAAGAAATATTTGCATGTATACACTGTATATATATTTATATATAATTTATATTATATATACATATTTTATATATAAATAACACATTTTTCTTAAATATACACATGCATGTGTATTTATATATACAAAATGATTATATACAGCACACATATATATTATGTGAACACAAACTTTTATTTTGGATGCGATTAATTGTTGCCGAGCACCAATTTTTTTTTACAATTTAAACTAACTATTTTCTATTTGAATATATTTTGAAATGTAATTTATTTCTGTGATGCAAAGCTGAATTTTCAGTGTTTTACAGTTTTCAGTGTCACATGATCCTTCAGAAATCAATCTAACATGCTGAAGAAACATTTCTTATTATCAGTATTGAAAACTTAGTATTTACTGTCATTTTTGATAGTATATAGACCTTATGCGCCAGAGAAACGAGGGCGCCGCCATCTTTAGAATATTGTCTTTGAACTTCCGTTTTAGCGGTCGCTCTGTATATTTCTATGGCGCTGCTTTCCAGGAGTAATTAGCTTTTGAAGACGTGGGTTTACTTAATGTAAAGTTAACGAAAGTTATCATGAGGATTGTAATGTTTAAAGCAGATAACGTAAAAAATGTAAGTCGACCGGGAAGATTTTAAAACGAGCCGTTCATTAATAAACACGCAAAATCGCTGTGAAAATACAGACCGGAAGTCAAAAGACAACGAGCGCAGCGCTGAAAAGGGGCGGGGCTACATAAGGTCTATAGATGTAGCATAGATTCCCTTTAAAAAAAATGGATTAACTCTGTTAATATGTTTCATATCAAAACAAAATGGCAACTAGAGATAAAATAAAATGACTGCAAATAAGAATTTGTTTTGTAAGGCAGACACATTTTTAAATATAAATAGTAAAACAAAATATGTTGTGTACCTTAATTCGTTGTTGATTTCATTTCTTTGCAATTCTTTGTGTATTCATGGCTGAACCTGCAGTCAAGGAAAGTTTTTGTTAAAAAGCATAATAGTCCACAAAATGAAGTGCATGTATAAATAATCCTGTGAATCTAAAAAATGTATTTTGGATGTAAAAACATTTAAAAAAAAATTGATGTGTGTGTCATTTCAACACTTTAGGTGACTCAGCAGCGTAGACGGTAGTGCTTCATCTCCCACCGTCACACACGCAGAACAGATTTTCCAGATGGATTCTCGGCTGATTCACCGAGTTGTGTGGGATATCTGCTTCCGATTCTGTTATGTGACTCATTAAAGTTTAAAGCACTCTCAAAAGACTACAAACATGCTGAAACACAGGATCAAAAAGCACATGCATGCGTTCCTCAAGGGTTGTTCACATCAAATAGCAATGCTTAAATCAGACAAATTAGCAAATTAGTACTAGTACTCGGTAGTACTTGTACTCCTTAAATAAATAATAGTTTTGTAGAAAAACAAGCCCTTTGCAAGCATGCAAGTGCAAATATTTTTTCAGGACTGAAAACAAGACTCTGAAAGCCCAGTTTCCCTGATAACCTTCAAAGAAACTGCGATCAAAGAGAGAAAAAGAGAGGGCAACACTTTTTAGTGATATTCCTGTCAGGCAGGTTTTCATCACCCATGCTTCTGTTGCTGAGGAGATGAGCATCAGGAAACCATTACGGGTGATATTTTTAGGCAAGCATTGGAACAGATGCTGCTTTGATATGAAACGGGTGAAAAAGTATCCGATTCTGACATCTACAAATTGGACACAGGTCAGTAGCAAATCACTCCAGAAAGTGTTTTTAGCACAACCCTTGCAAAATGGAAAGCCTATGTGCAAAAAAAACTTTCAAAATGTTGCAAACAAAGCCAGCAGGCCAGACTAACACATTGTAGCAATTGAACGTCAATAAAACAGTTTCAGCTAAAAATGAAAAATCTGTCCACAGCTCTCAGATCTAATTTGTGCATATAGGCTACGTTCACACTGCGAGCCTTAGTGCTTAATTCCCATTTATTGCTCAGATCCGATTTTTTTGTATAGCTGTTCACGTTGTTGTACTTGTGGCCAATATCTGATTCAGTAAAAAAAAAAAAAAATTTATATGATCAATAAGTTATGACAAACTTTAACTCACCAAAATAATGTTAAGCAATTTTCAACTTCTTTTTTATGTTATACAAGATTCAACTTATTTTTAAAGTCAGTTTAATGTAATTTAAGTTGAAATGACTTAAACATCAAAGTTGATTATACTTCATTTAAGGCAGAAACTTATGCACGGATATATAAATAGATATACGGAAGTAAACACAGAGAACATTAAAGTAAGCGATTACATGTTTATTTATAGTGTGATCTGCTGAAGAAGCCAGCAGATTTATGCAAATGAAATATAAAAAACAAAGATGAGGATGCAAATTTTTTAACGCTTATGATACGAGCCCACGTTTTGCTTGTGTATTTGTCACTGTTCTAACAAGCGACTCCCATGAGTGCAGAATTGTGACGGATGTTGATCTAGAGTGAAATAAAGGGCTGTTGTTCAGACTGAGGTATGAAACATCTGAAACCTGTATCCGGATTTAGGACCACACATGGGAGAAAAAAAAAAATTCCAACAAAAAACGGATTTGGGCCACATTTACCTGCAGTCTGACAATAACGTAAAAAGCTCTATATAAATAAAGGTGACTTGACTTGACCAAACAGTTGATGGGCCCTACTGACTTCTAGTGAAGTTAGGTGAATGGGGTCCATCAACTGTTGCCCGATCTCACGGGAAAACGTACAAATTCTACGAGGTGGCTTATTCGTACGAATTCATACGACCTGACTCGTACGAATTAGTACGATTTTTGCAAAATCGTACATATTTTACGAATTAGCCAATTCGTATGAATTCATACGAATGACCTACCCCTGACCCCGCCCCTAAACCTACCCATCACGTGGGTTAAGACAAATCGTACAAATTCGTACGAGTGAGGTCGTACGAATTAGTACGAATTAGCCAACTTTTTATCATTCGTACGAATTCGTACGAATTGGTCGTGAGATAGCGTTGTATATTCTCCAAAATATCTTCTTTTGTGTTCAGAAGACAGAAATTCATAGGCTACAGGTTTGGAACAGCTTGAGGGTGAGTAAATATTGAGAATTTTCATTTATGGGTGAACTATCCCTTTAAGAGCTGAATCAGAGGGGAAAGATTTAAATTGATTAAAATTTGCACAAACAAAGCATTGATTTAATAAATCACAAAACCACGTTTCACACTTTTTTTTTGAAAAATCTACTTGCTTACCGTTGACTCTGAACATCAAGCTGGGGTAGGAGATAGGAGTAGCCTACTTTAACAGAAAAATAGCATATAGAGCTTTAATCTGGTTTTATTTGAAGGAAGCCATTTAACGTAGCCTAATTACTTTTTAACAGCTTCAAAACTTTGTAATCGATATTCCTACGGAGCATGTAAAAATAGACACACATATTACCGTATCCCTGGAGATGGACTTGAAAAACACAAACAGGTTTATTGAATGTGGGATGTGATTGTTGAGAAGCGGGTAGTGACTGACGCAAAGTGGTGCATCGTGTTTAAAGACAAGACAGAGGGATTCTGCCATCTAGTGGAGGACGTCAGTAGTGACGCAGATTCTGACGTGGCTGACTGCTGGAAACTTCAGAAACAAACGCTATTGATGTTGATTCCAAGAGTCTTTGCACTGGGGATCTTACTCTGAGAGCAAGGAACAAGCAATCATGTACAAGCTACTAGCTTTGTGAAAATCACTTGTTTTGCTTTTGAGGCCTTATGCATATGTTCGATTGACCTGTCTGTCAATGCACTCACATTATCAACATCAGTGTGTTTACAGGTCTGGAGGAGTTACTTTAAAACTGTGTAGATTGTCTACAAGCTACAAGCGTGAGTTACTTACATGCTAGCAAAGTCGAGAACCTTATGCTGATCATATCATATAAAAAAATTGGCAGTCACTTTACTTGGCACAAAAACATTGAAGGTGGAGTAAGCGATTTCTGAGAAACAGTTGATATTTGAAATCACCAAAACAAACACGCCCCAACCCAAAAGGATCAAACCCCTCTCTCGATAGCTCCGCCCCCAAATTCACAAACACGCTATGCAAAACAGGCACCTCCCCCCTAATGTGTGTATACACCCCTTACTGCTGATTGGCTGAGTGTGTTTTGGTGGTGTCTGATCCTTTCGGAAAAAAACAAGAAAAAAAACTATATAGACATAATTTAAAAAAAAAGATGTTTTTTTTACAACAAAATAACTAAAACTTTCATATTAAAATGTAAAAATAAAAACTGATTCAAAATATTAGTAAAAGCTATAATAGTATCTCAGTGATATAAAAATTGGAAATAGTTGTCAGCTACTGGAAATGCTGTAGTGTTGAACAACTGAACTACTGTCATGCAAAATTAGGGCTACACCTGTTAGCTTATTCGCAGATATTGTGATTTTTAAAGGGATCCAGTAGATCACGAAAAACGATCACAATAGTTAAGTGAATAAATGTTTTCCCAAATATAGTTAAGAAAGTAGCATCACTACTTTTGTTTAGATACTCCTCAGTTAAAGGACAATATTGTCTAGTTAAAAAAATCCGCCGATATTTAAGATCATCATCAGTGATTAATAGAAGTGTTGCAACTAAACAAGCCTCTTGCTCTCTAGTCAAGAAAAAAACCATATCATTCAACCACTAATCTACCAACCTATGAACATAAATGTAAAAATACCACTGTAACTTTACAGCTTTCCTTTATTACTCAACCACAGTACATCACATCTTCCAGCTAAAAAAAAAAAGTTAAAGAAAACATTACCCAACACACACAATGCATCTTACATCATAGGGGGACATACCATAACCTCATTATACAGACGTGTACCTGGAAACATACAGTAATTTTTTTTGCAGATCTCGATACAGATATGTGACTCCGCGTAACTAGAAATACAGCAAATTAGCTTACAAAATTGTGAGTCGGCATACAGTATTTTAGAGTTATCAGATAAGGTTGTGCTGCGTCACTTCAAATGATCATTATGTGGAGTTTCGTGTGGGTCTGGATGAGTACATCGACTCCGTCCAGCTCTCACAGTCAAAGGTTCGACGTTATTGCTCGGTTGTTCAGAGATGTGAATACTAACTAACCCTTTTTTCCTTAGAGCTCTAAAAAACAACTGAAAAAAACATCCTACCATTCTTTTCATATATTATGCTAATGTGGACTATTTAATCTCGGAAAGTCGTAATATACAGTACACTGAAATTTGCACACTATAATTAGTCCATTTTCATTTCGATTTATATCTTATCTATTACATGCATACTGAAAGTGGCACACCACCTGCTTTAAAACAAAGTCTGCTATGCTCATCATGACAGATGTCAACAAGCAAAATTATTTTTCCTGCTGTCTGTGGTTTTTAAGACCAATATAAATCCGATTTTGTTTTACTGGCAGTATCTTGGTGACAAATATGAGATACAGACATCAGGTTATAAAACAAGCACTACCCTTAGGTGATGCATAGCAAACAAGATGTTAAAGAGCACGCAATGCCCCTTTAAAGGATTAGTTCACTCAAAAAAAAATTAAAACTCATCATTTACTCTCCCTCATAGTGTTCAAAACCCGTCCGACTTCTAAAGTTGAAGAATTAATGAGCTGTTTTTTGAAAAAGTGAAATCATATAGCAACCAGATGCTTTCAAGACCCTAAAAGGACAAAAAAAACCACTATTAAAGTATTATAAACATAAGCTGTACATTTGCTTTGTATGAGAAACACAACATTTTTTAAGGGATAGTCCACTTAAACATGAAAATTGTGTTATGATTTACTCACCCTCATGTCATTCCAAACTTGTGTGACTTACTTTCTTCTGTGGAACGTAAAAAGATATTTTGAAGAATGTTGGTTTCTTTTTCCATTGACTTCCATTGTTTGGACAAGAAGTACAATGGGAACCAAATCTGATTGGTTACCAACTCTCTTAAAAGTATCTTCTTTTGCGTTCTGCAGAAAGTAGTACAGGTTTGGAACGAAAAGAGGATGAGTAAATGATGACAGCACTTTCATTTTTGGTGGCTATACCTTTAAATGTTTATTCATTAATTCATCATCTTTTCTGAGCTTGACAGCCCTTGGTCACTATATGCTTCATTGTATGGGGCTTCTAATGTTCAAAAATGATCCTTTCACGGTTCACAGAAAAAATGATGTCATACAGATTTTCATTTGGGTGAACTATCCCTTTAAGTGAAAAAACTACATGTCCAGGCTAAAAAGACACACCTATCCCTTTTAAAAACGTCTCTTAAACAGTGAAAGGTTTGTTTATATTATAGCAAAGACATATCAACCTTATAAAAATAGATCTGGAAGTTCATGTTAAATATCCACTGAACACATAAGAGCATGTCTATAACAGCGAGGCTGTTTTACGAGAAGTGAACGCTTAAATAGCTCAATATACAAACCATTACGCGATAAGAAATAGCAAAAAACGTGATTCAATGACCTAGCATGCGGTAATATTAAAAAAACCTGTCACAGTTCTTCCTCTCGCAGACAAACATAGACAAGAGGTCAGCGGTGGATGGAGGTCACGACCCCATTCTGAAACGGCTCAGAAAACTGTCAGTCACACATCAGACTGGGGTTGACTTGGGCGTTTAAGTCAGAGTTCATTTATGCACCATTACATCAACGTGCACAAGCTAAGAGGAGAAACCAATGTGAGGATAACAGGTGTAGCGTGATCTTTTGGGGATAGAGTGAGGTTTCCTGTCGTTCTCAGGTGCTCATTACATCTATTGACCTTCCACAATTCAGTGTGTGGGGACAAAGTGGAAAAAAAAGGATCACAAACTGAAATATTTACAAATTCAGTCCCTATTTTTGGGGCTGGAAAAGCCAACTGCTTCACGGCGATAGTTATGCCGTGATTCAATACATCGCGATGCATCACAAAATCATACCATTTGGAGCAGGAAAGGAGTTTCAATCTTCCTTGACATGTTCACTTTACTTTTATCTGATAGAAGCAGCACCTTAAAAACAGTGTTGGTACTCCTTTTTATAATGACAGGGAAGCAAGTGGACCATGCCTGTCAACACTCCCGTTTTCCCCGGGTTTCTCTCCCGGTTTGTTATTTCTCCCGGGAAACTCCCGTAATTTGCATGGCCCAAACTCCTTAATGAATAATCGGACCAATATGTTTGTCTAATGTTGACCAGTTGCCAGATCTTGTATTAAAGCGCTGAACGTTCAGCACACAAATCTCCCGGATTTTGAAAACCAAATGTTGACAGGTATGAAGTGGACAGATGTCAAAAGAAACAAAAAAGAATTGGAGAAAATAAAACCTGTAGAGGCCTACACTACTAGTTAAAGGACTGGACAGATCCACTTATTTTTATTATGACTATTTAGCATTTTAGAATAATAGTAAAGTCATCGAAACTATGTAACTATAAACTATGCTTCTTTGTCTAGACTCCAGCTCTGGACTCTGGACATTCATTAACCATCTTCACGAGGAGCATCCTGGGACGGTTTTGTAAACAGTATTGAAGGAGTCCACGTGTATGCTGGACATATCTGGTCACATGCATTAAAAAAAGAACATTAATTAAGATTTTAGTTTTGTAAAGAAATTCATATGTGCTGTAGGCACAGCTTATATTTTGTCAACAAAACTAATTTCAAGCATTGAGGCAGGAGCCTTTAGAGTATCATGAGAAACAAACTCAGTGTGTCCAAACTTTTGACTGGTAGTGTATCTCTAGACGCCTAATGAAGATGAGTTCACCCTGTTTACACCTGGCATTAAGAAGAGTTTTGGACGATCGGATCAGACGAGGGAGAAGCATTCCTGTTTACGCCTGGTGTTTTAATCCGTATCTTTTGTGCACTTTCAACCACTTCTGTCCGGATTTCTTCGAGGGGAGGGTCTATGTATGTTTTTTTTTAGATCTCTGACAGCCACGAGATCACGAGTGTGTGTTAGAAATCAGGAATGGTGAGAGAACATTGAGCTTGGTACGTTTTTCGTCTTCAAACAAAACTGACGCATCAAGTCAGTAAGCTGAGAGAAGGCGGTCTTTTGTGGCTGTTCGAATGCATTCGATCACATGGGCGTCTGCACTAAGAGCAATCCGGTCAAATGTGTTTTCGACTACCTCCGGAAGTTGTCGAAAACGGACAAGCTGAAAACATTTTAGACCCCGTTTACACCTGTATTTAACGTCATCCACTTGTGATCCGATCGACCAATATTAATCTTAATGGCCCGAGGATTCAATAAAAACACATTCACACACACAGCAGATGGTCTTCAAAAGGTTGAACAAAGAACACACACGCATATTCTTGTACATCTATCTTTGTGAGGTCATTCATTGACACAATGCACTCTGTAGCTCCTTACCCTTCCCATCACAACATCACAAGTGCCTAACCCGTACCCTTAACCCAGTGGTTCTCAACTCCAGTCCTCGGGACCCCTTGCTCTGCACATTTTGTATGTCTCTCTTATCTGACACACTCAGTTCAGTTCATGGAGTCTCTCCTAACGAGCTGATGATCTGGTTCAGGTGTGTTAAATAAGGGAGACATAGAAAATGTGCAGAGCAGCGGGTCCCGAGGACTGGAATTGAGAACCACTGCCTTAACCTAATTATAACCTTATCCCTAAAACAAAGTCTTGACCCTAAAACAGGCCTTTAAAGGAGTCTCAGAAAGTGAAGACCAGCCCAAATATTCTCACTTTACTCTTGTTGTCCTCACTCTGATGGTCTAAAATCTCAAATCAGTCCTCACGAAGATAGTTTTACAAGTATACACACACACACACACACACACACACACACACACACACACACACAGAATCTGTCCAGCAGAGAGTTCTTGTCTGAAAAGGTGGTAATGCTGTTTTTAAAACAGACTGGTCATCTGCTTACCCACGAGACCTAATAAAAGGGAAAGTACATAAACACCCACAAGATAAGAGCTTCATAAAGAGATATTAGATATTAGCTCTGTTCAAATGACATAATTTGTCATGGTCACAAAAAAAAAAAAAGTAAAAAAAATAAAATAAAATCAAGCCAAATCAACTGTGAGCGAGTGCCTCAGATGTCCTGAGGTCCTTCCTGAGACCGACGCTCACACATTCTGATCTTTTCAGTGTGAAGTCGAGATGTCTTCTCAGTAGAAAACTCAGCTCCAGGCTGATGGAACGAAAGAGACTGCAGTTTATAGAAAAACAAACCCTCCAGAACTGAATTCTGTCTGCTTGCTTTCCACATATGTCGACCATTTATGGATGTGAGCACGATTAAGTGTCCAGGCCTGAAAGATCTGCATGTCTTGATGTTTTGAAGGGTGCGTTTACTGCGCAGCCACTTCCTGGCTGATGAACCGGCGCAGGCGTTCCAGGTACTGGCTGTAGAGCTCGATGTCGTTGTGACCGGCTCCTTCCACCCACAGCGGCTCCACGGCCTTCGGGCAGCGCTCAAACAGGGCCAGACCATGTGAGAAATCAATCACTTCATCCTCCGTCCCATGGATGATCAGCACTGGAGATGTGATTTTAGACACCTTCTCGATGCTGAGAGAGCAGAATCAGACACAACAAAGAGCCATTACAAGAACTGTCCACCCAGAGAGGAAAATTCTGCCACCATTTACTCTCCCTAATGATGTTCCACATCAGTATGACTTATATTTCCTGTGGAACTTAAAAGGGCATTTGGAAGAACATACTGGTCTTTTTTTACAATGCAATTATACTTTAAAGGGATTGGAGCTTTCATCCTTCAAGGACACAAAATAACTAGAAAAGTTCTACATATATTCTGAAATCTTATGACAGCTTTGTGTTAGGAACAGGCCAGATTTGTCAGAATTTGCTCTTTTGTACTCTACCATTAAAAAGTTTGGGGTCTGTAACATTATTATTTTGTTGGCTGCATTCATTTCATCAAAAAAATACAGCAAAATCACTAATATTGTGAAATATTATTACAATTTAAAATAACTGTTTTGTATTTTAAAATATATTAAAATGTAATTTATTCCTGTGATGGCAAAGCTGAATTTTCAGCATCATTACTCCAGTCTTCAGTGTCACATGATCCTTCAGAAATCATTCTAATATGCTGAGTCGCTGCTCAAGAAACATTTCTCATTATTATCAATGTTAAAAACAGTTGTGCTGCTTCATATATATATATATATATATATATGGCTTTTTTGGGGGGATTCTTGGATGAATAGAATGTTCAAAAGAACATCATTTATTTGAAACAGAAATCTATTGTAACATTATAAATGTCTTTACTGTCTCTTTTGATCAATGCATCCTTTCAGAATAAAAGTATCCATTTCTAAAAGTCTTACTGACCCCAAACTTCTGAACGGTAATGTATTCCTCAGAATAGGAGAATGAAATGGGCGTGAATAAATGATGACAGAACCATCATCTTTGGTTGAACTATCCCTTATCCCTAAAGAGGTTATAAAATGCTGTTATTTATACCTGTAACATCAATGCATCACACCTGCACATCAATTAAGTTCCGTTTTAATGCATAACCTTGAGGGCCTATTGCTTTAAAGGGGACCTATTATGTGCTTTTTCAAAGTCTTGATTTTGTTTTTGGGGTCAAAACCGTAATTTTATTTTTGAATATGAAATAAATGTACCAAGGTCCGGACCTCGATGACCTCATAGCTGGCTACGGCCATGTACACACTAATGAAACTTAAACGTAAAAAAGCCATAATTAGGAACCCTTTAAAAATACTGTGAACGACAGAGTTAAGCACATCTTTGTCATGCTTAGAAAAAGGTTTTCAGTGTTCACTGACTTTGGGAAGGCGTCAAAGCAGTACGTCTTCTTGGTGTCAGGGAAGGCCACCCTCATCCCTGAGGTGAGGGGTGAGTGAAGTACCACGGCGGCACACTCATAACGGGACGCCAGGTCCACGGTGGGCACGGTGCCAATGCTCTGCCCGTAAAGGATTATATTCTCAGGGCTGATGCCATACCTGAGACAGCACAGAAGACATTTCACAAACACAAAATGCAATTAAAACAGACCTGAATTTCCACATTGTACCAGTACAGTAGCATGCTCTCTAGTCTCAGGATTCTGACATACCTTGAGCGCAAAGCATGCCACGCAGCGTCTATGTCTGCATACAGATTCTTCTCAGAGGGTTTCCCTGTGCTGACGCCATAACCAGAGTAGTCATAAGAGAAGATGTTGCAGTTTATACGAGTGCCCAGACCGATGTAGAAGCTGCTCATCTGACCGAGATCCACAGCGTTACCATGAGAAAAGAGCACAGTGTACCTATAGTGCGCAAAACAGAGGGATTGGCGTGATTATCCTGCTTCCTTCTGCTCTGTTCTCCTCAAAGGATTGGTTTTCCCCACAGGACAAATCTTGATATTTTACAAAAGCTTGTTAATTAATGAGGAATTAGTTAAAGTAGATAGTTGGTTTAAATATAACAAATTATCTGTAAATGTAACTAAAACCAAATTTATTATATTTCGTTCAAATAGAAGCCGGACAAACATTGAAAGGATACAAATCAAAATACATAATAAACTAATTGAAAGAGTAGAGAACATCAAATTCTTAGTCCTTAAACTTTAAACAACATATAGAGTTTTTAACAAAGGAATTGTCAAAATATGTTGGCTTGTTCTATAAATTAAGATACGACCTTCCTTTTGATGCTCTTCTAAGGCCCCGATCACACCTAACGGTAACACTGTACCGGTCTCTTTTTGAATCACATTTAAATTATTGTAATATTATATGGTGTAACACGTATCCAAGCCATCTTGAAAAATGGCAGATTCTACAGAAGAAAGTTATACGTGTTATATCATGGGCAAATTATGATGCTCCCTCTGGTCCGCTTTTTTATAGGTATAAGCTTCTGAAGCTCGCTGAGTGCAACAGTTTTCAAAATGCTTGTATTATGTGTAACGTAGTTTATAAATTGCATCCAAAACGTTGCCATCTCATTCCAGTTACCTTGTCTACTCATGACCATAACACTAGAAGGAGAACTCTATTACGAGGGAAAAAGCGTAAGCTGAAGTGTACTAGCTTTAGTATAGCATGTAAGGGTCCTGGGATCTGGAATGAGATTGACAATTCTATAAAGGAATTACCTTCTCTTGATATATGTAAAAAGCATTTTAAACACAAATTGTTACAACATTATGCATGATAGACCCCATAAGGCTGAAGGTTTCATATTTTATTGATTTATCTGACTTTCTTTTGTGATGTTTGAATACCCCTATTTTGTTTGAGGGATGGATGAGATGTGTGATGTATGCTGGCTGGTGGGAGGATATTTTGTGATGAATGGTGTTGTTGTTGGTGTGGATGGGTATTGGGTGGGTGGTCTATTCTTTGTTTGTTATTAGTGCTGATTATGTGTCTTGAAGGGCCCTATTTATAAGCCGGTATGGCTTCTGGGGAGTCCTTTTTACAGAATGGTATCTTCTTTAAATCTGTAAATATGAACTTGTTGTGTTCTGTGAATAAACAAATAAATAAATAAATAAATGCTCCATGCCACACAGTCAGGCCAATCAACGTGTGGATGGAGGACCACCAGATCCCTGTTCATGGCCAGCCCAATCTCCAGCCCTGAACCCCACTGAAAAACTCTGGAATGTGATGAAGAGGATGGACACGAGGTCGCAAGCCATCAAATAAAGCCAAGCGCCTTGAATTTGTGCGCCAGCAGTGGCATAAAGTTACCCAACAGCAATGTGAAAGACTGGTAGAGAACATGCCAAGACACATGAAAGCTGTGATTTGGAAATCAGGGCTATTCCACCAAATATTGATTTCTGAAGTCTTCCTAAGTTAAAACATTAGAACCGTGTTGTTTAAAAATGTATATAAACGTGTTTCATTTGCATCACTCGAGGTCTGAAACCATGGCATTTTTTGACCAATTGTAATTGTCTGCAAATAAATGCTCTAAAAGACAATATTTCTATTTAAAATTTGGAAGAAATGTTGTCATTAGTTTATATAATATAACAAAAATGTTCATTTTACTCAAACACATACATATAAATAGTAAATCCAGAGAAACTACAAATTTTGCAGTGGTCTATACATTTTTTCCCGAGCTGTATTATAATTCGTCTGTGCATGTTTCATTGTTTTAATGACCTCGTCATGTTTAATCAGTATGTGTTAACTCAACTCAATACACTCAACAGCCAATGCATAGACAACCAATAGAACCAGTTTTTGTTCATACAGTCTGGATATACAAGAGGACTACCAAGACAGCAACTAAAGAATACTTTTTCTACATAAAAAAAAAAAAGTCACCATGAAATCAAATAAAAAATTCTAGTTTTTTTTATAATAGAATATTGCTGCATTTATTATACATGATTTATCTGTGCACATCATCGTTTTGTTTTTTTTCTTCAAATTCCTCAAAATGTCCTCAATGTTTAATCAAAATAACTTCCCCTCCCTCTTGCAGTGACATCTCTTCTCTTTCCTGACATGTTTACTGGCGTGAGGGCGGGACAACCTGTCACTCACATGAGATCACAGCAATAGCAAACCACAACCATCCAATCAATTTCTGCATGGATCAAATCAAGCCGTTTCACTCAGATATACGTCAAAACACTAATGCAACCTCCGTTTCATGGCGACTTTAAGCCGCTCCTTCCTCACCTTGCGGACGGGGCACAGCGGATGTACATACATCCCACTCTGTTCCCACGGCTGGAGTGTGTAAGGAAGACCTCGGTTCCGTCTAGCTCCCTCTGGGAATACTGGAACTCTGCTCGCTCAGAGAGGTGCAGCTTCCATCGGCCTTCACCACTCCTGTCACCAGAACCTCCTCCTGCTACTGCTCCTGCTACTGCTCCTCCTCCTCCTGCTCCACCTCCGGCACCTCCGCCCACGCGAGAGCGCAAACCTGAGGCTCCAAGGTTAGAGGTCACAGGTGAGGTGGACTCCAGGTCTGGCACAAGAGTGTATGTGGGCTCCGGGGGCAGGAAGGCCAGCTTCGCTGCAATCCGGCTCGGACAGGGCGGACAACAGAAGAGTCCGCACAACTCGCTGATGGATAACCCGTTCATTTTCTTCTGCTCAAATTAGAGACCTGTGAAAGATTGCACAGGTTTAATTATCATATTTCAAAATATCATTCATATAAGCCAATGCCAACAAAGAATTCCAGCCAAGTGAGAATGTCAATGGATGTTAAGGAGGGTTGACATTTGGATTAAAGAGAAATGTAGATTTGGTCATTATGTGATTAACCTTTAGAGACATTTTAATGGGGCACCGAAATTAAAGCTGTATTCGGGTTCATCACTACAGAAAGGCTGATGTCAGGAGAGCCCATATTATTATCACAAAACTAAATCACAGATCAGAGCTCACCGCCTTAATTCAGAAAAACAATCTATGCGTGCAGTGGCTGAATGAATATTAAAATTTTATGTAAAAGCTTACTGACAGCTAAGTCAAATAACTGAAGTCTTGTGTGTGTGTGTGTGTGTATGCGTGCGTGCATATATATATACATTTATATATAAATTTAACAAGTTTATAATATATCAACTACTAAGAAATTGTGAAATGTGTGTATTTCTTTGACTTTCCACTTAATATTAATATAATATTAATGAAATAATATTAAAATATAATTTGTAACGAAAAAAACAGATTAAAATGATACGCAAAAAAATAATAATCGACTGGTGCTCACTATATTCAAGCGAAAATTACGTAACGTTACATTAAAATAAAAATAAAATAGTATTAAAATATAAAATATAATTTAGATAGTATTTTATAATATATATATATATATATATATATATAAAATCAAATATAAAATAAGATACAAAATATGCACAACACACCATATGCACAATACACAACACACCATATGCACAATACACAACACACCATATGCACAATACATAAAAGGTATCCATTGCACAAATGCATTTTTCAAACTGCACACCACATGTATCTAAATTATTTAGAAAAGTGCATTGCTTTACTCCTGATATGACCATAAATAATCCACTTTTGAAAAATAATCCAGCCAATATGAATTGATATCTAGGCAGTTAGCACTAGCTGGATTTCTGGCCAAATAAATCAAAGACATCACTTACCAAAAGGGTATTGTAATACAAAATGGGCTTTGGCTACCTAGAGATACAGTAAACGCTAACAGTTTGATCCGTATTGACTGGAAATAGGCAGTGGGATGACAAACATCTTGCTGATTATGGCAGGAATCAGCCCGGCATTAGCACTAACACTGGTGTTGTCATCTGTCGGGCAAAAAACGAAGGCAGCGCCGGATATGCCGCATTTCACAATAAAAGCCCTTTAACCGGAAAAGTTCACTATGTAAAATAGAGTTTACTTCCAAGACAAACCCATTAAAAATATTACAATTATGAGAATAATTAAACTCCTAATAATTATAAATATAAATAATACAATTAATTACGCATAGATATTACATATTTATTTGAAAAACATTTACTTTACTGGTAAAAAACGTAATATTGCCCAATATTAATATTATAAATGTGATCTTTTAATCACAAATAAACATGTTTATTCAAAATTTGTATTAGATTTTTGGCTCGTTCAATGCTCATGGACAATGTTTGGAAGTGGATGTGCCTTTTTTCTCCAGAGTAATCTCCCATTATAATCATTCACAATGTAAAAATTATATGACCAATAAGTTATGACAAAATATGTTTTTACATTGCTTTAACTCATACAATTTAGTTAAGCAATTGTCATCTTTTTTTTATTTTATTTTTTATACATGATTCAACTCATTTTTAAGTCAGTTTAATGTAATTTAAGTTGAAATGACTTAACCATCCAAGTTGATTGTACATAAAAATTTAAGGCAGCAACTTTTTCTCACAGTGCAGAGACTCCCCAAAGTAGAATACAAATTATATTCATTATCATTTTATGATGTGCGAGAAGAAAACGAAACAACCATTGCCTTATTCACTAAAGTTAAATATGTTTATGACTAAACCTAAAACAAACAAAGAAAGTTAAGATGGACCTCTGTTATAGGCCTTTCTTATCTCATATTACTCTCTTAATCTAGTACTGATACTGCATCAAACATAACTTCATGACCAGATATGATATAGAGTCACAGTGGCTTTACTCATTTACAGAAAGTTCCCTAATTTTTATTTCCAAGTTAGAACTGTTTGTTTCTCAAGCACACATTTTTTTTTAGATTTAGCCACAACACATCTTTATAAATGTGGGATTAAATAATTCCTGTCTAAAATGATAGGCTACTTAAAGTTTAATAGGACCTATAAAATTCAGATGTGATAAAAAAAATAAAAAAATAATAATAATTATATATATATATACCTTTCACCTATAAAAGATTAATTATTTACATTGATGTAGAGGTTTATTTATTTAGCTGCATAACAAGGTTGAAATTTTACATATGACAGTTTAATTTAGTCCCATGTAAAAATAATGTGCACACAATGTGCAAAAACATTTGGACTTTTCCAAGGTACTTCATCAGCTGCAAATGTTAATAATTTGACAAATGTGTATTTAGATGTATCTCTGTAATGAGTGGTCTATTGTGATTTTTTTTAAGTTGTTGGTTGAGGTTCAGAACCCGCAGAGCCCTTGACATTATTCTATCAGCATTGTGCCCTTGAGTAAAACACTGCAGCAACAAGTAAAAGAAAAGTAACATTGTGTCAGGGTCCTGTCATCTTGATTGGTTTTATTATTAGTTTGGGTGACAGGATCCTAACACTCATATGTTTGTCTTGTCCTTGTGTGAGCGTGCACAGATTTGGGGTTGTTCTCTGGGCCGTGCACTCTTACTGTATGTCTGTGTTTTCAGTGTTTGGGGCATGGTGTCTAGATCCTGAAAGTTTCGGTGTGGGGTTCCTGACACCCGTGCTTCATGCACTTCTGTGTGATCTTGTTTTCTGTTTGTCCATGTAGCAGATGAGGGTGTTTGTCTGAGATGTGCTCTTCTGTCATCTCTAGTTTTGGCCCCACCCTCTACATGATTATTGGTTTATTTGCCCAACATGCTCTCCCTTATTACCATCCTGATTTTCTTCCCTATTTATTCTCCCTTTGTTCTCTGTCTTGTGTCAGTTCATTGTGGATGCTATCCTGTAGGCCTGTTTTGCCTGGCTGTTTTTCCCTCGTGGGGTAGTGTTTGGTTTTTGTTACTAATAAAAGCCATTTATTTTCTCTGCATCCTTAAATCGTCGCCTCTTCCCTGAACCTCACCTGACACATTGTCTCTTCTGGTTAAATGTATGGCTCCATGTGAGAATTTTAAATAAGGGAAATTAATAAAAAATAGCAATATCAGTGCAAGTTGCTTTCGTTTAAGACAGCTCAAACATGTATTACGCCCCGACTCTATAGGGGAATATAAAAACACTAAAGAGGCGTAATAAATAATGTTGGCCTGTGGAAATGGAATCCCAGCAACGAATCACTCCGGTCGATAATCTAAGCAGAAAAAGTAATACATTTATTAAAGAATAACAAGTGAAATAAAGAGTATCTTTTCAGGGTGTCCCAAAGGCCAAAATAACAAACAAAACAAAAAAAGAGGAGAAAATTAATAACCTAATCCAATAACAAAAGAAAATACATTTAACTAACTCCCTGCCAAAAACAGAGCTCAAACTAATTCAAAGTAAACAAGGCAGGACACCCCTACGCTCCACACTTTTTAGGACATGTTGCGTAGACAAAGGGAAACCGTTTCAGATGTTACAAAAGGTTGCCCGTTCACTTGAACTAGTTAACATAATTAATACATTCAAATTTGATCATCGGCCGGAGGAGTGATTCCGGAGCTCTCAACCCGAACTTCTCAACTCCCAGACGAGTTCCAGCAGCGTCCTTATAAAGGCCACGCCCCGATTGGGCAATGGGCAACCAATGGCTTTCTTACAGCCCATCATTGGATACCCTGTTTGAAATCAGACAAAACAAGAAAGAGAAGAAGAACACAGAACAAAATAGAAAAACAATAGGCTACATAAACACAGGTCGTAAGGGTCGTAACACATGCATTTTAGTCTGGGACTGCTTAAGCCTTTTCTATGAAACTGGGTAAATATTTGTTATTGCTCGATTTCAACAATAAAAAATTGTTCGGAACAAATCCACACCAGAACAGTCTCTGAGCAACACAGTGGTGTTTCGTTACTGAATGAATTCACGTTTTTGAATGAATCGAGTGAGTCAATGATTCAATGACCCATTCATAAAGACCTTGGCTGAATCCGAAATAGTGAGTGAGTGAATTCGAACAACCGTTGAGTGTAGCCATACATCGGCTGCACACTCGTTATTGCGGTGAATGTGGGATTGAATCGGATTGAATGAGTGCACTCCATAATGTCCACTATGATTTCGAACTCCACTACAAATCCGTCCCCTCAAATAATGCCCTATTTGAGGGTATAGGGGGCAGTTTCGGATTCAGCCCTTTTCTTGCTTCGTTCATTAGTGAATCAGCTGTTCGAATGAATTGGTTGAATGATTCAATGATTATTCATTAACACAATGACTTGCTTGCTGATTTTAATTTCATATTTAAATTATCATTTCGTTTTTTTTTTTTTAAATGTTTAAAAAAATATTTATTTATATTTTAAAACATAACTGGCAAAATATATAGGATTAAATGAGTAAACATAGGTACATAGAATGTATCGAAAATGTATTTATGTTAATTTAACAATATATGTTTGGTCATTTTTTTTTTAAATATATATTTAAAAATACTTCTGAAATGACACGTTTTTTTTGCCATATGAGAAAGCGTAATACAGTCCACAGATAATGTTACTGACAAATGTACTGATTTGTAATACAGGTTGGCCTACATTACAACAGAATTCCTAAATGTCAAAGCGTAACTGTAAACATGAATGTCAGGGACAAACAGATGGTCCTTTGCAAACATCCAGTGAGTTCCTGATGCCATGGTGTCCTGTGTTTGTATCAGATAACCGACAGCATATCAGGAGAGAGAAGGTTGCTTCAGGGTCTCCCACACGAAGAGAAACATGATTGTAATGACGATTGATCCAATGTGCCTTATGGACTTCAGATGAGATTCAAACATCACTGGATAGATCAATGTTGTTATTTCGCTAAATGTCATAAATGAACTGTATTATGCCTGTATGTGGCTACAGACATCATAGGTGACCTTTATTACAACTCCCTTAGCCTTACCTCTGGACAAAAAAAACAATCATTTAACTCATTTATTGATCACATAAAAGAGATTAGACAGTAGGCCTAGATATAATCAGAATAAGAGAGACAGTCTGTAAACTGGATTATATATTTCTGAACATTCACTGTTCACTGAAGCCAAAATAACAGTAAGTATGGAGCCAGATCAGCCTCAAAAATAATACATTTACAAAACAAAATTCATAAATGCACAGCACAAATCAGATTTTTTATTATTTTTTAGGCTGATCCTGGTCCATATATATACATTTTTTATATATTTTATCCAATCAATTTATTTTATTTTCTGGTTTCTCTAAATTATAAAAGAAATTCTGTTAGTGATCACAATTATTCTTAAGGTTTACTATGTACTGAATATTTTATCCATTATATTGTACTCATGTGATTTAATCAGAGAGATTTTGTCCACAAAGACACATAGGCCTACAGATTTAAAATATAATGTAAACTTATAAGTTCACATGTGTATCTACAGACAGTATAATTAGAGAGCTGCTAAGTGCTAACACAGCATCAGATTTCTAATATGTTGATATAATTCAGATCTATTATTGATTTAATGGCTGATTTAATCGTGTCAAGCACTGTTTTGATATCAGATGTTGATTTGACAAGATTTGCGTGCCTTTGTTTAGAATAAATGGATGATATGGAGGATTATTTGAGCACGTTGTGTACTTGTTCAATACATTTTGCTGGGCAATAACAGAAGGATAAAGAAGCCTTTGTAGCCCACACTAAGGTGTGACTCTAGCCCCACTCCCCCCCATACAGTAAAATAACTATAAATAACACATAACGAATTAAATTGGTAGCTAATTATGTAGTTATCTAATTATTAGAGTTAGTATTAGTCAAATAACTGGAATGTTGTCTGTGAACGTAGGTCTGTTGACAGTGTAATGTGAGCCGACAGAACTACAGCACCCACAATGCACCGCGAGCCCATTGGAATTGAGGAAAGACGCATCCAGGACATCGACTCATAACTCGCCACTCTCCTACACATTTACTAGTTCACGGCGATTTTTGCTTCTCGACGGACCAGCTTGCGACAGAATTCAAGCGCAGACTTTCTTTTTGTACACTCAGACATCTGAATTTACTTACATTAAACGAAAACCTACCATTCGAGAAGATTAGTGTTGAGTCGAAGTGGATTTTCACAGCTAGCCTTCAGCTACGAAAAAAAAAAAAAACACAACAAACCCGGAGCGCGATTTGTTATTTTTTGACAGACAAAACTCGGCATATAAACAACCAAACAACCTTTTTTACTTTCATGGATGACGAAAAAACACACTTATAATGCTTTATAGCTTACAACACATTTTATTTGATCGAAAATACTCTCTTTTTTGAGGACATTGTCATTTCCCCGCTAAGCTAGCAACTCCAGACAAAGAAAGAAAAGCAGCTTTCATCGCCTCATCACATCTTGTCAACTTTTCGCCCTTTTTGATTCCAGTTGTGTAGAAATAAAGCAGAAATGGCCCGTCAGAGCAGTGCTCAGGTCGCCAGCTCACAGAAAGCTTTAATGCTGGAGATGAAGTCTCTACAGGAGGAACCAGTGGAGGGTTTCAAGATCACTTTAGTGGATGAAGCGGATCTCTACAACTGGGAAGTGGCGATTTTCGGACCCCCAAACACTCACTATGAAGGGGGCTATTTCAAGGTAAGGGCTGAGGTTGGGTTTTAGGGGATAAATAAGCGTTATTTTTAGGAACAGATGGCTATGGTCTATATTTAGATCTGGAACCAGCTCTGGATAACTGCATCTCTTTATGTGTCCCCCTTGTCTGTTTTCTTTAGACGTATTACGATATAATTGAGTTTTTTGATTGATTTAAAGCCTGGTTATGATCTCATGTCTTGTGATTTCCATCAGATGTCGGTTTGATGAGATTCTGGGGTCTTTGTTCAGGATAATAGGGCTCATTTGTTTGGTTTCTTTGTTCCTCATTGACTCATTGTCATTCTGATAGATGCAGGGTGAGATGATTTACATGACTTTGAACAAACAATATTATCAATATTACAATTAAATGTTCTTTATCATTCTTATATACTTTAAGTTAGCTGTAAGCTCATTACTGATTCAAATGATTTATTTACCAGCTATTGTTAAAATAATTTATTATGACAAAGTGTTTGTGATCATTTCCAATTCCTCTGAATGCAATATTAAACTTTAAAAATGTCATTTTCATGAACTTCCAGACACTTATTAGGGCCCCACGTATTTAGTATTAGTTGTTGACATCACGTTTGACCTGTATTTTGTTTTGTTCTTTGTGGCACCACAAGTTATTCTTATTATGATAATTATAAAAATAGAGTAATGACAGCAAAGGATCGTTATGTCTCACCTCATTCCATCAGAGCAGACAAACCTGTTCATTCACACCAGTCTGAATGCTTTATAATTAATGACCTAATAATGTCAGGAGCTTTATTGAATTATTCAGCTTCATGTTAGTTCCTCTCTGGATTGTAAAGGAAGGGCCTGGACTGTTGTGTTGGATTTGAAGTAGGTCAATGACTTTTCGTGTCTTTGTTTACAGCGAAAGCAAAGCACTCACACACACACGTACAGTGGGGTTTGGCAGATACAGCGGCGTCACTGTTCACTGGAGTGTCAGGATATGAGCTTGTGTTGAAACTGAACTCTCGAGTCTGGCAATGCCCGAAGGCATGGTATTCAAACCAGTAAATGCTCCCTGCTTTGAGGATAAAACAGGCTGTATTTGCATGATAGAGACTTGCTTCTCTTTGTTTGAAAGGGTTTTTTTTTTTTGTTGCACCGTGTTAAAGCTCTCTTGAGTATTATGTTGGCACTTTGTCAAGATCTTGTAGTCAGCCAAGAACCTGAAACCACTTGTGCCTAACTTGTCTGGAATATTTAGTTACATTAGGCTACATGCTTCCTTTGAAAGGTCAGTTCAGCCAGAAATGAATATTATGTAATTCGTTCACCCTCATGTTGTTCCAATCAGTACAGCTGACGTTCGTCTTTGGTAAGGCAAATGGGGAAGTGCTGATGAATGCTGTTGAACTACCAAAAAGCACCGTAGAAGTCATCCCATATGACTTAGACAAGTTTAGGATCAATGAGATAAAAAAAATTGTTTTTACCTTTATGATGTATTAACTTGTAAGACATACAATTTCTTTTTAAAATGCATTTTTGAACTTTCTGCTTATCAAAGAATCCTGAAATAAATCAGTTTCCACAAAAATATTAAGCAGCACTGTTTTCAACATTGGTAATTATAAGAAATGTTTTTTGAGCAGTAATCGGCATATTAGTATGATTTCTTAAGGATCATGTCACACTGAAGACTGGAGTAATGATGCTGAAAATTCAGCTTTGCATCATAGGAATAAATGACATTTTTAAATATATTCAAATAGAAAACTGTAATTTTAAATGGTAAAATACTATTTCACAATATTACTGTTTTTACTTTATTTTTGGTCAAATAAATGCAGCCATAAACACAAAATAATCTTACTAACCCCCCTTTTTTTATCTTTAGTGTATGTGCTGTATTTAAGATATTTAAAAACCATATTGGCTAGTTGCTTTGTGAGAGGAATGGACAGAAATTTAAGTAAATTTTCACTGAAAATCTGTCCCTTTTGGTAATGCATATAATAATGCCATTTGGAATCATTGGTGTTAAACCTGACATGATGTGTCTTCACTTACCGTTTTTTTAATAAGAGCAGCAAATGGATTTTGAGTGCTATGGTGGAGACGAGCAATTTCAGTGAATAAAGACTTAGCTTTTGTGTGAGGAATTGAACAAAATTGATCACATGGCTTCGGTGACATAAAGCCATATGGACTAAAAACAGTTTTTTTATTTTTATATTGGCTCAACAGCATCCGTCCCCGTTTATTTTGTATGAGTAAGAACAGAGGTTTAGACTTCTCCTTTTGTGTTCATTGGAAGAAAGTCATACAAGTCTGGAATTACGTAGATGTGATTAAATGACCATATCCTGACTGAACTGTTGCTTTAATATGGTGATTTCATGTAATATAATTGAATGCAAAAGTCATTATGTCCACTTCCAGTAGTAATCAGCCTAAAATGTTTCAAGGGCAGTTTTGCCACGAGACTTGAAAATAATTAGGTCTGTATTGAATTGAGGTAGAGGGCATATCTCTTGCGTAACGGATGTTTAACCTAGTTGTTTTCGTGCCAAAAAATGATTTGCCCCACTTCCTGGTTATCCAGCTCTCTGTCCATTTGTGTGTTTTCTCTCAGATTTTCCCTCCTGTCCATCTGCACTGTTCCCCTGCAATGTGATGCATCTCCAATCCTATTAAGAGCAGCTGTCCTGGGCTCACCCTGAGACCGAATCCTCCAAAGCTGCTGTATAAGAAATCTCTCTGCGGTGTACCAGCTGACGGCACTGTGATGTTGATCGTTTTGAACTTAGTGTTTGGCTGCATTGTCCAGCAGGACCGAAGTTTTTTTCAGAGCGATGGAAATCTGCAGAATGTTTATTTATTTTTTTAAATGGTAACTTTGTTAAATATAGCTGAGGGTACTACAGTGTTTAGAAGCTTTCACTTTAGAGCTTTTGGTGTGGACCCAAGTCCATTTAATGTCAGAGTTCGGTGGCTGTGAAAGCTGTTTTCCAGTACAGGTTGCGGTTGGAAAATGGGAGTGCAAAGGGTTTTGTTGAAAAGGTTAGAGAAAAATAGTATGTACATAATGATAATTGTAAATAATATATAGATATATATAACATTATTGTTTCATTATTCTGCTTTTTAAAGAGTGGTGAGAAATCATGAGAATAATCAGTCATATTCTGTTGACAGCCATAGTTTTTTTTTTTTTTTCAGGTTTATACCTATAAAACATTACAATACTGAGAGGTTGAAAGCAACTTAATTGAAACTTACATTTTTCAAATAATATTTTACATATTTGTATCTTCTTTTTTTTTTTACAGTATGATCTTTATGTATAAACACACAGCTGCTGATTCATATTTTAGGAAGAGGGTCCCTCACAGGGGGGATAGTCATATTTGGGGTCTCAAAAAATGTAGTCATGCATGGTAGCTTGTCTCTGAATAAATTGCGTTTGGAAAGCAGCTCGCATTTTTCACATCTCTTGTGTGACGCATCAGTTGCAGACAAATGTGAGTGCAATGTGAGAGACCAGTGGGTGAGTGGGGTAGGAATCAAACTTTGGTTGCGATTCCGAGTGGAGACCAAACAACTGAACACAGCGACGGTACACAAAACTGACGGTTCAGTACCTGCACGGTTCGGTACGGTTCGCTTCGGTACAGCAGGCGGGGGGAGAAAACGAAACATAAAATTGCTTTGTGTCTTTAAATTAATTCATTAATTAAAAGTTTTAAGGATAAAAAAAATTATCTCTGCTAATGCTGTATTAATGCTAACTATATAGGGAACCCTTACTTGCACATTACTATAATATTACAGGTTAACAACAGAGCCCAAACTATTAGCCTAAATTCAGTTTCTATTTATTTTTAGATATAATAATCAACACCTAAATAACATTGTATGCAAACACGTAAACTCCATATGAGGCAGGTTTTGCATTAACTTCTAAATTTAATTCTAAACTCCAATTCATTGGTGAAATATAATCATTTACACACTGGCTGTCATTTTCATGACAAATATTTTAAATGTTTTTTTATATATATAATTTTTATTTGTAACAGTTTTTATACAAACACAAAACAGATCAAAGTCTCACAAAATATATACAAAAAGTATGTTATACATAAAATAAACAAAGGAGAAAAAAGAAGACCCCCCACCCAAACCCACACCAGATAAGAGTGAGACATTTACACCTTAAAGCCATACTTAAACAAAACATTAACAATGGAGTGAAGGGAGAAAAGAGTGAAGTTATCCATATTACATATGTGCCCAAACATATTTCAACACTTAAAAAGATACCTAAGGAAGGGGCCCCAGATTTTTTCACATTTTTTAGAAGCATCAGCTTTAGAAAAACATGACAGATATTTTAACCAGACATTAAATAATCAAGACATCACTAACAGGTTAAGTAAAATATAATGAATATATAGGCTAATATAGTGCATTAGCAAAAGAGTTGATTTCTCTAGCTGACTAACAAGCTGTGGACACTGGATGACTTGCCTGAGGTAAATGTAATGCCACATGGGATATTGTTTACAAGCTGTTTTACTGATGTCGTTCTGCCGTTCAAACACTGACTGAGCGATTACACGAGATATAATGTGTTTCAGTTGTGCGGGGCGCATTCGGTGTGCCATGAGAGTTTCTGTTTGGTTTAATATCGTTACACCTCTATAATCAATTTAGCCATAATACTTAATAAACGAATATGCATTGGACAAAGTTTGTGCTGACGTTTGTTTTTGTCTTGTTTTGCAGGCTCGCATTAAGTTCCCGATCGATTACCCCTACTCCCCACCCACGTTCAGATTCCTCACTAAGATGTGGCACCCCAACATCTATGAGGTAAGAGGATTGTTTCAGCCCTCACACTGTGTACTGTGGCACGTGGCTTGTCTGTTGTGCTTCCTCATTTCCTTCAGTTAAGCCCTGGATTAATGCACCAGGCAAACATGAACCTTTGTATCTTGGCTGTTGCCACTGAACAGTTAGGAACAGATTTTATAAGTAACACATTATTTGAACTCTTGATACAATTGAGTATAAATGGCTGCAATGTGTTAAATGGGGAAAATCAGATTATTTGACATCTTAAAAATGAGGAAGAACTGTAACTCTCATCGGCAAGCACCAACAGGTGTGGTTCACTCACTGAGCTGCAGTTCAGACCTGTGTGTGACCTGGAAAACATCAAGTCATGTTGTGTAGGTTGGAAATTATAAGCATAACAATAGCAAAAACCACTTCACAGATCTGTCAATAGTTCCTTACCCTTCTGCGTCAATTTTGCATCATATTTTAATTAATTCTGTTATATTTGGTACATGTTTCTCATACCAAAAGATACCTGGTAGATTTGTAGTTTGTGTGAAAATGTAAAAGATGTTACAGTTGGCCCACCTCTCATAAGTGTTAGTCATTTTTGAAAACGTATATCGCAGGTAATGTGTGAAGTGTGCTGGAGACATTATATCATGACAAGCACTTGTAGTGAAGTGTAGGCAGCTTGGTTGATTAAAATGGGCATTATTATATTTTTATGCACTGCCAGCATGTGTTCTGCTGTAAATGTGCTGTAACTGTATGTTGTTTAATGTTGTCAGGCAAGTAACAACTTGCCACAATAATATTGAATTCAACTGCTGCTGTGTGTATATTTTACAATGTCTTTAAATGGGGCTTTATGTAGAATTCAGAAACCCTTGTTATTAGCGACACCGGTGGCCGTTAATTGAACTGCTGCTAGCAACTTACTGCTCATTCTCGCATTCATGCACACGTACGTACAAGAGACTGAATGTGATTCAACGCCCCTATATACCCATGGCCGAAGTTCTTTTGTTCTTCGCTTTGAACTAAAAAATAGTTGGAAATGCCTTTGCAGGAACATCCCGACGCCATACAGGCTGCAGAGAGCAACATTTAGATGAATTTGTAAATATGTGCTACGTGCTTTTATTTTGTTATTGAGAGAAACACACAACAAAAATGACTGCAGTTAAGCGGTTAAAGGTAAATTTCTATTTAGCTTTAAACGTGTTTTTAAAGGAAAAGTTGCGATTTTCTAGGCTGATATGGCTAGGAACTATACTCTCATTCCTGCGTAATAATCAAGAAACTTTGCTGCAGTACCATGGGTGAAGCAGGCGTAATGATTAGGAGTATAGTCAGCCTAGAAAATCGCAACTTTTCCTTTTCCGTCGGTCTTAGTACACGATGTAACTACAGAAGAGTCAAGTTTTAAATAGGAAAAATATCGAAACTCTTTGTTAATTTTTTTGAGAGAGATGCTAATGGTCTTGTCCGGTTCAATTCATTATGCTAAGCTATGCTAAAAGTGGGACCCCCAGACCCGGAGATCGGCTGAATGGATTCGAAAACGGTAAAACTCAACTGTTTAACTCTGGGGGAGTTGTAAAATGAGCCTATTTCCAAAAAAAGTGGAGTATCCCTTTAAACTGTTTTTAATCTAATAAATTGTATTTAACGCCAGCTTTATTTCAGTTAACACTTAACAAATTATTTTTAGTATATTCTATTACAATCTATTACTGTTTTTAGTTTATTTTGAACTGAAGTGTTGCATAATGTGAAGCAGCTGTTTTTGGAGCCAGATGTATCTTTGATTTGTTAACAATAATGTGTTTTTTTTTTTTTTTTTTTTTACTGAATTGTTGGATGATTATTTAAAAACTGCATTAATACATGGTAATCTATTTATATAAAACATTTTTGGTGGAATTTACAGGAAGTATAACTATATAGTGACACACAGCATTACTGTGAGTGATATAAAATGCCTCTGATTTAAGATGGTGGTCATACCCGCCTACCCCGTGCACCAGTATATTTCCTTGTGTTGGATATATATGCAGTGCATGCACAAGGCTTTTCAGAGTTCTGCAGAGATCGTCCTTCAGTTTTGACTGGCTTTTTCTCCTTATCTCCCTTTCACATGCCTCGCTGTGAGTACTCACAGAAACAGCAGTGGTGTGGAGGCGAGGGCTTCACTGAGATGCTGCTTTTGCTTCGTGAAAGCACTATGATTGTGTGATTGATTTGAATCTCTGCGTGTGCTTTCACAGAACGGGGACGTGTGTATCTCCATTCTGCATCCTCCAGTAGATGATCCACAGAGCGGAGAGCTTCCCTCAGAGAGGTGGAACCCCACACAGAATGTCAGGTATGGAGTAATCTCTAAAGGTGATGATACACAGGGCAACTTTTTGATTTGGCTGGGCAGTCTTGCCGAGCGATTGTTGCTTGGGCACTTTCCCATTGAAAATGGGCAATACATTTCTATCTGGATAATTTAGATCAGTTGTGGGCCCTGTGTCTCATCTGGTTGCCCGTTGACTGCAACATTGCCCAAAAAGTTGCCCTGTGTATCATCACCTTAACATCCAGATTGATTATTGGCATAAAGTCTTGTCCACATTGCAGCTTATTCTGGCCTTTTTCCACAAATAAATATTTTTTTTTACATTGTGTGCTGTGCAAATTAATTTCCCTACAGGGATCTACAGGCTAGATCCTCAACAGTAGCTGTCTCAAAGAGTGATCATGTATTTTCCCCACTAACAGAATTATAGGAAGAGTGGCCAGGATGGTTTTGTGTTCATGAGTTTCATGTTGCTTGCCTTAAGGAAAGCATCTCAGTGGAGATCTGTGTATTTGTGCGTTTCCTCCCCCGAGTCTGATCTCTATTCTAGTTAGTCTGGTGTTTTGTTTCACTGGGCTTTGTGCTTCAGTGGAAAAGCTAGTGTCTTCCTGGAAGCTCATGTTAATCATTTGTGTTGTTGTAGAACACCTGTCACTGTATACAGAGAGACGGGCATATTTTGACCCCACACTGAATGTTGCATGGTTTACATTATCAAAAACCTAGTGTTCACCCCGCTCGGATGTAGCTTGTTGTTTTTAGTGACTTATTTTGTTTGAGTGTATAAAAAAAAAAAAAAAAATCTGCTACTGTATGTCAGAATATATCTATCCATTAAGTCTTGAAGTCTTTAACTAATACTCCTGCCACTTATTCTATTTAATGTATAGAAAATGTTTAATGTCACTATGTAAAGTACTGAATATCGTCAAAATTGGGGAAAATATCAAGATATACATTTTTGTACTGCAGTCCTACTTGTAACTAATGTGTAGAACTACTCTTATTTTATTTCTTTTTGACATATTAATTACACCACCTCAATATATGAATTATTATTATTTAATAACCATAATAATAGTAATACTATTTATTGTTATTATAATTATTAATGCTATTATAAAAAATTTTTTACACAATCTAAATTGTTGAAGAATTATTTTGGCCTGCATCTAATTGCTAACTTTAAAACACTTTGCTCATTTGACAATGAATGGCTATAAGAGTGATTATGAAAGCAGTGCTTCAAAATAAGTTACTTTCCCAGTGAATGCTGTTGATTCATTACCAACTTGGAAACTGAAGTTACTCTGTATCCCTATTGCAAATGTGAGGTCACCGGAGTAACTTTAAGTAATGCATGAAGACTGATCCTCTTGGCTAAAATCTCTTCGCATCTTCAAGAGAATGCAGCACAAAGAAGCTCTAGGACAGATGAGCTTAAAGGTTAATGTCATTATAACATTGAGTGTCTGTGTGTGTGTGTTTCAGAACTATACTGTTGAGTGTCATCTCTCTACTGAACGAGCCCAACACGTTTTCTCCGGCCAACGTGGACGCCTCTGTCATGTACCGCAAATGGAGAGACAGTAAAGGAAAAGACCGTGAATATGCAGAAATCATTAGGTAACAAATTATTGTACAAAAATAGAGAATATGGTCCCTTTTAGAGATCAGCTGTGTTTAATGTTTATTTGTTTAATGCGTGTTACATTTTGATGGCTCTGTCATAAGATGTGGAGATAAACAACACTTAAGCCAATGGAAAACCCTTCGAAACAGATTTAGATTTATTTTCTGGATCAGCGGTGCCCTCCTGTGGTTGAATAAGTCACTGAAACATGATCTCCTCTTGGCAATCTCTCTATTGCATGTTCCAATTCATGTTTTCAGCCATCTGAGTTGGAACATTTGACTTGCATCAGATTTCATCCTTCAGGACATAAGTTGTTTATTTCTCTGCCTTGGCATCTTAAAACCTCAGGGCAACAACTCAAATGGAGAGCTTAAATTACATAAAATGTCAACATGTCCCACTGCCTAAGACAGATGAGTCTGACTCTGAACGTCATAGAAAGAGAAGCTACATGGTTAATGTTTCAGCTATATGAAAATGAAGCTAAAAGGAACATTTTGAGCATTTGCAAAGCAGTGTCCGTACATAACATCAAATGTAAAAACGAATGGAATACATTGTTTATGGTAATGTGCCCACAATTGAAGTCTAGCCTGAAGGTTTAAAAGCACAAATGTGAAGCCGAATATTCCTTCAGATCCATTAATGAGGTGTTTGTGTCTGTTACAGAAAACAAGTTCTGGCCACGAAAGCGGAGGCAGAACGGGACGGAGTGAAAGTTCCCACCACCCTGGCAGAATACTGCGTGCGCACGCGCGCCCCCGCGCTGGACGAGGGGTCCGACCTGTTATACGATGATTACTATGATGACGAGGACTTGGAGGATGAGGATGACGATGACGAGGACTGTTGCTATGACGAGGACGACTCAGGAAACGAGGAATCATGACGACGTTCCCATTCCCACCTTCATCCTCGTCTTCATCAGCATCAGCCCAAAAGTTGAAGCGTCAAGGCATGCGCTCTGCATTTACACTCACTCAGATGGCCATTTTTGTTTAACTTTTGACTAAAGTCTAAGTCTTTGACTAAAATTCGTTTTTTTTTGTTTTTTTTAAATAAGCATTATGTTGTTTTCCCTCCATGTCATAATTGTGCTGGCCTTCAGGCTTTTCTCCAAGCTACTCTTTTATTATTTATTTGCTTTGCGCTTTCAGACAGCTCTGTGAAAGTTTCTTCAAAAAAGGAAAAAAAAAAGTGCTTGACTGAATTGAGGTTTGAGTGAGTGAGTGAGTGAGTGATTATTTGAATGAGGCTTTGTGCTGAATAATGCTTACTACGTCACAGTTGTTTTGAATTTCTTAGAGCTGATCACTTTGATCACCCACGCTTACTTTTTTGGCCTTCAAGCAACGAGCAAGAAAATGCTTGGGGTCAAGGTTTGAGTTTCTGTTTTTATTCCCCCTCCATTTGAGTAGAAATTACATTGAAAAGCCCTAAGCAAAATTAAAGGATGATGCATATTAAAACAGTTTTTTTGCAATGTAAAAAAAATCTAAACATTGCAAAAGAAATGATGGCCTAAATTCTACAATGTGTTTAAAGTCCACACAATATTTAACTTATAGTGTCACTTTAAATTATTGCAATTATGTATTTCTTCATTCCGAGATATAGAAGCTTATCAGAAAATCAATGTATTCGGGTAGGTTGGCAAGTCGATGTTGTCTTTTCTGTTGAGCTGAGTTTTAAATGTTTTTTAAGCAATGCTGATACTCCTGTGTTGTCCTCTTAAGTGAATCTTATTTAATCCGTTTTTTTTGGCGTGGTTTTATTTGGGATGTAGGGTGACTTTTGGACTAATGGATGATTATTTTTTTTTTATTTGATTTTTTTTTACCTTTTCTTTTGCATTATTGCTCTGTGAAACAACGCCACGTCCTGTGTTGTGATATCGAGATTGAAACTTTCCTTTACGCTGCCTGGAGGCTGTTGAGTGCTGGCGTCCATCTCACATTTAAATTTGAGCTCATACCGACTGACTCTCAAGATCAACCAATCTGGAAAAAGGAAAATCCTACCAACAACAAAGTGTTTTTTCACACCTGCAAGTCATCCGTTTTTTCAATATTGTTTTGAGGACAATTTACAACCATATCCCAAGAGGCTGAGATGCGCACCAGGAGCTGATTTGTCATTTTATTGACCTTTATGTATTTTTACGATTTGTTGGCCTATTTAAAAACTGAATAAAGATCTTTATTAGAATATTTGCCTGTTTACTGTTAACTACTGTTACGTTGTGTGACGCATGTATTTTATTTGATATATGCGTGTGCGCTTGTTTGTTTTCCTAATTTTCTGTTGTCTGTGCAGATCCCGGACGAGCCCCCAAATTGTTACGCTCTTAAGGGTACACGACAACAATATACTAAAAACAGGAAAACATTTATTTTGCGTTTTTCGTGTACTGACAACAACGTTGTCAAAATGATCCCGGTTCACACAGATCTGCGAAAATGACTAAAAATGCTGTATTATTAAAACGCTACATTAAACCTAACCTAACCTGGCCAGTAGCTGGTGATGTAAAGAAACAATACGTGCCTATAGACTAAACACAAAATGCGCACGCGCATGACGTCACCGTTTTCACAAATTCACGTTTTTGTTGTTTACTGGCAGACTATAACGGTATTGGTTTCAACAACTTGCACTTTGAATCCCGTTTTCAAAACTTTGCGTTTTCAGGTCCCCAAAACACAGTTGTCATGTAAATTAATGGCCAAAACGCATAAAAGGTTTTCCGTTTTTAGTTGAAAACCGTGTCGTGTAAACGGCCCCTCATTTACATTCTAAGGGTATTGGTAGGAACAAACAATAAAGGTTAGGGGAGACTTTCATGTTCCCGTCTCCAGATTCATGATACACAACACATTTTTATTCTCAATAATGACACCTTTAAAGTGGTCTTTTATTTTACACTACACTGAGAAAAAAAAAAAAAAAATGGTGTAGGATTTACTTCTTAGACTGAAATGGAACTTGTAAAATGTACTCCAGTAATCTTTATTTACAACTCTGAAAAATATTTCAAACCACAGCAAGCAAATGTAGTCAATATTTATAGACTAAACATTTTTTGCAGAACTGTTCTCAGGGGTTTCACTTAATAGAAAAATAGATGAATTTTAATTAGAAATGTGACTCTTTTTTTTCATCACAGACTGGTGTCTAGGCAAATCTGAGTACAGTGTGATCCACAGATCTGCAGCTTTCTGGAAGAGACATTTAAGATTATAGGTTATTTTTCTCAAAGAAAAGTCTCCCTTTGCTTGCTAATTATCTCTGCTGTCAGGGAAAGTGGACATGACAGAGTTAGATTTCATTGCTCAGCTGAATATGGCATTATTTACCAGATAAGACATTAGGCACAGCTGGAGAGGGTCTCCAGGCATTCCAAAGTGCAGTTGCCCCGACTCTGTTGCCATGGCAACCCTCCGACTGGCATTCAAGGTTTGCCTGGAAACACTGTGCTTGAGGCTTGTTCAGACAACCTGAACACTCACAGGCCTACACAATGAACACACAGAGATGAGGGGGCCCGTGAGATGCAGTTCCAGCGCTGACACAGTTTATAGAACATTTAGAAGGACTTTACATGCCTGAAACACTGTAAGAATAAAAAGGAGGTAATGTAAAATCATGGAGAAGAATCACTTAAAGGGATAGTTCACCCTAAAATGAAAATTCTGTCACCCTCAAGTTGTTTCAAACCTGTTTTTATTTCTTCTGTTTAACACAATGGAAGATATTTTGAAGAATATAGGTAAGCAAACAAACTGTTATCAGAAGCGTGAGCATGTCGACATGAGACCTCCCACTTTTACATAGTCTTTTCAGGATTCATCAAGTTGTTTCACATGCATGCAGAGAGTTTAACCATGGAGATAATTTTGTATTTATAGTGCAGTAGAAAAAACACTAAAGACCAGAGAGAAGGTGCAAAATGTGACTAAAAGCACTGAAGGTGTATTGCACCTTAAACATTGAATCACTCAATAACATTCCCACTCACTGTTATATGGTGGTGGAACGACCTCCGGACCTTCATGTGAACTGCAGTTCAATCGTCAAAAACATCTGAAAACACACATTTGAATAACTTCTTTTTTTTTTTTTTGTATGAAATAAATAGGTACAAATTTGCAGTTGAACTTCTGCACTAAAGCTGCATTACTCTGGTGCTTGCAGGAATTTTGGAGTGATAATGTAGTTGTATTGTGTTAATTCCTTTGTTTCTGGCTTCAGGACATTCAGGATAAAAGGACACAGAAGCAGTCAGACCCTTATTTTAAAATTCTGAAGCATCTCTTTGTGTATTTGTACACTGTAGCTAACAGCATGACTTTCATGAAGATGCCACAGTACAGAGGAAATAACCCTCCTTCATTTAGACAACAAATCATTCAACAATTATCACATATGCAGACCTATGCACATATAGGTCTCTATTTTAAAGGGCTACCCTTGAAAAAAATAAGTAGTGTAGGCTACTTATTGATAAAAGGAGTACTATTTATTATGGAAATAAAATAAAAGAATATGCTTAACTGTGAACTGCATGTAAAGTTTACAGAAACTTAATTGCAGTTACACTAAAAATATATAGTTTAAATATATGGAATGCAATTGAGTGTTTTTTTTTTTTTTTTTACCCTAAGCTATTATATATGTCATTTCATAAATATTGTTTTTTAAAATGTGGTTAAAGTCTACTGAAAATCATTTAAGGTAAAATATACTTTATTATAGTTTTTTTTTAAACGTGTTTGTGATATTTAAATATATTTTTGTTGTTGCAGGGTTTTTTTGCAGTTTTAAAAAAAAAAAAAAATAGATAAAAAGAAGGTCATATAGGTTTGGAGTGAAGTGACAAGTATTTATTTTAAGTAATTAAAATGCTGAAGCAAATTTTTGTATATATTTTATATTTAGCAAGGATGCATTAAATTTATACATTTACAGTACGATTTACTGTACATACATTTATAATGTTACAAAGATTTATATTTAAAATAAATGCTGTTCTTTTGAACCTTCTATTTATCAAAGAACCCTGCAAAAATTATATATATACTGTATATATATATATATATATATATATATATATATATATATATATATAGAAATGGTAAAATATAGTAAAATATTTAACAATGTCCCAGTTTTTCCTGTTTTATTTTTCTTTGTTAAATAAATGCAGTCTTGGTGAGCATAAAATACTTCTTTCAAAAACATCTTACCAAACGTTTGAATGGTAGTGAGGGATATTTTACAAGTTACTGTAATCATAAAAAAATTTAAGATAATTTTAAAAATTTAAAAAAGATCTCCGTTGTGCTTGAAATGGCTTCATCCTCTTAATACCATTCAGCTAAATGCACTTCTACAATCAATAAATCACATGGCAAACAAAAACTTTAAGCTGCTTATAGAGGTAGAACAAACCAGAGTCTGCCAGCTCAGTGGCCTGCTAAAAACAAAAACAAAAAAAACAGCTAAAACCAGTCCAAGATGGTTAGCTGGTCTCCTAGCCTGGTCAAGACTATAGCTAAGACCAGCCTGACTATAAAAAGAAGTGCCAAACCCCCTCCAGAACCAGCTTCCTAAACCAGACATGACCAGAAGGCCAGCCCACCAGCTTGCCTGTCTAAAAGTCTCTCCATTTATTTCATTTCTTGGGTGACAGCAGTGAAGAGCCCACCCACACACGCTGGCCGTGCGCTAACAGATTTGTCCTCCATTAAGACATACAGAGCGTCTCTCTGTGCTTGATAGGGATTCTCTCAGGGAGCACAGAGATAGCTTGTGCCTGCATATGTGTGCGCACCAGTGTGTCAGCGGATCTCTGGCTAGCTGCCCAAACGTCCCACGGGCCAGCAGGAGGCTGGGGTTAGCAGTGTGTTTCAGCGTAGTAAAAGACTCTGGTTTTTAAGGCTCTGCTGGAAAGAAAGTAATGATTTTGGTTAAGGGATTGTTCAGAATGGACAGTCTGCTCCATACTACTCTTAGAAGTGTTTGCTATAAGGCAAACCACTATACTTTGAATTCCAAGCACTAGTATTTAGCTTTTAGTTCAATATTTCAATATTAGAATTCAATATTTACTTCACAATATGCAGTAAGCAAGTGGCATATTATATCATTAACAATAATTAAAACCAGAGAGCAATTTATAGGCTCATTGAATTATTTGCAATCCCACGGAGAGCATTTGATGACACTTAAGTAGTTTTTAATGTGATATCTGTGATGGTTGAGGAGCACCACGGTTTATGACAATGATAGACTGCTAGCTATAAATCAATCATCCGCGTCGAGAGCTTCTCTTCAAGTGGTCGTAACTGTTAATGCCTGAGACACAGTCTCATATATTCCTTTATGATTTAGTGACAGAGCATTACAGAGGCGTATTACTTTACAGCAAATCAATAAGGCAACCGGCAGAGATGTGAAAGTACAGTCCAATGGAGTAGATTACAAATGAAACAATCTAAAGATAAAATGCCAAGCCAATTCCATTATATGATATTTATTTATAGGTATGATGTCATAAAATACAACTGGTTTCTTGTGTAAGTGTTTTTGCGCATGTACCACATAAACGGCTAGATCGATAGCAGTACGATATGAAATAATGCCCAGGATGTTTGAGCCAGTATAGGATTTTATGCCTTGCCTAGTGGTCCTTGTTGGCCCTAGTTGATCCTCTGGCTGGTTTTAGAGTGTTTTTGGGCACTTTTCAGCTGGTTTAACTATACTTTGTATCTATGCAATCTTTTTTGTAATGATAATTTTTACTCAGCAACATTATCTTTCTGCCCTGTTGTCATTGTGATGTAACATATGTCTACATATATGGTATTGTATATGGAGTTACATGGAGTGTGAATATGTAGGTAAAGCTAAATGTGATTAAAATGGTGACTGACTAAAGCGACTGGCTCGGTCTCCCCATAGCTCAGTTGTCAAGCTACACCCATGAATAAATGTAGTTCAACTTTAATGGTAGGCCTTCAAGAGGGATGTTTCCAAGACAGCAAATGCATTTTCAAATGCATAGTGCATAATAACCAATTGCCTATGGTTATCCTTTGCTGGAAATCCTTTTATATCAGACTGAGACTGAGCAATTTATGTTCAAACCCTTATTCAGAATCTCATCTGTTCATAGCCCTACATTTCAAGTATAATAATGTATTATAACTGTGGTTACAGTTATTAATGAGATCATACAATGCATTATCAGTTGCATTACAAATATTAATTAATGCATTAGAAATAGTTTTTATATAAGGCATTTTATATAAAAGCTTTAAGTAAAGTGTTTTTCAGCCCAAAATGCTCATGTCCTGGATACTGGTCCTAGAGTTTCTCCGGCACCAGCTGCTTCCACCAGATCCCCGAGGTCTTCTCCTCCTCCTCTGTGTCCCTGTTGGCCTGTCGCCAATATCCAGCACCTGCCATAAATGCAAAATATGACCATGTTCATATCTGAAATGCTATTTACAAAGAGATCAGAGCCTGTTAACAATGCAATGCATCACTAAAATGAGACCAAAAGCATTCTAGCTGCATTGTTCCTAGTTCAGCATGCCATTGATTATCATAGAAAATAATGTGGACTTATGTTTTGTACTTACAAAGGAAGTCTATGGAGCATTTTTTGCAAGTTTGCCCAATAAGCATCTGTTATTCATGCAGATAACTTGTATTTAATCTGAAAAATGTCTTTAAATAGTCAAATTCAGATGCACAATATTGACTGCTTGAACTATTTTTATATCTGTAAATTTTTTAGGGAGAATATATTTTTAGGTATACATCAAGACAGGAAATATAAAGACCAAGACAAAACATGCTTAAAACACATTTACAAAAACATTTGAACTTTGTGAAACATTTCAAGATATTGTGTATTTATGGACAGAATAGTGTTTTCATTCTCTGCGGATCTCTTCCAGGTCAGTGTCAGTTAAACTGTCCCCCCAGTCCATTGTCATCAATGCTTGAAGAAGACCTCGGGAAACCAGAGGGGTAATTTAACACAAAAACATTCTTTGCATATTGCAGAACAAAAATGTATACAGAGAGAAATATATATATGACTGTTAGAGACTGTTAGTCAATTTCCAGCTCAGTCAGTGACTGTTTCATCTCAGAAGCATCCAGATGGCCAAACAGCAGCAGAACACAAAAGCAACTCATTAGCTTTCAGCAATAGGGCTTAATCAAACCAGGGCAAAACTCAATCAACGTAAATGATCCTCTTCCCGAAAAAGGAACACACAACTCATTTAATCAAGGTGTTTCAAAACTGCCAATTAGAAACTCAAGTACTCAAACACTCCAAACACAAAATACACATCACTTTGCAAATCAGATAATACTGCGCTCGTGTAACGGAGGCCAGCTAGTAAAGAGCTGTGCAAGTAAACCTCACTCCCCTGGCCTCAAGCTTGTCAGCACGCCTGCCTCGCATGCTGGTGACGGAGGTTTGTATCCCGCTTGGAGCGGGTGCGAGTAGGGCCAGTCAAATTGGTAAAACCTGGATTGGAGTGAGGTTTAGGGTGGTGAGTGAAACGGAGGCCCGCTAGTAAAGAGCTCCTCGGTGACGCTGGTTCCAATCCCACTTGGAGTGGCTGCGAGTAGGACCAGTTACATTCAAAGAAAAGTAAGTGAAGCCTAACATATTGACTGATTTAAAACCCTCTGAGGGTATGTGCAGAATGTCATACTACCATTATTAAAGCATACTAATATTTTTGTGGTATGCAGTATGTATACTGTCATGTCAAGTCACTTTTATTTATATAGTGCTTTTTACAATACAGATTGTTTCAAAGCAGCTTTACAGAGATAACAGGAAAATAATACAACAAAGTTTGTTTCCAGAAAAAAATAGCGTCACAGTCCAGCTTAAGTAAGTTCAGTAATGTTTCATTTTGGTTGTAAAAAAGCTATTAATTAGTTAAAATATAAATATATATAGCCGCTCTGAAGAAAACCATGATGTCATCGTACAGCAGTTCAGTTCTCATATGATGGGGTCAATGCAGGCAGATCAATATTATTGTTGAATATTAAATTAAATGTTGAAATGTCCCCAACTAAGCAAGCCAAAAGCTTGTGCACAGTATGTAGTTTTTCTGATTGCATGCAGTACCCATGCAGATTAAATTAGCCAAAAATGTGAAGTACTGTATGTACTGTAAGTAGGCCTACTGTACTTCCATGTAAGCGGTCATTTGCAGAATGAGGAATCAGTAGTTATATACCTGTTTTTGTAATGTTTCTTGAATCTTTGTTGACATATTATGATTGTATCTAAATATGAAAAAAAAAGTAAAAAAAAAAAAATACATATTTAATGCAATTCACTGAATTAGTCACGAGATTGTGGAACAATTACAACATTTAGTGTGGCATTCTGGTTTACATTACATAATATTATAAAAGTAGGCATAATGCAGTATATACTGCAAAATATGCAGCAGTATTCCATTCCCGATATATACCGAACAACTTTTTTGCTGCCAGTAGACAATCTGTTTTAAATTGCCTATAGAACTACTTCATTTTTGCTGTGCAAACCATACCAGTCCAACTAATGGTTTGAGTAAATGTGTGGTTTTGGCACATTGCTTTTGCAGGAGCATCTGTTTCTTTTTCTTGCCATTCTGCCTAGATTAGTATAACTGTCATTGTTCTTGTCCCGGCAGTGAGCTATAGTTTCTCATGTTTTTTTTTAGGTATCTGTTCAAGGCAAGCCTGCTGTCTTCAGTGGCATGTGGGATGATCGTTTTTTATAACACAGTACTTAGTTATAACTAATGACTTCCTTACAAGGAAGATTTATTTTTAGCTGACAAAATGTATAGATGCTTACAGCACTGCAAGTTAATTTGAGTTTCTTTTCTTGTGCACGATTTTGTCTTCAGCACACATGTTGTATGTAGAAATTCTAACAGGGTGTTTAAGGACATTTTCTTTGTAGTCTCTGTTCCAAACGTCAACTGACACGGACGAAGAGTTACTGAACAAGAGCGAGATAAAAAAGAGGTATTTTCACTTGTACATTCAGCACTGTCAGGAAACAGCAAGATGCACAGGGGAGACGTTCTCATCTGACCTTCCCAGGCTCACAAATGTACACTCGTTTTAAATTCACCTGTTATATGGGTATCGTTAAAACAGAGATAGCTTAAACAAATTTACATTTACAAAATGTGTTCCAACTAATGACAGTGTACAGAAGAGTAATTGCACAGGTGAAACTACCCAAGAGTCTGGCATATAGGTGACACGGTGACAGAGGAATTGTATTTTTAGAAGCTCTTGAATTCTTAGTAGAACCTGCAGTGATGAAGCATCATTGCATCTTAAACATCGGGCGTATACCGTTATATGATGATGTATTAACTTCACTTGCAAAAAAAGTTTGATGGAATTACCATGTTTTTGTCATTTACCTGTGACTTTCCTTATTAGTTTATGTATTGTCACTTACATGTTTGAATGTGAAGATACACATCAGTTTACTTCAGTACATTATCACGACATACTCTCAAATGATATATTCTATATTATTTTATGGCCTTTTTTAATGTTACAGTTGACAGTTGTCTTTTCTGAAAAGAGTATGCATCCTGCCAGCAGAGGGCAGGATATATTTTCCCATGTGTGTGTGTGTCTGTGTGTCTGTGTGTGTGAGTGTGTGAGTGTGAGTGTGTGAGTGAGTGAGTGTGTGAGTGTGTTATATTTATATATTTTATTTATTTATACAAATATAAAAGAGGATATATATATATATATATATATATATATATAAATATATACACTGAAAAAAATTATAAACGCAACACTTTTGTTTTTGCCCCTATTTTTCATGAGCTGAACTAAAAGATCTAAGACTTTTTCTATGTACACAAAAGGCCTATTTCTCTCAAATATTGTTCACAAATCTGTCTAAATCTGTGTTAGTGAGCACTTCTCCTTTGCCGAGATAATCCATCCACCTCACAGGTGTGGCATATCAAGATGCTGATTAGACAGCATGATTATTGCACAGGTGTGCCTTAGGCTGGCCACAATAAAAGGCCACTCTAAAATGTGCAGTTTTACTGTATCGGGGGGGGGGGGGGGGGGGGGGGGGGGGGGATGTTTTCAGCTTCCAGGAATTATGTACAGATCCTTGCAACATGGGGCCGTGCATTATCATGCTGCAACATGAGGTGATGGTTGTGGATGAATGGCACAACAATGGGCCTCAGGATCTCGTCATGGTATCTCTGTGCATTCAAAATGCCATAAATAAAATGCACCTGTGTTCGTAGTCCATTACATACGCCTACCCATACCATAACCCCACCGCCATCATGGGCCACTCGATCCACAACGCTGACATCAGCAAACTGCTCACCCACACAACGCCATACACGCTGTCTGCCATCTGCTCTGTACAGTGAAAACCGGGATTCATCCGTGAAGAGAACACCTCTCCAAAGTTCCAGACGCCATCGAATGTGAGCATTTGCCCACTTAAGTCGGTTACGGCGACGAACTGCAGTCAGGGCGAGACCCCAATGAGGACGACGAGCATGCAGATGAGCTTCCCTGAGACGGTTTCTGACAGTTTGTGCAGAAATTCTTTGGTTATGCAAACCGATTGCTGCAGCAGCCGGTCTCAGATGATCTGAAGATGCCGGATGTGGAGGTCTTGGGCTGGTGTGGTTACACGTGGTCTGCGGTTGTGAGGCCGGTTGGATGTACTGCCAAATTCTTTGAAACGCCTTTGGAGACGGCTTATGGTAGAGAAATGAACATTCACAGGCAAAAGCTCTGGTGGACATTCCTGCAGTCAGCATGCCTCAAAACTTGTGACATCTGTGGCATTGTGCTGTGTGATAAAACTGCACATTTTAGAGTGGCCTTTTATTGTGGCCAGCCAAAGGCACACCTGTGCAATAATCATGCTGTCTAATCAGCATCTTGATATGCCACACCTGTGAGGTGGATGGATTATATCGGCAAAGGAGAAGTGCTCACTAACACAGATTTAGACAGATTTGTGAACAATATATAATATATTTGTGAACAATATATGACTTGTTTTATATAACAAGCCCTGTTATTTAATATTCAACAACATAAAGCTTAACACTTTAAAATGATAAATACATTATCAAATTACTTCATAAGGTGGGTTACATTTTTCTCTTATATCTAGTATCTTGTAGTTTTATTATAATGTTAATTATATTGTATTAATTATATTGTGTTATAGCCTAATATAATATATTGTAATATATAATTCGATAATTTAATAAAATATGTAGGTTAATTAAAGCTGCAGTCTGCAGTTTTTCCTCTTTGTCGCCATCTCTGTTCGAAATCTGCAATTGCAGTTATTCGCAGAAATATCAACTTTACGTGCGTTGTGCCTCGGCATGGCACAGCGCGGATGAATCCAATGTTTTGAGGAGAATGTGTGTGGCTGTCAATCACCGCGTGTGGATACTGTCATTCGGAATCACAGATTCTACTTTTTGGAAGTATGACCAACATAAGAATTTTCACCGGAAAATGTCGTCTGAACAAGTATGTAACATCCACTTTTGTTCTGACCAACTAATGTTAAGTAGCAGTAAATCGCACTGATTAAATCTAACACTCGCTTAACATATCATGTCAAACCGTGCAAATTATACTTTGTTCCCAAATTGTTCATGTTAACAACATCAGCATTGCGTGACTACATTTAATGCCCTCCCGATATTTATCCTTGTTTTCGCATGGGCCGGTTGCAGTCTCTTTTTTTTACTTTAGTAAAAGTCTTTAGTGTTTTACAACGGGTGAATCTCCAGTTGTCACTGGTGATTGTCGTTTGAACCTTTCTGGATCCGCCATCAAATTGACAAGTTTAATTATATCAAGTGCTGCGAGAAAAGGCTATAAATCTCCACCTCCAACATCCTCACGCGCAACATACTAGCCTACTAGCCGAGACTCCTTCTTTATGTGTACAGATGTGACGTAATGACGCAAAGACATGCTCGAATTTCCTGTGGAAATCCACCAGTACCACTGGAATTAAACATTATTACAAGCTTACCATTTTGAATCGAGCTAAGGCAAGCAGATAGTTTTGAACACTGGCTGGTTATGTACTTGCTCAAAAATTTATTTTGGATAATTTATAACCCAAAAAAGCTACGGACTGCAGCTTTAAATGGTTAATAATTAATAAATTAAAAGAAAAAATATATAAATAAATATAGGCCTATCAAATGTATGAAATATTGTATATGGTATATTTAAAGTAGCCTAATAAAACATTATAGTGGCTCATGTGTTTTACAATTTCTGAGAGAGAGATTTTTGTGAGACTGACCTCATCTCCACCACCTCCCCCCTTCTTCATCCCACCTCTAATTGCCCATTTCTCCACGCTCTCTGCCTCTCTCTGCCTCTTTCTCTCTCTCTCTCTCTCTCTCTCTCTCTCTCTCTCTCTCTCTCACACACACACACACAAACACACACACACGAACACCTGCGCAGAGCCGGTGAATCACGCCGACGCCGCTTCGCTCTCCAATCTCTCATCCATCCTGACAGTCAGATGGCCTCCATTTTAATCAGAAGACTCTCCGCAGTGGAAAGAGGATTCATTGCCATCATCTGCAGCACGAGATTGCGTTTCGATTAATATTTCACAAGTTCCTTCTTGCTCTGTGTGGATTGGCTGGCTCTCTTTTGTTTCCTGGAGGTGAAATGATGCTCGAGTGATGCTGCGTCTCTGTTCCCACCCGCTGTTGAACAACATCACCAACATCGTCATCACCATCGCCGGTATGAGTCTGATCGAGGAGCCCAACATCAGACATTAGGACTAACAAACCCGCAGATCTCAAGTATTTAAAACGCGTAAGTTAACGTGCTGGAGAAAGCCTCAGTGGCAGGTAGGGTTAGTTGTACGGTACTACGTATGCTGGTTAATGTGCGTAATGTTCGTTTGATCAAGACATGCTATTAGTTCAACGCCAGTAAATGTGCATGCATTATATGTTTATTTTTCGTTTACGTGACTGCATGATTGCTTGTAAGTAGGATATTGACTGGAAGCCAACAATTAAATGTACGCAACAAGAAAAACAAGAAAACCCACATAAAAAGAAAACATTTATTAAGTAATGAGTTTGAAAGGAATTTAAATGTTATAAATGCATCAATGAAATTGTTGTTGTTATAATTTTTTTTTAAATATAAGGACATGCTATACGTGCTAAATTAAGAGCATGGGATTTAAAATTACTTACCATAAAAAACGTGTAATAATATCACATTTGTACTATACAAATGTGTAATAATAGTGATCTACAAGATTTAAAATATATATAAAAAATGTAATATATTGATATAATATATATATAATATATTGACTTGACTTGTTATGCACATACACATAGCATTGTCTGGTGGTCTTTAAAATTCACTTTCAAAAAGCTTTGTGTGTTTGCACTGATTTATATCCCAGTGATGCTGTAATAGTCATATAAACAGCATACTAGTGAGCCTGAGGTCTCCCAGATGAACATAGGCCACTGGTTGTGTGTATATGTTTTATCGTGTGCGTGTAATTGCAGCTTTGTGTCACATCAGACACTCTTTTCTCCCAAAAGGCCAAAATTAGAAAACATGACAATCCCACTTACCATCAGGACTGTGAATAAACCACCCACACAAACAGACAGAAAAACAGAGACAAACACAAATACACAGATATACCATTTTACTAACACATTTCTTTGTTTAATTATACACTATTATATAGGCCTAGCAAGGTATATATCTGACAATAAGTTACTATTTTGCTGTTGTGCACATATACACACACACAACCAGTTTGTTCCCAATGATGGTAATTTGTCATCTGTGCTACCTGCTCCATTCAGACTAATTCAAGTATTATTGATTTCTTTGTGTGTGTGTGTGTGTGTGTGTGTGTGTGTGTGTGTGTTTGTGTGTGCCCTAGCTGATCCCTGCAAATCCTGAAATATGGCTGTCTAAGATATCCTCTTTTGACAATAATCCGTCTCTTTAACATTACTAGAGTTTTGTGTTTTGAACACATGAGCACATCTCAACGCAGATCCATCAATCCGTGAAAGATTCATGAGTCTAAATGTGGCCCAGACCAAAAAGGCAGATCATGATCCATCCTCGAGTAGGTGTGATTACTACTGCCAGACTATCAGAGCTAAATATAGCGCCTCGCCGGACTTCGCACCCTAACACCCTGTGTAAACACAGCAAACAGGATCAGACTCAGTCAGACAGATGTTACCGCTACTGTGGAGATGATGCAGCAGTGAAATATGTCATTGTAGATGAATCGATAGTGCAGGATGTTGAATAGCCTATATGTGCAATTAAAGCAAAAAGGTGGTTTTCAGCGCAGGTCACGTCGATGTCGCTCTTAAATAGATTGCTGCAGAGATGACGTATTTTTGTAGGCAAAACATTAGCATTTTAGCACTTCTGGTTCCGTCGTCCTGAACTCAGTATGTTTTTGAATGGGTTTTAGGTTAAATGCCTGAAATACATTTAGTCATTTAGCAGATGACTAAATATAAGGTTAACACAATAAGGTTAACACAAGCTTAATATGCTTTTACGTTTTATTCCATGACATAAAATACATCAGTAATGGGACTAGGCTGTCAGGGATATGTCATCACACCGAACATCTCTACTCACCAGTTCACTTTTACACCTTTGTTGTGTTTATAATCATGCACTTGCAAACTATTCTAACTCTAAATTTCAGGGATTTTTATTTATTTTTTATTTTTGATTAAAGACAGAAAGAGTTGTTGGAAGCTTAAAGGTAGGGTTGGGTGTTTTCGGAAAGGCTAGCAATAGCGAGCTAGCTTTAAAGATCCCGCCCTCCTTTGAAAACACATGAACGCGCACAGCAGGGAGCAAACAAAAGCGTCACGAGAGGCAGCGCTAAACTACCTCATGTCTCAAAGCACATTACACTACAATAATATTGAACATTAACAACTTAAAGAGCACTGACCTGTACCACCTGACTGCTGCAGATTCATTTCGGCGTTGATAGTGTTGCCACTGAAACATAAATTCGAGTCACGAACCGCTCCGAGTATAACGTCACTGGTTTCCATCTCTTCCAGTATTTATGGCGTGAATGGAACATAAGCTGGTGCTGCTGTTTCTGTTGTGGTGCTCAGTGACTGACGTCTGTCTAACTCTGCTGAGCATGAAACACTGATGATGTGTGATGTCTGTGTGAGCAGGTGCGTGGAGATATAGAATACAGGCAGGTAGCATCGTACCATTGCTTTCGGACCGAATTCAATGATTGGACGAACATTTTACGTTCCTACTCCTTCAACAGACGATATATGAAGTGTTCAGATGCAAAAGCCTCTAAGTGCCATCTGAAATTTTCTTCTAGAATGATCATTTTTATCAAGCTCGTATATTTAGGTTCAATACTTTCACTTAAATGGCAATGCAAATGACCTATTAATTGTCATTTAAGTGAAATTACTTAACTTAAATATACAAGCTTGATAAAAATGATCATTTTGATCATTTTGCATCTGAACTCTTCATATGTTGGTTCATGACAGTTGGTGACAATGCGGGAAAAGCAGACCTGTATGTTTAGAATTACATGGACAGTCGCCCGTTTCTGGGTGGATTTGTATTTGTGTGGGCATTAGAGCTTATGTTTTATTGTGGATTAAATGCAACACAAAGCTAGCCTAAATCTTCTTGCTTCCTTTATGATCACTTGCTTGTAAAAAATTGTTTAGCTGTTTTATAGCTGTTGAATTTGGAGGTTAATTTAAGTCAAGTTAGACTCATATTTAAGTCTGCTTCTTGGGTTTGTGTGTTTTGGTAGAGCCCTTCTGATAAAGACATCAGATGTTTGCCTGTGTTTTAAAATGGCCTCCAACAGCATGCTTGATGAGGAAAATGTTTTTTAAAAGGTTGAATTGCATGAAGTCATCAATGTAATCTACTTAAGTTAATTTCAGCCAGTTAATTGGATGCTTAATGCATAATGGGGGAAGTGAATGAAAGGCCTGGTTCAAATAAACGTTATAATAATCAGCAGTAAAATAAAGTTGTTTTTCTCTTGGTGGGAGCAAATTACTTCAAAATCTAGAGAATGTCTTGAGAGAATGTTATTCAACTTTCAGCCCATTGGTAAAATTTGTTAATTAGGTCTATTTTGGTTTTATCAGTGTCTGTCTCTCTGTCTTTTTTGCAGAAATAAGACAAAGGCACAAATGAAACTCTTCAACTGATTATAAGGTATTGAGGAACATTGTTACCACACACACACACACACACACACACGCACACACACACGCACACGCACACATTGACTTATTATTTAACACACGCACACACAATGGCACTGGACAACACCGCCTTCTCCTCGTGCCCCGAATCCCTGTCCCTCCCAGTTCCAGAGAAAGGGGAGGAGCCTGTGGAGGAGGCCCCAAAGGATGCTCCGCCCACTGATGTACAGAACGCATCTGAGGAGCTGGGAAATGTGGTAACCACGGAGACGGCCCCTCCCACACAGCCATCATCCAATAACAAAATGACCTTCCAGGCCAAGATGGCTGCAAGGGAGGCGCAGGCCAATCAGCCGCAGAAGAAGGTTCAGGGGTCGGGGCAAGAGTGGAGCAAGTTTGGATGGGGTAAGACTCAATCATTAGATGCTGTAGGATTAGAGTTGGTGGTTGTCAAAGATTTTTTTTCTTTTTTGGATGTGTCACTTAATTTTACATTGGATCTATTTTTAAAAATGGATTGCGGTAAGCTGCTCAGTGACAGTGTTTGATGTTTGCCTACTTTTTTGTGTCCTTTTTTCCTCACTGTCACTTGCTCCAATTTTGCTCTCTCCAGCACGCAACAAGCGTAAGAGGCAGCGCTATGTGGAGAAAAACGGCCGTTGTAATGTGCAGCACGGTAACATGCGCGAGACGTACCGTTACCTGACGGATATCTTCACCACCCTGGTGGATCTGAACTGGCGCTGCTCTCTGTTTGTCTTCGTCATGGCGTATGCGGTGACCTGGCTCTTCTTTGGAGCAATATGGTACCTCATCGCATACTGCAGGTATGAATGACACACACAAACACACATTTTTATACCTTTTAAACTTTTAAGTCTTACACAGAACGCGTTTTTTCCATTCCACTACACTTCTTTTCCATTGTTTTTCAATGTAAACACGTGCTAGACGGATGTCTTTAACCGTTGCGCTTGTGTCTTGCATCTCACAAATGACACGTCATTATAAAAACACGACGCTCAAGTTAAAAGTTCAACTTTTACTCTACCCTAGTGAAAAATAAATATACCGAAATTGCTTTGAAATTCATTTTATTGTAGGTATACTAAAAATATGTTTACAAATGTATGTACTTAATCTAAATACCCTGCAATTGTACTTATTGTATACTAAATTGATATACTTAAAGTCTGCTAAATTGGAACAACAAATTTTGTACTTAATCCACTTTAGTTATCCAGAAGTAGTGCTGAGGTTTAACTAAAGATATACTTATGCATCTTTATATATATTTCATTGTGCTAAAGTAGAGCTATTATACTAGTATACTTTAAATACACTTTAAATATCTTGCATTTAAAGACTGATATTATACAGAGATCATACTATCCTTTACTAATAGTGATTTTAAAACATATTTATGGCTTAATATTAAGAAATGTGCATTGTGCAATAAGGAAGTACTCCAATTAAAATTTAATTATAATATTTATATCAGTAAGTCTCAAGCGATGTCAGTAAAAATGTTAATGGTTTTGTAATGTATTTTAAATACATTTTGGTCAAATATTTTCTCTAGGGTAGACCTTGTGCTTTTTTTTCTTACCACTGACCTACGTCTCCCGTTTTTAAAAGCAAAAACACGTTCTGTGTTAAACGGCCCTAAGACTCTTTTTTTATGCAAAATATGAAGCATTTGTATTTAATATGAGATGCAGAAAATTTTGGTGACAATTAGTATTGGCCAATATTAGTGGTTTTAAAAGAAAAAATATTATCAGCATCCGAAATGGCCGATATTATTAATAATAATAATAATAATAATAATAATAATAGTACTCATTCAGAATTGTCTTTTTCTTAACCAGGTTCAAAAACGAATAAATAGTTATGAAACTTGTGTACATTATAATATATATAATGTGTACATTATAAGGTTTTGAAGCATGTAAAATTATAGGTTGCAACTTGGTTTGAAAACAACAGACAGATTTATTATACTGGCCATCATATCAGGTCAGCGTTGTTACCGTTAACTAAAAATAAAACTATTAAAAAACATTTTCATTAATTAAAAAAAATATACAAAATAATAACAAAACCACATAACAAAATGACTAACACTAAAATTGAAATGAAAACCAAATAAATAAAAATATAAACAAATACTATAATAGTATATAAATAATTTCAAAATAATGCTGTAAGGTAGCAACCAAAATATAAAAATGAATATCGTTTTTGATATCGGCAAAAATAAATGAATTCTTCCCTTACAAATGCTTCTCAATCAAGTGTTTGTATATCAACATTCAATGTACTGCTCACAGATCCTGTGCATTTGTGTTGTCCACGCACTGTCACGTTCATCCACACTAGATATGAACACAAGTAATGTGTGTGGGTGGACACTTGAGAACAAGCGCTTCTCCTTGTGCTGTAAGATGCAAGAGCCAATTTGCTAAAAGAGACTGTGTGATTTAAAAAAAGCCAAGGACAAATTTTCATAAACAAAACATCTCCTTCGCTCGCACTCCCTTCCTCTTTCTTATGGCAGGGGTGATCTGGATCATTTGGAGGATGATGCATGGACTCCATGTGTCAATAATGTTAATGGATTCATCTCTGCGTTCCTTTTCTCCATTGAAACGGAGACGACCATTGGCTACGGATACCGTGTCATCACTGACCAGTGTCCAGTGGGCACCATGTTACTCCTGCTACAGGCCATCCTGGGATCTATGGTCAATGCATTCATGGTAAGAACACAAAACATGTTTAGTGAAATCAATATTTTGTAAATTTTTATACAAACTGTAATGCTGATTCAGATTTTTATAAATACATATAAAGATTAGTGTTTTGTTCTTCCCTCATATTTAAAATATAAAATATTTTCCTCATATTTTGATGGTTTAATTGAACATTGAAAACAAATATATGCTAAATATACCCTCCAGAGGATAATATATATATACTGTGAGTGTGTATATACTATTTGGACTGTTTTTGTAGAAAGTGCAGCATGATTCCCATGCTTGATGTGGTCTGGGAAAGGAGTGTTTTTTCAGCGCACATGGCTTTCGTTTGTTGATCTGTGCTCTACTGGAGTTATATCATCCATAACCAAGAGCAAATGAGTCATGCGCTTTGGACGACAGATGTGTGTACCCTATCCCTCTGTTTCTGTGTATGTCTTTTCTCCTTTTCTAATTCTTTCTCCTTTGCTAATTTCAACCCCCTTCTCAACCTCTTTTCTGGCCTAATTTCATGTGTTTTTTTTTACGGTTGTGATGAGTTCATTTATATCTCTAATGTCCTGGTTTAAATGTTGCCCCCGGGGGCTGTTTCACACACACACACACACACACACACACACACACACACACACACACACACACACACACACACACACACACACACACACACACACACACACACACACACACCAGACTCTGTCTAAATGCCACGTCCTAGTATCTGCATTTCTGAACTCAGATTAAACCTTTGTTCTCATGTCTCACTTTCTTTTTAATTAGTGGGGTATTTTGCGAAGACTAGCATTACTACAACGATTGCTCATATTTGGGATTCGAGATTTGTTCCTTAGCATTGAATTTAAGCATATAATTCATCCCCCTCCCTTATAGTGCTACAGATATAAATGATACCTCAAATTGTGGGTGACCAGGTTTTTACTTGCCACATGATAAAATGGCAAAAAACGTTTGACTTCGTCCATTAAGAAACCATCTAGCATAAATCGTAGCAATACCCTAGTAACCACCCACAACATCTTAGCTGTTTGATTTTTTTTTGCATAATGAATATGAACATTATATAGTTAGTTATATATACTCACTTCATTATTATTGTTAAAAAAAAACATGTTCCTCTTGGCATTGTGGCTGGATTATTTTGGACAGACTAAAAATTATATTAAAAAAATAAATAATTTAAATATAAATATTAGGTTAAAAACTTAAACTAAAAAACAACTTTGAAACTTTGCCATGGCAGCTAACTGAAATATTAAGTTGAATCTGAAGTAGAAAAATATATATAAGTTTTTAGAAAAAAAAAGAAGCAAAAACTAAAAAAAATATCAAAAGCACATAACAAAATCACTAAAACTTAAAAAAGAAATTATAATGAAATTATAAAAATTAAACCTCAATTTAAATATTAATAAATACTATAAGTATAGCTGTACATTTAACAATTTTGCACGACGTGTAGGGTTGGGTACCGAAACCCGGTTCCAATAGGGAACCGGTTCCGACGTAAACGGTAGTAACGAGACCGAATAATAACGAAACTTTCGGTGCCTGATTTCGGTGCCTGACTTTTTTTACCGCCCCCTATAAAACATCTCGCGGCACGAATGTTCCAATAATAAAACATCTCCAGTTAACCAGCAGAGCATTCATTTCGTTCGTTTGTTAAATAAGAGACGATCTAGCGCTGAAATGTGTTTTTTAAATCAAGTGATCAAAGTGCTCGTTGCCGCTGCGATCAGTGGCGTGGATACAGTGTTTTCTTTTGTGGCTCGCGCACACCGCACCGTCTTTACTCGGACGCACGCTTCAATACGTTGCGGAGATTCTATTCGTTCTGGTGAAAACACAAAACATAATGCACACAAACGTGTCCCTGCTTGATATACAACCACTGATGAGCATAATCAGTAAAAAAAAAAAAAAAAAAAAAAACTGTACGAATTCGGATTAGAACCCAAAACCTCTGACACGCCTGACGAAAGTTCAAGTTCAGCTGCCAGTGTCGTTGTGGACATGGTAAGTCTAGTATTTTAATGCCAACTGCAAATCTTGCATATAGATATGCTCAGTGTCAGATATTTCTCTGGTTTAAAGTAAAAGTCATAATATGACAAGACAAAATTTTGATCTTAACTTAAGTGTAGTAGCAGTAGCATGCAGTAGCCTATTAAACGGCGCAATTTTTCATTTAATCAGAAATCAGAAAATCTTAAAGATTAAAGTTAATATTGTGTCCAGTTTGAAAACGGACACACACACACACACACACACACACACACACAGAGAGGTTTTTTTTTTTTTATAAACTGTGTGCGGTTTCGTTTTCTTAAGTACCGGTTCAAGAACCATTTAAGCACCGGAACCGTTTAAAAAATACCGAGTAGGTACTGGTATCGGATAAAACCCAACCAATACCCAACCCTAACGACGTGGATAAAAAAAAACGGCCAACGCGACTCGGAGTCCATTCAAATGCTTAATGATTAACTTTCTTATATCATGGTCTTTTGTCAGCATTGACAAATTAAACCTGTTATTGATGTTTGCTGCACTTAATTTGATTGGAAGGGATAAAATGATGGTTATTTCATCAATTACGGCTCATTAGATCTAGCATTCTGTCTGCTTTAAATCAGACACAGAGATAAAGTAGTGCAGCAAGGTTACATGATTGAATTATAACATTTATTTGAATGAATTAGCCTATTAAGTGAGATATGCGTGTGTGTGAATTACCTGCATCTGTGCAGCGTCTCTCTATTAGCAATTAAGCTGTGAGTTTAACTACTTCAAAAACAGCTACGTTACAACCTCCTTGCTGAATAATATAATGTAGCAATTCAGTATCAAAGTTAATTTAATAATAAAAGTAGTGGGGCAGTGTTGACAACAAGTTTTTGTGCTCCTGTCTGCGCGATCTCCGATCTCTGTGTGCGAGTGACACAGTCTTGATCAGCTCCCTAGTTCAGTAGTCAGGGCACTGATCAGGGAATCGGGCATTTTAAGGGCTGTCTCAATCGCAAAATCCTTCCAGGGCACTGAAACCTTCGCTCCCTAAAAAACTCCCACAATGCACCGTGAAAAACCAGGGAGCATCAATGCTCACTATGTTCCCTAAATGGAAGTTCTTAAGCGTGAAACTTAAATCATGTGAGCCAACTCACTACACATAATGACACGCAATAGATGTTTCTTTAATACAAACCGTTATTTAAACATACATCACTAGACAGGTAATGAACATAATCTAGCTAACATTTATAATTTATTTACTGCTGAAACGTTGCACGTGTATGTAACAAGCAAAGTATGTATCATAATGTACTTTAAATAACATTAAAACATAATGTCAGCTCTGCTGTTGTTCATAAATACCAGTAGTGATGTTGTACACTGAGGACGTTGTCATGTCGCCGGAAATAATGTCATCAGTGTCCCAATGTTTAGTGAGCCGGTGCCCTGTCCCTGTACTGTCCTTACCAGTGCCCGAATTCGTGAACACGATATACTGATTCACAACCTAGGGAGCCGATTGAGATGCACCCATAATGTGTGTGTGCTTCACTGAAAGCAGCGCATTAATATAGAACGCACGCCTTATTGCACACCTTCCAGCCAATTAGAATAGAGTATAAACTGTGTGCGGTTTCGTTTTCTTAAGTACCGGTTCAAGAACCATTTAAGCACCGGAACCGTTTAAAAAATACCGAGTAGGTACTGGTATCGGATAAAACCCAACCAATACCCAACCCTAACGACGTGGATAAAAAAAAACGGCCAACGCGACTCGGAGTCCATTCAAATGCTTTAATGCACAGCTAGCCGTGGATTAACTTTCTTATATCATGGTCTTTTGCCAGCATTGACCAATTAAACCTGTTATTGATGTTTGCTGCACTTAATTTGATTGGAAGGGATAAAATGATGGTTATTTCATCAATTACGGCTCATTAGATCTAGCATTCTGTCTGCTTTAAATCAGACACAGAGATAAAGTAGTGCAGCAAGGTTACATGATTGAATTATAACATTTATTTGAATGAATTTGCCTATTAAGTGAGATATGCGTGTGTGTGAATTACCTGCATCTGCGCAGCATCTCTCTATTAGCAGTTAAGCTGTGAGTTTAACTACTTCAAAAACAGCTACGTTACAACCTCCTTGCTGAATAATATAATGTAGCAATTCAATTTAATAATAAAAGTAGTGGGGCAGTGTTGACAAGAAGTTTTTGTGCTCCTGTTTTTGTGTGTCTGCGCTATCTCCGATCTCTGTGTGCGAGTGACACAGGGTGCGTCTCAATCAGCTCCCTAGTTCAGTAGTCAGGGCACTGATCAGGGAATCGGGCATTTTAAGGGCTGTCTCAATCGCAAAATCCTTCCAGGGCACTGAAACCTTCGCTCCCTAAAAAACTCCCACAATGCACCATGAAATACCAGGAAGCATCAATGCTCACTATGTTCCCTAAATGGAAGTTCTTAAGCGTGAAACTTAAATCATGTGAGCCAACTCACTACACATAATGACACGCAATAGATGTTGCTTAAATACAAACCGTTATTTAAACATAACATAATCTAGCTAACATTTATAATTTATTTACTGCTGAATGTATGTAACAAGCAAAGTATGTATCATAATGTACTTTAAATAACATTAAAAGATAATGTCAGCTCTGCTGTTGTTCATAAATACCAGTAGTGATGTTGTACACTGAGGACGTTGTCATGTCGCCGGAAATAATGTCATCAGTGTCCCAATGTTTAGTGAGCCGGTGCCCTGTCCCTGTACTGTCCTTACCAGTGCCCGAATTCGTGAACACAATATACTGATTCACAACCTAGGGAGCTGATTGAGATGCACTCATAATGTGTGTGTGCTTCACTGAAAGCAGCGCATTAATATAGAACGCACGCCTTATTGCACACCTTCCAGCCAATTAGAATAGAGTATTCAGACAGACCATGGTTTAATAGTCTATAAATTACTCTGAGAATAACACTGAGCACCGTTTACATTTTGTAAAATGTAAAAACCACATCGTTTTGTTCCTTTTTCTCGCTCTCTCACTAGGTTGGTTGTATGTTTGTGAAGATCTCTCAGCCGAATAAGCGTGCCGAGACATTGGTGTTCTCTCGTAATGCTGTCATCTCACTGCGGGATGACAAGCTCTGTTTGATGTTCCGCGTCGGGGACTTGAGATCCTCCCACATTGTGGGCGCTAACATGAGAGCTAAACTTATCAAATCCAAACAGACACAAGAGGGTAAGACAGCATTCAACACCCTCATCTGCGCCCTCACATAGACCTAGTTAGTGATTAAGTGGCGCCACCTGGTGGTTATATTATACAATGAGTGTATTATAATTTATTTTTTTAACCGGTTACTTCTCTTTCTCTTTAGGTGAGTTCATTCCACTGGATCAGACGGATATCAGTGTGGGTTTTGAGACGGGAGACGATCGTCTCTTCCTGGTGTCTCCACTGGTGATCTCTCACGAGATCGATGTTCGCTCTCCTTTCTGGGACATGTCACATGCTCAGCTGGAGAAAGAGGACTTTGAGGTTGTTGTCATCTTGGAGGGGATGGTGGAAGCTACAGGTGCATACACACTAAATATATCAAGTAAAATGAGTTGTGTTGATTTGTGTTTAGTAATCGATGGATATATTCTGATCTACAGGTATGACCTGTCAGGCACGGAGCTCCTACTTGGCTGAAGAGCTCTTATGGGGTCACAGGTTTAGTCCCATGATGACGCTAGCCGAGGGATTCTTCGACGTGGATTATGGGGCCTTTCACCACACGTTTGAGGTATGTGGCGTACAATGGGATTTTCTGATTGGTTAATTGCAGTTCTGTGGTCAAATATTTGTATATACTCTTTTAAAAATAAAGCTTCATTATTGGCATCTATCTATGGTTCCACGAAGAACCTTTACTATCCATGGAACCAGACTGCAGGCAAAAGTGGCCCAAACCGGATTTTTTTTTTTGCTCATGCTACTCAGATCTGCTTTTTTCATAACATTGTGAACAGCACAAACCACATGGAATATGATCTTTGCAATTCTGACTGTCCTAAATTAGATACAGGGTGTTTTGCAATGCGACCTCAGTATGAACAGTAATATCACAATTCATGGCATGCAACTTTTACATCATTTTAGTCTAGATCAACGTTCGTCACAATTCTGCACTGATGGGAGTCACTCCAAAGATTTTAAATACCTGTTTTGGTCACTCTGTGAATATGGAAGGACGACGTTGAAGCTAGTCAGTGAAGCATAATGAGCTGTTACACTCAAAAGTATTATCGTGACAGTTCTGTACAAGCAAATCTTGAGGAAAAACTGTACGAGAAAAACTTTGTTCTCTTTCTCCTCAAGATGTTTGTTGCAGTGATTTGCTTCATTCTTAGGCTAACTCAATCAATATTTCATTTGCATTCATTTATTCAATAATATTTATTCATAAAAAGACAATCACCATATGTAAGTCTCATTTTGCATAATCTCTTATAGTTTTCTCTATCTCTTCAATCTCTCATACCTAAATCCCTTACAAAGTTTCCAACTTAATGTTATGTCTATAGGCTCTATAATAATAATCTTTCTGTGCAAGGCTGACGTGCACTTTATTATAGAGCAGAATCAGAGATTTCTAAATACAATTCTGATTGAAAATTGATTTATGAATGTACATTGCCGGGAAAAAAATCGAACGACTTACGCAATCACATTCTTATTTTCTATCCTTCAGCCAAACAGCACTTTGTATAAATGCTACAAAAAAAATAAAAAATAAAATAATATTGTGATAATTAGTTGATATTTATATTTTGGAATAATTTTAGATATTTAGTTAATATTTAATTGTATTTAATTAATATTTATATTTAGATCATTTATGTGGAATAAAATGTGTTTGTGTAAAATACAAAATACTTAAAATTAGGGCTGCACAATATATGGAAATATCGCAAATGTATATATCGCGATATGCATATCGCAACGGCTTGCAATAACTGGGGTCATGAATAAAAGACAAAGAGAAAATCACTCACTGCTCTTGGCTGAATAACTTTTGTAGGTTTAATAAGAATATTGCACTATAATATACATAACCACGTATGTAGGTTATATCATTTTAAATATATTTTAAAGATAATTTAACACACTTTAAGCATTATCGTATCGCATAACGCATTATTTAATGAGTTATCGCATATCGCATTTTAATTCAATATCGTGCAGCCCTACTTAAAATGTAAAATGTATGCAAACAGATGCAATCAAATTTAGCAGGATTTATCTGTTTTAGCTGTCGTTCACAGGATGAGGATCTTGATAAATTACCTTGTACCTTTAGTATTAAGTATACTAAAGCCGGGTGTACACTGTATGATTTATAATAGTCCTTTATGATTGTTGCTTGTCAGACTGTACGGACATGATCCTCGCTGTAAGCCGTGTCACACTGTAGGATTTCATTTGTCATTGATGTCAGACTGTACGGCAGTCAAGACACGTTAAAAACAGTCATTCAAGAAGACTCGTCGAGTTTCACATTATCAATCTGTGACACGTTCAGTGATGTGAGCTGCATTTACATGCGGGATAGAAATATTGGCTATCAAACATAAACAATCTCTAGCATTACTTTTGATCTTGGCTTCTCTGGAAAAGAAAACTGGAAAAAAACGAAGACGGTGTGTGTGGAGCAAGTGGTGGTTTGTTGTTGTCTCACTAATTGCGTCATCAGGTTCTGCGCTCCTATTGGTTTTTGATTTGACTGTTGTCGTAGGCGAAGCCACACTACAGCACTGTGCCTCAAATCTTCTGACACTGCCAGAATTTCGTCAGAGGTAAAATTTGATAGCAACGGTCATTAATCGGCTGTCTGCGAACATGTCAAGCTAACAAACAAAGACTTCAGATTTTGGCCTTGGATCCGAGAAATATTTTAGGATTCACAAAATTTGGCCAAAATCGCACAGTGTGAACCCGGCTTTACTAAAGTTGTTCGTATTCATTGTCTTTCAAAGGTGGACACGCCCTCCTGTTCGGCGAGAGAGCTGGCATTGGCTGCCGCCCGTTTGGATGCTCATCTCTATTGGTCGATCTCCAGTCGGCTCGACGAAGAGAAATGGGAGGATCCTAATGTGACTGAACCGACGGGGAAGTCCACGGATTCAGAATCTATCAGGGAGGGAGACAGGCCAACATTTACTGTTGGCGGAGTTACACACACCCAGGACCAATCCGTTGTAGGGGAGCAGAACGGCAGTGTCGCCACTGACCAATCAGAGTCTGAGGCTTAAAAGGATGCAAGAATGTGAAAGGTACGGAAAATGTTTCGAAGAAGTCCACAGTTTGTGTAAATTTAACTTTAGACTGGATTGTTCGGCGATCCAAGACTTCTACTTCGAGTTAAATTTTGAAATGTATAGTCGCTAATGCCTAGCATAGAATACTTTCCCCAAGGGGGAAATCCTAGCATCTCCTTGCTGTGTTTGCAGTCAGATTTAATCTTACCTTCTGATGTTTTACGACAACACTGCCTTTGCATTCACACCGTAGCTCTGTTTCCAACTCTAGTGAGCTGCCTCGCTGTCTCCTGTCTATATAGGCAGGTCTATCTAAGGCATCACCCTTACTGAAGCATGCAGTGTTGTCATAAAATGTGGCCAAAACAAGGCATCCTTATTGATGTCTTGGTAGGCAACTCACTAGGTTTTGGAACTGGGCTAACATGTCTGATTTGTATTAGTATCAATCATTTAACGGTCTTGAACATTTCCACTGCTTTTCTTTCATAAATGTTCAGGCAGTGCGGTTCTGAGGTACGAACCGCTACTATTTTTAAAACCATCATTTAGAGCAAGTCTGTGCAAGTTGTTTACAGTCACGTTGGTTAGATTCACATGTACCTGAAAAAGAAGTGAACATGTTACTATGGAGACAAAAGTCTGCATTCCAATTTGCAACATCACAGCAGAGTTTAGCATTAGCTTTTTTAAGAGTCAGCCGGTGGTAAATTTAGCACACTCTCATGACTGCCAACGAGAGTTTAGCCATTCGGTTTCTACCCATGTTTCATGCGAGTGGATCTACGGATCTAGGATCATTTAATCTAGATAAATAGATTAAATGGAGATATTGGATGCTATTAGGCCACTGCATCATTTCAACATCCTAATTAAATCGATGTAGAAATTAGCATCATCCTGTGATTGATCAGCTGTTGCCACCAAATGTGACTGAATACAAATGCATTGCTGTTCTTTGTATTTGTTATTTATTTTATTCAAACGTGTCCATAGCAACAAATAACTCTTTGCTCGGTTACTGCAGCAGTTGAGAAGAGTGAGAGAAAGTGAGAATTTTTAAAGTGGGCATTAAATGGAAGAAATTAGTTAGTGAATATTTCACACATCAACAGGCCATTTTAACATATTAACTATATATTATATATAATGCAACAAGGGACGTCTTCAATCAGCTGGTTTAGACTGGTTTATAGGTGGTCTTTTTGGTGAAGCTGGTTGTTGACCAAGGAAGTCTTGCTGGTTAAGTTAGTCAAAAGTTAAGTTGCTTTAGTTAGAAATTCTCCACATTTTTGATAGCATAGGGTTAGTTCACCCTAAAATTAAAATTAAGTCAGAATTTACACACCCTGGAGTTGTTCTAATGCTGTATGTATCTCTATTTTATGGACCACAAAGAAAATCCTGCTCGTGTTCATCCATATAATGGCAGACCAGCATCAAGCTTTTTAAAAAAGTATCACAGAATGATCCAAGTGTTCTGGGGGTATACAGTAGGGTTTGGTGAAAAACAAACCGAAATTGAATCTATTATTTAATGAAATTCTTGACCTTGGCCTTTGGTCTTATTTTCTCACATTTTGAGACTGTATTATCGCCACAGTTCACTTCGTCTCGGCCAGAAAAAGCACACAAGTTGTAAGAAATTAAGATAATAAAAATAAAAAAACGGCACTTGTCGCATGGGATCATTCTGTGATACTTTTGAGTCTTTAAAAAAAAAAAAAACCCTTGATGCTATTAATTGCTATTATATGAACGAACACAATCAGGACTTTTATTTTTTTATTTTTATTATTCTCCTTTTGTGGTCCATAAAATAAAGAAGGGCATACAGCATTAGAACAACACCAGGGTGAGTAAATCATGGCTTGATTTTCATTTTAGAATGAACTATCCCTTTAAAAATAAAGTTTTTTTTTTCTTTGCAGAGACGCCACAGAAGAAACATTTTTGGTTACCCAAAAAGTGATCAGTTGACATAAATAAGGAAACCCGTTAAATAAGCTTAATGTGTAATTGAAAAAAATAGGTTATGTGGAATTGTCAAGTACGCAAGTTTATTTACTTGATAATTTTAAAGCAACGGGTTTCCTCACTTTTCTTAAGTTAAGTCAAATGATCACTACCTTTCAGTGAACACTTATTAAAAGAACCATTTTTTTCTTAATGTGAAGAACATTTTATAATCTAAAGAACCATTTTCCAGTATAAAGAACCTTTTGTGCTATTGAAAAGGTTCCATGGATGTTAAAGGTTCTGTGTAAATTAAGAACCTTTATTTTTACAAGTATACAACAGATCAGTACAATCAAAATGTACATAACAAAGAAAAGAAAAAAAGAAAGAGTACCTCTTTCTGTTATCCTTAAGGAATAGAATAGAAATGAATAGAAATAATTATAATAATATAATGAAACTTTTATCTTAATAGTTGCATTGGCCATATTTAAAAGTGTTAACAAGAAATAGATTTTAAAATATAAGAGTTTTACGTCACAGGCTGCTGTTTATATATTTTTCCTGGTGGTCTCTTTAATACCAAAAGAGTTTAACACAAAAGTGATTTAATTCATAAAACCGATGACATGTTTTCATTTAGACACTATGATTAAGTATTTCTAGTTCCGGGACAATCGTGGTTTAATGCTTCGGGTTTGGAACTTATCCCCAACCTGACTTTAATATTAATCTTCATATGTTGAAGAAATCATGTTTCATGTTCTATTTACATACACAGACACTAATTATGCTGACCACCCCCTCACCCTCCCACCCCACAAATTGGCATGTGATGTAGAGCGCACTGTCATGAGCAATGCACTGATGTGTGTTTATGTAGCGTAATGTGTGTGTGGTGTATGTTGACATAGAACAGTCAGGCTGGACCTTTATGTGACATACTGTATTATTAATGAAAGCTTTCAATGCATCATTATACAGACTTCCATTTTAATATACTCCATTCAGAAGGTAAAATGTTCAGAAGTGTTTGAATGAATTGAAGGTTGACTCAGTAATATTTTTGTCCTTGTTCTGTTGTTGCTGCAACTCATGTAGATACAGAAGTTCTCAGTTCTCAATGCCAGTGTAGAAACGTTTGCCTATGACTAAATTATTCTGAATGTGCACACTACTGTTCAAACGTTTGGGGATTTTTTTCATGTTTGTTCTGCTCACCATTTATTTGGTCAAAAATACAGTAAAAACAGTAATGTTGTGAAATATTTTTACAGTTTAAAATAGCTGTTTTCTATTTGAATATAGTTTACAATGTAATTTATTCTTGTGATTCAAAGCTGAATTTTCAGCATCATTACTCCAGTCTTCAGCGTCACATGATCCTTCAGAAATCATCCTAATATGCTGATTTGCTGCTCAAGAAACATTTCTGATTATTATCAATGTTGAAAACAGTTGTGCTGCTTAATATTTTTGTGTAAATCGTGATACATTTTTTGATGAATAGAAAGTTCAAAAGTACATCATTTATTTGAACGATTTTTTTTGTAACAATGTAAAAGTCTTTACTGTAGTTTTTGGTCAATTAATGTGTGATTGGTGAATAATAATCCAATAAAAAAATCGTACTGACCTCAAACGTATCTCAAAACAGAGATAAAGTGAGTAGCATTCCGCTGTGATCATTGTTTTACAGTTTACTTTTTTTTTAGTGAGGGAAAATTACTGAGTGCACCTTTAAATTTGAGTTCGAAACATTGAGATCATGAATATTAAAGAGATAGTTCACCTAAAAGGAGATATTTTCGAAGAATGTCAGTAAGCAGACAGTTGACGGAAGCCATTGACTTCCATAATATGTTTTGTTTTTTTCATCCTATGGAAGTCAATGGGGTCCAGCAACTGTTTGATTACCCATATTCTTCAAAACATCTTCTTTTGTGTTCTGCAGAAGACAACTTGAGGGTGAATAAATGATGACAGAAAAGGGTGAACTATCCCTTTAAGTCACTGAGAGAAACTGTTTTTCCCCGAGGTGTTCTAGTAGCCTATGTGCTTTCCTGTATGTGATTTGTAGCTCACTTGAATGTCTTTAGCACATACGATAAGCACAGACACTGCTCTCATGCAGGTTTTCTCCTCTTGCTTTTCTGCTGTTTTTTTTAAATGTATGTTTTTAAGCTTTACTATACGGCATAATAAAACTATATTCAACCTAATGTCTGGTGATTCTGGACATGATTGTGTACAGTTTTGTTTCTTTTTTAAAAGACTAAGGTGAAGTGTGTAATTTTGGCGCCGCTTGTGGCACCAAACGGAATTGCGAGACAGAATTGCTGATTGTCCCACCCCAAACTCACTTATACTGACACTATTCTATATAAACTGTTGAGCTAATGAGATAGATTACTGCATGTTTTGGTATTGTAAAAGTGATTAATTAATAATAATCAAACTGTTCAGTTCTAATTGAATTTATATATTCACCATCACTTCCTGTGTGGGAATCACGGGTAGCTACTTCACATGCACCAATGTGTCCACTTCATAACCCAGTGGGATTATGGGTAAATGTTAAGGTATTGACTGTTCTCTAACCTTCTGACTCTTTCGTCCTCTGCCATCTCCCTTTGTGTTTTGCTGATTTTCTCAGTGTTTCACCACATCCGTTTCCTTTCCCTGTATTTATATGGCATTGATCGTTTAAAAATAGAAGTTTGCACTGTTCCTTTAAGATGCAAGGTTATTGAACGAAGTCTCCATGAGCACGTGTGTGTAGGCTATATGACCAGCTCTGCAGTTTAGTTGCCTTGCAAGGCCTGGAAGTGCCACTAGAGGGCAGTGATTCGAGTGAGGCTGAGTGCACAGATTCATCATTTCACTATTCTACATAGTAACAGACCTACAGATCTGTATTAAGCCCCAAAGCTCAGTAGGGTTGTCTTTGAAAGGCTTATAACCAGGCCCACACAGAATCTGCACCCGCAGCACTCCGCAGAAAGCTCAGCACAACCCAAACGCCCGTCGTTTACAAAGTTATACACAATCCTTGACCCTTGGATGCTCGTTTATGAAATATTTTGGGTGATTTTATTGTGCTTTCAGCTATCAGTAAGAATGTATGTATCATTGTAAAATGTTTCAATGACAGATTTACTTCCAAAACCAGCATAGATCATTTAAACAAGACACAACAGAGAGTGCTTTATTTTTCCGTTACATTCCCCTTGCTCTCTTTCTTTTCCGTCTAATACGCCCCTCCTTGCCTTTCCTCTTCATTATAATACTGACATAGTTTTTCATACATGAGCCTTTCAGAAACCCTACAGAGGCCTCGTGCAACACACTCTTGTGGTCTATTTATATTGTTTGTGTAAACTGAGTTCATTCTGACAACAAACTACTGTCATGTATAAAAAAAAAAATGAATTGCATAATGCAAATTATGGTAGCAATTTATTTTACAGTCCTGTTCCCCATGTACATACTACTTATTATAATAACTGGGTAATAACCCTGAACCTTGCCCTTAACCCATGTACCTTATATTGCCCAGTAGCAGTGCAACCTAAATTATTATTGTGTAACTTTTTAAAGTACACTTTCAGTATGCACAATATTTGATTAAGTTGATTTGCAATTCTTGCTGTTTTCAAGACACCACCTCTCATATAGGGCATGCTGGGAGGTTTGCATGTGAACAACATCCAGGCTCTCTCTCTCTCCCTTCACCTCTAGCATCTCTACGGCGTGTCATTGTGGATCGCGCTCACACCGTGCTGATCTGATCAAGAGCACCGGGAATTCTGGGTCAGTGTTCCATGGTGATGAGGTGTGTGTGTGTGTGTGTTTGTGAGAGTGGGCTGGTCCCTGAGAGAATGTGCACGGTGTAAAATGCACGAGAGAGACGAAGCTCAGATGGGCAGTTTCAAAAAGCACAGAACTTTGGACCTTTTTCTCTGTCCGTCCATGTGGAATATTATATAATCTCATCTGCTTTCTGAGAGCAAGTAATTTACATGCATGCAAAGATGGTCATTGGTCATTTAGACCTAATGCACAATTTTGTCTTTCTTGAAAGTTGTTTTCGACAATAGCATCTGCCAAATGCATAAATGTGAATGCGGATAAATGTAAATAAAGAAATATTTCCTGTCTTCAGTTTGACGATTTACTTCTTTGGAGCTAATTAAAGTTCTTGACAATACATTACAGCTTCTTCAGATCCATGTATTAGCGTTCTTTAGAGCATCGGTATACAGAGGTTCTTAATTTGCACAAGAACACACACAACAAACTTGTTTTTATATCTTTATGTAGACTTTCTAGATGTATTTTTTTTTAGTTTATTGTACAAACTGTATATTCTGTCTCCCTACACTAACCCTACCCCTAAAAATACCCCTAAAAGAAAACTTTCTGCATTTTACATTGTCAAAAAACATCGCTTAGAATGATTTATAAGCTGTTTTCCTCACGGGGACCAAAAAAAGGACAAGGATTTCGGATATTGACATCTTTGTGGGGACACAAATAATGTATGTCCCTATAATGTATGGTTTACCAGGCCACACACACACACACACACATTATTTTCTTACCAATATCCATTTTTTACTCTTGTGTAGGACAAAATTTTACTTATATAAATATATAATACAAATATAATGAAATATAAAATATTTGTATAAAAATATCTCTGTTCTCACCAAAATCTTTTCTTTTTTTTTCACTCCATAGGCTAAAAGTTCTTGATGTTACATTACAGGTTCTTCATTCCATGCATTGTTTCTTTTTCATTGGTTTTCTAACTCTCTCAAGTTTTTTTTTTTTTTTTTTTCTTGTTCCTTATAGGTTCAGTAAATATATATATTTTTTATGAAGAACCATATTTGGCTGTGTAGGGTTCTTTGAAGATAAACTAAGTTCTTGATGTAATATTGCGCGTTTTTCAGATCCTCATATTGGGTTTAGATGTTTTTCCAACGAGCTAGAGGATAAAAAAGTTCTTAGTGGAACTTAAAGGCTCTCCTTAAAAGCTGGAACCATTATTTCTGAGAGTGTGTGCACACCTAGCAGGAACTGAACCCTGCTCACATCAGAACACACTCGCCACCAGCATGGAAGGCTCCGCATTAGTGCTGGCGCACCGAGCTCCACTAAATGTCAAATCAAGCAGCAATTTCACGCACGTCTGACGTCAACAAGGGCGAAGGAAGGAAAATAAACTTCGCGCACACTTCGGGAGAAACCATTGTCGCCAACGCCGTTTTTTTCCTCCTTCCGCGTAGAGAGGAGGAGAGCCCGCTGATATAGACATGCTCAGCTGAAGCGTCCTGCAGCCTCTGACGCTGGGCGCAGGCGAACTGCGACGGCCGCGCAAACGAGCACCAGGTAAGACATATACATTTGAAATGACATCCGAGCGCGTCGCGTCTTTTAACGACCAAATACATACATCTGCAGCCGGCGCGTGCATGCATGTCTTTTTTTCCATTAAGGAGCAGTATAGCGCGAGCGCGCGCGTGCCTGTGTATTTTCCACCTAATGCAAAAGATAAACACACACTCAAGCAAAAGACGCATCTGCAAATGGTGCGGAGAGCCGAAAAACGCATCCAACACCTTGCGTTTGCGTTTACCGGTGCGAGTCTAGGCCATTTATGTGTTTATGTTGATATGGGAGGATATGTAAAATTTGAAATGGGATTATGACAGCGTATTTTCCCCACTCAGTCTGTGCAATGTGTTTTCTGTACCTGCGGCGCTGCGCTGCGCTACGTATGCGTGCGTTTTTTTTTTTTTTTTTCGGGGCGTTTTGACTTTTAAAAGCATTCTTGAGCGGCCTGTTTGATGTATACCGTGGCACACACTGCAGTATGGCTTTGCCAGCATAGCACGTTTGCGCTGCTGATGCTGCTGGTGCTGATGCTGTAGGTCATATTACGCGCTTGTGCGCCGCGTTGATGCTCATCAGGAGCTGCGTGTGTTTGTGGCGCAGTGGAGATGTTCAGCGAAATGAAATAAGTGAGAGGTGGAAATTGCATTAGAGTTGGGCTTCTTGCTCTAATATTAACATCCCCTCTCATAGGGTAGGGAATGGCTGGTGCGTTTGGGTGTTGCTCTGCTTTGCCCATTCTACCCCACCTCTCTCCCTCTGTGCTAAGTTCTTAATTAATTATGGCACACTTAACTTAATAACTCAATCTCTGTTCGCCCCCTATTAAAAAGTGTATTCTGTAAAAAGTGATGGAGGGGTGATTTTATCACCTGCTCATGTGCTGACGGAAGCTACCTGTGTGCCCGACACTAGAGCATCGAGCGGGGCCTGCTCCTTAGAGACAGTGCATTCGACCAATGCGTGTGTGTGCGAGTGTGTGTGCCCACAGGGAGATTGTGTTGCTTAGACGTTGCTCATTTACAGCTTTGATATCTTCACATGTTCAGGTGTTTATGTAATCCTTTCACTGAGATAAAGGTAAACATATTAGGCTTGTTGTCCATGGTGAAGTGCTCAAGCTCTAAATAGACCCGCTGGACTTCTTAATTAATGAACGCTATGATAGAAGTGAGCAGAAATAGAAGTGGAGGTGATGTGATGTTGTGAGGGGACAAGTTGTTTGTTTGACAGGATTAAATTAACTTTCATTTAAAAGTCCATTATGGTTTATGTTTCAACTTTGCTGCAGATGTTTGTTTTTTTCCTGAAAGTAGTTGGTTGAAATATAAATGAGAGGATTGTTGGGTATATGAGTATAGAATTAGAAATTAATGTAAATGACATGGTTCAAATAATTTGGTCTTGGAAAATTTGATGAGAAATATTTGAGTTCATATACGAGGCGTTTCATTGGTGGTGAATCTGAGCACTGTTTGTGAGACTGTTGAGAAACTACATGTGAGATTACATGCTTCTTTTTCATCAAATCCTATTTTGAATATTCTGTCATCATTTACTCGCTTTCAAATTTTTATGATTTTCTTTCTTCCGTGGAGCAAGACAGCCTCAGTCACCATTCACTTTCATTGCATCGTTTTGCCATATAATGAAAGCGGATGGTGACTGAGATTTTTATTCTGCCCAACTTCTCCCTCTGTGTTTAATGTAAGAAAGAAAGTCATACAGGATAGACACAGCATAAGGATGAATAAATTGTGACATCATTTCAATTTTTTGACGTGAACTGTCTGTCTGAGTGACTTAATTTGCTCCCCATATAATTGCTGACAAAGAGAAACACTTGAGATATTAAAAACATTTCATTGTGATTTGTCTTTCCTGTAGGTGTGTGTTTATGAAGTTTGTGTTTGTTATCTTACTTGTGTCTAAGCTGCTGTTGTCATGATGATAGGCATGTAAAATATAGCCCATCTTTATGTCTTAGCATTTATGTAATGAAGATCTGCAGAAAAAAAAAAACCATAAAATCATTAAAAAACAATTGTAGTGATTTTTTTTCTCATATTATCTTTCAACTTTCTAAGTTTTTCAATGATCAATGTTAAATGAAGGATAAATTATAAGACAAAAAATCATTTATTTACATGTGAACGTTTTTTTTTTGTTGCATAATGCACATACATGATACCTGTTAAAGGGTGCAAATTGAAATGTTAGTATGACAGAAGAGTTGAAAATGATGAGATTAGATAAATGATGTCAGATCAGTGTTTTGTGAAGTCCCCCTCTGGGATACAGTCAATGGTTGTAATTATGAACCTCCATTCCAGTGGTGATGCTGTGACACTCTCATATTCAATCAACATGAGGCAGCAACACCCCTTTTTCTACCCAGCAACACCGATGTGCTATCATTGACAGCAGCTGTCATGGTCAAATCACACTTTGACTATTGCCGTCTCTCTTCCCTGATCCTTACGACTGAACAGGGAACACTACTTTGTGGTGTGATACGATCACGCTGCGATGGTCCCTTCATTCGTATTCGTATTGTTCAGAATGCAGTACTGGAGGGAGGTGGCTAGTTTAACTGTGTCACAGGCAGTATAAGAGCAAGAGCTGTGTATCAAACAGCATTGTTTAGTTTTTCACTCTTTATTTATTTTTACTCAGAATTGCTTACAGCTGATTCAGACTCAGTGGAACATGATTGGCTGCTCACAGTGATGATGTCACTCCCATACCACACCAATCACAGTTGCAGCTGGCAGGGGAAATGCACTATCAACCTCACTCTAATTTCAACCCCATATTTGACTAATTTACATCGGTTATTAAAGCGTCAGTGGTTTTAATGATTCTGCAATGTGATAACCTGCCCACAACGAGGTTTTCAGACGACCAACAGAAACAAAGTGAAAAAAGTATGCATGTTTTATGCATTGCATGCTGTTTTGTAGTATCATTAGACAGGATAAAGTATACACAGGTTGCTGGCTATATCATTCATCTAATACACTGTAAGTGCAGAATGCATGCACATATTTTCCACAGAGGTCATCCAGAGGTCAGGTGTGTGTGTGTGTGTGTGTGTGTGTGTGTGTGTGTGTGTGTGTGTGTGTGTGTGTGTGTGTGTGTGTGTGTGTGTGTGTGTGTTGACAACGGGAAAAAAAAGTGCAGAGACGGTAAGCAGGCTCCTGCCTAGTTAGAGAAGGATCTAGCCAAAGCCTCAAGCGTAGCTGGCAGTATTGCATGGCTCACTGTGAATTCAACCTGACCGAATGCCACTCATCAAATCGGTGTGAGTGTTACTCAAGAAAACAAGATAGTGTTTCGGCACACACACACACACACATGCAAACACGCACACAGAGCTCCTACGAGCATGAGTCAAGGTCATTGTCTCTCATTTTCTCTAAGCATAGTTCAAGGTCAAGTTAAGGTCACTGTGGGGACCAAAGGTTACTGCTAGGATACATTCAGCACAGAGGTGTGGTTCAGTAATTTAAAAATCACCATGGAAACACAGTGTTGCTCTCTTAGCTATGCAGATAGAGTGTTTTCATATGATTATTTATTGAACAACTATTAAGATATAAATTCAGCAATCAGTATTTGCTGATTTGTGAGTAGGTAGGCTAAGTCTCTTGTGTGTGTGATTTTTACTGTATTAAATATGCATGTTAGTAATAGTAGATAAACACTATTCATTGAAACTTAGGCACTTATGTTTTTTCTTATGAGAGAACTGTTGCGGTTAAAAGTCAACATGGAATCAAAATGACTTATTATTATTTTAAATGCATGCTCTTGGTTTTGGTTTACACAATAAAAACAAGTTCCACACTACATTATTTCTTTCAGGATACCTTTTTGAAAACATTATTTTTGCAGTTGCATTTGTGGTGCAGAAATGCTTTAAAGGGTTAGTTCACCCAAAAATGAAAATTCTGTCATTAATTACTCACCCTCAAGTCGTTCCAAACCTGTAAGACTTTCGTTTATCTTCGGAAGGCAAATGAAGATTTTTTTTTTTACGAAATCTGAAAGCTTTCTGTCCCTCCATTGACAGCCTATGCAACTACCACTTTCAAGGCCCAGAAAGGTAAAGACATCAAAGTAATCCATGTGAATCCAGTGGCTTAAGTTTAATTTTATGAAGCAACGTGAGTGCTTTGTTTGCACAAAATATTAATCTCCAACACACGTTCACGCAACAGTGTCTGCTCTCGTGTCAACACAACATGCGTTGGAGATTAATATTTTTGTAAATAAAGCACCTGTGTCACTTCATAAAATTAAAGATTAAACCACTGGAGTCACATGGATTACTTTTATGATGTCTTTACTACCTTTCTGGTTGTTGCATAGGCTGTCAATGGAGGAATAAAGCACTCAGATTTCACTCAAAATATTTTAATTTGTTCAGAAGATGAATGAAAATCTTATGGGTTTGGAACGACATGAGTAATTAATGACGGAATTTTCATTTTAGGGTGAATTATACTTTTAAGCTTCAGTAGAAAAAATGCCATTAGAGTTAGATTTCTGTGTATCCGTTTTAACTGTCTGTTTCAATGTATTGATTGATTCAAAACTAATTCGTTTGTAATGCATTTACAAAAAAAAAAAAAAACACTGAAGTGCCATTTTTTCCATTTTAAAAATGCTTTATTAAAAATATATGTAAGTACTGTAAACATTGCTATTTATGACTATGTATTCTTATAAAAGTGTATATACAGTAAATAAAAATGATTCAATATATTCTTCCGTTTGTTCACAGAAACAGTGAAAAACACACCTTGGTAATTTTGAACCGGATCATTACTGTATTTTATTTCTTGCATTAAGCATTTGAAATCTGCTTGGCAACAATGACTCTATGATCAAAGTTCGGGTTCCTCTGATACGTTGAGTATCTTGTTGAAGAATATCACCCATGCAGCCCTAGATTATGTCAGTAAGATGGGAGCAGAGCATCACAGTGACTTTAAGCTGCACTTCTTTAAGCATTTTGTGCATTGGTCATATAATAACCTGACGGGGTGTGGCCGCATCATATCATACGAATAAATACTGTATGTAGCTTTAAAGTTTCATGTGCTCAACCAAGAAGATGGTAAGGTCTCTGCAGAGCAGATGGTTATTGTTTTAGAGTGTAATGTTCTCTCTCTATCTCTCTCTGTCTCTCTTATTCTCCAGTGATGGCCTCTGCTGAGCAGCTGTGTCCCCGCCTGCTGCACCAGCACTGCCCATAGGCCACACACACACACACACACACACACTTACACACACCTTTGGGCTCCCTTTCCAGCTCTGTTCATACACACACACACGCACACCATGTACAGTGTGGAGGACCTGCTGATCTCTCATGGATACAAACTGCCCAGGAGCGGCCCTGCCTCCTCCTCTTCCTCTGCGCCTTATGACAATCGAAACAACGAATGTCGCCGTGACAACGTAGAGAACCGGCCTCCTGGTGGTGGTGGAACTCTGAATGGATTTGGGACAACAGAGGGGGGAGCGGAAGCGGGTACGGTGGTGTACAGACCGGCACCGGTGAAGGCCTATCCAGAGAACAACAACAACATCAATGAGGGCCATGAGAGGATTCAACGGAGATTGGAGGTTCCTGTTGCTTTCCTTGGTGACCTGCAACCTTTGGGTGACTCTCTAGCTACAGACAGTGGGTAAGTGTGCACTGTCATAAGGGTCCACATTAAAGAGTCATGTTGAGAAACTAAATGTTTCAAAAATTGGTGGCATCTGTTTTAGGGGCGTTCTCGCCAAAAACCATCACCTTTTAATAATCGTTCTAATTATTTGAGAACAGGGAAGTCTTATATAACTATAACGAAAATGTCACAGACATCATTGGAATCACTTAAAAAAATAAATAAAAAAAAAGTTCAGCTGATGAATGATAAAAACATTAAATTATTGTTATAATTATCATTCTTGGTGTGAATGGCTCTTTAGATTGAGGGTACGTTTACATGACAACGATGTAGTGTTGCACGGTGTATCGATACTTCAAAAGTATCGCGATACTCGGAAATTAAAAACGTCGCGATACCTAAATTTATCAGTATCGATACTTAAAAAAAAAAAAAAAAAAAAAAAACACCTCCCTATGGACGTCTGTGTTTTTTTCCTGACGCACGCAGCAAAGAACTTGCCGCTGTCAGTGTCATGATGTGACAAAACACTACAGCGAGATGGCTGCATGTGCGAGCACAAGTGGTCCACGACTTGATGACGCGAGGAGTGACATATGGAAGTAAGTTGCCTACCTTGCTCTGTTGCACGGTGCACCAATACTTCAAAAGTAAATCGGAAATTAAAAACGTCACGATTCCTTAATTTATTAGTATCCATACTACTAAGAATGACCGCGTTCCAGATTTGTAAGGCCGGCGACACACTGGCTGCGTGTCGTGTCCGTTTTTATTTCGGCTCCCATGTTAACTACCTGGGTGACACACGCGTCTGGGCGCAGCTCGAGACGCGCGGAAAATGCGTGCATGCTATAAATAGAACCGACGCCTATTTTTCGCGTGTTGGAAGCGTTCCCAGGCAAAATAGAATAGGAAAAGATGTTTCTATGTCATTTTGACACGAATACATATTAATAAATGACATTTTGATGTTTGAAAGTTTTGACATAAATACAATATAAATGTAATTTTAAAAAATATAATCGAATTTCAAATATTGCACCTCTCAATACAGAACGAATTATTCTGTAGCCTATTTTGCCGTCAACACTGCCGACGTTGTCTTTGCTGCTATATTCCACAGCTATCTCCCCACATGTCAAATATATCACCAATGAGGCTTATCATATGTTACCAATATTAAACATTGTTTAATATAATCGCTGTTCATATTTGTATTCAAAGTTCAGAATCAAGATAAAGCTCTTATGTTTCTTATGATAAATGAGAAAATGCTGCTAAATTTATTTAAAAAAATTACCTTGAATGTCATTGCTCTAATTATTTTTTTATATTTTGATATTTCATATTTTGTTCAAATGTTTAATATATCTGCTGTTCATATGTTCATTTATTAGTGTGTTATATGATTAGAATGTTGTCCCGGTTTTAAAATAAAGCACAGCAATGATATTTGAGAGTGTTTCTCCCTTTTCAGGAAAAGTATCGAAAAAGTATCGAAATCGCAATACTTGACTTGGTATCGGTATCGAAACAATAATTTTGGTATCGTGACAACACTACAACGATGTACTATAAACGTTTTTCCTTTCCATTTTTCACGTACAAATGACAACAATGTCAAAATGATCCCAGTTCACACGGATCTGTGAAAACGATTAAAATGCTGTAATATTCATGCCAGGCCAGTAGCTGGCGATGTCACTTTGTAAAGAAACACTACGCGCCTATACTGAGTTGCAAACTTTTCACACAGAACATTTAACGTTTACCTGAGGTATCTTATCCAGACATCTATCATTATCTGGTTGACTGCGTCTACACGAGAGATGCGGTAAAATCATGTCGCAGTCTGGATGCTTACAGTTACTTTCTTAGCAGAAAGGTTGAATGCATTTGTTTGTACAATGTGGACGACATTTGCCTTGTGTTTGGTGAAGCTGAACCAAGTCAAACAGTGTCAAAATGTCGCTAAGATGCGGAGGTTATTATTTGATGACGTCACCGTTTTCACAAATTCACATTTTTGTCGTTGCTTGTGCTTTTGTTGTTGGAAAGAACAGGAATCAACAGGAATCAAATATAAGCTGATTTCCCTGTGTATAAAACATATAATATGCTTCAAATGGTTATTCATGTAAATAAATATGCAGTACTTCAATGAAAAGCCAAGGCGATGTAGCTGTTGTGGAAAAAACAATTAAAGAAACCACTCACAGCAGCAAACGTTCTCCCCTCTGTCATGTTTAAATTTTATGGTGCGCCCAACTCAGAAACTCGGAAACTCGGAAGACAAATTTCCGTTTTACAGACAAGGCTTAAGCTAGTCCCAGACTAAAATGCATGTTTGAGCTGTTTTAATTGAAAGCAACTTCCACTGATATATCCATTTTTTTTGTCTCAAGATGCACACCTGTAATGTTTTTTTTTTCTAAGGCAAGTTTATAAAAACTAGTTAAATGTCCTAATTTAATTAAGGTCTAATCCTGGTTTAATCTAAGCCCTGTCTGTGAAACTAGGCCTGAGTTTCCCAGCAGTAAATACGACTTGAGAGGGCATTCATGTCCAATTTTTTACTAGAAATTTTTTATTTAGAGTTCAAATCCTCACTTAACCTACTTTTTTGATGGTCATCTAACATAACCCATTAATATGTCACCAAAAGTTAAAAGGAAAGAAATTGCAGCAATTGAAATAAAAATATTTTTAAAAACAGTAAATAGGCTACCGTCTATTTCCAGTGTTTTCTGTCATCTTTTTAGAATCAGAACTAGCGAATCGATGCACATTTCGTGAGTGAATCACTCTTTTAAATCGTAAAGTAGCAAAAACTCGGGCTGCATCCGAAAACATCTCAAGTTACGACTGTAACCTATGTTCCCTGAGAACAGGCGAACATAGGTTCCCCATAGCATTCTGACACTGCGTCAGAACGCTATGGGGAACGCCTCCACGTGAACCGGTGTCTGCTATGGGGAACGCCTCCACATGAACCGGTGTCTGAAATGCTTATCTAATCACGGCAATCCTATTTGCCAGCGACAGCCTATGACATCATCACTAGTGCAACCCGGAAGTATATAAGGGGAGCCTGGAGAACATGTCAACAACTTATCTTCTGAGGGGACTGTTCAGCAGGCATCCCCGAGGCATGGCGGAAAGACGCAGTGTCTCGTTCCCTGTTCTTAGGGAACATAGGTTATAGTCATAACCTGAGACGTTCCCTTTCAAAAGGGAACTCGCACTGCGTCAGAACGCTATGGGGAACGATCTACCCATGCTGCCATGCTGAGGGGAGTGCATGCCAAATTATGGCTGTGACAAAAACATTAAAAAAACGGAAGTTTCACTGAAATGCCAAAAACACTCCCCCTTCGGGTCACATACAGGCTGTCAGTGACAGTATTCCCTACGGCCACTGCCCAAGCTATAAGCCTCAAAGAGGCCTCCGATACAATGAAGGCCTACCAAGGCTGCTCAAAGGCCTTGGAACCAACAACTTCCATGGAAGGGGTTCCTTTAAGGGAATATGGCCAGGGGGTCCAAAGGAGTCCCGTCCAGTCACTTTCTGAGGGGGACATGAAGTCAACCCAACATGCCACCAGGGAGGCTGACCTGGTCTAATTTAATGACCTAGTCTTGCCAACAACCTGTCTCTAACATATTTTGCACAACAGAGTCTCTAACATATTTTGCCTCACTTGTGGAGGCATCCGATAGGGAGGACTGCAGATAGTGGCAGTGATCGCTCATAGACCGGATCATAGAGACGGACATCCTGGAGAGTAGAACTCAGCATAGCGCTTTCTAACACTTGCGAACGAGGGGAGTAACTCTACCCAATCCTGGATCTACACAGTGCTTCAAAGCCATGTGGAGGCTGGACACTCTGAAAGGGACCCTAATAGGGGAGCGCCTCCAGCTCTAGGGCTGATCTAACAGGGAGGCCTTGTGAGAGTCCTTCGACCTTCCGACCAGACTTAGGGAGCTAAGTATTCATACAGAACGATCCTCAGATAGATTCTGGAACACTATATTCAAAACCTGATAAGTATTGACCAGGCTCTGGGCTAGGTTTTGCCTTTGCAATGCTAAGCATCCAACTCATTGGGGATCTGCCTTCAAGGGGGCCTGTCAAGGCCTAACTACTTGATAGCGGGACTGTTAGCAGAGCTAGCCACAGAAGTCAGGTGCTCTCACAGACATCTCTGTGGGCCTGGTTATACTTATTTCACATTGCCAACAGGCAGTGTACTCAGCAAAAGTGCCATCGGCCCTTTAAAGCAAGGGGAGTACAATCTTACGCTACCAGATTATCAAGGAGGCTTACAGTAAGGCCTACAGCTTCGACTTTCACGGACGTCAGCCCGGGCAGTGCTTTTTAAAACAGAGTCTCTAGTATTACTTGCCTTACATGTGGAGGCATCCGATAGTGAGGATTGCAGGTAGTGGCAGTAATCACTCACAGACCGGATCATAGAGACGGGCATCCTGGAGAGAAGAACTAAGCATAGCGCTTTCTAACCCTTGCAAACAAGGGGAGTGACTCTATTCGATCCTGGATCTACAGAGTGCTTCAGAGCCCTGTGGAGGCTGGGCACTCTGAAAGGGACCCTAATAAGGGGAGCGCCTCCAGCTCTAAGGTTTACATTGCCAACAGGCAGTGTACTCAGCAGAAGTGCTATCGACCCTTTAAAGCAAGGGGAGTACAATCTTACACTACCGGACTATCGAGGAGGCCTATTGTAAGGCCTACAGCTTCGAATGTCATGGGCGTCAGCCCAGGCAGTGCTTCGGCTCTAAGGGTGATCCACCAGGCTCAACCATTCCGAGTGGGAGGGAGTAACTAATCTGTCTCTACCTGAGCCTGGGTGGTGAAGGGTGATATCATACGAGCTATGGGTAGCAAAGTACTCTAAATAAAGACCTTAACAAGGGGAGTACTATCAGCATGATCCTGAGGACTGTATCAGGGTCAAGGCCTATTATCTTGTAGTTTTACAAGACAGATTTTTCATTCTCTACTAAACCCAAGGAAATGGAGGCCACAATAAGCAGCCAACGACATTCAACCTTATGACTTGAATTATTAATATTCAAGTGTCTCAGCAGATTATTTAATTTTTTTCAAAAAAAAGGTAAACTTAGGATAAACTAGCTACAATACTCAGCTCTAAAGGGCGGAGGCCTGAGCATACTGCTTCTTACTTTCTAGAGCGAAAAGGCCTGACAACGCCCATGAGATAAATGCATGGGAGGCTTTTTGAAGATAGCCTGCAACCTATGCTGCTATCTACCCTGTGACACCACTAACATTTATATACACTATAATATCAAAGACTCTCTAAAGTGAGAGGAGAACTGCTGCTCTAGTATAAGGTGGCTATCAAGGTGGCCCGAAGAGGGCCAATGCTTGACTTTGTAGCTCTATCTGGAGCTTGACAGAGTGGTGGCCTCAGTAGAATAACTCCCAATAGGGAGGAAGCCATCTCACACAAAAAAAATTCTATTAGGTGCTCGGATGAACGGTGGCCTCACTAGAGAACATCCAACCTGTTCACTACTACAGATTGCCACTACCCGTTATATAAGCCTGACGACTCTAACATAAGAGGAGGCCTATGGGAAGGGTATGCATAGCCTACCTATATATGGGAACTTAAGGGCCCTAATTTCACCATCCTATGAAAACCATATTTAACACCCCCTTAATACTTCCTAACAGGGAACCGTGGCCAATCATTCAACCTTACTAAAAACTCACGTAAAGGGAGAAGACCTATAGAGCTCAACCTGCTGCCCATTGAGCGATGGCCTAAACGACATTCACAAAATGGAGGCCTATCACGATAAGAGCACGAAAGAGCACACTTACTACCAAACCCGACGCCAGACCTACAGGAGGGTTCCAAATTGAAGGAATAACTCATAATAGGTCCAGCCTCAGGCTGATGCAAGAAGCGCTTGGGGTGAGATTTAAATGCTTCAAATCTGTCAGCAGATCAGCCTGGTATGCTTGCAAAACCGTAATTGTGTACAAGTCATCACCAGATCCGTCACCGCGTATGCCCTGCCATTTAAGCGTGCTGTCACATTTTAGTGGCTTAAGAGGCAGGGCCCGAGCACTTAGTGTCGATGCCTCTCCAGCAGTGAGACAGTTCGGGAACATCTCGTCAATTGGGGCATCGACACATACCCGTGTTTGCGCATCCCCTCAACATCAGTGTAGTGAGCTGATGGCAATGAATGGGCACTGAATATGGGTTCTTCCATGCCTTCCCAATCTCATTGTGTAGATCTGGCAGGAATGGAAGGCTCACGAGATCTGGAGCTTCATGGCTGGAAAGAAACCATTCGTGAAGTCTGTCACGAGCGGTCTCTTCCCTCACGCGCTCCAACGACATCAGAAGCATCGTTGAAGTGCGTTCCGTAACACTCAACAGCTTAACATACGTGGTGCAGGGTGGCCGTGAGGGTTTGGGCTGTATATCCTCATCACCCTCATCAGCCATCTCCTGCTCTCTTGGGCTGGTTGTTTTTATACACAGCAGAGCATTTGCTGCTGGATCAGAGGATGTTAGTGACAACACATCTTCATCCTGCAGCTCACTCTTGCGAGTCTCTGAAGGGCGTGAGAGATTAACTTCTCTCAACCTCCTCAGCGAGTTCCCTCTGAAAAACCCCACGATTCCAGTCTCTGCTCTGCCTCAGCGCGAGCGGGACCTGAATCGCCTGGTACAGATGTCTGTCCCCCTTTTCCTTCGAGAAGAGAGCAGACGAGAGTGGAGTTTTCTCAAGGGAAAAAACTCACCCATCTGCACAAGCAGATCCCTTGGGAACTGATCGTGGATGCTCTGACCCCAAACAATAAACACACAAGTTGTATGTCATCAAGTATCAATATCTTAGATACGGATGCACACGCTTCCTGAAGCGTTTTTCACAAGCCATGATAGCCTTTTAGAAGTTTCAGGTTGAAGCGTACAAACAAAACAGTCCCTGAAGACGAAATGATGTTGCCATGTTCTCCAGGCTCCCCTTATATACTTCTGGGTCGCACTAGTGATGATGTCATAGGCTGTCGCTGGCCAATAGGATTGCCGTGATTAGATAAGCATTCCCCATAGCGTTCTGATGCAGTGCGAGTTCCCTTTCGAAAGGGAACTTTGGCAGCTGAATTGTTGCCTCGCTGCCCTATCAGGAAATGGTTTTCTATGCACATTTGCAGATGAATGTACCTCATGAAACTGATTTCGGACAGACATCTGAGGCAGTGTAATGGTTTAATGATCTACTGCAAAATAGGGAGAGCTTTGTTGACAACTAAGAGAATATTTATTTACTACAATAATAATTTCTCACTAGAATTACTTAAAAAAACGTTGGTCAAAAACGTGCATTTACGCACAAACTGACCACGAACCATGACTTTCAGGCATCTTTCTTTTTCAGCTTAACGGTCACGGAATGGAACATACTTTGACGTCTTCCTACCTTGCGATGCGAAATGTGCTTTGCTTAGACTTTCTTCTCTGTGAAAGGTGCAAGCTTTAACAACTTTAACAGAGCTACCAGGTATTTTGGATGCATTCTCGGTGTGAATCATTTGAAGCGGTTTCTTTCTCAGTAAACAGACAGTAATATGTCAAAACTGTGAGACCAAAAAGAGTGCTGAATTAAGTTGACATTTACCTGAAAATGCAAATCCTGATATAAAACCTGAAAATACCTTCTACCGTTTGCCAGCAATGAAGAAGTTCTTTATTAACATCGATAACTATATTTGTAAGTGTGAACTCGTGAATTAAAAATGTATGAACACCATTGCATTAAAGAAAATATCAAATCAAGTGCTATTTGCAAACAAAAGCTTTTCTCAGAACTACTGTAACTTCACTTTTCAGAGCCAAGAATTTAGCATCTTGTGGTGATGTATTGTTGATGTTCAGTCAGTTCCCATCAAGTTCACCTGGTAGTTCATCACATTAACAACTGACATGTGCCTAAATATGTTTTGAGACCACTGAAATATTGGTGGATGTAATGCCATGTGTGTGCTGCTGTTGAAGACTGTCCTAATAAAAAATTAAAAAACAAGATTTTATCCATATTTCATGTTGTTGGCTAATCCATTCCACTGTGATTTATCACAAAAATCAAGACTGGCAACAACATTGATGTAATCTGAAAGGAATCGGCCATGTGAATGCAATCACACGTATAGTGGAAAATATTAGGGATGCACAGTCATGATTTTTCATGGCCGATTCAGATTTTTTTTATAAGCAAATGGGCAAATTTATTTGTTGTTTATTTACCTTATTACAGACCAAACAAATAAAAAAACAGGCCTTAAAAAGATCTGTAGCCATTTGAAATTAGAGGCAACTGCTACATTTTAATCACGATCTAAACAAAGATTTTACACACATGTAGCATGAGCAGTTGTTTTTGATTTGAATTAGATTGTACAATTTCAAGATTTAAAGCAAAAACAGAATGGTCTGATTTTAGCTTTGTGAAAATATGCTATATCTCCTCTCCTCTTTACATCCATATTCAATGAGTCCCATCTCTAGCTTGTGTTAACGTCCTGTTTTCAGCCTTCATAATATTTCCACACAATTCCATGTTTGGATATGATTGCAATACAGTTCAAAAACGCTTGTTGAGCAAAAAACGGACGGTTTCTACTTGATGGCCGTTCGACTAGTGCATATCTAGAAAATATTGAATGTAACATTTTTTAGTATTATTATTATTTAAATGCCTTGCGATTTATTACAAAAGGTCTGTGTGAATGTGTAGATGAAGATGAAGACCTGTAATTGTTAAATGAATAAGTCAACTAGTCAATAATTATACTGTTTTAAGTCTCACAAACTTAAGTTTTCATAACTTTCATAATACACATCACTGTAAAATGCATATTTTAAAAACCATGTGAAATGTGATTAATAATAAGACCCCATAAAATTTTAGGACTCTCCCAGGGAACCATATTCTTTTCAGTCTTTATATTATTAATGACTTTCAGAAATATGCTAATAATGGATTTGGTAAAGATTGTGTTGATGTTGACATTTTTAAAAAAGTGTCAGCTTGGCTTGATGCTTCTTGCTTGACCTTAAATAAATACTACTACTAAAAGAAAAAAAGTCTTTATGTTTTTCAATTAAAAAACTAGAATAGAATTAACTTGAATTAACGGTGAGGTTATTGAACAATTATTAGAGAAGAAATATATAGGAATGATTTTAGATTTTTAGAAAAAAGATATGTAAAATGATTAAGGCCAATCTTATTTTTTAAGATGATAAGAAATTGCTTAAAATTTGATTGTTGGTGATTAATTGTTGTTTTCAAATTCAGTGATATTCTCACTGTATGTCATATGTATTGACCATTTGGTCTCAGACTAACCAGTCTATAACTAAACGAATGTCTTTATAACAGGGCCTTGAACATTTTTCAATAGGAAGCCAACAATGGATCATCACTGTCATTTCTTAAGTAAATATAAAAGTTTAAGCTTTGTTCATTTTCGCTGACAAGCTTGTGTTCAAATTATTAAATGGCCTTCCTCTATGTAATTATTCTGCAAAACTGCAGTGGTGCAGCAGATCCACCAGAGCAGCTTCTAGTGGGCAAAATTTTGAAACTGGCTACCTAATTATTTGAAACCGACTGCAAGCTTTAACATTTTTAAGAGAGCTACAAGTCTTGGTTAATTGAGTACTCTTGTTTAGGTTTAGGGTTTCTCTTGATTCTTTTTTTCTTTTTAATTTTGTTTTAAATTTTTGTAATTTTAGAGTGTTGAAAATTACCTTTCACTACAAACAATATGATACTTACATGGGATTTTCTTTTCAGTTTTATCTATGTATAATTTATCTGTGCCAAGTTCTTGGTGCATTTAGAAGTGTATGTGAATGAAAGTTTTGATGACTTGCAGTTCAGTAATTCAGTAACCAGTGCAAATCTTGCAATTCAGTGCAATATTTGTTAGAGTAAGGATTTGTCAAACCAATAATGCTGGAGTTTGTGAGTCTTTTTTTGAGATTCATTACAAGAATCTGCTCATAAAAGTCATTAATTCATGAATAGTCAAGATTGTGGTCACACACTGTTTATTTTTGGGTAGAATTGGCAACATAGTTTAAGCCTAGTTTCAAAATTGTTTTAGCTGGAATATAGCAAATCACAATGCAGAACATGTCAACTTTCCAAACATATTTTATGTCTGTTATTATTTTGACAGTGTTACTAGCATGCTTTCAATGTTGTTGACAGCCATACTGCTATTTTTTGATGCAGCAACTATAAATTAACATATTGTTATTTTTTTTTATTACATATTGATTTTCTTTAATGACTGATTGCTTGTAACGCATATAAGTTTCTCTCTGTCATTGTTGTTAATCAGCATTAATTGTTGGCAGATTTCAGATAATTTTGTTATTGGCTGTTATTGCAAATATAAAAATATCTACTATGTTCTACTCCCTGTTTTGCCTGTTCTAAGCCCATTGTCAACTATGACATATCTGACATAAAGTAACCCATGGTGTTACAGCCATACTGGTTTCCTTGACTATACTATATAATTTTTATTCAGTTTTGCAACCTAATCTGTTTGTAACATTAAAGATACAATTTCTGATTGTTAGAATACCACCATTTTAATTTGTGTAAGCTTTATATTTCAATATGGAAAAAGGCCACAAAAGTGAGGCTTTTTCATTTTTAAAAAGCAGCTGTTGTAACAAAAGTAATTCATTGCAAAGTTTTTGAATTCATTGTCAAAGTTTTTGAAAATTTAATGAACTGTTTTTGTCTCTGTTGCTAGGTTTTATGATGCTCCCAGCCTGACGTTCTCTGAACATGCAGATGAGCGAGATATTTCATTCTGGAGAAGGAGGGGACAGGATTTCAGTGCTCTATTGGACTATGCTGATCCCAGGGAGCTCAGAGTGTCTGGAGGATTATGGCGAGGTCCAGTGCTAGCTGTTGAGGAGTTAAGAGCTGAGAGACCACTGGCACGCTGGGAGGAAGGCCCATGGATACGGGAACCAATAGACTCAGGCCCAGAGACTTTACGTGTGACTGCAGAGAGAAAATGCCAGAGCCTGGGCACAGAGGAGTGGCGCCCTGCAGTGGGCTTGGGCCGGCAGCTGTCAGATGGGGAGGCTGAACATTGGTCTCAGGAGCAGCAACACCGCCTGCGACCAGCAGAGGGCAGTGTGTCCGCCACAGTGCGAGCTAAGTCCCAGTCTCTCCCTCGAGTCCTTTCCCCCGAGGATCCTCATTATGGAGATCTGCCTCAAACTGGTGCTGCAAATCAGCCCCCTACACAAAGAAGCAACAGCTCCGCTCCATATGGTCGATACCACAGTGAATGGCAAGCAGGGGAGAGGTGGAGTGGTCAGACACAAAGTCATACTCCCTCTGCAGTTGTACCAAAGCCACGGTTCAGCCGCCCCGTCAAGCCCCCGTCTTATGAGACTCACCAGCAAAACAGGGGGAGCTGGGAAACGTTGTCCTCTGAACCTGTGTCCAAATCCAGAGACCGCTCAGTGTGCTTCTCTCAGAGTTTAGAACCATTCAGAGACCGGTCTGGTTGTTATTCTCAGAGTGCAGAGCCTCTAAGAGATCGGTCCATTTGCTTTTCACAGAGCGCAGAGCCAATTCGAGACCGCTTGGTCAGCCACTCTCAAAGTGCTGAACCACTAAGAGACAGATTTGTCAGTCATTCTCAGAGTGCGGAACTACTGCGCGATCGTTTTTTCAGCCACTCGCATAGTGCTGACCTGTTAAGGGACCGATCTCTTTGTTACTCTCAGAGCTCAGAACTGCTACGAGACCGGTCCATTTGTTACTCCCAAAGTGCTGAGCTCTTAAGACCAGAAGCATATAGGGCAGATCTGTTTTACCATGAACTGACTGGCATGGAGCCCCCTGGTTACATCCCACCCCCCTCCTACAGGAGATTCCTGCCACCCAGGAGTGGACAGAACTACAGAGCAGATTCTGCTCTTGTCCGATGGAAACGTGAGCCTGTGAGTGCAGAGATGGGCCAGTGGTTTTCCAGGACTTCAGGATTGTCGTGGTCAGAACGGCGTGAAGACAGGAGCATGGCAGTAGTTCCAAGAAGGCCTGTGCATCCAGGGCCTGTCATACCTAGCCGCCCAGGACTCGTGCAGTATGTCCCATTTGATGACCCGCGTATCAGGCATGTCTCAGGGGGGCCCTGTGGAAACTCGCTCACAGACGCGGACAAGATCCGACACGTCAACAAAGAGCTTCCCTGCGCTGCAACTTTAGGACAATCCACACATGATAGTGCCTTTCTCCCTTCACAGGGACCGAGTCTTAGCATGGACACTAACAAACCGGCTCTCACTGAACAGGAGAATACTAACCGCTGGCACAAGGGGATGAACAAGGGCAGTGAAACTGTAGCATCTGACCAGAGCTGTGCCAAGTACCCCATAGCGTTTCAGCCCAGACCCCTGCAACCAATCATTAAAACAGACAGAAGTATAGACCAGCAGATTAGAGCTGACAGAGTCATCGACCAAGTCAAGGTTGAGAGAGTTACAGAGCCGGTCAAAGTGGAGAGAGGTGCTGAACAGACAAGAACAGATCAAGTCAAAGTAACAGAGCAAGTGAAACTAGATCGAGTTACAGACCTAATCAAATTGGATAAGCCTACAGATCAAGTAAAGCCAGACAGGTTTACAGACAAACAAATAAAAGTGGAAAGATTATCTGACCAGATACAGGTAGACAGGACCCCAGATCAAGTCAAGGCCGACAGATATACAGACAAACAAATTAAGCCTGAAGTCAAGGGAGAGAAAATCCCTGAAAAGCCCATTAAAGCAGATAGAATTTCAGACAAGCAAAGTAAAGCTGAAAGACTCTTAGAGAAGCACTTGAAGATCGATAGAATTTTAGAAAAACAACTTAAAGCAGATAAAATATTAGAAAAACAGTGTAAATCTGATAAATTCACTGACAAGTTGATTAAGGCTGACAAGCAGGCAAAAGGAGATAGTAGTACAGACCAGACAAAAGCTGAGAAAATCACTGACAAGTCTGGTAAGGCTGATAAATCCATGGATAAAGGTTCCTCAGAAAGTGTGTCAACTGTAAAGATGGAACCAGTCCAGGAACCTGAAAAAAAGAGTGTGAAAAAGAAACTCAGTGAGACTATCTTCTGTCTCGTGTCTGTGCCCCTTTCACAGTCCAGTGCAAAATCTCGAGATCAGAACAACAATGAAGAGAAAGAACCAGTCTCTCCTCCAATTCCTCCTCCTCCTCCTCCAAGCTCCTCCAGCGAAAACAGCAACACCCTTGGCTCCCTGCCAAACCAAAGCCTCAAAAGCACATCCACCACCTCCACTGATTTGGAACTACAAGCACTCACACTTGGCAGTGGGTCCAGTAGCATAGCCACAAGGAGAGCTCATCGCAGAAGGAACTCACGCTCTAGGATCATTAAGCCAAATCCACATGATGAGCTTCGAAGGTATTCTGGGGCCTGGCCAGGGGACCAGTACCGTGACCAGGAGACCCAAACAAGCCCTGAGCCCACAAAGAACAATGCAAATCCAGGTTCCGCAAATACAGAAGCACAAGATGCTCCTGCTGCCCAAGAGGTAACAGCTACTGCTGAGACTACATCAGTGGCTCCAGGGGCTGCCCCAGGGGCTGCCCCAGGGGCTCTTGGGGCTTTGGCGGCTCCATCAGTTCAGTCAGTGCCATCCGTTCCACCGACTCCAGCAGCTCCACCGACCTCAGGAGGTCCTGACCCCAGCACCCCTTACGGGTATCCCATGAAGGGCCAGAAAAGCCTAAAACCATCCAGCAACAGTGCTTTTTCACGGACAGGTACCTTCACCAAGAGCACAGGTTCTCACAGACCTCCATTACATCCCCCGCCACACCCTCCACCCCCACCTCCAACCCAACCTCCATCTCAACCTCCACCCCCCCCACCAACACAGCCTCCTGCTCAGTCCCCACCATCAGATCTGACTGAAGAGGCAAAGTCAGCCTCAGGGCCAAACCCAGAGGCATTTGGCCAGTTCCTGCTGAAGCCAGTGTGCCGGCGACCATGGGATGCCATTGAGGAGCTTGAAACCATCAATAAAGAGGCCCAAGACCAAGCAAGTAAACGCCCCAGTGTAGACCAGTGCATTGAGGATCTTAATGAGGCCTACAAAGATATCCTGGAGCTCAGCACTGCCAGCAATAACCTTCCCAACCGTTCCTCCATGCAAATCCCTGACCGCATTAAATCAAGGCTGTCTTCAGATCCGATTGGAATTCCTGCAACCACTCTTCGGCCAAGCTTGGTACCCGGAAGTGACCCAGAATACCGGGAGGTGAAAAGTGCCTTTTCCCGACCATCAACTGGGAAGAGTGTAAGCTTCAGCAAACAGCTAAGAGAGGAGATTTGTCCTGCTCCTCCCCCACCAGAACCAGGTTTCAGAGATTACAAAACAGTCATGTCCCAGATAACCCAACGCAAAGCTTGCAGATCAGTAAAGTTGGAAATCCCAGCCCCCAAAGAGACCCAAAGAGATGACGATTTGACTGCACAAACCTCCTCCACCTCTTCCATGGCAGCCGAGGTCCCATGGGCTGACAGACAGCCAATGCAAGATGCCTCCACTCTAACCAGCCCCCCAGACTACGAGCACATCTGTCAAACTCTGCAAATGGCCAGAGAATCTGGGGCCGTTAGCCGAGCTTCTGTCAAATCCAAACCAGGAAGTGCCATGAGCATCGAAACCCCACAGCATGTGCCCATACCTAGTAGGCCTCCCATAGATTCTGAGCAGCCATGTTGTTCTTCAGCATTAGAAGTTAGACAGGAGCCTGTCTCATTATTCAGAGAGGAAAGAAGCTCAGGCTTTAGGAGGGTAACAAACCACACTAACAGGTTCCTTAATAACAGGGGTGTGCTCTGTAGCCTTGCAACCGGAAAGCCGGTTGGTGACAAAGCAGGTTTAGAGGCTAACCCTGAGGTTCCTGCTGACTGGCAGATGCAGCTTTCATTAGCTGAAAAGCATATTGCTACTCTGATTACAGGAGAGGGTTCAGCAGTAGACCTTGATGAGTCAAACAAGGTTAAAGGTGATAAAGACATTCCTGGCAGTGAGTCAGTTGAGAATGAAGCAAACAACATTTTAGCCACTGAAATAAAAGACGATCCTACCAATACTGTGCAGAAACATATAGAAATAAAAGAGACCGAAATAGAGCAAACAGAGACACCTGAAAGCCAACAACCTGAAGTGACAGAAAAAGTGACAGAAGAGGACACTTCTAAGGAAAAGACAGAAACAGAGCAAAAGAAATGCGAGCTGAAAGACTCTGTTACTGAAGGAACAGAGCAAAAGAGTGATACTGCCTCAGAGGCAAAGAAAGAACCAAATGTGACCCTGAGGCCAAATAAGGCTGCAATGTGGACTCATTCAGGTTTGGATTCAGAGTTACGTCCTGAATTTCCACCAGATCACCTTCCCCTTTCTGTGCTACCTTACACTAATCGTAGATTGTCTCTAGGGTTGGATTGGGAGAGAGCTGGGTGGGAAGGGGAAAGTTTGGGCCAAGGTGGATTCTGGTCCAGAGAGAGACGTTCCCTTGATGCTGAAAGATGGGGTGTTGGTGAGGAGGGGTGGGGTTTAGACAATGACAGACAGGAAGGAGGTGGTGAAAAACGAGGTCTGGGGGGTTGGCGTGGGTGTGGAATTGATGGGCAAGGCACAGATGATTCAGACTGGGAGTTAGATAAAAATACCCAAGACTCTGGCGACAAAGAGGTAGATTCGGACACGAAACAAAAAACACTTAAGCATGAACAGGGTCTCGATGACGATCATAGCAGTCTTGCCTCTAGTGCTGATAAAGTGGAGCATACACAAGTTGCTGCTGGCGAAGGCATTGATAAGGGCCGGAGTCAAGGTCCAGATGAAGGTCAGGTTTCAAGTGTAGATAGACGGAGCCGTGGACTTTCCCAAAGAATAGAGGCTCTTTTTATAGCCCCGCCCGGGCATGGCTCAGAGGAGAGACTTGCCCGCATGAGAGAGGTGGACACTGTCTCACGAATGAGACGCCTAAGCCTTCGTAGCTCAGACTCTTGGGATGGACTGCAGGGGGTGGGAAGGTGGGGAGACTGTGGAAGGGAGGAAGAATGCCCCCTTCCTGGCCCACAGGATTCTTCAAACATCACTCAATTAGTGGATAAAGAAGGCAGCACCCTCCCTGCAGTCACCAGTGAACCTAAAGAAACGAAAGACGATCAGGCAACCCTAAAAGGTGAGAAACTTTTACAGCAGCATTTGTCCTACACTTGACCTTAGCTTCAAATTTAAATGTACTTTTTAATCTGCAATTTATGCTAAGATTGACTAATATCACTAAGAATATCGACTAAGACTAATATAATTAGAAAAATTGGTTGAGAAAGTACAATTATGAGGGTTTGCTGACCTTTGTAAATGTTTTTTTTTTTTTTTTTATAAAATAATCTCACTTTTACAAGTCCTGGTTGATTATGCTGAATGGCCACTAGAGGGAGGCCTCCTCCTGAAGTTCAGGTGCCTACCAAACTTGACTCAACTGAATTCAAGCCTATCAGCCATCAATCATTGATTATTATTATTATTTTTCACAAAGACAAAATTGCAGTGAATTGAATCTTAAAACTTGGGAGTGGAGGACACATTTTCAGCTTATTTACATCAAGTACATGCACACAGTAATGCTATTTTCACACTTTCAGATATTTACATTATGTATTTCTGCTCTGTTGGCGTTTTCAGAGTCACAGGAGCCCAGCCAGGTGGAGAGGTCGTAGCCTAGAGGTCAGAGGTCATCCAACTAAGGGCCAGCCTCCAGCACTGTGACCTGGCTGTCTGCTAAATGCCTTCATCCTCATATGCTATTGAAACATACTCAGACATTAACACACACACACACACACACACACACAACATTAGACACTGAGCGATGCGTCTCTCTCTAATACATGTCTGTGCATAAACATACACACACAAACTGACACAGAAACACTCAAAGTCATCGTCATGTATACAGACACTCACATGCATTCAGAACACATTTAAACACCTCACCACACTGAGACATCTGAAATGGCCTTCTACTCCGACAAGAGCATTGTGTATCAACTCCACTCCACGCCCACTCAGTTCCAGCTTTGCTGGCTTTCTAAGTGTTGCTGTTCCACTGCCAGAAGGAGGTTCCCAACTATGCCCCACCCCTTTCATATGTTACGGTTCTCATCATTGCCCATTTTCACCATCCTCATCATTCTTCTTTCCCTGCAATTTCCTTAAAAGATTGGTTTATTGGACGTTGTCTGGTGTGTTACTCAGCAACAATGAAAATGTTGTTGTGTGACCAAAAAAACACACACACACAAAAAAAACAAGTCACCTTCTTTTGTAAAGAAGAAAGTATTGACTGTTCAAAAATTACAGAACAATCAGTGAATTTTAAAACCAGCTACAATCTCTTATACCCCTTGCAAACAACCTATCATCTTCACAACTTTGTCTTTCTTCAAGCCATCTCCTTCCTCACATCTTAGCCTGCTCCATCAAAGTTTTTTTCAAAGACTCAGTCTTCACACTTACCTTTTACTACACTAACCTTGTGTACATCTCATTAATTTCTTCATTGTCTAGACAGTGTTATCGCTGCGCACCAATGTTTGCTAATAACTTGAAATATAGCTATTTGTTTAAGTCTTCATCACACTTACTAAATCATCCCACCAGTATTAACAACTTCTTGTCTCTGTATTCAAGGTCTTCTGCTACACTTCTTAATTACTATGACCACAATTGATTTCCATTGTCTTTTACACCTTAATCACTCTTTATTTATTAAGTTAACAACATCCCCCAACTCTCACTGGTATCATCCCAAGCTAGCATATGTGTGTATCCCAACACTCTTGCTGAATCGCGCTGCTTTAATTCCTGACTTTAAGCAAGCCATATCATAATATCATGTCCTAACCAGGTGCGTTTACAATGTAATTGTATTTTTTGATAACACTTTATTTTAAGGTGACATATTTATATGTTAATACATGTAGTTACTATAGAAATAACAGTAAATTATGCATAATTACAAGTAACTAACCCTAAATATATATATATATATATGTATATGTATCCGGTCCTACTTGACCCGCTCCACCCGGGATTTGAATAGGGGTCTCCGACGGGTGCGCAGCCTCTAGCGTCAGTCGCCTAGCAATGCCTCTTGAGGCCAGGGGAGTGATGTTTACACACACAGCTCTTATTGGCCCATTACACTCACCCCCCTAAACTTCACTCCCATCAGGATCACGGCACCAAATGTAACCAGTCCTACTCTACCTGCTCTTACACCGGGGTCTCCGGTGTGGGAGGCGGACGCAGTAACAATGCCGCTAAAGACCGCGGCCGCTAGTACCACTCGCTAGCGCGCCTCTTGAGGCCAGGGGAGTGAGGTTTACACGCACAGCTCTCACTGGCCTATGTCCGTTACATATATATATATATATATAAATAAAATATCTAATGGTCCTGAAAAAAATAGTGTTTTCTTTAGGCATTTATTTTTTAATTTATGAATCTTTTTATTTCTTGTTTATTACATCCCATCTGGTTGGAACATGGTTTAATAACTCTTCCCATGTTCAAGCAGCACCGTGCATGATGTTCCTCGTCCCATTTAAAACCTCACAAATTCATCAGTCCATCATGAAACCAGTCCATGGGGGGCAGCCTCTTCCCATCCTCCCCAGTGAGTCTTCGTCCCGCCAGCCTTTCCTCTGTTGACATCCTGGACCTCTCTTGTTGTTTGTTGGAACATGTGGTCCGTTTGTGGAGTGCTTTCAAGGGGTGTGGTCACCCCTCTGTCCAATGTGGTTCTGTTTGAGCAGACATGAATGTTTTGTAAACGCTTTTTAAATTTTGGTATAAATTTTTTTTTTTTTACTTTACCAAAACCAGTATGGCAGTTTTACGAGGACTGTTCTATTTATTCGTTCATTTTTTTATTGTTCATGTTTATGTGTCACCTGAGCTGTTCTGCTCCAAATCACGAGTTCCACACAAGGTGGTAGACGACGCTCAATGGCTCTGAACTGTTTTCATTTTCCGACGAATCGATCAAAGAAACCGTATCGCTCTTGGTTCGAACCCATAGTGCCCTATTACCAGAACTTTTCAGCACACTGTAACGTATGTCCCTGAGTGTGGAGAGCTTTGTACAGTAACAATTAAAACCAGTAATGTATTGCAGGTCAAACAGAGACCTGGGTTGGATGAGCGTTTCAGTATTTGATGTATCAACTTTAAAAGCACCTTGTTAACATATTTTTATCGTGATTGGATTCAAAGAGAATTTTTAGCTATCGAGTGGCCTTTTTGAAACACACACCAGTAACGATAAGCCTAAGGAGTTACTTTGAAACACCACCAAAATGTTTGATATCTCAAGTGTCGAAATGTGCATCATGTTTTGAATGTTTGTCTGATATATCAAATACCTTGAATGATGTTGTGTGACCCAGGTTTCACGCAGGTGCGACTTTAAATTAGGGAACTATATTCAGGCGATGTAGACTTTAAAAAACAGGGTCAAAAAGCAAACACAAAGACACGTTAGCAACTGTAATGTTGCGTGTCTGTATACCCTAAACCCCCAGGTAACTTCGGGAAGCAATAAATGCTCACGAGTGTTTCGATGAACAAGCTAAATGTGTACAGATAATTTTAATTGTTAAACGTAGATGGTTGCAAAGTAGAGGACAGCTCTATAGATATGTAATGATTTGGATTAGTTTAGGTGAAAGATACTCTATGGTAATGTGTGATATGTATGGAACAATATAGGAAAAATGAAACTTCTAAGATACAATATGCTATGGAATGGAGAGATGTGATACTTTCTGACATCATAATGCATGAAAGCTTGAGCAATATTGTCCAACACAAAAGCTCATTGGCTGTAGAAAATCTGGGAAGCGGGATGTACTTGTGTTAAAGTGTCATCTATCCAAATGTCACTCACAGAAAAGCGTTTAAAGTTGTGAGAAAGAGTGTGCGAGCGTGCATGTGTGTGTGTGTGTGTTCGCTTGCTTTTCCCTGTCATAGTGCCATCCATGTGATTTAAAAAAAAAAAATGCATTTCACTGAATACTTATTTTTGTTATCATTGAAATTGTTAACCAGTCTGCATAATGTATAAAATAAAAGTATATTTTAAATATTTTAAAAGATATTTTGTATTTAACCATAATAATTAATTTCTTCGCTCTTGGATCAAGTTGGCAGTATTATGTTGCTGTATAGAATGATAAGAAAATTATATAATTTTCTAGTGCTTAAAGAAAAAACAATCGATGGGCACATTTAAGAGAGAGAATGAGACCTGCAGCATGTCCCATTTTGGCTTCTCGAATTTTAGGGGCTCTCGTTGCGAACATTGGACATGAATTACAGGATTTTGCTTTTTGAGCTTGTAGTAAAGGCTGCAGTTAAGTGAAAAAGGCCCACAGCTGATATTTGACGCTTTGTATAGTTGTAATGTTCATTCAGTTTATATAAACATCAATAAATTTAGTGCATCCATTCACAGCTGCCTAGAAACTTGTTACAGCAAAGTGCATACAGCGAGGAAATTGCAACATTAAAAGTGACTTTGTTTGATCTTGATTCCGTTCAAAGCTAAATGTGGCCTTATTTTATTTGAGCATTTGTACGTCTTCCATTCAGAATCATGTACTGTTATCATCATGAGCTCGTACCAACGTTTTTCTATAAAGAAATGATAAATTAATCAATAAGTAAACAGTCTTTAGATCACAGCCAAATATTTCTTTCTTTCTTTGCAAGTACGATAAGCTAACGTTTGGACTGAAAGTAAGATGTGTAGCACACTGACAGGATCTGTTCCCTACTTCACTGAAAAAGGCCATAACTGTTATATGATTTCAAACTGTTTTCATGAACTATGTAGCATTTTGCCATTGTAGCATTCAGAGTGAGTTCAATGTGAAAAAGCCACTGAATCGTACTGTTTTTTTTTTTTTTTTTTTTCATTTGTAACGGGAGTCGTAATGATAACACTGTCTGTTTTGAAAACACAAGCTGTTGCATTTTCATGCCAAGAGTGTCATGGGTTACTTTCTTTTTTTTTAAATCATTGGACATTTCTGGATATCATGGTTTGCATACATAATTGTTTGGTTCCATGTTTGTAAATGTTTTAGGCATTTGAAATGTAAATATGTGACATAAGGATAAAAAAAAAAAAAATCAAATTTAATAAACATTTTCTACAATTTAATTGCTGTGATTATATATCTGAATATGATCTGCATAACTATGTTTGGAGTTAACCCTCTTTATTAAAGTTCATATTTTGAAGTTCATAATTTGCATATGTTGAACAAGGCCAAACGCATGTATTCAATATGAATTTATAACTGTTTTAAATAATGTAATTTAATTTCTAATAATGCTATTCTTAAGTATACCACATTTTTGTTTGTTATTTGGGATAATTTCATGGGTTGAATTCTTATTTAAATATGACATTTTACATTAAAAAAATATACTGAATATGTTTTTTCTTCTCTACCCTTTAATGTGCACATTTTGAGAAGAGGAATGGTGAACTGGTATGTTTAAAAACCCTTAGACAAAGTAACTGACCAATAAGTGTTGAATGAGAAACATTTTAAAAACAAAAAACTAATGGCTTTATTGTTTTATAGAATTTTTTTAAGCAAGGCAAATAGTATAGTTCTTCACAACTAGAAGTATGGGTTTAAAATCATAAGAACATGATTAAAAGTTTGAGGTTAAAGTATGTTAATGATTTCAAACGTGCAATAAATATAGCCTGTTATTATGAAATAGTAGAAAAAAATAGATGGACATCCTCCAAGTCTAGACTGTGCAAGCTGAGAGAATTTTGTTTCATTCGTAAAGTGCTCTACTGGCCTGATACATTCATGAAATGTTGAGCCAACTTTGTGATCCATTGATAATACATTTTGCCAACATTTGGGTCCAACTGGCAGCTCAGTGTGGGAGTCTGGCTAGAGAAAAGTGCTAAAATCACCAACAGATACAAAACACAGACACACACAAACTCAGACTCTGTTCTCTGTCACTAAATACACTGTAGTTGTGATTATATTAATAAAAACACTTAGCCATTATGTCATGTCAGTTTACACATCAGTTAGACACCATTTGACTGGCAAATTGACTTAAATACCATGATAATGGCAAGGGTGATAGGACCTTTTAGAGAAAGTAATGCATTAATTTGCATGAATGAACGAAGAAACAAAAGTTTTATAAAAAAAAAGAAAAAAAAGGGGGAAACTTATTACACTTTTTACATCACTGAATATTTCTCACGCTGATTATTATGACATCCCATAATATATCTGTATTTAAATGTACATTAGACTATTTATTAGATTTCCAGGCTAATTTAAACAGTAGCCTAATAATTATAAAACACAAAACAACAAAAATGGAAAAGGTAACGAAAATAGGCTAGCCTACCAAACCATTCTTTTGGCAAACAGAACCGGCAATGTATAAAATGCAGCCAATAAAATAACATCATATAGCCTAAAACATGTGACAACTTAATGTTAAAATTACAACATGATTCAACATGTAGCCTACCTTTGAAAAAGACGCAATTGGTCATTTGACTATATACTATCCCCGTGTGACAACTACAGATGGTGGACAACCAAAATGCCTATTACCGCCGCGCCAGCTGCCGCGGCGAAATCACCGCGGCGAAAATAAACCAGCCGCATTTCAAAGTCGTTCCCGAAATGACCGCCAGGTGGCGCAAAGGGACATTGTGCAAAACAGCAGCAATTGCCGTATTTTAAAATGTAAGTGGGTTAAATATAAAACCCTAAGCCCAATAGGCATATTTTTCATATATAAATAGGCCTATTAGGCTACAACAGAATAGAACCAAAGATAGAATCAATTTTAGAACTGAAAAAATAGAATCAAAAGTTAAAAATAGAGACGATATTAGGAGCAATGACGATGAATATTTTTACTATTCTATTGAGGAATTAGATAAATGAAGAGCTCTCGTGAGCGATACAATTACATAGTAATTTATAGTGATTTCAAAAGCAGTCCTTAAAAAAATAAAAATAATAATACATGGAGTAGTGTGGCATAATTTTTGAGAGATTACGCGGAACGCGTTTTAGTTAAGATCCTGGTTTCAATGCCCTTAATGTAGGCTATATAGGCTAGGCTACTGCTTTAAAAAAATGTCACAACGCGTTTTGAGATTGTTTTGGATTAAACATTGAAGTTTAAAATGTAGTGTTTTGGCACACCAGGCCGAGTGGCGTTACGCATTGTTCAAAAATCAGGTTTTATTCTGGCATGTTGAACTGGCGTTAGATTTTTTTTTTTTTTTTTTTTTTGATTTATTAGATTTAGATTTTAGATTTCGTTAGATTTTTTTTTCTCATAACTAAAATAGCTAAAATAACTAATTAATATATGGCTTGTCTTAATATGACCTACTTAATATAGGCAATAGGCATATAATAGCCTATATAATAAATTAGCAAAACTTGGCCACTAAATATTTAATTTTCATTTATTTTAATTATCACAATTAAGTTTTAATTTTATTAAATTGAACAAGCGCAACAATCAGCATTTAATCAAATATTCTAAAAGATGTATTATTAATAATAATGTTATTTCAACATAATATTTCGTTTTTTCGACATAATGTGTGCCTGCAACAAGCAAGATGTGTATTTGTAAATCCGGTGATGCGTGCATTGATTTTATCAATAAACTAGTGTTTTCTGACAGTGTGACTGCAAAGATGAAGTTGACGATCGCCATATTTGTAGTGAACGCACCTAGAGAGAAATGCACATAAAGACATAATCAGAGAGTAGCCTTTTTCTTTTCGTTTTGAATTATTTCGTTTGAAGACATTTCAAGCTTTGTGTATTTGATGTATTTATCATGTCTGTGTGAGGCATACGCTGAGTTTCGTTAAGTTAGGAGGATGAGATGCGCTCCAGCTGACGTGCAATGCAAGTGACCGCGCGGGCGCCTCCATGATTAGTGTCTGTTATATTTGCTTCTCTTACTTATTAAATCCAGGCAATTTTGATGATTTTTTTTTTTTTAAATCAAGATACAATTTATAGAAAACGAAATTCACTTTAAAGAAAGGTTTTCTACTAAACAAAACTTAATGAAGTGGTCAAAATCATGTCTGACCCACTCCATATCCATCTCTCGATATAATGCATCCTATCTTACTCGTGCTGTCCACTTTTCATATTCAACATAGATGGAAAAAAATAACATTATAATATTTTAACAAATATGATACTAAATGAGATTATTTAATGGCTACAACAGTATAGTAGGCCTATAGACTCTATTTGTACAAATTGCTGCACATTAATTTAATTAAATGAAACCTTGTAACGAATTCACATTGTAGGGTAGACTGTGTACAGTTGAGACACCTTAAATAACTTGCGTTCGCAGCAAGCACACGTTGTGATTTTTGCTGTGCACTTGCATATTAGTGTCAGCTGGGAAGGAAATATAGAGACCAGACCTCTTGGAACTTTAATTGAATACATAGCATTGGTAAAGCATACTGAAATTACATCCCTACAAATGTATTAGGCCCTACTGAAAATAAATGTATCGAATTTAAGCAAAGTAGCCTAAATGTTAAGACTGTAAGCCCTTTGCTTTTTTACGTATAGCCTATAAAGGACTCTTATAGCCGACTTTGTGTTAATTTAATTTGTAAAGGATTTTTTTAACTCAAACATTAACACTGAAATAAATGAAACTAAATTATTGTAAAAAAAATTGGCACACCACGACGAGTGGCGCTATGCATTGTTCTAAAGCCAGGTTTTATTCTGGCATGTTGAATTAGTGTTCGACAAACGCGGCTGCGCGTTCATTTGAATGAAGAGCGCTTCTCGCTCGTGTGAGCGAACACACACTGGAACATTAGGCCAAGTCGCAACGAGTGAATCGTGGCCGAGTGGTTGAACTTACGTTACGATCATTTAGATGACACGGGTTCGAATCCCGAACTAACTTGGACGACTGATATTTTTATATTAGCCTATTAATGCATTTTATAGTCTATTGTTGATGCAGAGAGATTTGTCTAGTTCTAAAACATAGTTTTTTTGCTTATAGCCTATTTACAAAATAAAATCACCATGCATTTCCATTTTACACTAAGGAACAAATATTATACAATGACTTTACTTCTGTAGCCTATAATAATTCCAATCGTAATTTCAAAAGCAGTTCCATTAAAAAAAAATATATATATATATATGACGTTTAAACGACAAACAATAAAATCAGAACCAGTATTCTGTTGCGTTCATGGTTTCAGTGGCAGTAATGCATCCACGGCTTTTCAAAATGTCACAAAGCGTTTTGAGATTGTTTTGTATGAAATATTGAAGTTTATAATGAAGTGTTTTGGCACACCACGACGAGTGGCAAACTCTTTGTTTTGTTTTGCAAACTCAGCTAGCCTGTGGGGGGTTTGGAGAAGGCAATAGTTGCTTTATCGTGGGGGTGCAGGACAGAGGTGTTAATGTTCCGTCTTTCATATGGAGAGTGTCGGAGCCAGCCTGATGAGCAGGCAAAGGCAACATTCTTTTAAGGATTAATTAATCTCAAAATCTCCAAAAGTCCATAGCCTATGTACAGTAGGCCCTATATCTTATTAAATTATATATTGTAGTTTTATTGATTGTAGCCTATTTAAAGGTTTTCCACACACAATTTCAATTTAGCAGATACAGAGCTCTTTAATTCGCGACCCACCTCGTTTTATTGTAAGGTGAATTCAGCAAGGCATGTTGTATCTTTGAAGGAACAAAAGCTATTTGTTACAGTTTTTTCTTTCGTGATTTGTGTGGATGACACACAGCGACATATACAGTATTATCAGCTGTATGGTGTTTTTTTACACTGAAATGCTTAATTTCGAGAAAGACCCGCCGCGCGCAGTGAGGGAGACCAAACTTAGTAAAAAAAATATCCAGCGCGAGAGAGGCAAAGAAAAACGCCTGTTCTTAATTTGTTGCTTTGAACTTTTTTCGTTTTGTACCGTTTTAATTTTATAATTTAGCTGCAATTTCTTTGACAATAGAAATTTAAAATGTTGCAAGAATAAGATTCTGTGTTTCTTATTTTGCTTCACAAAGGGAATAAACTCTATCGATGCAACCCTGTTTAAATAAATAAACTGTCCCGACACTTTATTCATACCTTGAAATGTGCGATGGGTTTTCAAACTTAATTAATTTTCTTTTTCTTTTACATTTTCATTGTTTATTTTTTAATTGAAAGCAATACTGTATTGAAAGTATTTTTATGATTTGTTCGATCTGTTTTGAAAAATGTCTTCCGTTGCTATGGCCGGGTATCACTGTCAGTCATCTCAATCTCGTGAATGATTCACACACACACAAAAAAATAATTTAGCAGATTAAAGACGAGCTTCATCATCTTCATTTTCTGGTGCAATCATCAGATTCATCAGTGTCGTCTTTGCAGCGGCTCTGGAATGTAGCAAATTTATGTTGTAATGTACAATTGATAATTAAACAAGACGATTGACTTTAATAAACAGATGCATATTTAAGCATCAAGAACGGAAAAACATAAACACTGCCAGCTACACTGAGATTCGATCTCAGATCGTTAGAAGCTCCGAGAGGCTATTGTTAATGCTTTGACCACAGAGCTACCGTCTGACTAGCCTAGATCAACTACTGTTTGTTCGGGATTTGAACCGATTTGAATTCGGCCACGAAACACTAATGTATTTTTACATATTTTGCTTTCGTTAATGTTAACCAATTCTGTTGTAGCATAATAGGCCTATATTTTTTCCCTAAAAGTTTGTTTTATTCTCTGCTTTGTTTGTTTATATTTTTACATATTCAATCAGTCTCATTTTTGTTCAAATAATGAAAAAAGTTTTTTTATTTTTTATTTTTTTAAATAGATAGGTAACTTACCTTTTAAAATGCCGCAGTTGCTGCTGTTTTGCCCTGTCACTTGCGCCACCCGGTATAGTTAGTCATTTCGCGAACGACTTTGAAATTCGACTGGTTTATTTTTGCCGCGGCAGTAATAGGCATTGTGGTTGATTCTTTATTAATTAATTCAATTGATAATCATAACAACATGTAAGCCTATTTAATTCTGAATATAACAAAGAATGCTTAAACCGACTAACATCGGTTAGTAGCCTACTGCAAGTCCTGAAAATGTTTTAATTTTACGGTAAATTATTTTAATTTATTTCACTGTTATGTTTCAGTTAATAAATCTACAAACACATTAAAATAACACGAAGTAAATGACAAGTAACCTATTGACATAGCCTTTCTAAAGTATAGAAAAACTGGGCACACAATGTTAACGTGTGTCTACTTTGTTTAAATTTAATGAATTTGAATTCGTTTAACCACAATATTTATCTTGAATTTATCTGTGGCCTCAGCTCAGATTACTGCCGCGGCAGATTACGTCATAAAGAGAATAAACTGACACTTTTCAAAGTCTGTGATTACAGCGCCACTCAGCGGTAAAAGGCAGCAAATACACATCCCAATTTTGCCGCCGCGGGAACGGCGGCGGTAAAAGTCTCATTCTGGTTGTCCACCATCTGTACTGTAGGCCCGGCTTCTACCAATTGCAATGTTGTTCTGTCATTGGTTGATTTCACAGGAAATCTCGAGCTCGTGTTTATCAGCATTAATGCCACCAAACGCTTGATCCCGCGGGACTGAAGGACGTTCGTTTTTAGACGGTGTGAATGAAACAAACGGAAAAAAGAATCCCCAAAAACACGCAATAAAAGCACAGGTAAGAATTTTAAAGGTAAGAATATCGCTTTTGCAACGTTATTTGGTACTAGAGTGTAAATTGAAAGTGTATGTAATATTTATGAGGTGTTTATTATTGTTTAAAAAACGTTTTAAAAAAACTATTTATGTGAGACATAAACTCCAGGACATATGATTCATAGTGTTGATATTAACTTTAGACAAAAAGTTTAGTTTGTGGACTTCTCTAGGCTTTGTGAGTGTATGTTAGTGACTGTGTTGTCAAAAAGTTGCATTGACAGTTTCTGGACTTGCAAATGATAACTTCCAGCCAGAGATGACTTTCAGCACTTCAGAGGAAATTACTGATGCTGATATGAGTTTTCATGATTTTATGTATAGTCTATATAGCAGGTTATATATAATATAGGCCTAACTCAATTTAATTATAGACAAAGGTGTTGAAAATAAATTTTCACAAAAATATTTTAGAAATGTTTATGCTTTGATGATGCAGTTGGACTGTTGGAACCATTTATACCATAGTACATACATCTTTATTTGCTTGTATAAAGTTAATTAAGGTTATAGATTTACAGTAATGATATTTAAGTAGCCTATGTGCTGTTGTTTAAATTCAAACAAAAACGTCCTTATACTTCTGCTTATAAATGCCTTATTTTATAATCTTATAAGCGCATTAGAAAAACAGCCATATTGCTTGTGGACATACAGTACAGAATGTGTGTGTATGTGTGTTTGGGTGCACATGACCAGGCCGAACAAATGCAACTTAATACTGCACATGCTTTCTGTTCAAGCAGCTGAAGTTAAACCGCTTGAATGAGTGCAGTGTGGTCTGTCTCTAGTGCGTTTACATTAGCATTGAAGTCCATAGAGGCAATAATCAGCTTTCCTCTGCCTGGTCCCATGCTGCATGTGTGGACATGGATCAAGCTCATGAAGACTAACACCTTGACCCTGTGATTGAAGCCGGCCATTGACAAGTGGATAAGTGTCTCAGTTTACACTCCGTGACCCCGGTGTTCTTGGTACTGGGCAGCATTGCTCAAAAGCATTGTGAGCTAAGTTGATTGTAGAGACCGTTGATGGCAATGGTTCTACGTTGATTAGGCTTACAATGCTTTTGTGAAACGCAGCCCTGGGTGCAACAGTTTGATCCATTACTGTTTTAAACACAAGGAGCAGCTTCTCTGCCAATTATCACCAAAGACAACTTTTGCATACGAATGCCTAGAAGTTTAATAAATAGGCTACCCTATCTATGCGATTCATTTAATCCATAACTGGAAAAATAGGGTTATTTAATGAGGAAAAGTTACTGATTGCAACATTAACAATATTTTTTATTTATTTCATTTTTTATCTTTTCAAGTCTTCACCTCAAGAAATGAATTAAGAAAGTAATTATCATTGCTTTTAATTATTGTCATAGCATGATTTGTCCAGCAGATGACTCTCTTCCTTTGTGTACAGTGTTTATTATAATTTTTTCATAGGACTTTCTAGATACAGTCACTTGTTACCCCATCTATCTGTTGCCATGCAACTTTTGAAGTGGTTGAAGTTTTTCCTGAATGGGTGAATTTTAATAAAACAGAAATTTCTGCAGAAAATCAATAATATATTTTATATATGCTCACTAATTATATTCTAAGTAATTATTTTCTTTACTCTATAAAATGCTATAATACTTTTATTTAAATCATCATTGGTCTCAAAAATGACAGGTTTTGTGAAATTCACCCATATGTCAGAATAAGGTGTGTTTAGTTAGGTTATAAAGTAAAAGGGTGCTTGTGTTTTCTTTTGGGATAGACATACTTCTGAGTTTATAATTATAAGCATAACTTTGAGTTCCCTGGAGTCTTAATTTGGATAAAGTTGTGCAATGATAAAATTCACAAACAGATGCCATCCTTTGCTGTTTTTGGTGAGAAAAACATTCAAGGGTGTTTCGTAAGTTTGTCATGAGCTTGAACAGGTTGAGTGTGTATGAAAGTGACACTGCGGCAGCGTGACTGTGTGCCGGTCAGAAATCCACCTTGGTCATAAAAGTTGTTCAGAGCTGAGGTTCAGATCACCCAGCAGGGCTTTGTGCCCACCTGCAGCCTGATCTGCTCTGGCAATGAGTCGGAATTCACTGCCACACTCAAGGCCAAAGAGACAACATTAATATAACAGCCATGGTCCCTTGTCCACTTTTTTTCCCATTTGATGCAATGTCGTTATTCTTTTTTTTTTGTGATTTTTCTGATGATAAAAAAAATGTTAATGTTTTTATAAGCATTATAATTGAAACCCATTATTTTAGTCATAATGCATCATTTCTAAATTGCAAATTAGCATACATATTTATAATTTCTCAACATTTTTAATTGAAATAAACAATTGCATTTTAGTAAACGCTACACTTGAAATGTAAGCCGCACTTAATTTCAATGCAAAATAATTCATTATCTATGATCAATATTAGCTAGTTTTTTTTTTAACCATTTTCTTTGAAATAAGTTTACAACAAATCTTGCATAATTCCGTTTAAATAAATCCCAGTTTGCTCTTTGCAACTTATGATGCACATTGATTTTAATGCTGAATTCATAAACGAACTACTTTTAAAGTATAACTACTTTTAATTGAAATGATCACAAGAAAAATTACACAATTCTATTTTAATAAATGCTACACCATTTGCTCTTTGAAACATGATGCACCTTGATTTTAATTTTGAAAAATGTATTAACTATTTTTTTTATTACTTAACCACTTTTTTTATCATAATAAACTTACAACAAATCTTGCACAATTCCATTTGAATGAATTCTACACTCACTGTTAGCTCCTTGCAACTGATGATGCACATTGATTTTATTGCTAAATAATTTAATACAGTTTAACAAAACACTTTGATGTTCAAAGGATCAATGTTTTATGTGATCATATCGGAAGTATTGATATTTCCGTTCACCCATCCCTACTCTTATGCGTTCCGTCTGGTCCATGTGTGTGTCTATCTCTGATAGTCTGGTGAGGTTGTTGATCTAACAGCTGATTCAATCCCTGGGTCTCTCAACCCCCCACAGTCTATTTATGGCAGATTCTCGTGTAGGACTCAGTTCTCAGGCCATACATGGAGTCCACTGGTTGAGGTTACCTCTGATCGAGTGTGTGAGCATGTGCATTAGCATGACTCTCAATAGACTGTCACTCTGGAGTGGTTAACTGAACAGGATATTCAGAGAATTGCCACCTGCGGATTTTCAGTGACCACTTCTGCTGGAATATTCTTTGGATTAGGACGCCATTGGAATTTTATAATTTCTTTTTTTCTTTTCTTTTTCTTTTTCTGTGTTGTGTTGTTTTCATTAATTGGCTGCTGTATCCTATTTTTTTCCTTTTCTTCCCCCCTTCCAAATATCCTTTCCCCCCTTCCCTCCCCCTTTTCCCTTCTTCCTGTCTATCGTCAACACCGTTGTTCTTTTACATCCTTCATTCACATGGATCAGCATCCCTTCATTTTTAGGGTGGAGTATGATGGACGTCTGCTATCTCTTCACCTCTCATCATTCACAAACTGACGGTCACTTTATACAAAACTCTCTTTAGAGACTATTGCATTTGCTATAGTTGCGTTTGGACTCTACAAATGAACTTGGGAAGCTTTTCCAGGCAGTAACAAGTAAGTACCATTTCCATCTTCCTCCTTTTTGTTTCTCCGTCTTCGTCTCTGTGTGGCGGCAGCCGTAAGCCCTCAGGCTGAGCCGGCTTTATTAAGCCCCATGATAGCGTAATCCCCCTGTGACTCCAACCCACTCTGATCCGCTCCCTGCTGGACAATGGACAGGTTGGGAAGCATGTGTCAGTGATTCTCGTCTGCGTCCGTCCTCTTACAGCTCAACAGGTATATTTTGACAGAATCTTCTACAACTGTTGAATGTTCTGTTGCTGATGGTGCTGCATAATTTCTTTACCAAATAACGTTCTGATTTGGTGTTTGTTTTAAGAACAAATGCGCTCTGACCTTGCTTTGGAACTGGTGGCAGTGGAATTGGGATTAAAAGCATCCAGGAACTTTTATTGGCTATGTGTAAAACCAGAGTATACGGAGATAGAGATGCATCTATGCACATCTGAATCTTGTCTAGTAAGATATTCCATCATCTGGTTGGCTTTGGAAGGCAGAATTGATGTTACTCTCGTTGTCTATGATATCCCACAATCCTGAGCGTGTGCTTTGGTAGTTAGTGGAATAAAGAGAATGTTTGATGGAGCAGTTGAAATAATGAATTCAAAAATGTTTGTCCTTTCTTCAATGTTCAATCTGTCTTTCCGTTCGTCCATCTGTTTATTTACTTATTTGTGTATTTAATTACTTGATTATTTATTCATTTGTTTATTAAGTGTAGTTTTATTATTTCTGTTTTTATTTATTTAACTTATAAGCCATAAAACACAAAAATTTTCCTGTTTCTTCAGGTTTTAGAGAGAGCCAATCTATATCTAGGAACTAGAGATTCGGGGGTGGCTTTTTACTAAGTACCCACCTAGCAACCACCTAGTAATGTCTTAGCAACCTCCCAGAACACCCTAGCAACCACCAACAACACTTGAGCATTGTGGCAGCAAGTTTTACATGGACAGGAAACATTCAGATTTTCTTAAGAACGTTTCCTTCAAAATAATCGTAGTTAACAGGTTTGTTATTTGATTTGCATTGATGTTCATTTGTAAAACTGAAGGGTTGGGACGTTGAATAGATATTTTACTTGACATGATACATTGAGATCTTTGCACTGTTGTTTTGATCATAAACGTGAAGGTTAGGACTCGCTGTGCCCTTAAGTCGTCTGAAGCTCATCTAGAATCAGCTGTTAACTGCGGGGTTGTAACCGGAGTGTGTCTGAGGACTGTGCCAACATATGCCGGTATATCTAAGCCTGGCATCCCATGTGTGTTTATGTTTGCGATGTCTGGAGGAGCATGCAACCGCATCAAGAAAATCACCTGCTCCTGTGGGTGCTTATGTTCACTAACAAGCACTTGCTTTAAAAGTATTTTCATTATGTTGTCATTGAGGTCAGGCGTTAATGACTGATTATTTCTGCTTGTATGTGAATTTGGAGTTATATAAAATGCACTGCATAGATTCCCTCTTTCTCAGATTATTTAGACTGAAGGTTCTGCAATATTTTGGGCTCAGATACATGCATCATGATCTGTGACTCATATCACATGCTACTGTCCGAGAGGAATAAAGATTGATCCAGCAGACCTTATGAAATGAGACCGGCTAGAACTCCATAACCTCAGTGACTGAAACAGTACCCTGCCCTGAAGATGAACTCCTACCTTAAGAAAAAGAGCATGCTCAGGTCTAGAGCCATTCAGTGTTGGGCAATGCGGTTTAATGAAATGTCAAAAAAAAAAATTGGATTCGTTTTTTTATTTATTTTTTAAGTCTCAATGTTCACCAAAGCTGAATTTATTTGATAAAAAATATAGTAAGAATAGTAGTAACTGTTTTCTATTTTAAATTATTATAAATGTAATTTATTTCTCTGATGGCAAAGCTCTGATGATACAGTTATTTCAGGTTTCCTTGATGAACAGAAAGTTCAAAAGAACAGCATGTATTTGAAATAGAAAAATTATAAATATCTTGACTGTAACTGTGCCTATAAACTAAACATGTAATACGCATGTGCATCACCGTTTTCACAGATTCACGTTTTTGACGTTTACACGGAGATGATAACGGCATCGCTTTCAAAACTCGTTTTCAAAAACTTGCACTTTGAAACCTACTAGAAAGTTTGTGTTCTCAGGCCACCAAAACACCATTATCGTGTAAATGAACAGCCAGAACGCGTTAAACGTTTTCTGTTTTCAGTTGAAAACATGACGGTGTCGTGTAAGTGCCCTATCATCTATTATCACTGTAAAGCTGCTTTGAAAAAATCTGTATTGTAAAAAGCACTATATAAATGAAGGTGACTTGACTTTTGATCTTAATGCCTCATTATTACTAAATAAAAGTATTTTAAAAAACTCATACTGACCCCAAACTTTTAAACCTTAATGGACAGTATTTAAAATGTTTTTAGCATTTAAGTGATTGTTCCATCTATAAATCTTTGTTATATTAGCATTCAAACTTGTATCTTGCTTCCTATATTAAAGGTGCATTAAGAGATAGACACTTGTAGCCAATCAGCAGTAGGGGGCGTGTCCACTCATGATATGGCAGGAGAGAGAGTGAGCAAGAGGGAGATTTAAAGAAAGACTGTAGAAGGAGAGATGGCTGAGAGACATTACAAAAGAGAAAAGCTCAGAGGAATATCAAAAGAAGGGTTATGATCCGGCAAGAGCTTTCGGACCTGCGTTAATATTAGAAAAGCTTTCCAGTGCTGGAGATTCCGAAGCGTGAAGGCCTGAAACCGGACGCAGAGGTTGCGTTATTTCTGCTCCACATGTGTGTAACATTGGTTTTGCTCTTTCACAGAACCAAGATATGCTGTTGTTGTAATGTTTGCATAGTAACAGGACAGTTTTGAGTGCCATTGTTTATCTGGACCTGCTCGCGACTAACAACCAGCACTTGCTTGTACAGTATATACTCTTGTGTACTGGATGTTCATTTTTTGTTCTTCCTTGTCGTTCATTTGTCATCTTCACTTTATATTTTGCGAAGCATTATATTGCTTCACTTCACCTATGATAAAGGGAAATCCACTCTTGCATCTGGGGGCGGAGCAATGAAGGGAGGGGTGTGTTTGTTTGGGTTGATTTCAAATATCAACAGTGTTTCTCAAAAATTGCTTACTGCAGCTTTAAGGGGAGGGGGAAATCTGTGTAAATTTATAAACGGATATAGTAAAACGTTAAGATTAAAACGATAAGAGAATGGGGTAAAATGTCTTAGTCCCTTAATCTATCAAAATGTGCATATTTTAGTCCCATGTTTTGGCATTTCAAAGTAGTTCTGCATGGTAAAAATAAAGTTTTTCTGTCAGGTAACATTTATTTTATACTCAAGCAAATGTATCCAGTTCTCAAAATACTTGGTGTAATGCCAATGCATTAACCATATAAATGATTTGTCCAAAGGTTACTCATGAATTATTCAACTAAGAGTGATGAGAGAGAAGTCATTTTTATGGATCTAACTTTTGGAGATTATTGTTACAGTTAATGCACAGGTGTGGGAGTTTATTTGGGAACATTAGGATCACTGGGCTTCATTTATGAAACATGACTAGATTTCTGTGTAAATTGCTCGTAAAAACAATCTTATGTGCATTTACACATTTATTCATTTAGCAGATGCTTTTGTGCAAAACCACTGAAAAACTGTCACAACAATTTATGTAAGAGCGGTTTTACAAATGATTTGCACAAATTTGTTCTGCTTGTGCTTTGTCAAGGAGAGCCATTATGTGGTCTTGGTCAAGCCGTTTCTGAATATGGTTTGCAATTCTGGGAAACTAGCAAACTAGTTGAGCTCTGAAGTGACACTGTCAGAAAATTATCTCAGGCTATCTTTGGTTGTAAGAACGTGACACGGCCGTCTTTCAACCTCTCTCACTGTACGACGTAGGTCCACCGTTTAGGCGCCACGACCACAGAAATTGCCACAATTGGTCATCTTTTGTCTGGGACAGCCCAAAATCGTACAATGTGTACCGGGCATAAATGAGTACCAGTTGGGTAATTGTATGCAATTGGTGGTCTGCACAGTCACTGTGGTTATGAGGCTGGAAAGGGCACTAAGCAGTTCATATACATGGCTGTGTGTGTGTGTGTGTGTGTGTGTGTGTGTGTGTGTGTGTGTGTGTGTGTGAGAGAGTCTATGAGGCCTGGAGCCAGACTGTGGTATTGCAGCTGTTGAATTATAGTTGCACCTGCCCTTTCTGTCAAAACAAACAGTCAGATATCAACACTTAGTGTCAACACTTAACCCCTCTGTTTTCTTTTTCTTTGTCTCAGAGTTCTTGTAATTGTCTATCTATATCTTTTTTAAAGCAGAGATTAAATATATATATATATATTTGAGGATGGATGATGGATGATGTTTAGGATAATATATATATTTAACTGCTAGATTAATTCATTATTTAATTATAGGGTTGCACAATATACACTACTTTTTAAAAGTTTGAGGTTGGTTAGATTTTTTTTTTAAAATGTTTAAGAAAGTCTCGTATGCTCATCAAGGCTGCATTTATTTAATCAAAAACAGTAAAAGCAGTAATATTGTGAAATATTATTACTATTAAAAATAACTTTTCTGTGATGTTAAAGCTGAATTTTCAGCTGAATCATTCTAATATGCTGATTTGCTGCTCAAGAAACATTTCTTATTATTATTGACATTGAAAATTGCTTGTGGTGACCTTTATATTTCTTGTAACCCTGTAAAATTCTTTACTGCCACCTTGCTGAATAAAAGTATTAATTTCTAAAAAATAAAATAAAAAAAATACTGCCCTCAAACCTACATTTTTATAGAATTGTTATATTTTATTTATATATAAATTACTACAGAATTTACTTAAGACCATGTTCTTATCATCAGGTTTTGTGATATGCATTGCGATAGGATTTTTATCTATTAATCCGAATGGATGGAGATCTGGTGCCATAAATGTTGTGTGGCTTTTCTGGATTTTATATGTCAAGATAAGGCTCAATCAGAAGTGAAATGTAAAACCTGTAAGGCTGGATATTTTTTGCAGATATTCCTCTTCAGAAAAGATTTGCTGTTCATTTAAGGTGTTTTCTTTAGATCAGTGATTGCTGTCCTTCTGATGCATGCAAAACTGATGCTGGAGAATGAACAAGACTTTAACCAGACCAGACTGTATCACCATACATTTTTTTTTTTTTTTTTTTTTATGGAATACTGCAGTGTTATATATGATTTATCCGTGCACATCATTATTTTAAATTCATGCCATAGTAATCTTTTATCAAAATAACATCCCCTCCCTCTTGCAGCAACAAATCGTCTCTTCTCTGATGACACGTTTACTGGCGTGAGGGTGAGACAACCTGTCACTCACATGAGATCGACCAATAGGAAACCACAACCGTCCAATCAATTCCCTATGGACAACATCAAGTCCCGCCCTACATTTTTTCTCGTTTGAGAAACTGCTTCAATAGGATATACACTACCGTTCAAAAGTTTGGGGTCAGTAAGATTTTTTATGTTTTTAAAAGAAGTATCTTCTGCTCACCAAGGCTGCACCGGTGGTGGTTGAGGAGAGATCCCCTGATATGATTGTAAAGCGCTTTGGGTGTACAGTAGTACATATGAAAGCGCTATATAAATGCCTCATTCTTCTATTCTGCATTTATTTGATTAAAAATACAAACAAAAACAGTAATATTGTGAAATATTATTCCAATTTAAAACAGCTGTTTTCAGTAAAGTGTAATTTATTCCTGTGATCAAAGCTGAATTTTCAGCATCATTACTCCAGTCTTCTGTGTCACAATGATCCTTCAGAAATCATTCTGATATGATGATTTGATGCTCAAGAAACATTAATTATTATTATCAATGTTAAAAACAGTTGTGTACAATTTTTTTTCAAAATTCTTTGATGAATAGAAAGTTCAAAAGAACAGCATTTATCTGAAATCTAAAGCTTTTGTAACATTGAACTGTACATCACAATAGGAAAGAAAAGACTATCGCAACTTCCGTTTCATGACAACTTTAACAATAATATTATAGTGACAGTGTGCAAAAGTTGTAACTAAAAAAATCTAATTCCTGTTATGTGGTCATAAAGATTTTAAATTCTGTTCTGCACTCTGTAACTATTTGTTTTGCAAAAAGCCATGCTTTGCTCCTCTGTGTGTGTGCGCGCGCATGTTCATGTGCCTTCCTTATCACATTAGCTCTGCAATGTGTCACCATTTGATTTAACTGCTACAGAGTCTGAATAGAATTCATCCATAAATCTCCCACTCCCACTGGTATTGTTTGCAGCTCACTGCAGTCTGTCTTTGTCCTTTGAGGTTCAGCTGTGGCTCTTTCCCTGCTACGGGTTGAGAAACATCTTTCCGAAACATCTGACATCTCTCCAAATAGAAGTTGAATTTGTTGCTAGTATGGCGGATGAGGTTAGAGATGTTATAGGGCAGTAGGATAATAATATCCTGACAGTAAATGTTAAAATTAAACTCTCACTTTTGAATGACAATCAATGGAGAAAGATGGTGTAGTTATGGCATCTGCCAGCAGGGGAAAACTGGCCATGCTAACCAGCCAAATCTCTTGGTTCAGATTGAAACTTTGGCCAACTTCATTGATCATTACAGACTTCAGATGGCACTTTCCTGCTATTCGTCAGCTGTGTTTGACAATGCTTTGAATGTTTATGAGTTCTTGTCTGTAGTTGTTTTTGGATTACAAGAGAGATTGAAGAATGGAGGAGTTTATAACGCAGAAGAGGAATGAAGGAGCATAGGTTTTGAGTAACAGTGCAAATGAACTGTTTAGAATTAATTCCTTGTGTAGATCTTTACCGTTACTTCCTGTTTAGAGCGGCTGTTGATGCAAGATCAGCTATTTCCCAAAACTGAGCCAAGAGCAGCTCTTGAATAAATTTCATGGGGTGATGAGGCCTGAGACTGATTCAGACTCTTCACAACCTTATAAGAGCAGAGAATGTGAGTCCTCGACATTTGTAAACCTCAGAGAGAATGATGTGTGCTGTGTTTGAAATGGAATACTAGTGTACTGCATACTACATACTACACAGTATACGGTTTACTGCTTAGTTTTAGAGTTTTCCCTTTATACATACACATGTAATCTTTTAAACTTTGCATTTTTAATTCTGAGATTTGTTTTACCCTTCTACAGTTAATATTGTATAATTAATCCCGTTATAATCTTTTAAATAAGACTCCTTTGTATTTAGCCTTCTTTATGTTGAAATTCATTTATTTCTTACCCATAATATATTGTATTATTAATTCAGTGAATGGTGTCCATTTGTAATCATTTAAATACGACTATTGTGCTTTTATGTAATTTTTAGATTTATATCTGATTAAAAAAACTATTTTAATTACATTATACTACAGTTAATGTTATTGTATGATTTATTCAGTGATTGGCATCCACTTATAATCTTTTAAATAACTTTTCTACAATTAATGTATTGTATGATTAAAGGTAGGGTAGGCAATTTCAGAGAGGCTAGTAATTAAAGCTAGCTTTGAAAGGATTAGATCCCACCCTCCCTTCAGATAGGGTGTTTCTCAAAACCAAGAATGCAAAGAACGGACTTGTGTTCTTGGGGAGAACGCTCTTGCTAGTTGTTCTTGGAAGAATGAACTCACAAGGTAATGAGCACACAGAACGCTGCTGACAGTTTGAGACGATGTGTTCTTGCTGGTATTGCGCAATAATACCCCCGCACAGACGCCGTCTACAGTACCCAAACATAACGAGAATTATTTACGATAACAGCCAGGCTTTATCGCCCTAGCCTACCCTCAGCTCAAGTGATTACTCTACAACTCTACACTACAATGTAATGTATATTCATAACAATAAAGCAACGCTTATGGAGATTCTCACTTCCGAAAAACGTTTGAGCACATTTTCGATTCACCATACATTTTCGTAAAAATGCCAATATTTGAAATCTACACAGTTGATTTCTCGCATCAAATGTTCTCAGAAGTGAATTTAGTGATGAAATAGCGTACGAAATTGTAGAAAAACGACTTACTGTATTGACCTGCCTCTCCTTCCTCGAATGCCGAAATGAATGCTGGGATATTTCTGCCGTCAAGTTCACACAAGTTACCAACCGATGCATCCTCGGTAAAATGGGCGCGTCAAGAACACTTCCGGGATTTTTAACCGTTCTTGCCAAAATGCAAACTTGTGTATTGGGACAGTACTTGGGCAGCGACTGATGACGTTTCACAAGAACACAAGTACAGACAAGAACGCATATTGAGAAACGGCCATAGTCTCCAAAGCCACACCTCCTCCAAAACACATGAAGATCCAAGATGGCGGCGCGAGTACATCGCGAGGCTCGCGGTCTCTCCAGATTCTGTAATTTAGCAGTATTTTTCTTGCTCATTTCGGGTCTGTTCGTCCAGAACAGTTGTGCCTTAACATCGTACACCCAAGGTGAGCTTTTGGATATTGGTTTGCGAATTTCCGACAGTTTTATGGACAACCTTCGACTCCTTCCTGAGATCGCCAGATCACCCGAGGCTATGCACTCTGCCCGGCCGGGCGGAAGTGCTCGCAGGCGCCGGCGAGATCGTAAACAAAGGCGGGGGAAGCGCGGAGGACTAAGAGCTAAGCTAAAGCTAACACCACACCGGCTCTCTTTACCCAGCATTTTCCTTGCCAATGTACGGTCGCTGTTGAACAAAATGGAGGAGATTCGACTCAACATCACATACAGCAAGAGACTTTTGAACTGTAATGTTCTAATTTTCACGGAAACATGGTTAAACAGCGGAATACCGGACAACGCTATTGAGCTAGCGGGACGCCATACATTCCGGGCGGATAGAACATTACATGGCTCCGGTAAGACCAGAGGTGGTGGATTGTGCATTTACATTAACAAAGCTTGGTGCACAAACTCTGCTATTGTTGGGAGACATTGTTCAGCTAACCTTGAGTTTCTCATGGTTAAATGTAGACCGTTTTATCTACCGCGGGAGTTCACTTCCACTATTATAACTGCAGCCTATATTCCCCCGGATGCTGATGCCAAGTTTGCTATGAAAGAACTTCACGCAGCCATCAGTAAACAACAGACCGTTCACCCGGAAGCTGCGTTTATTGTTGCGGGTGATTTTAATCATTCAAACTTAAAGTCAGTGCTACCGAAATTTCACCAGCATGTTTCCTGTCACACCAGAGGAAACAAAACCTTAGACCATGTTTACACAAACATGGCTGAAGCTTACGTCGCGACACCCCTCCCCCACTTGGGACAGTCAGATCACCTTTCTTTGTTCCTCACCCCCAAATATGCACCTCTGATCAATCGCGTGAAGCCATCAGTGAAGACCATCAAGGTGTGGCCTGCGGGGGCAGATTTCTCACTCCAGGAAAGGTTTCTACACACAGACTGGAGTATGTTTGCTTCTCAAGCCACCAGTGGCTCTCACACGGACATTGACTGCTACACCTCCTCTGTACTGGATTACATTAATACCACCATTGACAGTGTTACAACCCAGAAGCAGATCACCACATACCCAAATCAGAAGCCATGGATGAACAGGGAAGTGCGACTCCTATTGAAGACACGCAATACTGCCTTCAGATCAGGAGATGCACAAGCCTATAGCACATCCAGAGCAAATCTGAAAAGGGGCATCAAAGAGGCCAAGCACTGCTACAAGCTTAAGATAGAGGGACACTTTTCCAACGCTGACCCTCGGCGCATGTGGCAGGGCATTCAGGCCATCAGTGACTACAAACCCTCTCACTCCACCCCCGCAGCCACTGATGTCAACTTCCTGAACGAGCTAAATGACTTTTATGCTCGCTTTGAAAGAGACAACAGAGAAACTGCCACCAAGCTCAAATCCTCAGCTGACCACCCACCGATCACACTCTCCTCCACAGATGTCTGCAATGCACTGAGCAGGATCAGCGCGCACAAGGCTGCTGGACCAGACAACATCCCTGGACGCGTACTCAGGGCATGTGCGGAGCAGCTCGCTGGGGTTTTTACAGACATTTTCAACCTGTCTCTTGCCCAAGCAACTGTACCAACATGCTTTAAATGCACTTCCATTGTGCCAGTGCCAAAACACTCCAGCCCGAAGTGCCTTAATGACTACCGCCCTGTAGCACTCACACCCATCGTAATGAAGTGCTTTGAGCGGCTGGTCCTGGCACACCTAAAAGACTCTCTACCATCCACATTGGACTCACACCAGTTTGCCTACCGTAGCAATAGGAGCACAGAGGATGCAGTCTCCATGGCACTGCACTCTGTGCTCACACATCTGGACAATAAGAACACTTATGCACGCATGCTGTTTGTTGACTTCAGCTCAGCATTCAACACTGTCATCCCAACTAAGTTAATAGCCAAACTTGGAGACCTGGGCTTCAACACCTCCATGTGCAACTGGATTTTGGACTTCTTGACCAACAGACCCCAGAATGTTCGATCAGGCTCCAACTGCTCCACATCCATCACACTCAACACTGGTGTACCACAGGGCTGTGTGCTAAGCCCGTTCCTCTACTCCCTCTTCACCTCCGACTGCAAGCCTGTGTACGGATCTAATTCCATCGTCAAGTTTGCGGACGACACTACGGTGATTGGTCTCATCAGCAACAACGATGAGACTGCCTATAGGGAGGAGATCAAGCACCTGGCCACATGGTGCACCGAAAATAACCAGCTCCTCAACACCACCAAAACGAAGGAGCTCATCGTGGACTTCAGGAAAGTGTCAAGAGGCACACACGACACCATCCACATCAATGGAATGGCTGTTGAGCGTGTCTCCAGTTTCAAGTTCCTGGGGACCCACATCTCGGCGGACATGACCTGGACAACCAACACCTCCAGCCTGGTCAAGAAGGCTCACCAGCGCCTCTTCTTCCTGAGGACACTGAGGAAGAATCAGCTTTCCTCCACTATCCTGGTGAACTTCTATCGCTGTGCAATAGAAAGCATCCTGACCAACTGTGCTACAGTGTGGTATGGGAGCTGTTCTGTTGCAGAGCGCAAGGCACTGCAGCGGGTGGTGAAAACCGCCCAGCGCATCACTGGGACTCCACTACCTGCCATCGAGCACATCCAGAGGAAACGCTGTCTGCATCGAGCTCGCAGCATCCTTAAGGACTCCTCTCACCCAGCCCACAGACTGTTTTCTCTCCTGCCTTCCGGCAGGCGTTTCAGGTGCCTCCGGACCAGGACCAGCAGACTAAAGAACAGTTTTTTCCCCAGAGCTGTCTCTTTATTAAACTCTAACCCTCATTGATCCCACTCCCCTCATATACTGATTGACTCTCCTCTCCCTCCTCACACCTGCCTCCATTTTGTTATTTGCAATACTATAATGTTCATTTGCACTGCTGACTGTTATTACAGTAACAACTGTTTACATATGCATCTTGCACTACTACCTTGACTGGAATATGCTCATTTGCACTGCCGACTGTTTATTTACAGTACCGACTGTTATATATACATTGCAATATCGTACCCTAACTGTAATATGCAATTACTTTCCACTGCACTCACTCGGATAGCTTCTGTCCAAACTTTATTTGCACTACTTTAAATCCATTGTTATACTGCTCATTAGCCTAACTTATACATATATCTATTTGTAAAATTCTGTTTATAGTAATATCCATCTGTATATTATGCTCACATTCTGTTTATAGTAACAGCCATCTGTATATATATTCATAGTACATATCTATCTGTAAAATTATGTTTATAGTAACAGCCATCTGTATATTATATTCAGTACATATCTATCTGTAAACATTCTGTTTATAGTAATAGCCATCTGTATATTATTATATTCAGTACATATCTAGCTGTAAATTCTGTTCACAGTAATAGTTATCTGTATATTATATTCATAGGACAATCTATCTGTAAATTTTTGTTTATAATAGTATTCAACTCTATATTTATTCAGTACATATCCATGTTCTGCACTTATGAACCACTGTATATCCTGCACTTGCTGCTATTGCACTTCTGGTTAGACCTAAACTGCATTTCGTTGCCTTGTACCTGTACTTGTGTAATGACAATAAAGTTGAATCTAATCTAATCTAATCTAATGAGCGCGTACAGCCAGAGCAGAGTCTGCAAAGCATCACGAGACGACAGACAGTGTTATATTACCTCATGTCTCAAAGCACATAATAATAATAATAAATGTAAACAACTTACAGAGCTCTTTCTTGTACCACCTGACTGCTGCAGATTCATTTCGGCATTGATAGTGTTGACATTGAAACGCATAAATCTGAGTCTGAGGATATGAACAGCTCTGGGTAGAACATTACAGTTACAACATGGCATGAAATCAGCATAAGCTCGTTGTTTTGGTTCAGGAGAAGCTGTAAAATGCGGCTGCTGTTTGTTTATGGTGCTCAGTGACTGACGTCTGTCTACAACTCTGCATAGCCTCATAAAAACGCACTGATGACGTGTGATATCTGCGTGAGCAGGTGCACTGAGGTATGGAAATGCAATGAATGATAGAGATTTTTATATATATATATATATATATATATATATATATATATATATATATACACACTGTGTATATACACACACACACACACACACACACACACACACACACACACACACACACACACACACACACACACACACACACACACACACACACACACACACACACACACACACACACACACACACACACACACACACACACACACACACACACACACACACACACACACACACACACACACACACACACACACACACACACACACACACATATATATATATATATATATATATATATATATATATATATATATATATTATCAATTACGCTATACTACAGTTAATATATTGTGTGATTAATTCAGTGAATGGCATGCAGTTATAATATTTTTTTATTAGACTTTTATTTTGAGATTAATATTTTAATTAATGTGTTAATTTTTTTTTTGTATTGTATGATTAATTCAGCAAGTGGCATATGCTTTGAAATGTGATTATTTTCCTTTTCTTTCTAGTTTTGTGTTAAAATGTCTTTTGGCAATCCAGCAAAATGAGTCAAGATTTATTTTTTTATTTTTTATTTGATGTATTTCAGGTGATTTATTTGCAACACTGAAAGTTCAAATCAAGCACATTGCATTGTGGGATACAGTATTGCATCACGCATTGCTCGCTGGTTCTATATATCACATTTTGGCATAGTAGGTCCTCCAGATATTCTGTGCATATATATATATTCTGTATACAAAATACATACTGTGAGTATTCTATTACAAAAACAGTGCAAGGACTGTTCAAAGTAGGAGGATGAGAATAAGGGAAGGAAAAGACAAGTCCTTTTGAGGATAGATGTTTAGATACGAGACAGAACAATGAGACATATTGAGACGGTCCAGACTCAGGATCCCAATAGAAAATCACTTTCAATCCAGAGCTTTATCTTTGTCTGGAAATCCAGCCTCTAGTGTTTTGAGGCAGTTAGAGATCCACACCTGACTCATGTCTGTAAAGTATGTTCGAATGGTTGTTCTCACAGTGCAGTCTGTAGTTCAGCAGTAATTTAAACAAACCTCATCCTGCCAGAAAAGCTCTCTGTGTCCTAATAAAGGCAGAAGATGGAGACCAGAACGACTACAGAATGTAGTCTGAGCGAACTCCTCCTCCGAGCTGTGCTGGGACTGCAGGTTAAATGTAAGTAAGGGAGTTTTTATAAGATTCCAGAAGTGATTTGACTGTTTCTACTGATGTCTATCGTATTCCCATACAGGGTCTATTGCTTTATGATAATATTAGTCACGTGAGTCTGTATACTTAAATTTGTACTTGTTATATTGCATACCTGCACAGCACACAGCTTTACAGCGATTACAGGGGCTCATGTCAATAATGTCAAGTGAATAACAGCAGTGGGCATCTATGTTTGAGCATGGAGCGTTTAGTAATCTCTAACTTAGGTCAGGGCATTTAGACTGAACTTTGTTGTTTTTGTGTGATGTCTGTTCTTCCCACAATGCTTTGATGTGGCCCATCGTTCAACTTTGTCTCATGTAAACACAAGATTGTTGCTTGGCAATGGCACTAGCAGTTCCTTGAGTGATGAATGTGTGAAATCAGTCTCAGTTTTGAATCCTGTTTTTATTTTGATGTCTTAGACTACACAACAGGATCAAACACTCACAGTTCAGATTTTCAGCTGTCTTTTATTTTTCCTACAGTATATACATTCAGCAAAGTAGTATATGAAAATCAGATGTATTGTAAATAACACAATAATGTCTCAAATGCAGTTCAATATGAATCTGTTGATATAATTATTGTTTGATTATATTGAATTATATTGATTCAGTGATTGAAATACAGAAAAGCAGTAATGGTGTGAAATATTACTGTTTAAAATCAATGTTTTCTTTAATATATTTTAAATGCAATTTCTGTGATGCAATGCTGAATTTCAGCATCATAACACATAAGTCTTCAGTCACATGATCCTTCAGAAATCATTCTTATATGCTGATTTGCTGCTCATGACACATTTCTTATTATCAATGTTGAAAACAGTTGTTGCGTAATATCTATATGGAAACTTATTAAAAAAATGTAGGATTCTTTGAATAGAAACAAAATAACAGCATTTATTTGAAATAGAAATCTTTGGTAGCATTATGAATCTCTTTACTGTTGCTTTTGATTGATTTAATGCACCCTTGCTGAATAAAAAGTATTAATTTCTAAAAATACACACTGACCCCATACTTTTGAATGGTAGTGAAACACATTACTAGTTTGATTGAGAGTGTATGGTGACTGACTTGTGCGTTATTGTTCAAAATCTGGTTATCTATGCAGAAAATGAATGAGACTTTTATCCTACTATTACACTCTATACAATATCACAATATCGGATATGCATATTACATTTATTGTTTCATCATCTCACATTAGAAGTTTTGTCCAGATATACTGTGTTATTGACCTATTACGCAACCCACACTCATAGTCCTGCGTAACCAGCTACTAACCTCTAGTCTAGATGACCAGAATAGACTCAGTCATAACTCCTTGGCTCACTGGAAGCATCGAGTCTAGTTATTTGTGTTTGTGTTTTTAGGTCTCAAATGTACTTTCTAATTCTGCAGTCAGGGCAGGTAAATTAGATATCTCCTTCTTAACGTCAACTACTTGATCATCATAACTTCATATAAATCTTGTATACATTGTGTTTATTGTACAGTTTTGTTTATTTGTATCCTAGAATTGGCCAAGGGAGAAGGAAAAGTAGAGGTATGACTTCCAGGAGTGAAAGGAATATGATAGATGAGTGTGGTGAAGAGCACATGCACAGCAGAGCCGGATAAACATAAGTTAGCCACTCCTCCTTGAGGTCTCTCAGCCAATCACGTCACACATTGCCTTATTAAGGGCAGCAGTGCTTGAGTGGACCAGTAAGATGACTTGGAGATGACAAGAGATGGACATGTTTGCATGTGCCAGTATTATGACGCTCTGGCTAGACTGGGTTTTCTTAAAAATGTAGCAGTCAAATTTTTTTTGGCTATGGCTATGATATTTTAGAGCTCAAAATGTGATTATACATTTTTATACTTAATTAAAAACCCATATTATTTTATTTATTTGTATTAAGTTGTACCTGTTTGTAGTGTAATCGGATAGCATGATAACCATCAATCTGATGTATGAAATAACTCTAAATAAGGACTGAAACATTGTCAAGTTTCTGTGTGCTGTCTTGTTTTACATAATGTCCATTGAACTGTGGCGTACAATAGAAATACTTTTAAATGTGCCAGTAAAAGCAGCTGTGTTTCAGGCAGCTAGTTCTTATGCCCCTTCTCATGTCATGACTGAGTTTTACACGTTGTTTAGTGCAGTATTTCTCAAATCCAGTCCTCGGGACCCACTTCTCATAATGTTTTAGATGTCTCACTATACAACATCCTAAGAAGCTGATTAGTGAGAAGTATTAAACATTCTGCTAGGTGCATGGATCCCAAGGACTGGAGTTGAGAAACACTGGTTTACTGAACCTCACAGGACCTTTGGCTCTTGGTGCTCCCTCTAGTGCACACTATGACAATGTCACACTAAAGTTGTAGTGTTTTATTAGGTTGTGTTGGCATATACCTGTGTGGGCCTATTGCACTTTCATTCTGTCTGGTTGGTCTCACGCTCTCTTTGTCTCATGCTAACAGTGATTTGCAGCAACAAAGCAATCAACAGTACTTTTCAGTGAGAGTTTTGAGGCGGTTTGATTGACAGACACTTTGGCGATGTGACAAGAGTTAACTTTATGCATGAAAGTGCAGACAAAGAAGTTCACATAATTATGATGCAGTTATTGTGTTTTAAATGTACGTTGTTCTTCTAATATTTATATTACATTTTTCTTCTGATATTTATATTTTATTTCAGCTTTATTTTAACTGCTAAAATATTTTTTTTTATTAGTTTTAGTTTCAGTTAAAAAATAACAACACTGGCAGTAATGTTGTCAAACACCTGTTTAGCAACTAGGCAAGTATAATCATAATAGTTTGTCAATAAAATTAAAGCTGCAGTCCATAACTTTTGGGGCTCGTGCGGTTCATAAACAGATCTGCATGCATCTTGCGGAAGAACATTATAGCCGGAGCTACTTCTCTCTGTTTATGTATGTGACGAGTCACGCAGGTACTGGGTTACTCCACAATGGTACGACCCGACCGGTCTAAAATTGTCTGAATATAAACACTTATTATAGGTGTACCGTAGTGATTCAGGATGAGACAAAAAAAAAATAGTTTGGAAAATGGATTCATGATGTACTCGCTCATTATATATTTTTTGTAAATTTTGAACTCAAAAAAAGTTATGGACTGCAGCTTTAACAATCAATTTTATTGATTGATTGTCAATGTTAATACAGCAAAAGGTATGTGAGTAATATGTGTAATATACTGGATGGTGTAGTTACAGCATCTACCAGTAAAAGGGCTAACTTTTTAATGCTAACCAGCTAAAACTTAAAGACCGCCTGTGGTGAAGTTTTTAATGTTGTTTATATGTCTGTGTGGTGTTTTTAAAGACAAACCATGTGCAAATTCTTAAGTCAACACCATTGTAGAGTATTTTCTCCTTAAAACTGCAGTAAAAAAGACAGTCTCAATGCGGTTTAAAATAGCTGGTGTTTCTGATGCCACAAATATGTTGTAACCAATCATATCAACATGCGGGTGAGCTTTAGCATATCATGATTACTATCCTGCAAAGCAGGGGAGTCTCAAGAGAAGCCAGGTTATCACGGTATATTTCTCTGTTGATATGAAAAATCGGGTACATTTAGCAATATAGCGGGTGAATTATTTATATAATGTATATTACGATGTGAACTATATGCCTTTCTCCACTGACGTTCTAAGTTGTTCAAAGCGTTTCTAAGGATGCTGATTTTTAGAAGGCAGCTCTCTGACTCTGAGATGGCGAACGGGAACATGGTTTGTGTAACGTTAGCAACACATTATTAGCTGTTTGATAATATAGTAAAGCCAAAGGCTAATCATATTAATTATCGTTATGTGTCATATTAACTACAGTAAAGTTGACAGAGTGGATCAGGTATTCTGAGCTGGTGTGAGTGAGTGGAGGCGGGGCTAATTTGCATATGGCATGAATAATTTTTTTAATATGTCATTTTGGTGATCTTTGAATGAGTTTTAAGGGATAAAATTGACTACAGAAGTAAAATCCAGATTATCCAAAATGTCCTGTCGCATAGCAATAAGCATAAAAGCATCAAAATTACATGGAAGATAGCTTTTATCTTATTTAGCAGTCTTTAGTGTGTGCATTATAAGAATATAGAATTTTCTTAATAATACAGTTTGATTTTAATAAAGATTCACATTCATTTGCCTTGTTTTTCTGACTAAAATATGTTAAAAACAGGTCTGACTAATTAAAGACTTTCGTCTTTGCATCACCGAGTATTTGTGACTCCTAGATTGCTGACGCATGTGTGAGTGTGTGTAAATGTAGCAGCGATCATGTCATAAGTCCAAGAATCTACCGTGCTCCCACAATCCACTTTTATCATCCAGGCTAATTTCTGCCTGTAATCAGATTACTGCCTGTGAGCTGCCTAGCCCCCCCCCCCCCCCCCTCTCTCTCTCTCTCTCTCTCTCTCTCTCTCTCTCTCTCTCTCTCTCTCTCTCTCTCTCTCTCTCTCTCTCTCTCTCTCTCTCTCTCTCTCCTCTCTCTCTCTCTCTCTCTCTCTCTCTCTCTCTCTCTCTCTCTCTCTCTCTCTCTCTCTCTCTCTACACCACCCTCCCGTGTGTTTGCTTTAGCCCTGCAGTTTTGCCTGTGTGCATTTCCATCACGTTGAGTCCATCCGTGGCGGTCCCTCTCTCTCTCTTGCTCTTTCTTCGTCTGCCTGAGTCTGTGATTAGGTCTGTCTGTCCTTTTCCTCTCCTTCCTCTGTTTTCTTCTTTCCTTCTCATTCCAACATGTTCAAAACCAGTGGATTACGAACTATCTCAACCATGTCACACAGTGTAGTCAAGGTAAGTGTGGAACTGTCTGTACCCGGTTACTGTTACCAAGCGGTGAGGCTGATTTATGGGGATTTGAGTGAAAATCGTTACCGGGTCATTGATTGAATACTGTAGTTACAGAAAGGATCGCACAGTTGTCTGATTTAAGAATGGATGGCTTTGTTTTAATTAATTTGGCATTGTGTGATCCTGGAAAACAATTCATTTTAATAGTTGTACGAAACAGAAGTATATGACTCTTGCTTTACTCTTGTTCTGTTGAGTATGAAGATTGATTAATTGATCAGATGAAGTCCGAATACTTGTGGTGTGCTAAAGGTTGCTCTGAACTGACCATTTGGAGATAGTCTGCATCAGCTGATGACTGTTGCCAAATGAATCAAAGTGGTCATTCTGCCTGGAGTCAGTGTAGAAATACGGATAGCCCTGTCAATGGAGATTTTCAAATAGAAAGTATGCGTTTTTGTGTGCAAATTGAGTACATATTGTGTAAAATAAGTATTCAATTAAATTCAGCAACACTAATTTTCTATACTATTAATTTGCCATCATTATTTTGTATAATAAATATTGTATTGGCCATTAGTCAATCTGCTCTCCAGAGAACAGTATCATTAACCATTTGTTTTTAAATCAATATTAAACACTTGTCTGTGCAATTGATAGAGTTTGCCTTTTTAATACTTGCTCATCAAAGGGAACAAGATCATTGGCAAGCTCACTTATGAAGTCATATATCATTATATCCATGTGCAGGTAAAACAACCAACCTCTAAAGTAAATGATTCTGGATAGACTGATGTATATTCGCTTGGCTGATTTTAGCTTTTTGAGGTTATTGACCTCAGCTGATAAAAAGAAGTCTTCTATGAGCACATTTTCTATATATTTTTTTATTTACCAGATCTAGTTGTAGAATTTTTAAAACTTATTTTAATCTATTTCTCACCATGAATATAGCTGGGGTAGCTGGCACGGCATTAAACTATAAACAAACGTTAAAATATTGTGTAAAAATGAATTATATTAACCAATGTTGCATTATTAATTTCTGTATCAAATAAATGCTGTTCTTTTGAACTTTCTATTCATCACTGAATCCTGCAAAATGTTTCACAGTTTCCACAAAAATATTAAGCAGCTCAACTGTTTTCAGCACTGACAATAATAATAATAAATGTTTCTTGAGCAGCAAATCAGCATATTAGAATGATTTCTGAAGGATCAAGTGACACTGAAGACTGGAGTAATGGCTATAATGGCAAATAAATGACTTTAAAATGGATTATTTAAAAATATATTAAAATAGAAAGGTTATTCTAAATTTAATATTTTACAATATTATTGTTTTTATCTATTTTACTGTATTTTTGATCAAATAAATGCAGCTTGGTTGAGCATACGAACTATTGACACCTTGCTCGTCAGCTCACCATTGGAAAAAACCTGTTAGTCGTCCACTAAACTTAAATCAGATCTTGTTGAAATGGAGCATGTCTCAGTCTGTCTAAGATGTTTTGTTAAGCCAAATCTGTGTGTTTCAACTGCCAAAGTTTCAGATTCGCATCTCTGTAGTGCCTGCAACTGTCACACTGTGGATAAACCTGAACGTAATGTGTTGATCATGGAAAAAAAAAAGACCCCAGACTGTGTGTCAACACTGTGTTAAAATGTACTAATGGCAGGACGTGATAATTACCGTTGTGCTGTCCACACATTAGATCATAAAATCCTTCACACAAACCTTGTGTAAAAGTGGTTTACTAGACGTCCGTCTTTCTGTGCTGTGAACTACATGTGTTTTAAGAAGGAGGGTGAACCTCTGAGCAGGGCCTATTTTTTTTTTACCCTGATCTCCCCATCTAGTATTTTTAGACAATGCCTTGTTCTTCTCATCACACTCGGCTAATTTGTGGCTGTCAGCATCCTGAAGTGAGTCTCTGGCAACCCTGGGACGGAAACTCGTCCACTAGACTTCATTTAAGCTAATTAGGATGTCTTCACACCCACGTTTTACTTTGTTCTTCTCAGCTTGTTCTTGGAGCGAACCCTCCCACCCCAGCCCAGGTGCTCCATTTGGAGGGGGTAAATTTATCAGTCGACACTGGAGAATGTTAAACACAGTAACTCAAGCTGTTGACTGTACAGCGGGGTAAAAAAAAACAAAAAAACGACGGGTTTAAAGGGATAGTTCACCCTAAAATGAAAAGTGTCATCATTTACTCACCCTTATGTTGTTCCAAATCTGTATGAGTTTCTTTCTTCTGTTGAACAGAAGATATTTTGAAGAATGTTGGTAACCTGACAGTTGACGGTAGCCATTGACTTCCATAGTATTTTTTTTCCCACACTATGGAAGTCAATGGCTACTGTCAACTGGTTGATTTCCAACATTCTTTAAAATATATATTTTTTTGTGTTCAACAGAAGAAAGAAACTCACACAGGTTTGAACAACTTTAGGGTAAGTGTTGACACAATTTTCATTTTTGGGTGAACTATCCCTTTAAATGGCCAAAACATGAAGTTAAGATGGAATGTTATTGAAATTGGTGTGGTTGTTGGCAGCAGGTGGAGACATTCAGGATAAATATGGCATTAAAATGTTTGTCCAAGATAAATTTGTGTCTTTCCCGATTCTAATGAAAACCTGAGTTGCTTAACTTCACTGTAAGCAACATTAAAGTACATGTAATTACACAAAACTATTCAAGTTCAGCTGGTAAATTTAGTTTGTGTGTGCACACGTTTCATTTTATTTACGTCAGTATAATACGAGTTATTTCTTGGATAGATGTTGTGAATTGTCTTGTAAAAGCCAGCTAACACTTACAGAATCTCAGACATAGCCTATATTGTAAACATTGTTTACATGTCACTGTAAAGCTGCTTTGTGTTGTATAAAGCGCTATATAAATAAAGGTGACTTGACTTGATATATTTCGAAACATGCTTTTAAGAGATTGTCTTGTTTCTTTTTGCAGGCTTTGTCGGTGAAGCTTCTGCTAAGCTCTACAGCCCGGCACTACTAAAGAAAAGAGCAATAAGGTTAGAATACATGAATATTGCCTTTTATAAAGACCATTTATCTTAGTTTTAAACTGTTCCCATAAGTGTATAGCTGAATTAAATCCTGAATTAATCCTTTTATGTTCTTTAATACTTAACTCTAAATGGGTTGATTAGAGATTAGAGATTTTCTGCTCAAACTGTCTCCTTACAGTAGCTCAGACCATAGTGAGCTGCCTGCCTACACAGCATTTATAAGGCAATCCCAGCATGCACTGCAACAACTTAAAGTCCGCGTGAACCGGAAGTTGCAAACGACTTTTCTCCAGTGTTGTGACGTATTTCCCAGTGAAAAGGAATATTGAACAGAGGGCAGGGGTTTACTCTAGCGCTCCTCCTCTCCATCTCTGCTCATAACAGACTAACGGTTTGAGGGGAGTGGTTAAGCGTTTCCCAACCCAAGCCGTCAAACCTACATCATCAGAGAGGGAACGCCATTCCAGACCGGAAGTAACTTTTCAGACTTTGATTATAGATTACGACGGCAAACTAATTTTTTTCTGTGTATTAACTTGCACGGATACATTTTTCACCACAAGACTAGTAATATGCGCTAACAAAGGAAATAGGGTCAATTTTGATTTCAGTTGGACTTTAAATCTATAATGGTGGACAAACCTGCTAAATTCATAAATGAAAATGGACAAAGTCAAAATATAAGCAAAAATACATGTGTGTACTTAAATGTCAAAATACGCATAAACATTTATTTGTCTTTAGAAATGTTTAGAAACCTAATCTCTTCATTAGCTTAGCAACATGTGCTAGTGCCAGATAAATAGGAACAAACTGGGTTTTGGAGCAGAGCTACAGTATAGAGTGCTGCAGGATTTCTTGTGTGCTGCTGTTAAACTATACATATCCCATTCTTACATCTTTATTCTGGGGTTCAAATAAATCAAATCTTTGCTGCTGCTGTTTCTGAACGGCATATCTATACTTCTGTTATAAAAGTGATTGTTTGAAATGAAGCTGTTGCACTCTGGACCTCAGGACACCGATTGTGTGTTGTGTTAAATATCTTGAGATCACTGGAAAGGGTAGATGTTTTGGTTACTGTGGTCACAAATTGCGATTGGTCACAATACTGCACAATATATTGATTCTTCAATAAAAAAGACTTTTGCCTAGGAGAAGAAGAGGCATAGTCTGCTGTTATCATCACAGACCCAGAGTGTGGATGTGTGGGTGGATGTGCATGTTATCTTTTGTTGTTTCCATTGGTTAAGCTGTTAAAAGAGAAGAATATGCTCTTGACATGTCTTTAATGTGTCCAGAATAAATCAAAACATCAGTTCTAAAGGAGTTCTCACGATAACACAATATAGAACATAAACATGTCGTAGTCACAACTCAGAATGTCTAAATGAAGTTTTATATATGGATGTCATTGTCAGTGATCGTAGTGTATGTTCTGCCATATATCTTAGTTATTATGTTTCATAGAATGAGAGTGGCCAATTTCATGGTATGAAAATGGTAAATATAGTCCTATAATAAAGTCTAATTATTATCAGAAATACATGAAATGTAAAGGAACATAATGGTTTCAATAAGAAACTTACGCACATTCAAATAATATTTAACAGAAATCGAGCCCGATTTTTGTATGTTTATTTATATGTGAATTTAAAATGAAACTAAGCACTGTCACAATACTTGATTCTGATTGGTTGGTATGTTACAAGGGTCTTGATTTAGTTTCCTATTATTGAACAGGAGTGAAGAAGTTTCAGGTTTGTTAACCACATTACAGTAGCATATCATTTCACCACATTCTTTTTACATCACTTTTAAACTAGTTGACTACAGCTTGTTTCTAAGCAAGATACTTAGTGGTGTGGGGAAGTATATACTATGGTATAAGTGGAAAAATTGACCTGGCCTGTTTACTATTATTATAATATTATTAAGTTATTGAAAATGTAATGCACATCAAGGGTGTAATGGCCATTGCACCTTTTTATGCGTTATTTTTCAATAATTCAATGCTGAGTCAGTTATTTATCTATGTATAGTTTCCATATCGGGTGTGTCTGAAAAGTTTCCACGAATTCAATCTAAACCTGTTCAAGCTCTAATTGGTGTTCTGCGGTCCTGTTTATGAGATTGTTGTGCATAGCGAATGGTGTGCTGTAAACGGGAGTAATTGGAGTGTGCTGTTTAGGATGGCGGGACTGGTACCATGGTGAAGGGGAACTCTAGATGTATAAATACCTCAGCAGCTAATCTATTCCTGTGGTCAGATTCAAGTAAACGTTTAAGATCCTCTATGCTAATTCAGCTTAAAATGTCACACGGGAACACATTGGTAGATTTGGCCACATGATCATGACCTGCCTATGTAGAATTTTGGAGACACTATGTTCCAAGGTGTGCAGAGAATAGACGTTGGAAAAATCAACAAAGATCTAATATATCATTTGGGTCGTCGCATAAAGTGGCAGAAAGACCAAGAATTTATTTAAACTCATCAACTGTATTTGTATCAATATGACACAAACGTGACATTTACTAAAGCAATATTGATTGCATTAGGGTTGTTTTGAATTATGCACTCTCTGTTTTTGCCTTACAGCTTTGGTGTGGATGAGAAGACATCACTGGTTAGGAGTACTACAGATATTGATGCAAACATTCTTTCTGTGCTGCCCAAAGGTGAGAAATACTAAGATAAGGTAAAGGATGGAAATAGTGAAAGTTCTTAAAGTTGGATATTTACTAAAGTCCTTTTTAGTTTCAGAGCTAAGGAAGCAATTTGAAACCACGATCAGAAGTCACCCAGAAATGAACAGGTACATTTGGTCTCCCAAAAGTTTTCTATGCATGTTAAAATTAAAATGGCATATCTATAGCTCAAACAGTTGAGTATGGTGTTAGCAGTGTAAAGGTCATGGGTTCGATTCCCATTGAATGCATGACCTGATAAAATGTATACCTTGAATCCAATGTAAATTGCTTTGCATTAAAGCATCTGCCAAATGCATAGATGTACAATGACTGAAAACTCATATAGTCTGTTTTAATGAATGTTACCATTACAAATAAAAAATAAAAAATTTAAGTAACTTACAATGTTGCATCATTATTTTATGGAAAGCACTGTCAGTCTTAGCCTCTCAGTTTTCCAGAATGTTGTGTTAACCCAAACACTACATAAATCATGCAGGAAAGAGAGGATAGCAAGAAGGTTGGAGGGGATTGAATCTGATGTTCCATCTGCTCTTGCTACAAGCATGCAACACACAGCCGGCCTTGTGACTAATCGGCTACTGGAGGAGGACACACCACGCTACACACGTGCTTCAGATCCCAGTGATCCAGGCATTGTGGGTAAGACACCACAATTTATTTATTTCTGTAAGCAGACGATATACAGTGGACAACTATGGCAAGAGACACTATTACTATTGCTATGTGTTGTTCTGTTATTTTGACAAACCCCTTTAAACTTTGGTACATAGAAGAAGAGGTGTACATTAACTTTTATTAGCAACCTGAAACCTGGCAGACAATGTAACGGCTGAAAAAATGCATTGAACAAAAAGCCCAGGTCATATCTAGTGACCACAGTATCTTAGAATTTTGGACCAGTAAGCAATCACCCATTACAACCTAGATACCACACAACAACACACTAAAAAAACACTCAGAATACTATATCAATGCCCTTGCATTGATCACACATTCTTCAGAAGTAAAATATATATATTTGTTTATAAAATGAATTGTGCACTGTGAATACAATGAATGTTGATGTCCTCTCACTCTCTGTTTGCCTCTCTACAGTGCGGCGCTTCAGTCGTGATGAGATGGAAGCTCCAGAGCGGCAATCCAGAGGTCGGACACGTCCAGATCCACAGCCGCCCGCCAATCCTGACCCGATAGGCCTTACCCCAGCAGGGTCTGACGCAGCCAGCCTAAGCTCTAAAGCGGAGCGGATCGCACTCTACAAAGCTGAACGCCGACGACAATTATCAGAACGTTACGGAATCCTCCTCGACCAGGAGGTGGATCTGGATTACACGCCACGCTACACACGTGCACGGAGAGAATCTGACTTGTCGGACAGAGGTGCTCCTCCTGACAGGGGACGTGGTGAAAGCAGAACAGGGGGCGGGGCATTGCAAGAGCAGGATAAGGGGCGGGATCGAAGCAGCAGCAGGTCTAAATACAGCAGTTCAGGGATAGGGCGGGTCTTCATGCCTTCTGACCCCGCCCCCGATCCTGCTCCTCCGTCAGGCTTTGATGCCGAGCGAGAGAGAGAGAGGGCAATGAACTTGGAAAATTATAGACGTGCACCTGATCGAAGTCCGAAACCACGGCCACAGGAAGCTCCGGTTCCCATGGAAACAACTGCTGCCCAACCAACAAAGGGTGTTGCTGTTGTCACTGTGGCAAGTTCTCCTAGAACAGCACGCAGAGCTTCGTTGCCCACAACACGATATGGCATCTCTCCTGGAGACCTGTTCATTGAGCAACAAGCTCAAAATATCCTCAACAGACAGGGGTAAGTATGTTTAAAGAGTTCTGGATCTTAGAAAGTGTTTGAGGACCCTACTTTTGATTGACGTGCTATTATCTTCCTGTGTTGGCATACTTCCTATTGAAACGAGAAGTTGGTGCGGGACATATAAGAGGACTTGCTCTTTTTTAATATTTAGCTTGAATGAATGCTACCATATCGATGGCCTCAAAGTTAAAAAAACCATGGACTAATGGCACAAAACTGCCAATTCGATTTTTAAGATGGGGTCTTTAAGTCCCATAAAATAAGATTTTGACTTGTTTGGAATGAGGTTTTATTAGAATACAAATGTGTTAAATAATGGGTACATGAATTATGGATAAATTAAGGGACTGCATATTTACAAAGATGGATTTACAACATATACTATAAAGAAAAGCTGCATAAAACAAGAGATTTGAGATCCCATCTTAATTTTTAGAAATCATCCTACTGTATAAAGCAAGTAAATGCAACAGGGTTAACAATTGCCATCATCTATCTATACCGATAAACTGTTGGACTTCGACAAGGACTAATGCTTTGGGTTTTTTGCCTCACTCCGATAATGCTCTTACATTCTCCTTGTAAAAATGCTGAATGGACCAGCTTTTATGTTTAGTCAAGTTCGCAGTCATGCCAGAGAGCTGGGGTGAAATACCTGTATGTAGAACTGTTCACTGGACATCAGTAAGAATTTCACTCTGAAGCTCTGCTGAAAGATACTGCATTGTTTCACCTATTTTCAATGCTTAGTCTCTCCATAGTCATGGACAAGAAATGCACATTACTTAGTATGACAGTAATTGATTGATTTCAGACATTTATAACATTTATCTCAGCATCAGAGGAGAAAAGCAATTCATTTTATTTAAAATAAACAGCCTGTTGTCAGCATGAAAATACAAGTCAGCTAGTGTAACCCTCATTATTTCATAGTGATTGTTTCCATAGGAGACTCCTACAATAATTTATAAAGAAATAAACTATCTTTTATATCCAAGTACGGGTACATGTGTTTTAATCGAGTGTTACATAACTCTGAAACTCTGAACAACCCTTGAGGAGAAAGATGTCCTGACTGATGAGATCATCATACTTAAATGAAGGCCCCTAAGGCAGTAATAATGTCAGATACTAATTGAAGAACCTTAAAACTAAAGTCAGGCAAGATAACTATACAACCAGAAAGAGAGGAAACAATCAGGGATCGTGGACATACAGTAGATGTTTTATTTGTGACATTACAATAGTCCCCTTCTAGAATCTCATTTAAGATTGGTGAAGTCATGAGTGTGTTTTGTTACAGTGGTAAATGTCATGGTGTTGTTACTGTGATAACTGGGATCTGGGCCTCTGTGTTCTTTAGCTTGGCAGCTCTTTCTCAGAGTGAGTGGTCCCTCAGGAGAGACATGGACAGTGAAACATACTCACAAATCAACTGGCCATCCAGGTATCAGAGTGGAAGTGTAACCCTTTAAATTCCCTCAGTTGACCCGCTAACTCCATTTTCCAACAATTGTCCTCATCCTACAAAGTTCATGTGCACAAGTATACATTTGCACACCTTAGTTTTCATCCCCTTGACCCTTTCATCTACAGTCACCATAGATGATGGCAAACCGTTCCCTTTTTAATCTCCCCCTGCATCCACTGCGTTTTTTTTACCACTGACCTTTGTTCCTCACCAAAATATGACCAGCTCCTAACAATGAACCTTGGCTTCAGTCCTTTTCAATTAGTTGCTGTCATAAAATTATAACAGGTGAAGCTTATTTGTGTGTCAGTGAGTCACTGCTGGTTGAGAGGTTATCAATAAATGGTTACCACTTACCAGGACATGATAGCTTGTTAATGATTTCATATTAGTCTATCAAAAGGGTAATAAATAACTGTACTGGATTTTAAATATGTTGGCTTGTTTTTTTGTTTTTTTGTTTTTCTTTCCTGTGTGGTTAACATTGATTTCAGGAAAAAGCTAGCTGCAGAATTAATTGAAACAAACTATTTTAAGTTTGTTTTGATGACACTTTCTCTCAAAATTAGGGATGCACGATATTATCTGCAAATAAAGGCTTAAAATGTAAACATTGGCCTGATTTAAAATGATGCCGATATGCCTTGCCGATAATAAGATATGTTGATTATGCATCTGCAGTAACTCACATGTGCTAGCAATATGAGCACATCTGCTATGTGGTCATTTTTTAAGCGAACTTTTGCCTGAATGGTAATTGGATTCAATGTTTTGGATCGCTGCACTGAATTTGAGAATGCAAGTAAGTACAGAATGATGCGTCCAATGTGCAATACAGTCATTAGCGTGTGCAGCAACTTCCCCCGGGTCCTAATGTCCGCCCGGTGAGGAGTTTTATTTATTTAGAAGGTGCTGTAAAGCTAGTTTGATTTAAAGGTCAGAATCTATAGTTTACATAATGAATAAAAATCGCAAACATGACACTTGTAAATTAAATTATTTTATATATACAGTTTAATTAAGTCATGTGTAATTCTTTCAAACAGATTATAAAAATAACTTCAGTAAATCCAAGAAGCTCTTTGGCCCTGTTTACACCTGGTATTAAGATGCATTTTGGTCGATCGGATCACAAGTGGACGAGGATATCCGTTTACACCTGGTGTCTTTAGTCTCTTTTGTCCACTTTCAACCACTTCTGTCCTGATTTCTTTGAGTGAAGGGTTATGGTGGGTAAATGTTGTGGACAAAATAAGCGTGCGCAATTTAACGCGCCCGGAGACTACGGAAATCGGAAAAACATACAGTACCGAAAGCAGCAGCTTTCGTTTCTGCTCTGACAGCCGCAAGACTGTGCCGAACACTGAGTGTGAGTTAGAAATCAGGAAGGGTGAGAGAACATTGAGCTTGGTACGTTTTTCGTCTTCAAACCAAACTTTGTTGAAACAAAAGTTGAAATTCTACATGAGCGTTTACACTAGGAAAGCAATCCGGTCAAATGCATTTTCGACTACCTATGGAAGTGGTTGAAAGTGGACAAGCTCAAAACATTTTACGCCCCATTTAAACCTGTATTTAGCGTCGTCCACCTGTGATGTGATCAACCAAAACGCATCTTAATACCAGGTGTAAATGGGGCCTAAAATATTTTTTTGCTTTTGCTGTAGACCATCTACAAATGTTAAATCCACAAATAAAATGTTACGGTTACAACTGCATCTAAAAACAGCAGTGAATTTATTATTGTTAGTTTCAAAGCTTTCAATGTTTTCTCATTATAAAAGGAACTTTAATAATGTTTTAGTTCTAAGGAAAGTGCACAGGAAAGATTTTGTGTTGTTTCCAAAAAAAAAGGAAAAAATATCGGCATCAGCTATCCGCCAAAATGAGTTGAAAAATATCGGCATATCGACAAAATATTGTGCATCCCTACTCAAAATGATAGTAGGTCATGCTTTGACCTGGGTGAATGTTAATTCCTCTCTTTCCTCCCTTCATGAAGAATACGAGTAAGAGAGAGACAGACAAGGGAGGATATCTCAGGAAGGGTTTCTGATTCAGGGCCAGATGCATCCTCTGTCAGACGTCATCCAACAGTCGCCCCTCAATATTTGGCTCCACGACCTCAATCTGCTAACCAGCCGCGAACACGGAGCACTGAACCCCCAATCCAACAACCGAGTCAGCTAGCAGATGCCCGTCAACAAAGGGCACATAGTGCAGAGCGGCCACTATTCCAGCGCAATCACAGTATGGATTCACCTGCCTTTCAACACATACCTTCAAGTGAAATGGGAATTCATCAGCGTGCCCAAAGTGCAGAGCCCCCAAACTATGAACAGATTCCTGGTGTACACCCTAGCACCATGGGTCATCAGCCTGGATTCGGGAAAATCAGGCAATCCCTACCAAGGCGAGATAGTCAAGATCCTCAACAAATGACACAACAACCACGCCCAGCACACAAAGACCTCCAGCAGCCATTACCTGGTCGCAGAGATGCCCCACCACCTGTACAAAAGTATCGGGCTATCCTTCAACCAGTGCCTTTAGATCGGGACTCTCGCCAACCAGCTCAAGCACATGCAACTACTCAGAAGCCTCTACATGAATATGAACACACCTCGCATATTCGCCCGTCACATAGGCATTATGGTCACAGCCAACCTTTGCAGTACGGTACAGTCCAGGCATTACCTCCAGCCTATGGACAAATTGTCCACTCTGGTCCTTCCCATGCATCTAGCCATCTATCCCCACCTTTAAATGCTCATGTAGCTCACCCTGTGCCTGGACCTCCACTTGGCATGTCTGAGATGCTGGATCACAAAGGATGCTTGGCCTCAGCTGGTTCGACATCTACTGGAAAAGAGGGTGAAGAGACAAGATGGCGTCCCAGTGCTGATCTTATTCAGCCCGTTCACAGAGAGGGTCGATCAGCATCCAGGGTGCATCCACCTTCAGAAGGGCTACTTAGGAGCAGAAAGGCTGTGCTACCCTCAGAGATCCGCCGCAGACAAAAAAGTGTGGATGATCCTATGCGTGGACAAACTGATGAAGTTTTGGAAAGTCAAAGAATCAGAAGGATTAGCCAGTCAGAGGAGGCAGAGGGCAGAGGTGGAAGAAAGTTGCACCAGTTGGAAGGAAGGGAAGGGCCTGATGGAAGAGGAATGGCTCAGATGGAAGATGGCACAATAACAGGTGAAATTGGTCTAGTAAATGACAGAGAGGGGCTTGTTGACCGAAGGAACAGGCAATCCGAGGAAAGGGAGGTAGATAATGGCACAAAGAACAGTTGGACAGGTGAAGATGTGGGACGTAGTGTAAGGAAGATTGGTCAAAGAGAAGAAAACAAGCAAAGGAGTGGTTTTAAAAAGGAGGAGGGTCAAGGTAATTGGAGCATTAACCAGTTAGAGGGGATGGAGCAAGGAGGTGTCAGGAAGGTTGACAAATTCAAAGAAAGAGAATGGGAAGTTGATCAAAGAAAAGGCCAAGCTGATCAGTCTGTTGAACCACTGGTACAGGGTGATAATAGAATCAGTCAGGAGGTAGAGGAGCAAGAAGGCCAAAGGTTCCTGCAAAAAGAAGTGGTAGAAGGACATGGTAGAAGACAACGGATCAATCTGTCAGAGAACGAGGAAGGGCAAGTCAGACGAAGAAGGATAAGCCAATCCGAAGATGATTGGGAGGGACGTAGGGCACGTACAATTGGCAAGTTGGATGAATGGGAAGCGCAAGGAGTGCATCGAATGGGCCAGCCAGATGATCAGTTTGAAGGACGTGAGAAAGGAAAACAGAGGTATAACCCACAACTATCTGAAGGTATGGACACCACTCCCACACAGGTACAGCTAACCAATGAACAGCATTTTCCACACAATAAGGTGGGGGAAGTTGGAGGGTACTTGCAGAAAGGTTCCTCCCTCCCACAAGCTCAGCATCGCGTGAGTCAGGCTGCATGTGACCTCAGGCCAAAGGCACGAATCCGCTCCATGTCAGATATTGGAGTAACTCAGCGGTCTGCTGCATTGAGAAGTCTTGAGCGTGCTGCCAGTCGAGAGTCTACCATAGTGATGGGTCCTGGGCTTCATACTAAGGAGGCGGGTGCTGTGGCCAATGGTGAAATGGGCACCTTGGACACAAGAGTTTCTGTGGCAAAGCTGAGACATTCCTACCTCGAGAATGCTTCTGGACACAGACCTGAGCTGTACGTGGACTGGCCTGTCAGCATGCTAAGTCAAGATTTTGTCTAAGATGATGATTAAACCCACTAACCTTCAAGTAATAATCCTTTCTTTTGGATGTAAAGTTCTGCTTTGTTAATGCAATGCCTCTACCATATGCTGCTGTTCTGTTAGAAGTTTAATTTGTAATTGCTGAAACTTTATCACACATCAAATCAACTAAGCCTGAATGGAGGAATGTTGGCTTCAACTAATGACTTTGCATTTAAAATCCCTTAATCTAAACTAAATTTAAATCTATTTTGGCATCTCCTCTAACTATATTGGCTGCAGGATGAGATTTTGTAGGGTTACAAACTGTTGGATCTTAACCTTGCCTTGATCTTGTGCGAATAAATTTGGTTCTGTCTTCATCAAATGCATGATTATCATTACTAAATAAAATTGATTGTGTGATTTGTTGATTTGATTGACTTGTTGATGTATTGCTCAGTTTAAGTAGTCTGAAATATGAGGGATTAGGGTTTTTGATTTGTGACTATCGACTAACTTTGTTATGGAGCCCCTAAAGTGACCTGAGACTTTTGTGTGTGCATGACAATTTTCTTGAATGCACACAAAAATGTCTTGGGGTTTTTTATCCTGCTAATTTTGCTTTAGAGTCTCTTTACCTAACTAATTCTGAAAGTTATCTTTTATTAAGACAATCTTTCCTGTCTAAAGGGAGTCTAAAGGTGACCAGGTTCCCGTGGAGACTGATCCAGTTGTCAGCAGTGACCGGGAGAGAGGAGCACGTCGGCCCAGACGTTATTTTTCCCCTGGTGATGACAGGAAGTCATCTGAGAGGTTTAGAACCCAGCCAATTACATCAGCCGAAAGGCTGGAGTCTGATAGGTACAGTGAAACAGGAAGTCATCTGTTGCACTGAAACCACCAATTTATGATTAGTTGTGGTAAATTGTCTCTGTTTTATTCTCAAGTCTTTCACAGTATTTAAAAAAAATATGTTACTTATCAGAATTTATGAAAGCGTTTTTGAAAGGTTTAGTCAGTACCTGTAATGTGCATCTGTTCTGGCTACAGTATGTAGTTAATTTTTCTGTTCTTTAGTCATCATATTACACCAGTTGAATCATCAGAGTCAGTTATTTTTGTTCTGTTTGTACTTTTTTCTTCAGGTCCCATCTTAGTCCAGAGCGTCAACATGGAGAATGTGAGTAAAAATTGAAGCAATATCAAACAAACTGTTGTACCTAATATCAGCAGCTGTGATTTGGCCAAAGTCATGATTTTACGCACCATTTCTATAAAAACAGTTCATATTGAGTAACTTAACCCTCTCTTTTGTGTAGTGGATGAGGAAAAAATGGATGAACGAGCTAAAATGAGCGTGGCAGCCAAGAGGTCTCTTTTCAGGGTATCAGCTCTCTGTAGCATACACAACTTGTTGAATATGAAATTTCACATGCAACTTACGGCTACAAAAACAATATTGAATATATTTGTATATGTATTTAGTTAGTTAATGCAGTTAATATTACCTTTGTATCTTTTTTTCTTTGTAACCTTTCCTGGTCCGTCTGTTCTCGTCTGGCAGGAGCTGGAGAAGACTTCAGATGGAGGTGTACCCAAACCTCGGTCACGCAATGCTGCGGTTGAGCGGAGACTCAGACGAGTGCAAGATCGTTCACGGACACAGCCCGTCACGTCAGAGGAAGTTGTCATTGCTGCTACGTAAGTAATTTCCTACTTTTTGTGATGTAAAGGATCTGGTTTTCATATCATTCAATTGTACCTGCTATTTTAAGTCAAGTCAAGTCAACTTCCTTGGCAGAAACCAAGCCAGTTCTCCTCTGGCCAACGAACGAACACTGTGTGATTATGATTCAGGCTGCATCACAAGTCAGAATTCAGATTGGGATCAGTAGCTTTCAAATGTTCATCATAAAAATATTTGTTTTAAAGAAATAGTTTTGCCAGAAGTTATTAATTCAGTTTACTCACCCTCATGCCATTCTAAACCAGAATGCTGTTGTTTTTTCTGTGGAACTCAAAGAGAATTTTGATGAAGCAAGTTATATCAACAAATAATGTCTAACTCTTAAAAAAAAGTACTTAACGACTAAGTACTTTTTTCATTTTTGGAGCTTGTGGTCATTACGGTGAATATTTTGTTTTTACGAGAAAACAAATTACAGCATACAACAACATGAGGATGAGTAAATAGTGACAGAATTTTTCATTGTGGGTTAACTGTTCCATTAAAATATATACCCATCACTGACCACTTCATCACCCCTTCTTTTGCAATAATTCTTGTTCATCTTGTCCTCCTCTAAAGTTCCCCTGCTCCCCCTTCCCAAGTCATCACTGTTCAAACCACTGCTCCCAGAATCCCCAGTCCTGCCGTAGTCAGCACTTCCATGACTAGCTTCAGGTATCATTTGAATGCTTTATTTTATTTTGTATACTTTTCTGTGTATACAGTACGTGATAATTTAGGAATTGTTGTCTTGAGCTACATGCTGTTTCCTAGTTTGTTCATTGCTTAACTTGGGCTTTTTACAGACATGTGTTTTTTGACAGCATGATTGCATATTAATAGAGAATTCATACCATACTTGAAAGAAGGAGTCTAATTAAATGGTTCATTCATTCTGGTGTGTTGGATTATTCAATTCATGCTCAAAAATGTCTCTGTGGGAATGTTTATGTGACAGTGCGCCATCTGCTGGTGGATTTTACGTTCACGTGCTGTTGTAAATGTTGTTGGGACTGTGAAAACAGAATGGCTGGCATGCAATTACGGGTTATGCAGTTCCTCAATTTTGTAATGTGAGCATGTGCCTGTGTCTATGAACAAGTTAGAGTATATTAATATGTGTACGCATGTGCAGATGTTTTGGGTGTCTACATCAGCGCGTGGTCACCCAGATTAGCTGTAAATAGTCACATGGTTAGCAGCAAAAACACATTCTGCATTCTTCATGCACACCCAAATGTCAGAGGTGTCACCCATCTGTCAAGAAGACTTTTATGAAAGTGACAGAGGAGGAGATTACCTTAAACTAGGACAAAGGATAAAAAAAATAAGTTTCACTCAAATGAAGTACAAGAACACAACACCAATGCATTTGAGTCCTATGTCTTTTTTTAAACCTTGTATAGATTGAAACAATGGCTTGGCAGTGAATTGAACTCCGTTTGTGCGTGTTTAATTAGGTGAAACTTACAAGATTATTTGCACCTGTTTACTAAGTACATGTTTACTACGTTCTTGCCACAGTCTGTACAGTTACACCTATACAGATCCCATTAATCTTTTTTGCTCTACTTGATGACTGAGTCTTAAAGACAGGTTTGGATAAACAAATGCACAAACTAGGATAGTTACTGTGATGTGATACTGCGATAGTTTCTATAATTGTTTATGAATCGTTTTGTGTGCAATTTTGTTAGCAGCCAGACTGTGTGTGTGTGTGTAGTGTTTTTTTATCGCATAAACAACCTGTAATTCTCCTCCCAGTTTGCAGGCATCATCAGCACATGGATCGGCCCACCATGAGCAGGAGAAAGATGATGTTTCAAAGGAGGTGGTTGCGGGAGAAGGGGACTTGGGGTCTAATGAACCGGACCTTTCAGCACTAAGCTTGGCTGAGAAGATGGCATTATTCAATCGCTTGTCGCAAACCTCTGGCCAATCAGCAAACGGACCCCGCTCGGACACACGCCAGCGAAGGGCCAATGCCCGCTTTCAGACCCAACCTATCACGCAGGGCGAGGTTGATCAGGTGAGGTCTCCTTTTTAACTCTTTTTATGGAAACCACTTAAGGAAATGGATATTTGTGCTTTGAGTAGGCTACTTTAAAGGTGAAATCTGAAAATGTCTATGCTAGTTGCACCAAGTTTACAGAGGTTATGCATTATTATTATTAGTCAGTTATTTTTGTTATAAGGCCATTACTTATTTTATTGTCTTTGTGTGTTTGCATATATTTGAAAATTATTTCAGTTTGGTGGCGTTAGAGATGATGGCCTTTTACTTTAGAGATGATTAAAGAGAGATTTAAAAAAGAAAAACATTCCATTTGTCTTTCATTCTGAATCATTTAGCATTGTAATTGACTTCAGTCAATACTCTCTTGAAAGTAAAGAGATATTATGCCATTCACAGGAATTTACAAAAGACTTAGACCCGTCCAGTCTCACAGATCAGCGCGCTGTGACTAATGATTCTGTTGGTCCCCCTCAGAGCGAGCAAGTAAGAGACCCTGGACTGAGACTTTTGATTGGCTGAGCAGTGAGAGCTTTGCCTTGGCAGCAACTGCTGATTGGTTAATTGCTGAGGCACCGACAACATTGCATTTTCCAACTGGAAATTTGCTACTGCTGAGTTGCATTATACCTGCTTTGATTTTGACCGGTTTCATTTCTTAATGTAGTAACTGCATTTCACTGCATTCTGTCATTTACTCAACTAAAGTGCACAGAATTCTAGATCTAGCGAGCCGTAACTGACAAAAATAACCATAATATTTATCCTTTCATTCAAATATTGCACTGCAAACATCAATAAGAACTTTAATTGTCAATGCAGGCCAGTGATTATGGTATAATTGGGATAATCCATGACACTTAATTCTATTTAATGTGCACTTTTATTTTTAAAAACTCTACTTGGAGATAATATAATATTAATGAAATAAGAGGCCACTTAAGTGTACTTAAAGAAAGTTCACTTTCATGACTGTTTCACGCATAACTTAAAAAAAAAATGCACTTTCTAATAATCTTATACATTTTTTTTTTATTTTAAAGTACATTTTTTAAATCATCATGTATTAGTAATTTTTTGTCATGCATTAAAAAATAGACATTTTGATGTGTTGACTAACATACTAAAGCACATATAAAGAACTTCTATATAATTGAACTGTAATGTGTTTTTCTATATTACAGTAATACATCTTAAATGTACTAAATTGCAACTATCATTACAAATGTGTACAAATATTGCAAAATAGAAATGATGAAATTATAGAAATAGCATATGTACATGAAATTATATATAAAGATTTAGGTGGGTCAAAAAAGCATTCTCAACTAATTGAGTTTAGTATCAACTACGTGTATGATACATTTTCTTTAATTGCAAATAACATGCAGTTAAGTGCCCGAAAACGTTATATTTAGTTCACACTTAAGTATATTATTTTAAAGCATATTATTTCCATAATAAGTACTCTTTTTAGAAGTATGCTAGAGTGCACTTTTTTTCACAATGGACAAGATACTTAGGCAACTTTTATGGTGCTTTTATTGAAGTTATTTTTTTTTTTTGAAGATTGAATCTGTGCGTGCTATGAGAGAAATTCAGCTACCGGACAGTTTTTGTCAAGAAAGTGAAATCAAAATTGCGTTTTAAACACCCAGACCTTGATGATGATGATGATGATGATGATGATGATGATGGTGGCGTAAACCAAAAATTCTGATTTGTTGCATGTCTGAGAAGTTAACTGATTAGGTTGTTTGGGATGCAAAGCACATCCAATCTCTGCAAGCTGCCTGTGTGTCCTGCATATGACCTCTGACCTCTCTGGCGTCTGTAAATGTGAACGCCATCTAAAAAGACATCTGAAAATACAACTATTCTTTCTTTCTCTCCAGCTGCAAAATGGAAGCGTGAAGTTGGAGCCTCTCTCTGCATCACTGGTCCGCTCTGTTACTGCGGTCACCGCCCAGGCTTCTGTTGCCATGGTGACAAGCGCTTCCCCATCAATGACCGCAGATGTTCGCATGGGGATGTCCGCTGCTCCGCCCTCTACTCAGGCCTCACCCAATCAGACTCAGCTACCAGCCAATGAGAGAGGAGTTCGATACTTCAGTCTTACAGAGAGTGGGGAAAATCCCACACCTGATGTTCAGTCTCCGCCCCCCGCAGTGCAGCCCGGCCAATCAGGATACAGCAAGGGTGGGGCCGAGCTGATTTCAGCCAATGGGCAGAGGCAGGATGAAAGTGGGTGGAGGGGAAGACTTGGGTACTTAGGGAGAGAGGAGAGAGAGACAGAGCTCCCCAGTGCGACTTCCCCTCCGCACACACATGCTCCAAGACACACACCCCCTCACGGCAGGGGAGATGCAGAGCTGAGCGGCCCGCGAGAGAGGGAAAAAGAAAGCTCACCCGTCTCGCAGGGAGGCTACCTTTCACCAGACAATCATCAGTCGGCAAGAGGAAGCGGTTCCAGAGCTGTCATCTCAGGTAAGGTTAGATAGAACAAAAAAGAAAAGTATATTAAAAGGGGTGCAAACCTCTCAGCTGTGTCTATTGTTTCTGTACATGCAGTCACACACATGCATGATGCACGTCTGCACGATGCAGCCGGCCTCTGTTCGGGTTAACCGGGTTAACCGGGCTCCCAGCCTACACGCTGCTCGAGTCGAATGTGATTAGCATAATTTATCATACATCAAGCGTGCAGCTTTCTTTGTCTGAGCCGTGCAAAACTAATGATGCTGAAATGAATCGGGCAGAAGGCAGAGTGGAGTGATGCTCCCCTCTGTGGCTTTTGTTTGCGTTCCCAGCCAAAGCTGTTACTATCCATTCGTCTGGAAGCAAGAGGCGTGTATGTGTGAATTGTGTAGTAAAGAGGGAGATGAATGAAAGACTGGAGCGGTAAGGCGGATGGAAGTGTGCCCACATTGATACAGACATGTTGTCATCCCACAGAAAAAACACAGGAGGTTATCAGGTTCATGTCTGCCACATGTTATAGGACAGCCATGACAGCAGAATGCGACAGTGGCTTTCACAGGATAAAGGATGTTTTTAACATGTTTTTTGTGTGTGTGTGTGGCAGTGGTGCTTTAGACTGCTGTCTGTTCATGTGTGTCAGGTATTGATTGAGCCCCATGATAAACATGAGAGAGTGTGTGTAAGCTGATGTGCAATGCAGTTTCTAGGTTTTATGTATGAAGTTTTTTTTTTTCTGTATCTGGTGCATTGAATAGCTATGGCTAGACACATATTTGTGTATTCTTAACTGGATGGATATAAATATTTGAATGGTATATTAGTGTTGCCTGATTGGCTGTTATACATGTGTATTTCGATTGATTTATACCGATATAATGGTTCTGGTTATAGGGTCAATCTCATGAATCCTGAAAAGTGGGTGATGTCCAGTTAATAATTTCACCTCCCTCACACATTTTTTCAGTAATAATTCTCATTAAATTGTCTTTTTTACTGTATTAAAGTACAAAATGTTGAAGTACAAACTGCATGATCAACTGTTAGTATGTTTTGATTAATTCACACTGATATAATGCCTCTGGTTACAGGGTCAATATCATAAATCCCCATATTTTATTATTGAATTTTTTTTGTCCCCCTTTTAGTCAGAATTCTCTTCATCAGATTTTTTTTTTTATTAAAATAAATCAGCAAAACAATCAGTATAGTGTAATACTATGCAGCAATAACTTTTAAAGGTAGTACAATAAATACTGCCATGATGTATAAATACATTACAAATTTAAAGTTATTCTTTTGCATTACAGTAATGGGGATTTATGGTGCGCTTAATTGTCATTCAAATTAATGTCACAATATTCATAAAATGACCTAAATGTCTATTCTTTATGCAAAATGTATGTGTCTTTTTCTTTTCTTTTTTGGGAGAAATAGACATTGTTTTTGACATGTTTTGTGAGATTTACCCTTTAAGGCTCTTTGTATGTGTATTTGCTCTCATGCTAGACTCAATGTGTTTCTCCAGATGTCCCTGATCCCAGCGTTCCCGGGAGGGCGGTGAGCACTGCTGCGGTCTCCTCCAGAATTTCATCACACACCTCACACTCGCTCACTTACCTCCAGCAAACCCAGTCGTACACTCCTCCGCAACCTCAACCAAAACCAGTGCAGCACCCTCAGGTCTACACACCGACACTCACCCGACCCCAAACACAACCCTACAGCCCGCCGACACCGCCACAGACACAGGCCAAACTACAAACACACCTCATTTCTGACTTTCAACCTCACTCCCACGTTGACTCTCAGGCTCCTCCATGGCAAACTCAGGTGTCCTCTGAAACCCAACAGCAGACACAACCTAGAGTACCCCCACAGACACAGCCGAAACCACAATCCTTCCTTCCTCCTCAGTCATATGCCTACATTCCCTCTCAACCCAAGATACCTCCTCAAACCCAGCCAAAACCCCAGTGCTTCATACCACCTCAAACAAAACCCCAAGAAGAGATCCTGGGAAAATACGGCCCTTCTGCACCCATCGTCTCCAAAGACCAGCAGCCAGAGATCCACGAAGATCCAGAGGCCATGACATCTATGTCAATCAAAGAGAGGTGTGTTGGCTACTTCACTTGTACATCAGCTGTGAGCATAGCAGACATCCCATCCTGCATAAACAATCCCGGGATATGGCACAATCCCCCCCACCACCACCACCATAATATAAAAAAAATATTATACCATTATATTCATTCACGTAAGTCACCTAACACAGGTTTGTTCATTCAATAGTATTCATGCGCCAAAAGTGATGTAGTTAAGTGTGACTAAAAAAGAGGCTAGGGTTTCCACAAAATCTGAACGCAAGTGGTCACAGGAGACGCATTTGAAACTTGTGATAATACCAGGTGTAAAGGTTATGCATCTTGTGATTGGTTCACTGAAAATGCATCTTAATACCAGGTTGAAACAGGCTTTATTTCTCTCTAGCTTGCTTAATTTCTGGGATACTGTATATCCTTTGCGGCCGTCAGGGAGCCGCTATCAGTATGTGGGAGACTCCTGCACATTCCGGGAGAGGTGGGATGTCTGGCAGGGTTGCCAAGTTTGTGAAACAAAACCAGCCCAAGTGCTATTCAAAACCCAGCGTTCTAGGCGGGTCGCTTCAACCCGAGGACTAATAAAAACAACCCCGGGCAACAGTATAAAAGTAGCCCAATTCGTTGGGAACACCGTGGACTTGGCAACTCTGATGTCTGGAATACAGATAATCCTATTTATAGTAATTCACACAAAATATGGCTGCTTAGCATAAGATAGTCAGTTCCATAAAGAAATAGATTTTTAATTTGGTAAACATATTAACTTTAAAATGACCTTCCAGGTCTCAACAATAGCATGTGGTACATATTTTTATTTACCCTACCAAACTTATTACTGGCCATAAATACAATAACATTCATTATTACTGTTTGGGGTCAGTAAGATTTTTTCTCTTATGCTCACAAAGGCTGCATGCATTATACATATTTTTTACAATTTAAAAGAACTGTTTAATATTTTGATATATTTTAAAATATAATTTATTTGTGTGATGACATAGCTGAATTTTCACCATCATCACTCCAGTCTTTAGTGTCACATGATCCTTCAGAAACCTGAATTTGAATAAGAAACAAATCGTATTATTTTCAATGTTGAGCTGAACAGTTGTGCTGTCTCATATTTTGGTGGAAACCGTGATGCTTTTTTCATGATTCTTTAATGAATAGAAAGGAATTATTTTAAATAGAAATCTTTTGTACCGTTATAAGTGTATTTACTGTCAAATTTAATGTCTCCTTGTTGAATAGAAATAATTAATTTCTATCAAAAAAAAAATATATAATCTTACTGTTCCGTTGTGTATGTATAACTTGTTATGCTAGAAAGCAAGATTTGTATGTGTCAGGATTAGTTTAGCATAATTATGAAAGGTAGCATAATAATAGCATGTTAAAAGCACACTCATCATGGCATATTGCGGTGTAAGAAACAGTGGCACATGGCTGGAGATTTTCAGGGTGACTGGAGCTGTTCTCCTTCTGTCTTGTCTTATAAATGAAATTGGGTCATCTCTGCTCTCCGCGAGCTCTGATAATGCGGACAGCACTATTTTAGCACTCCAGCTTTCCCCACAGGGCAGGATGAAATGAGTATAGACAGAGAGAGAGAGAACGAACCATGACAAAGTAGTATGAGAATGCTGAATTGTGAAGAATTTTGTATGCTTTAGTATTTGGTGTGATTTCTGAATGAGATTTAAGGACCAACATCCCTTTAATTTCTTTTTCAATTGTCATTTTATACAGTAGATCTGCATGATTTTTGCCTCTACAATGTTCAAGATGGAGTGAAGCGTTTGACACTTTTCTTTCTCAGGTTAGCCATGTTGAAGAAGAGTGGAGAGGATGATTGGAAAAACAGGATCAACAAGAAACAGGAAGCTATACAGGAAGTGGTGTCTGTAAGTGAGAAGAGCAGTCAAATAGTGGAGGAGCAAGGCTTTAAGAAAAAGGTAAGAATATGTTGCCTTTCAAAATCAAATATGGAAATTCATCACAGTTTTATATATATATATATATATATATATATATATATATATATATATATATAATATAGTCATGACAGTATTACAATTGTCTTCGCTGTCTCCACCACTTAGCCACTTTTCAAATGGTTCCTACATCTCTGTTTGCAAGTAATAACTAGCAAAACATTATTATGGGTTTGTAATGTTCTTAAAGTAAATTCACTTTTTATGTTGATATGAAATAATACTCAGTAACTGCAGAAATTTCTTCCTTGCTAAAAATCCTATTTTAATATGATATTCTGGCCGCTGTTTTCCTTAATGACATTCAGGGATTTTTTTTTTTAAAGTGCTAAGAAATTGTACTTAAGTTCGAGTACTATGTCAGAAATTCCACTCATTTAAGTACTCAAGTAAAAGAAACTAGCGGAAAAAAACTTGTAAGTATTTACATGTAATTGTACTTTATTTAAAAGTAAATGCTTTTCTTAGCTTTTTTAATTAACGTTTGACAAGGGACAGTAGAGATTTTACCATTTTATTATTTTGATGGAACATTTTTGTAAAGAAACCTGTCAAATCACTATTTTCTCATTGTTAGGGTTTCTCATTGACAATTATGACAGTTTTTTTGTGTGAACTTAATTCTATCTTATCAGTATTTATACTCAAATAAATGTATTTGGCTGTTCAAATAAAAGGATAGTTAAACTTATATGAGCATTATTGATTGGCTTGTTAATCACATCAGGATTAAGATATATACTATTTTATTTTTTAAATCATTGAGGAAAGATGTAAGACCTCATGATATATGATGTGCATTAAATTATCTACATGAAATTGTATTTTCCCCCCTTGTAAATGTACAGGTATTACATTTTTACAGAACTGTAAGATACAGATTGTCCAAAATAATACTTAAAGTCCCCTGCAGTCAATAATTTTATCCCCTAAAACTCCTCTTTGATAATCAAAATGACCTACAGTGGGGAGAACAAGTATTTGATACACTGCCGATTTTGCAGTTTTTCCCACTTACAAAGCATGTAGAAGTCTGTAATTTTTATCATAGGTACTCTTCAACTGTGAGTGACGGAATCTAAAACAAAAATCCAGAAAATAAGTAATTAATGTGCATTTTATTGCATGACATAAGTATTTGATACATCAGAAAAGCAGAACTTAATATATGGTACAGAAACCTTTGTTTGCAATTACAGAGATCATACGTTTCCTGTAGTTCTTGACCAGGTTTGCACACACTGCAGGAGGGATTTTGGCCCACTCCTCCATACAGACCTTCTCCAGATCCTTCAGGTTTCGGGGCTGTCGCTGGGCAATACGGACTTTCAGCTCCCTCCAAAGATTTTCTATTGGGTTCAGGTCTGGAGACTGGCTAGGCCACTCCAGGACCTTGAGATGCTTCTTACGAGCCACTCCTTAGTTGCCCTGGCTGTGTGTTTCGGGTCGTTGTCATGCTGGAAGACCCAGCCATGACCCATCTTCAATGCTCTTACTGAGGGAAGGAGGTTGTTGGCCAAGATCTCGCAATACATGGCCCCATCCATCCTCCCCTCAATACGGTGCAGTCGTCCTGTCCCCTTTGCAGAAAAGCATCCCCAAAGAATGATGTTTCCACCTCCATGCTTCACGGTTGGGATGGTGTTCTTGGGGTTGTACTCATCCTTCTTCTTCCTCCAAACACGGCGAGTGGAGTTTAGACCAAAAAGCTCTATTTTTGTCTCATCAGACCACATGACCTTCTCCCATTCCTCCTCTGGATCATCCAGATCATCCACTTCAGACGGGCCTGGACATGCGCTGGCTTGAGCAGGGGGACCTTGCGTGCGCTGCAGGATTTTAATCCATGACAGCGTAGTGTGTTACTAGTGGTTTTCTTTGAGACTGTGGTCCCAGCTCTCTTCAGGTCATTGACCAGGTCCTGCCGTGTAGTTCTGGGCTGATCCCTCACCTTCCTCATGATCATTGATGCCCCACGAGGTGAGATCTTGCATGGTGCCCCAGACCGAGGGAAATTAACAGACATCTCGAACTTCTTCCATTTTCTAATAATTGCGCCAACAGTAGTTGCCTTCTCACCAAGCTGCTTGCCTATTGTCCTGTAGCCCGTTCCCAGCCTTGTGCAGGTCTACAATTTTATCCCTGATGTCCTTACACAGCTCTCTGGTCTTGGCCATTGTGGAGAGGTTGGAGTCTGTTTGATTGAGTGTGTGGACAGGTGTATTTTATACAGGTAACGAGTTCAAACAGGTGCAATTAATACAGGTAATGAGAGGAGAACAGGAGGGCTTCTTAAAGAAAAACTAACAGGTCTGTGAGAGCCGGAATTCTTACTGGTTGGTAGGTGATCAAATACTTATGTCATGCAATCAAATGCAAATTAATTATTCTGGATTTTTGTTTTAGATTCCGGCTCTCACAGTTGAAGTGTACCTATGATAAAAATTACAGACCTCTACATGCTTTGTAAGTAGGAAACCTGCTAAATCAGCAGTGTATCAAATAGTTGTTCTCCCCACTGTATTTAAATGTGGTTTTTTTTCCTGTGAAAATAATTTCTTCAGCTTGAATGTAACTCTACACCCTTGCTTCATTTGGTATACGTGGAGCCATGACTATGCAAATTAGTCCCCATCTCCACTCAATAACACCAGTTTGGACTACATGATCCATTCAGTCAAATGTATTAAACGCTACACAATGACAAGTGGAAATATTGGTTTAAATTAGCCATATATAGCCATAAACAGAAATTGATTGAAGAGTGAATTATACAGGCTTGTCTACAAGTCGATGTATCAGAATGGTAACGTGTTTTATGTATCGCTCTCTACAGTGTCGGACACATAACGGTAATTGATATGAGGCATTTGGCCTGACTACATTATCAAACAGCTAATAACGTGTTGCTAATGTTAAACAAACTATGACAGACAGACAGCTGCCTTCTAAAAACAGCATTCTTATTGGAAACGCTTTGAACATTATAGAAAGTCAGTGGAAAAGGGCATATACTGTAGTTCATCATAACATCGTAATATACATCTTATACACCCGCTATATATATATACCCGGTTTTCCTGTCCCTTCTTAAAGGTGTTCTTGTGCTCACTATGGAAAAGCATGTTGACAAGTTCGGTTACTTGTTTTTGATGGTAGGGAACATTTTTGAGACTGTCTTTGGTACGCTGCAGTTTTAAGGAGAAAATACTCAGCAATGGTGTTGAATTAGAACATGGTTTGTCTTAAACTATATTCAAAACACCCCACATAGACATTTTAGGTATAGTATTGAAGTACTAGTACTCAAATACTTCACACATATGATGACATTGAATTGGGACTGGTGGTATCAAGCTGTGAAATTACAAAAAAAGCATCTTAAAAGTGTCTTTTTTTTTCACAAGACGTGAGAACAAATGACATTTAATGTCCTGATGCAACACCTCTTATGGTGCCATATGGACATGGAATACTTTTATGGTGTTTTTTTTAATCAAATGGCTAGGATATTCTTTAAAAAATCACCCTTTGTGTTCCACAGAACAAAAGAAAGATGACTGTGAGTAAATGATGGTAATTTTCATTTTTGGTGAACTATTCTTAATCTCAACTGTGAATCAGATGTGTTATTCTAATTTGTGAATAGTAACACAATCATTTACTGAAGCAGGCAAAGCTGTGAATTGCCTGCCCAGTCTGATGAGTCATTTCACAGCGTGGTGTTCACTGAGTTTTATAAAGTAACTTGTGCGTTCCTGAGTTATTTTGATTCTCTCAATTCAGCAAGTGCAAAGGTTAAAGCAAACCGTTTTCAGTTTATCCAAAGAGAAAGGCCAAGTCTTTCACACTAAACAGCTTTTTTCTAGTCTTAGCTTTTTGTCCCTCACACACACAAATGCATCTCCTGTGTGTTTAGGACAAGACTGTTATCAGTGAATTCACATCATCTGAGCAGCTCTGGGTAAGCACCAGCATCAGTGGCTGTCCTAGGAAATTTTGGCTTTAGCTGCAAGATGATTGGCTGACCTGCTAGTGCAAACTGCAATTTGATTGGCTGTTTCTTAAGGACTGACACGCTGCTTGCTTTATCTTCTAAATGAATCTTTTGCCATTTCAGTTGGTAACTCTTACAATAAAGTCTCATTTGTTCACATGAGTTAACTCCATTAGTTAACATGAACTAACAGCAAACAATAACATTTATTAATCTTTGTTAAATTTCAATATTTACTAATACATTTTGTATTAGTACAGTTGCATCTTTTAACTTAAGTTAATGCATGGTTAACATGAACAATGAACAATTGTATTTTTATTAGCATTAACAAAGATAAATAAATATTGCTAGTTAATGTAACTGTATTTAATGCATTAAGTAATGTTAACTAATGAGACCTTATTTTAAAGTGTTACCTTTTAGTTTGTTTTCTGGTGGCTATAATAAATGAATAGTTGATTTCCTCTGAAATGTTACTGCTGTTGAAATGTTAGGAATATGCTGTAATAATATCACTTAACATTATAAATGACTCCTCATTATACTGCCATTATAGACCTTTTGCTTCTCTTGTTAGTTTTGATGTGTGTCCAAATCAAATTCTAGCATGTTTTAGGATGAAACACCTTGCACCTTTATTATATATAGAAACCAAAATGGTCTGTGTATGTTATCATTTTAATAATTTGGTGTATTTTTGAGCCTATGTGGTTCATATTAATCTTGTTAGATTTCAGTTTTCGATTTTTGTTTACTTTGTACAAAGTATTCACTGGTTTGTCACCCAAAAAGTAAACATTTTGTAGTGTACATTAATCAACATTCATGAATTTAAATATACCCAAATTAGCCCGAAGGCTTGTTTTCATTGGTTGTCCCTTTGCCAGATGTAATTAGGCCTAAAACTAGAGAAAAGAAACAAGAGAGAAAAACAATAACAACAATACTTACTTTCAATGTACTTTCCTTCCCTATTGTGACATACAGTATATCCAAGTGAAACAGCTTCTTAAAGGGATACTCCACTTTTTTCGGAAATATGCTCATTTTACATCTCCCCCAGAGTTAAACAGTTGAGTTTTACCGTTTTAGAATCCATTCAGCCGAACTCCGGGTCTGACGGTACCACTTTTAGCATAGCTTAGCACAGATCATTGATTCTGATTAGTCCAGTAGCATTTCTTTCAAAATGACCAAAGAGTTTCAATATTTTTCCTATTTAAAACTTGACTCTTCTGTAGTTAAACCGTGTACTAAGATCGACGGAAAATGAAAAGTTGCGATTTTCTAAGCCTATATGACTAGGAACTACTCTCATTCCGGCGTAATAATCAAGGAACTGTGCGGCTGTACCATGAGTGCAGCAGGCGTAGTGATATGACGCAGCGCCTGAAAATAGGTCTAATAGGTTAGACAAACTTAGTCCCGGTCACGTTGGAAGAAGTTACCGAGCTGGGGACTATTTTCAGGCGCTGCGTCATATCATTACGCCTGCTGCACCCATGGTACAGACACACAGTTCCTTGATTATTACGCTGGAATGAGAGTAGTTCCTAGCCATATCAGCCTAGAAAATCGCAACTTTTCATTTTCCGTCGATCTTAGTACACGGTTTAACTACAGAAGAGTCAAGTTTTAAATAGGAAAAATATTGAAACTTTTTGGTCATTTTGAAAGAAATGCTACTGGACTAATCAGAATCAATGATCTGTGCTAAGCTATGCTAAAAGTGGTACCGTCAGAACCGGAGTTCGGCTGAATGGATTCTAAAACGGTAAAACTCAACTGTTTAACTCTGGGGGAGATGTAAAATGAGCTTATTTCCGAAAAAAGTGGAGTATCCCTTTAAACGAAAAATGTAGGGCAGAACTTGATTTTGTTTATGGGGAATTGATTGGGTGGTTGGGTGGTGGTGGTTTGCTATTGGTTGATCTCATGTGAGTGACAGGCTGTCCCGCCCTCGCGTCAGTAAACATGCCTTTAGAGAAGAGAAGAGATGTCACTAAAAGTTATTTTGATTAAAGATCATGAGGCCACATGAATTTAAATAAAAATATGCACATGAATAAATCATTCATAATAAATACTGAATTGTTCCATAAAAAAATTATAATTGTTTATTTTTATTTCATAGTGACTTTACCCTTAAATGGTACATATTTAGTATCTTAAAGGTACATATTAGTACCTTTTGAAAGGACACTTCCCCAGTGACAGCTTTTGTCCCTTTATTTCTGAGAAGTGCCAAAACGTATTATTGTACAATGTTTGCTGCCACTCAATGTCGATTGCAAAATCTGTGTCCTGATGCTAAACCAGTTGAGAACCACTGGTCCACACTTAGAGATGTTACATCTTTTCCTTTGGCTTTTTCCCCCCTCATTCATTCTCCGCCATATCGGAGTTATTTTCTACTTCCTTCACTATCAACGCCATGTAATCATTGTCTCTTGCTCTTTCATCCACTTTTGTTTTCTATCTACTTCCTGTTTCGCCCTTATCCACTGTCTGTAGGAGCCTGTCTTTTCCTCCACCTACTCTCCTCCTCCTCTCCCATCTACCCCAAAATGCCAATATGTAGAACATCAAGGCCAGGTAAGAGAGAGCTCGTGCATTTTGGAACCATTTCATTTCTAACATAACTCTACAAAAGGTCTGAATTTTTAACTTTGCCTATCCATCTTCCTTCCTTCCTTCCTTCCTTCCTTCCTTCCTTCCTTCCTTCCTTCCTTCCTTCCTTCCTTCCTTCCTTCCTTCCTTCCTTCCTTCCTTCCTTCCTTCCTTCCTTCCTTCCTTCCTTCCTTCCTTCCTTCCTGACTTCCTTCCTTCCTTCCTGACTTCCTTCCTGACTTCCTTCCTTCCTTCCTTCCTTCCTTCCTTCCTTCCTTCCTTCCTTCCTTCCTTCCTTCCTTCCTTCCTTCCTTCCTTCCTTCCTATCTTCCTTCCTTCCTTCCTGACTTCCTTCCTTCCTTCCTGACTTCCTGACTGACTGAATGAATAACAACAAAGTCACAAAAAATACTTAACACATATCTCTGCTTTAATATATCAGCGGTAATAATTGTCTCGTTTCATTTAATTTATGATGGACTCTTATTATTAGTTTGCATAATTTATCCTTTAATTCTCTGTGAATGATAGTAGAAACAGGCAGCTCTGTACATACTCTCAGGGCAAATGCATTCATTAAATGATTGTTGGCAGCATAAATGCATAAATCTAATTTAGATGCACAAATGCACTGCACTTTGAGTAAGGATTACTGTATTTTTGGCTTTTGCTGTTGACTGATAAATTTCAAAACCTTATGTACAGCAAAGAGAATAATCATATTCAAGCGGTTTGTAAGTGCTTTGGACAGTTTGCTGATGAATTGCTGGTGAATGCCCGTGTGATGTATCCTTATGTGGTCTGTCCTGTATGTCTAAGTCGTTGGTCTTTCCTTGCTGTGAATTTATGAAGATGATCTATAGCCATCATATCTGTTTTGTCTCATCTAATCAGAAACTTGAAGAGGGGGAGGGGAAGATGTCCATTGAAGAGAGGAAACAGATGATCTCGACCCGAGAGGAGGCGTGGCAGAGCACAGGGAAGGGTGTGGCCAATGACTCGACCCAGTACACAGTGGCTGCCAGGATGGTGAAAAAAGGTTAGAATGTGCGAACACAAAGATCGGATATTACATACTATATTGTTGTATTATAAAATGCTAAAAATATTTTTAAATGCTAAAAATACAAAAAATAAATCTAATACATTTTCATACATTTTCCTAAAACCAACTAAACACATTTAATAATCAAATAATGAATTACTGAAAAACCTTGAAAGTATTGCTACATTTTAAATGTTTTAAAACCACATCGATTCAAAAATATAAGTTTACTTATATTTATGGATGATGCGACCTGGAGGAGGTGTTAGTGAGGCCAGCAGGGGGTGCTCACCCTGTGGTCTGTGTGGGTCCTAATGCCCCAGTATAGTGACGGGGACACTATACTGCCAAAAGAGCACCGTCCTTCGGATGAGACGTTAAACCGAGGTCCTGACTCTCTGTGGTCATTAAAAATCCCAGGATGTCCTTCGAAAAAGAGTAGGGGTGTAACCCCGGCATCCTGGCCAAATTTGCCCCTTGGCCTCTGTCCATCATGGCCTCCTAATCATCCCCATATACTGATTGGCTTCATCACTGTCTCCTCTCCACCAGTACGCTGGTGTGTGGTGGGCGTTCTGGCGCAATATGGCTGCCGTCGCATCATCCAAGTGGATGCTGCACATTGGTGGTGGTTGAGGAGATTCCCTCATCTATGTAAAGCGCTTTGAGGTCTCAGAAAAAGCACTATATAAATGTAACAAATTATTATTATTTATTATTACTTTATTAAGTGAGAAGACACCCTAGCCATCATAGATATTTATACAAAATATTTGGTCACATAATGCTGCTTTTGGCGAATTGGAAATATTTCAGTTGGTATATTTTGTTGTGTTGAGCTATTTCAATTACTTTTGTTTGATTTGTTCATTGCAAACAGCTGAAAGTCTGTACATTTTGACAATAAACCTGATTTGCAATGGTGGTTGAATCATTTCGATTACAACTGTACATACATGCTTACAGATATGGAATATTTAAAATTAAACTAAATTGAAAATATGTGTAAAATATAAACACTTTTTTTTTTTTTTTATGTTTCATAAACTGTATTGTAAAAATGTTGTTATTAAATGCCTGATTACGTGTGTGTGTGTGTGTGTGTCAGGTCTGGCCGCTTCCTCTGCAGTGGTCAGCCCGATTCTGTCTCCAGTCTCTGCTAAACTGAAGAGCAGTGTGTCGGCTATCTCTAAACCACAGGAAGGTAAATTAGACAAACACTCGCTACATTAAAAGAAAGAAGATATTCCTCTTTAGAAAGTCACAAAGTTTGGAAATGTTGTTCCGCCATAATAACTGGGGCAAAAAAACCTGATGTGCTGCAGATATTGAGGTCAGAGCAGAAATGGAGTCTGATAAGAAGCTGGAAAAGCTGGAGACGTTTCTGGGGCGTTTGAACAGTAAAGGTAAGTTGATTGATGCAAGATCTGCTCATTTTCTTGTCCTTTTTGCAGGAGGATGTTATAAGTCCATTACAGAAGTCAGACTAGAAATGATTATTGAATCATTTGATGTCTTTAAAAAAAGAAGCTATTTCAATTGCTGTCACAGTGTCCTAATAATGTACCTTTTATTGAAGCCATTGCGCTGTCTCTCTCTCTCAATTTCTACCTTCCTTCCTCCTCCTCAGTATCAGGTTTGCAGGAGACGACACTGACGGTAACAGAAAAGGCAGTGAAGGAAGTGATGCGATTGGATGATGAGGTCTTTTCAAAGTTTTACCGCCACATGACAGATATTCCCCGCAGCATGAGTAGCAGAATGCATCTGGAGGAGGACTTTGATGCCATCTTTGGAAAACAAGCACCAATGTAATTTTTGTGCTTTTTTAATAGGCTATACATACAAGCATGTACATTTATTTTATATTGAAAAAATATTTAATATTATAATATAAAAAAAAAAAAATCTATTTTATATTTATTTATTTATTTTATATCTATTTTTTTTTTTTTTTTTTTTACAAAGAAGATTGTATCTTTTCTTTTGCATTAAGCTTTTTTTAAAGACGCTTGTAGGCATTGAAATATATGACATTTTGAAAGACTTGGCTGTCTGACTTTTTGCCTCTCTTTGGCTTCCAGGTTGACATCGGCGATGGTGCAGCACAAGCGGGCTGTTCGTCCCTCTCGTAATGTCCAGGCATCCAGGAACCCATTAAAGATTCTCGCTGCAAGAGAAGACATCCGTCAGGAGTACACAGAGCAGAGACTGAATGTCGGGCAGCTGGAGAGCAAGAGAATTAAACAGGAGAAAAGTGAGTCGATAAGTAGTGGATGGAAAGGTGCCTCAGTTCAGTGTTTTTACCATATGCACAGTTACTTCCTGGTTTTCGATAAGCCAGCTTGGGCATTTTCCAGTGAACTATTAGCACTAGTAGAACTATATACACAAAATCATCAATACTTGACTTTTTAATGTTGTATTTATATTTTAATGCAGTTGTCACACTTACCTAATTTGCCAATAAACCAGTTTTATTCATTGCAATGAAGACTTGAAGCCAATGGCAACATTGGAATACGTAATTTGCACACGCAACATTTTTCCAGCACTTCAAATGTTATTTCAGTGTGATGATCAAAAACATTATTTGTTCATCCTTCTGAGATTGTCCCCATTTGTAAAAGTGAACTTTTCAAGATGTAGGAAATCCAACATTTGATAGAAAACACTTTTATTCAACAACAAAAAATGAAAAGGATTTTAATTAACGCTATAACCGGTAGATGGCGGAAGAGGAGCATTTATTGGCTCATATATTAGCCATTTCCTGTAATATTTTTTCACATGTTTCGCTTTTGAATAAATATTAATGATTATGAGAGCATATGAATAAAAAAATAAATATGATGTGCCGGAATAATTCATTAATAATAAAATTTGTAATCAATTTTGATTTCATGGTGACTTTAATATAAGAAGAATAATAAAACATATTTTGTTTTTTCCTGTTGTAATAATATGTTTTTTACTTGTGTTTTCCAGTGAGCAAGAGCTCCAGTTTGTCAGACGCAGCCCTGGCTGGTCTGGCCAGTAAAGAAAGCTACAGCAGCGTGAGTCTGCGTAGTGTCAGCATCTCAGAGCAGATGACCAATAACAGCGCAGCTCCCTACAAAAAACTCATGCTCATGCAGGTCAAAGGTCAGTCTGTAGTACCCTAACACTGTGTCTAACCAAGCACGATGTGATGCATGGAATGGATATACCAGGGGTATTTCTCAAACGAAAGGCTGCATCTCTCGGCTGCCGCGTCATCAAACGTAGATGAAGGCCAACTCAATTTGAAGGACCCTTGGAAGGCAGCCTTGGTTTCTCTGCCTGTTTTGAAGGATGCATCGGATGTATTATTTGCGGCCTTAAATCACCCACAATCCTTTGCACACACGGAAAACGAGTTGTTACTGAGCTTGAGTTTATTATGAAATGTAAGACAAAAATAATGTTTTCGGACATGACATCTTTTGTTTTGCTGTAAATTTATCACTTTCTCTTAACTGACAATAATGTAAGCCAATGAGAGATGGCAGACAGCTGTCATTCACTGTATTGCATTAATAAAAAGCCAGTTAATATAAATATTTGTAATATAAAGTATTTTTCCTAAATAAAGTTTTAATAGTATTAAAACTATCCTGTGGGGGCGGGAACATATGTGATGTAGCTATGCACACTTACTAGATCGTCTCATTCTAGTGTTTAATGCTGAGGAGGATTGCAAGATTTGTACCTTAAAATAACAGCTTTGAAATCATTTCGATGGTAAACGAACTTGTAGTAGGGCGAATCATCCCGATAGCAAAGCAGGGGGAGGACGCCGCTGGCAAAACCAGCAATGCAGGTTTGAGAGGTGGCGCTAACAAATCTCGTGAGAATCACGACTTGCTTCACGGCACGACGTCACATACATCAACAACACATGAAGCAGCCTCTATGGAAGACACTAGCAAATCATGGCAGAGTCGACGAAGAAAGCACGGTCGGAAGAGTGCAGAGACGGCTCTGTGTGAGTGGTATTTACGACAGTAACATTAAATACAAGTACTCCACAGCGACTCTAGGGGTTGCTGTTTGAGAAAAACAAAAACTGCATAGTGTGCCTTTAATGCTGAGGAGGACACTAGCCTACAAGCCTCAGAAGGACTGAACTAGAAACTAGGAAGGACACAGGCTCAGTAGGATGCAGCTTTCCGTTTGAGAAACACCCCAAGTGATGCATGGAATAAGCTGCATAGCCCCGCCCACAACAAATTCCTATTTGTCCAAACATCAGATGTTCTGATTGGCTTCGGAAAGCCTTTCAGTTTTAGTAAATGACTTAAATAGCATTACTCTTCATTAGAATGCTGCAAAACACCAACAATAGGCATGGAATATGATATAAATAGTAATATAGTAATGTATTACTGCAGGATTATGAGTTTTTGATTGTTTGTGCATGTTCCCCAGGTCGACGACATGTCCAGACCAGACTAGTGGAGCCTAGAGTGTCCTCTCTGAACAGCGGTGACTGTTTTCTACTGGTTACGCCTGAACATTGTTTCGTTTGGATTGGAGAGTTTGCAAATGTCATTGAAAGAGCCAAGGTACAACCTGACTGATATTCTGACATCTTACTCACGTTATTCTTCATATGATCAGATAGCTTTATACATTACTGTTGGTATTGTACGGCTTGACATCTAGGCATCAGAACTGGCCACTTTCATCCAGCTGAACCATGACCTTGGTTGTCGAGCAGCACTGGTGGAGACGATTGAAGAAGGAGATCGATTGAAATCACAAAGCCCCGCAGCTGCAGAGTTCTGGAAGATCCTGGGAGGAACAGCCAGCTACCAATGTACATGCCCTGAAATATAAAAAGATACAATTTATGTGCCATTATCTTAATTTAAATGAATAATATTTTTCCCTCTATGTGTGCAATGATCACAGCGGCCGGGTCTCCAGACGAGGATGAGATGTTCGAGAGTGCCATTGTGGAGACAAACTGTATCTTCCGTCTAGTGGATGATAAACTGCTTCCTGATGATGATTCCTGGGGGAAAGTGCCTCGTAGCACACTGTTGGGATCTAAAGAGGTCAGAAAGCAAATATGTTGTGTATTTTTAAAAATATTGTATAAACATATTCATACATTATTTTATTTTTGCATAAATATAAAATAGATTAAAGGTAGGGTAGGTAGGAATTGTCTAAAAAACTTATTTTCCAAATTTGTTTAAACTTTATTTATATATCAATACATAATTAAAATGTAAGTACTCTGAAAAAGAAAGTATAAAAATCGAGTGTCTGTAGACCTCTCACGACCCACCCCCTCCCTTCTGGGCTCCTTCCAAAGCCACGCCCCCAAAACACATGAGCGCGTGACTCCGACCGCTGAGCTGGAGGACGCATTATTTACCTGAGACGAGTGGAGAGGAAGGAGCACAGTGCATGTAGTGACATCATGTCAGAATCACATGTAATAAAAAAAATCTAACTTTATCATTATGAATATAAACAAATAAGATGTATTTTAGTACTCACTATCAAGCTAGCATATTGATATTGGTAAAGTTTAAAAAAAAAAAAATTTGATTCGCTAACGAGCTGGTTATATCTATAAGGCAAAGCTAAAAACAGGTTGCATTGATACATGTTTTTCCATTACCATCAGTTACACTGTGATGAAGATGAATTTCGTGTAAGATTCATAACATATATGGTGTTCTGCATGTTAGAGTTTCCATGATGAAAGCATTGTTGACTCTGATGAGGACTAACGTTACACTCCAGAGACAAGTAGCCTACCGCATCGTCAGCTCGAGGACAGGTCCGGGGTCGAGGGCGAAGCAGAGGAGGTCGTGCAAGAGGCCGTGCAACTAGGGTCCGAGGATATTGACACGCGTTTTATTTCTTTGTTTATCCAAAGACTTTTTGTTCATTACCTTTTCTAGTACTGTCTTCCTTTTTTGCCTTGTTTGCCTTCGCTAACTGCATATGCTGGTAATGTGAATTTTGATTGCTCTTTCTCTGCCATTGTTTTGCTACTGCTAGGTTCCGTGCCTGTTGAATTCCTCAAATCAAACGGGTTCGCGCAAGTGGGCAGATCCTGTGGCAAAAGGGTGGTTGCCATGGTTGCGAGAGAGTGACAGTCGCCTAAGCCAATCCTTTGTTTCGTCCTGAATGGAAATAATGAGCTGTGTTTAATGCAGATTAAATGGTCTAGAGTCACTCGATTTTTATACTCTTTTTTTCAGAGTACTTACATTTTAATTATGTATTGATATATATAGAAAGTTTAAACAAATTTGGAAAAAAGTTTTTTATAAAATTCCTACCTACCCTACCTTTAATATTCTTTGCATTTTGTGGTAACTTTATATTTACCAATATTTATTTCATGTAATGGACCCATTTCACATTTCCACGGTTCTCAGAAGTGACATTCCAACTTTCTAAAAGAGGAAAAATGTGTAGTGAGTGATTACAGCAGTCAGAAGAGAGAATGATGTCAGATTAGCTGTCACTCCCTATGCCGTTGTATTAGAAACACTGACGCTGCAGAGTTAATTCATTGTTTTGTGTTTTGCTGCCAAAGTATAGTGTTATAAATGTGGAAAATGTGTCATCACAGTCATCCATTGTGTGAATTGAACATTCTCAAAAGGTTTTTTTTATACTCTTATTTTAATTAATAATAATAATGAAGCTTTTTCCCCATTTTGGAGAACCATATATTCATCTGAATATATGTATGCATTTTTACTGGCTTTAAAAAATTTTTTTTTTACTCCCATCTTACACATTTTGTATTAACATCTGTGTACTGTGTATTATTTTATGTCTGCATTGACATTGTGGTTAAATATGAAATAGATTAACATTATTTGAATTTTGTGGCAACTATGTTTAGCATTATGATTTATTTTATATCAATGGATGAATTAAACATTTAGCACATTCTTTTCTATTTTGCATGTTTTGTTATATTTAATAATAAGACTTTTCCCCATTCAGGGCAACCAATTTTTCATCAAAATAAATGTGAATAATATATAGTATATATAATCTATATTTGTTTTTCTTGGCTCTCTTTTTCTCGTTAGGTGATAGTGTTTGATTTCGGCAGTGAAGTGTACGTATGGCATGGTAAAGAGGTCACACTGGCACAGAGGAAGGTGGCGTTTCAGCTGGCCAAGCACCTTTGGAACGGGACCTTTGATTATACCAACTGTGACATCAACCCTCTGGACCCTGGAGGACACAACACACTCATACCAAGGTGGGTACACTACACACATTTAAAGTAATTTACTTTAATTATCCACTTAAATTCATCTTACAATTTGTGTTTGTGGAACTTTATAGTCAGTGTAAATTTGTGTGTTTTTTTAGGAAAGGTCAAGGTCGCCCAGACTGGGCCATATTTGGCAGACTGACTGAACATAATGAAACAAGTCTTTTTAAAGAGAAGTTCCTGGACTGGAGAGATGTTTCTAGACTCTCTCCTAAAAATGTCATCGAACACCCATTCCAACAGAAGGTGGGTGGCTGTGTGTTAGTATCTGCTTTTTCCACACACAAAAATCTGCTGGACAGAAAGGAAAAAATCCTTTGACATTCATTATAGTGATGGGAATTGTGAGGAATGTAATGAAATAATAAGAATAATTTAGTGTTATAATAAATTAAATAGTGATTCCCAACTGTTCCTTTGATCTGAACACAACTTTTTGCTTTTCTCTTTCTCTTCTTTCAATCTCTCTTGTTGCCCATCTCAGGAGTCTCCAGGCACAGATTCTCGTTCGGAATGCCAGGCGTACAGCGCCTCTCTGATGCTGCCAGTCCTGCAGTCGCCCATCAGCACGATTCTGGACGGTCAGGACGTGGGTCGTGGACACGGTCCGGTGGAGAACGGCTCGGACGACTGTCTGCGGTCCCTGGAGATCAGCACGGTTGCCGTTGACGTCTGGCACATCCTGGAGTTCGACTACAGCCGGCTGCCCAAGCAGAGCATCGGCCAGTTTCACGAGGGAGACGCGTATGTGGTGAAGTGGAAGTACATGGTGAGCGCTGCAGGTCAGTAACTGCACCGGCACAAATGAGCTGTGATTTCTGTCTCTTCTTGCCTTTATTCAAATGCTGTAGGTGTTTGTCAATGTACATTGTGCAGTAAAATATAGCTGTTTTGCTTATTGGAATAGGAAGTTATTGATTGTTTGCTTTATTGATATCCTGGAGAACTGCGGTGAAAGTGTAACATTTAATTTGGTAAAATCCTGTTTTCCATAATATAAGCTTTCTGTTTAGGCTTTTACATAATCTCATTCCTTTATCTATAAATATATGTACACGTGTATATATACATACACTGCCCTGCCCAAATTTAAATAGGCAAATGCTTAAGGGTCTGTGATTGGATCATTATTGCAGTGATTATTATGTTTCTAGCATGTTATATGTTTGGCAACAGTTCTTCTAACCCTAATTGATGGAGTGTGTAGCTTTTCATTTTCTAAATGTGCTGGAGTAGACTTTACATAATAACATTTATTTCCATCAAGAGGTGCATCAGTTTGCTTGTTTTGTCAATGCAAGAGTCCAGCACTCTGTAAAGTCTCCACTAGCACATCCCAAAGACTTTAAATGAATTTAAGGTCTGGACTCAGAGGTGCCGATTCATGTGTGAAAATTATTCTTCATGCTCCCTCAGTCCCAACACTTCTTTCACAATTTTAACCCTGATGAATCTTGACATTGTCATCCTGGAATATTGCCATGACATGGTTTCCTACATGGTTGTTTAAGAAATAAAAAGCTACAAACTCCTTCTATTAGGGTTAGAAGAACTGCTGCCAAACATTTAACATGCTAGAAACATAATAATCACTGCAATAATGATCTAATAATAGACTCTTAAGCATTTGCCTCAGCATTTAAATACAAACAGTGACTTTTTTGGCCATGCTGTATACCTGTATATAAAATATTGATGTGTATATTTTAAATCGGAATAAAAAGTTAATCACAAAAAAAATATTTCACATACTGTATTATGATTATTATCATATAAGATATGGGATTATCTTTTATTATGCTGTTGTGCACCATTTTTACTTTTAGAAAAAAAAAAAAAGTGAATTAGAAGTGTAGAATGCACCTCCTTTAAACTCGTGTACTGGTATAAAAATGTCAGTGCTCTTCTCTACTTGTGTGTCATCTGATGTGTGTGTGTGTGTGTCTGTGTGCAGTGGGCAGCAGGCAGAAGCCGGATCAGGTGCGCAGTGCAGGTCCCGGCAGGGAGAAGTGCTGCTATTTCTTCTGGCAGGGCAGAAACTCCACGGTCAGTGAGAAAGGAACATCTGCACTCATGACAGTTGAACTGGACGAAGAGAGAGGAGCACAGGTAGGACGAGATGCTGGACTAAACGCGGTTGACTGCTTTCTGCTCCTCTCTTTCTCTCGCTCACTGCTGCTGTGACTCATATTCAGATGCAGGTCCAGCAGGGGAAGGAGCCGCCCTGTTTCCTGCAGTGTTTCAATGGGGGGATGACCGTGCATTCTGGGAAGAGAGAAGAAGAAGAAGAGGAGAACATTCAGAGTAAGAGTTTTAGGGTATTTTAGGATTGGCAGACTGCCTAATACTTTTGTAGAAGTACTATACATTATGCATACTCATCATAGTATGTGTATTTATTGTATACATGGATTTCCCAAAATGTGCAAATATAACCACAGCACAAAGTGAAGCACACAGTATCCCACAATGTAGTGCACTTGACTTGACCTCCCGTTTCCCCATGTCATGTGCGACACAGAAGCAATTATTATCTCTTTTTTGATTCCTCATTTATTCAAACTGTTAATGTTTTTACATAATATTGGATTAAAAATGCAAAAAAAAAAAAAATCCCATAAATTACCTTGGTTGCATGCAAGTAATGAGCTCATGTGAGAACAATATAGTCATCTTTATCCATGCAAACCGTTTCAAGTACTATTATTATTAAACATGGTATACTGTGCAAGCAGTACACCAGCATATTAATATTCGACTGTTTGACCCTGTTTCAGATGATTGGCGTCTGTACTGTGTGCGTGGCGAGATACCCGTTGAGGGCCACCTGTTGGAAGTGGCGTGTCACTGCAGCAGTTTGCGATCTCGCACCTCATTGGTCCTTCTGAACATCAACAAAGCCTTCATTTACCTGTGGCATGGCTGCAAAACACAAACACACACACGGCATGTAGCTCGAACCGCCGCAGACAAGATCAAAGAGCAGTAAGTCTTTCACACACAAAATCATTAGATATGCACAACACATGAACAAGGATGCATTAAATTGTTCAAAAGTCACAGTATAGACATTTATAGTTTTAAAAAACTATATCTATTCACCAAAGAATCCTGGGAAAGAATGCATCACGGTTTCCACAAAAATATTAAGCAGTGCAACTGTGTTAGACAATGATAATAATAAGAAATGTTTCTTGAGCAACAAATCAGCATATTAGAATGATTTCTGAAGGATCATGTAACAAGGATAAGAGTAATGATGCTGAAAATTCAGCTTTGCCATTACAAGAATAAATTACATTTTAAAATGTTTTCAAATAGAAAATAGTTATTTTAATGTGTACTAATAGTTCACAAAATTACTATTTTTACTTTATTTTTGATTAAATAAATGCAGCTTCTGTGAGCATAAGAGACTCAAACTATTAAAATATCTTACTAACCCCTAACTGTTGAACAGTGGTGGATATTAAATCTAGTAACCAATGATATAATGTCTTCTTGATGTCATATTTTGCATTTCAGAAAGTTTTTATGTTTGAAATCTGACTCATATTTGTGTTTCTAAGACGACCGCTGGAGGCTGGACTTCACAGCAGCTGTAATGTGACCATTCATGAATGTGAGGAAGGTGGCGAGCCAGTGGAATTCTGGGAAGCATTAGGCAGGAAGGACCGTAAGGCCTACGACTGCATGCTGCAAGGTAACACACACCGGTGATGAGCGAGGAGGAGAATTGCGTTTATAGTTCCCTCACTCCAAAATCACGCCAGAAATAATCCATCTCCAGAATAACGTTCATATAAAACTGCATTTCCACCGCATGCTTTAATGCTTTAATAAATTATAATTATTACCTAATAAGTCATAATTATCTGATATAAACTCACAATTATGAAATGTGGAAATTGATCTCATAATTGTGAATACAAAGCATTATTTTTTTCTTATTTGTTGGAAATGGCCTTACATATGTTCACAAGTCATAATGCAAATGCATTTCATAAGAATTCATGGACTACTATCAGTCAGACTCAAACAAGAGATATTACCAGAAATACCTTGTTTCTCTGCTTCAAAAAAAGAGCTTTTTCTGTGTTTTTATTTTTATCTTTCTCTCTTTTTGTAGACCCTGGCAAGTTTAACTTCACGCCGCGTCTGTTCCAGCTCAGTAGTTCTTCGGGTGAGTTTGTGGCGCAGGAGTTTTTCAACCCATCCAGAGCTGCAGACCTTGTTTGTTCCCTGCCGTTCCTACAGGAGGATCTGTACTCTGCCCCACAACCAGGTAAAAAAAAAAAAAAAGATATGATACACTTGAACTATTTTATCTCAGACAGGAAACAATGAGTCATGAATAATGATGCATGTGTTTTTCTCTCTCTCTGTCTGTTTCTAGCTCTGTTCCTAGTGGATAACTATCATGAAGTCTACCTGTGGCAGGGCTGGTGGCCTCAGGATGCTGAGAGTACCGGCTCTGCCCGCATCCGCTGGGACTCAGACAGGAAATGTGCTATGGAAACAGTGTTGCAGTACTGCAGAGGTGATTGACAGCCTTTGAAAAAATGTTTATCTTCCAGCAAATCAGAGGCATGCATCTGAACCAGCACCTTGTAATGATGTATATGCTGCTTCAGATGCAGTTTCTGTTCCATTTATGCTATGTACACAGATATCTGACGCCTCTTATTGTCTAGCAGAGAAGAACGAGAAGAAGCCTCCGAAGTCGTACCTGATCCATGCCGGACTGGAGCCTCTGACCTTCACAAACATGTTCCCCAGCTGGGAGCACAGAGAGGATATTGCTGAAATCACAGAGAGGGTGAGACACTCAATGTGTGTTGTGTCTCTGTATTTCTTTAGGTCTGTTCCAAACCATGGTAAGCTTTCTAACTAGACAGTTTAAGGCTTCATAGACAGTGTTGGGCAAAGTTATTTTTTAAAGTAACTATTTTTTTCTTTTTATGGAAAGTAATGCATTACAATACTTTTTGTGATGAATTATCATCACTTACTTTTTATCACCTGGGCTGGTCAAAAAAACAAAAAATCTAATCAAAAGTTTTGTTTTTGCCAAATGTAAAGGCCTTTCACACCAAAAGTACAAAAGGAAATGCAAATCCATGCCTGTACAGTAAAGAGCACAGCTCAACTGAACATTTCAGCTGTACTGCCAATCTCGATTTTAGAAGAAATAAAGCCACAGGAGAAGAAAGTTCAACGGTCCAGCAATAAACAAAAATGTGATGTTTAACTTTACTCTAATTTTTGCTTATTATTATGGTTTAATTGGATCGTCGGAGGTCAGCAGCAGACATTGGTTAAGAAAGTGAGATTAAATACATGAAGTATATTTGTATTATTTAACATATTTAGTTATTGCAGATTTGCTTAATATTCTGAGTTTGCATTTCACACTTATTAATTTTGAGAAGTACTGAATCTGTTTTTGTGCAAGTGAGGTGAGTAAATTAACGCTCACATTTAGTCTAGAACTACAATAACGTTATTGTTCCAACAAGCAGGA